>NW_024543068.1:53042500-54242500 GCF_018167655.1 Microtus oregoni | reverse complement strand
CAAGTGTAATTGCTGATTTTTACTAACCATGTGTTTCGTCAGAGAAAAACAAAAGAAACAAACAAAAAAATTATTATGAGCTCATACAACAGTCTTCCTTGGTGGCTATTTTTTCATTTTTAAGCAAATATTTAATCTCCAAGCTTGAAATTCTGATAAGAAAGAAGCACAATCGGATGGCATGAATATTGCTTTTAGTAACATATTTATGTATCTCAAGATATATTCTTTGTCTTCCTGTCAACAATCATGGATATTAAAGTATATGATAATGGATTGGCTCAAACACCCAATATTGATCAGCACTCTGAAGACATAGGTAAGCTTTTCTAATTATATATGGGATCTAAATTGTCATGGATGTATATGGACAACACTAAATCAAATCCAGTATTTGCAATTAAAAAACAGCCCTCCAGGTCTTCATTCATTATCCTTAAAGCAACTTAACAACTGTCTTGACAGCATTAAAATAGAAAACAAAACTCCCATGAATAAACATGGATTGTGTGATAACACTGAGAGGAAGGCTCCATTTCCCCAAAGATAGCCAAATTCCTTCATTCAGTTACACAAATAACTTTCTTCTCACACTGAAATTTGAATCAGGAGTTTTGGGGTGTCAGTGAGAGAGTAAAGTCTATTAATCTCCATATTAATCTACAACTCATTTAGCAAGTACACAGGCAAGACAGTCTTAACAGCAATAATCTAATACAAGTACCTGCGAATTAATCAGTAAGTGAATCAATGGCCTATGGATCTGTGGCCTTTCACAATGAGTATGCATAGATTAATTTTAACAAGCTAAAATCTTCTATACCTAGGAAAATGGTAAAAAGTGTTGCCATCAAGCAATCAACAGCATAATAATTTTATACAGCATTATTTTCCTATAATGTCTTTAAGTTAACTTATCAATTTGTATATGGATGTTTACCAAGCTTTGTTTTTCCTATAATGTCTTTAAGTTAACTTATCAATTTGTATATGGATGTTTACCAAGCTTTGTTTTTCTTTAACACAATGATTTTTTTTAGGAGGAATCCCTTCTTTTCCATTATATTTTAATTTCCCTCTGTTTCAGATTTTCAATTTCATTTATTTTGTGATTTGATAAGATACAGTTATAATCTCAGTTTCTTAAAACTTATTTTATGATATAGAATTTGTGTAGTTCTGGGCATGCTTGCCAGGTCTTAATATCTTATTTATTTATTTATTTATATCCTCTATTTCTTTGTAAGCGACAGTGGAGTACTGAAGTCAACAACTGCAACCACTGAATTTTCTGTTACTCTTTTCAGTTCTGTCGGTTTCTGCTTCATGTATGTCAGGACTCCGAGGTTAGATTCATGTTTTATAACTGTTTCATCATCATAGAATGAAGCAGTTATCGTTACTACACACACACACACACACACACACACACACACATATAATATAATATATATATATATATATATATATAATCTCAAGTTAAAACCTATGTCCCTTAAAGTCCACTGTGCCTACTATATGCTATGCTAATATAAGTGTTGTCATCCCAGCCTTTTTAGGTCACTGGTGTGTTACATATCTTTTTACATGTTACTTTTTACCAATTTGTGTTCTGAATCCAGCATGCACAGCACATAGATTCTGAATCTCTAATGCACAATGTATAGAAATATGATACATCCTAACTTATTGTTCCAGTATCTTCCTTTAAAAGAATTACTTGCTAATTATCATCCTGTATGTACTCATGATGTGTGTGTGAATGCCCATGCCTGCCACTGCTCATGTATGGGGGTCAGAGGGCAACTCTGTGAAGTTGGTTATCCCTTTAACCTTTATACCTGTACAAGGTTCCAGGATTGGACTCAGGCCCCCTTTACCCACTGAACAATCTGTCCCCAATACCTGCTTTCAACTGGAATATTTAGTTGATTTATAACGAATAAGTTTCAGATAAGTTAAGACTTATGCCTGCCATTTTCTTGGTGTTTAGAGCTGTTACTTCAGTAACTATAATTACCATCTGATTTTATGTGAAATATTTAACAGTCAATTGTCTAATTCTTTGGTCACTTCTGTTAATATGCAATTTTGTTATTTAAGGAACAATTTTAACTCCTTCTGATTAAAATTATCATATCACCTTATGACAATATATATTACAGATTAACACCAACTATTTTAATAGTATAAAACTTTTGTTTTTGCATAGCTCCCTTCCACCTTTTCTCTATTAATATTTTATACAAATTACCTCTTTATATACTATTTATAGTATATAAATTACGTTTTATAATTAATTATACATTAGTCAGTACACATGATTTCATAGTTATTACTTGAAGCATTATTTTTCTTATATTTTATAGGGGAATGTTATGTGGGGGTGTATTTATGATATGTGTTTGTGCACATTCTTCTTTGAGAGGGTGTACATGCCTTAGGATGGCAGAGCCAGTTCTTTACCCACTTCCAAGCCTGCATGAATCTTTTAACTGAGACTAGAGACAAAACTATTATCTTCCATATTTACTCACAAGTCACATTTATCCGTGTTCTTTATTTCTTCAAATGGATCTAACTCTGGTGGACTTCTTTAGGACATCTTGTAGAAAGATCAGCTAGTTAAAAAAATTCCCCATTTTTTGTTTATCTTATAATATTTTAATTTCCCTTGGTTCTGAAGTATTTTGTTCAAAGGAACTTTTGGTTGACAATCTTTCAGCACTTTCAATGCATAAGCCCACTGCCTTCTGGGCTCTGTGCTTCTGGAAGGGAGGTGAGCTGTCACTCTAACTGGGAAACCTTGCATGAGAGGAGTTGTATCTCTGCATGCCAGTGAGACTAACTGCTTAATTTTGTTGCTTGGAGTTTTTGGTTTCATTCTTATGTTTCATCAATTTGAATAAGATATATATATATGTTTATATATATATATACCTATATATATAAACCTATATATATAAGATATATATAAACCTATATATATAGGTATATATATACATATATATATATAGGTTTTCTTTTACTGTGTCTGAATTGAACATTATGAAAGCTTGTGGATATGTAGGATAATGCTTATAATCACAAATGGGAGGGGTTTTGTCAGGCATGAGGGCACATGCCTTCCATCCCAGGACATTGGAGGCAAAGGCACATGGTAAGGATCTGAAGGGGGATTGGAGGGTCAGGCGTTAAACGGAGGGGACAGGGGACAGGAGTTGAAGGGGAAGAGAGATGGGAGGGTAAGGAGTTGAAGACCAGCCTTTTTTCTGAAAAGTCTTTCTCTAAAACCTAAACATAAAAATTAAGTGGCTTCCTTAAGAATTTTTTCCTGCTTCTTTTCCCTCTCCTATCCTAAACAGCCTGTTATATCTTCCGTTTGCCCAAAACCCACTGTCCTTTTTCCTACTGTAACCTCAAGTCTCCTCTCTAATCCCACATAGCACATCTTTCATTCATTATTAGCCTTTTAAATTGCATAGTTGATATTCTTTATAATTCCCTGCTTTTTAATCCATACTGTACATTTGGCAATAGAACATATTCTCCTATTGAATTTTTTAGAATGGTTTCCTTTAATTTTTAACATATTTGCAATATAGAACAAAGATATTCAAAGTTGATGTTCTTAAGCTAAAAACAACTGGCCATATTGGACAGAATGTGAATTTATTAGGCTATTAAACGTAAGTCTTAATGTGTATCAAAGGAATTAATGTTTCTATGTGAATTAATCATCCACACTTCCTTCTACTCCTACATGTGATAACGAAACCTCCAAGCTGCTTTAACAAAGCCCTTTCAGATAATTGCTTTGTTTTGGTTTTAATTTTAAAAGACTAAATTGACAGAGGGTATTAGCACTGCTCATGTTTAAAGGGTTCATGTCAGCTTTTAAATAGAGAAGGATATATTAGAAGATATGTTGATATTGTTTTAGGTCCAAAAATTTGAATAGCAATTTTAGGTTTATATTAGGTGTATTATCATTAATGGAAAAAATTAATATGTCAAAATAAATTAAAAGAAAATATACATTAAGTCATACTATTTTAATTTAAAAGAGTTACAATGCACACATAAGATAAGTGTTCTTATTTGTTTGAAAAACAAGAACAACAGAAACAAAAGGGAGTGCACTTTGGTTTCATTCGCTCTTAAAAGTACTAATAGAGGCTGGGCAGTGGTAATGCAAGCCTTTAATCCCAGCACTCCAGAGGCAGAGGCAGGAGGATCTCTGTGAGTTCAAGGCCAGCCTGGTCTACAAAAGCTAGTTCCAGGACAGGTTCCAAAGCTACAGAGAAACCCTATCCTGAAGAAAGACCAAAATAACTAACAGAGAAATAAAAGGGAATTTCTCTTTTTGGTATGGGTGAGAGGGCACACTGGGAAATGGTAGATATTCAAATCTATGCATGATTTCCTCAAATGCCATAAGCCATTTGTGTTGCTGCTCCACATTGAATCCTTTTATTTTTCTTGTAGACCAGGCTGGTCTCGAACTCACAGAGATCCACCAGCCTCTGCCTCCCGAGTGCTGAGATTAAAAGCGTATGTTACCACCTACTGTCTTCCACACTGAATCTTAAATGCAGAAAACAAACCTTATTTTAGAATGAGATGAAAGGATCCCCCTCCTATTGGTACAGCCTCACTGTTGGTAGACACACATTCTTTCCCTGGAGGATGCTGAGCCAATGAGGTGAGCTGGGATCCAAGCCTTGAGGTCCATTAGCAACTGTTCCTGAACATATGGAGAAAGGTTCCTGCAGATCTATCTTCAGAAGAGATCAAGGGATCCAGCGAGGACAAGCGTGTGAAGTCACAGGCCCACAGGTCTGTCATGTTGTAGAGCCGCACAGCCCCTTCTAAGGTGGTACAGGCTGCCTAAGAGCGTCAGGTCCTTATCGTCCCTGGACATGGACGATCAGGCTTCGATGGCTTCCCCGGTGTAAGCCCTACTCTTCCACACACAACAGCAGAACTCAAGTCATTTTGCATATTCATGCTCTGTGAGAATAAATGATCGGCTCAGTCACTTCCTCCTGGTAATCCATTTACTCTTACTCTCGAGCAGCAAGCACCACTTTAAAACCAAGTATAAGTCCTAAATCCACCTTTGCCAGCTCCACAACTTCACACGGATTAATTCTTTAGAATTCTGTTTCTTTATCTCCAAAGTGGGAAAAAAATAAAAGCTCCCAAGACTATGGTGCTGACTGAACGTAACAATGATGTTTTTGAAAACTCTAAAACCATTGCACACAGAACACACTATGCACACTGGCCTCCTCAGTAGCTGGGTGGCAATTACTTGTCAAAGAACGGCGCCAATTAACAATTTACAACCATAAATAAACCACCACCAGCGCCACTCGACAAAAAGCGCAGGATGCCAGGTGAAATCAGACTTCTAATTATACTATTGATCAGCATTCATTCTTCCTTTAGATATATACTGACCATCGCTACACAGGCAGAGATAAATAGGCTGAAGTCACTGTGGGAATGGAAGGAAAATACACAGGGCTATGGTGTGGAGAAAACCTGCGTCTGGCACAGCTGAAGAGCAAAGTGGAGGGGCTACATATCGGGGAAATGTTTAGTATATTGCAAAATATTTCTAGAGGAGTTAAGATTTCAAAGTATGACTGTATCCTTATTAATTCAGGCTCTAAATGGAATTTTGATGTTAAACATGGAACCCTTTCATCAACATTTACTGACGACCTACTGTGTGCTGCCCATGTCCTTCTATCAAGCTCCATACAACACTCCTGGGTAAAAACAGCTGGTCTTCATATAGCAGTAAAATGCTGGGTTTTGTTTTAGGGCAAAAGACTGCTGCTTAGGATCCCGGCAACTCCCTTTATTTTGGTAAAATTTTAATTTTTACTTGATTACAGCAACTAAAAACAGCACTTGCTCTAAGGCTACGGTTCAATATCATCCCAGCTGAACTGAGTGGGAACGCTCACTGATCTGTAATATCGCTCTTCCCACTTTCCTCCTTTGTATCCCCACGAAATTATTTCAGAAGTCCAAAACTGGACGATGAGTCAGGAAGACCCTGATATCAGTTCCTAAGCTTGTAACACATTATCAACAATTATTTTTTTCTCTAAGCTAGTTTCCACATCTGTAACAAACAGTATATATTATAATATGCATATTGAAATACACACTTAAGGGAACAATGACCAAAGCAATTTCTCTCTTTTGTGTGACCGGTAGAAAATTCAGATTTTGTCATGTGACTTTCATCTAGGCTCCAGCGTCATGTGTAAACTTATCTTTAATTCATCTGACTTTCTCCTCCCTTATCACCCCTTCGTACCAGGTTTTATTTCCTTGTACATTGGCATTTGAGTTTTTTGTTTTTAAATACATTTTAGCAGATTTAAGTCCTGTACAAGTGAAACAGAACTTGGACTGCAAAAGAATAAAGGGTCTGTCTAATGTGTAAGAAGGAGGAGGTGTGTCACAGTTTTGGGATTTCCCAAAACTCCTGTCCACAGTGTGCCTCAGTGCCTGGATCTGTGGATCAAGCTGTTAGCTCTCAGCTGTTCATGCTGCCATGTTCCACCATTAAGGACTCTAAACCTCTGTTATCCAATTAAATTTTTTCTTTTATCAGTTGACTTGGTCATGGTATTTGGTCATAGCAATAGAAAAGTAATTAAGGCAATATGTTGACAGAGGTTTCTGTCCCAACCAGTCCTGCAGCTGTTCAAACCTATAGAAACACACAGAAGCCTACGTTAATTATAAACTGCTCAGCCTATTAGCTCAGGCTTCTTATTAACTGACTCTTACATCTTACATTAACCCATAATTTTTGTCTGTGTTAGTCACACGGCTTGGTACCTTCTATCAGTAAGGCATTCTCATCTTGCTTCCTCTGTGTCTGGGTGACGACTGCAGACTGAGCCTTTCTTCTTCCCAGAATTCTCCTATTCTGGTTGCCCCACCTATGCTTCCTGCCTGGCTACTGGCCAATCAGCATTTTATTAAACCAATACAAGTGACAAATATTCACAGGGTATAAAACCATTGCCCCACAGCAGCAATATATAAAAATATATCAATATTCTTTTTAAGTTGACTTTCACCATCTGAGGTGATGAAGCCTCTCCCAAAAGCTATGTACTATCTCACAAAAAATCCAGTGTGGAGAATGGAAAATCTCAATTTTGGGGCTATTGCCACTGCCCTTTGTTTGCCTTCCAGAACCTGAAGGTGAGACCCTATGGCTAAAGATATCCCCACACTTTGTTCACAGGACTTGGAGAAACTGAGCCAGAATTGGCCTGAATCCAACTCCCCAAGGACTAGCTCTGCTAATACTAAAGGTACTTAGAGAAGCTATCAGTAGTCCTACCCAGCTACAAACCATTTGAATGACAGAACCAACAAGATATCCCCCAATAATGCAATAGTGGCACTTTATCTTATGGATAACCAACAGCTGCCTAATTGGAATTTGAGGCACACTCAACAGGAGGGAATTCATGCCTGATACTGTAAACCTAGCCAACTACCTACCCATGGCTGGACAGGTCACAGACCTGAGCGAAGAACAGCCTACTACTGCCTTCTGCCTAAATCGGTACAATTTCTAACAGTATTATAAATGCTTATTTTATAGCCACAAGTAAGTGTAGCTCTATGCTCCATCAAAGAAATTTCTTTGGCATCAGATAGAGACATTTCAGAGATCCACAACTGGTCAAATGTTCAGAATAAAAGACTGTGAGGTGACCAACTCCAATTCAACAATGTAAAAAACTCCTACATACAGTTCAGAAATAATAGAAAAGGCAGCAGAAAGATTTTAAGAGCCAGAAGCCTGACACCCTTTAAATTTACTGAGTAAATTTTTAAAAAATTTGGGTTCCAAAAATCATAGCTGTCATTCTTTATAGATGGCAACTAATTGTTTCACAACAATACCCGGAAATACTCTCTGGAAAGGTCAGAGAAGCTCTTCCTTAGCTCCCAGACAGAATGTCCAATTCCATCATCTTGTTTATTGTGGGTGGGGTTGTTCTGGTTTGGTTGCCACTGCTGTAATGAAACACTGACCAAAGTACCCTGAGAAGGGAAAAGCTAATTTCATCTTTAGGGTTACAATCCATCAAGTAAAACCAAAGCAGTGGCTTCAAGAAGGGGTTTGAAGATAAACCAATGGGAAAATGCTAGTTTGGCCTGCCCCAGACTTGTCTATACATCCCAGGTCCACTTGCTTAGGGATGGTACCACTCACAGTGGACTGGACCCTCCCACATCAATTAACAAGAAGACAATGCTCCATAGACACACCCCCAGGCCAATCATTAGGTGTGTCAAGATGATGACCAAGGCTAACCATTCCCATTTTTCCCATCGGCTCCTCTGAAATCCAATCCCAACCTGAAACTACAAAGTGTATTTCCTAAGCTATTTAGCTGATACTTCTCAGATGCTATGCAGTGCTATTATATTTTCTGGTCCTTCATCCCAGTAACATCACATTTGTCACACAGGCAGCATCAATATTACCTCTTCATCATTATGTAAGCACTGTCCTCTTTGTGCAGGAGCCTTCAAAAGGTGGTACTGTATAGCAATTCCAGACACCAAACAGAGCTCCAAGGAATAACCTAAACTTCCCGGGCAAGAAAAATCAGCATCCATGCTACCAGAAAAGGCAAGTTCTGCATGTGATGAGTGAGAACATTTCTGGGGCACTGACCACAGGCATGCTGTCTCTCAGATTTTTTAAAATGTGCTTTTAATGTTTTCTAGAAAGGTCACGGTATCCTGAAAACTCACCATCCTTTCATTAAGGAGTGTAGCACAAATAATGAAAACCCAGATGATGGAGGAAGGTCATTGGTTAAATAAAAAGAAACTGCTTGGCTCTCATTGGTTAGATATAGGGGGGAGGAGTAAACAGAACAGAACACTGGGAGGAAGAGGAAGTGAGCTCAGACTCCACAGCTCTCCTCTTGGGAGCACACACCTCAGAGAGATGCCATGCTCCGCTCTCCCGGGCAGACGCACACGATGAAGCAAGCCGCCAGGTTAGACATGCTGAACCTTTCCCGGTAAGACCAGTGCTCACAGATTATTAAAGATGGGTTGATGGGGATGTGAGAATTAGCCTGTAAGGGCTAGAGCTAAAGGGCCAAGCAGTGTTTAAATGAATACAGTTTGTGTGTTGTTATTTCGGAGCATAAGCTAGCCAGGCTGCCGGGGTGCTGGGGATGCAGCCCGCCACTCTTATTACTATACCCAGAGACAGATATTGGGGTTCAAGATGAAAATCAGAAAAGCAAAGCAGCCAAGACACTAGAGAGCTCTTACTACCACCAAAGTTCAGACTGCCCTGCTTCTGTCTCTTCCTGCCTTATAAACCTCTGTCCACCCAGCCATATCACTCCTGTCTCCATATCTAGTGCTTGGACTAAGGCCTGTGACTCCCAAGTGCTGGGAGCACCTTTGTATGAGCTCTATTTCTCTTTTGAGACATATTCAATCTAGTGTAGCCCAGGGTGGCCCGAGTCCTGGGATTAAAGGTGTGATCCACCACTCCCTGGCCTCTAATGGTTTGGCTCTGCACTCTGATCTTCAGGCAAGCTTTATTTGTTAAAACATAAACAAAATATCCTCATACAAGAGTGTCCAGAAAGCCGGATTTTTTTAACTTACCCATTGTATGTCAACAATAGGTGTTCTACACCGAATACTTTATCACTAGTTTTTAACTCATCTAATTCTCTAAGCAAAGCTAAAGTCTTCTTGATCATACTGTCTTGCTTCATACCCTGCTCCCTGCTTACAGAACTGAGCATGGGCACCACACTGGTAAGTTCTACTCCTCCTCCAAAAATCAGTTCAGGTGTTACTTTGTCAATCCCACTTCTTGGCCTAAAAGAAATCTTCTTCTGCCACATTCAAACTGTGGCAACTGTCTCATGCCCCTTACAAAACACTGCTTTGACGACATCTTCTTTCGTATAAAATATCTGAAAACTAGCAAACTATGCATGGTAGAAATTTGAGCTGCTTTTTGTCAATATTTTCAAAATATCTATTTTTTTACTTACCCAAATGACTCTGCCTTAAAAATCTGTATTTAATGAATATATTATTAACTCTCTTGGTAGACATTCCTCAACAGTTTATAAAAAGACAAACAGAGGAGCATTTGTTTGTTTGTCCTAAGAAGCAAGATGCTTTTAATCCTATCCATTGACTATGTGTGTCCACATATACATAAACCAATAAATATTCATAATAGTTCATAAACATTTTGCATATACAAGATGTTTAGCTAGTGCCTCGGTTTCAATTACCACAGCATGGCTTTCGTACACAGGCACGTAAGAGCTATTCATAGTGTGTAACTCCACACAATCCTACTTAACTTAACGGTACTGCGATTAATAAAGCACTTAAATTTATATAGAAGGGAGGGGTGCTCCAAACTGTAGAATTCAAATTAGGTTGAATGTGCAATTAAATATGCTATAAAATTTCTCCTTAGAACACTTATTTTATTTGTTAAAGAACATATGTTCTTCCTCAAAATAACCTGCTATTTTTGAACTATTACTCAGCCACATACTTCCAACAAGCAGCAAAGGTTACCTCAGATAAACCTTGATTTTACAATATTTGAAAATTTTTCTGTGCTGCTCTTTGCCAAGTGAAAACTCCTGAGTCACAGGTGAGTGAGAGATGTAGCTAAGAGCTGCTTCTCCTTAATGCAGCTAGCCTGAGAGAAAATTACTTCAGCAATTAATAATTTATCACCAGCCCACATTTATGACTTTGTTAGCCCCACAGCTAAGATGAATGTAAATATCAGCTTTAGTTCAAGCTTTTACAGGCACAGTCAAATCTTAGAAGATAAATGAAAGGCTCAAGTAAACACAGCTTGCTAATACAGACATCCCGATAGTTAACCACATGACACCTCAGTCTTTTCGTCTGAACTGTCCTAGGCCAGGAATATCTTTACAAACAGGTTCTCCCAAACCTGCCCCTAAGGTGATGTGTCCTCCTTTTCATGTCTTTATTGCTATTTATTTCATCCATGAACACTGTGCTAGCTTAGAAACTTCTGGTGTATATGTAGGTCTAGAAAATGCCAAGCCAATTTGCCATACCTGAACTCTGGTAAAGACAGTGATCAGTGCTCCCAAGCCAATTTGCCACATCTGAACACTGTGGCAAAGGCAGTGGTCAGTGTTTCCAAAGCTTCTTTGTTTTACCTCCCCAAAGCAAAGGCCTAAATATATTTTCTTGTCTCCCCTAACATGATTCATTTAGGTTAAAAAAAAGAGTTCGTAAAAAGTGAAAGGTAGTGCCACAAGTACTCACTAAAATACGTCATTGTGTGGTCTCTGCAGTTCCTCCATTGTTGGCAGACTGGATGTAAAGGATCTGACATCCTCGTTAGTGAAACCACTCCGCGGAAGATGTCAGAAATTCTAAGTGGCTGTGCCTAACAGAAGTCTCCACACTTGCCCCATTATCTGAAGCAGATTGGTGAGAAAACAACACTCTACTGCAGAAACCAGTCAAGACTCAGGGAACATCACAGAAGACATCGAAAGAACGGAGGAGCCAGAGGACAGGTGCTGTAAAAAGCCGTCTTTAAGTATTGCGTGGCTCCCACACTCATGAACTCACAGCCTCTGTGGTTACCTGCAGAAGATGAAACCAGCCAACATTCCAACATGGGTGAGGGTGGGCTCGGGAGGCCCCACCCCAGCCAAGGAGCTACCGGCAGGTGACTGGACTGGTACCAGGGGAGGAAGAAACATTTTTCCTGATGGCACAGCCTCTTTGTTAGTTTCCATGTTCCAGGAGGTGCCCCGTGTTCATATACCACTTGCTGGACTCAGTAGTTGACATAAATAAATATTTTTCAAGTTAATGAGTTGGTAAGAGGGACATGTTAACAGGGTCTGAGAGCAATGAGAAGGGCAACTGGGGGAAGACATGATTAAAACACATCGTATATCTCTATAAAATTCCGAAAGCATAAATAAAATATTTTACTTATTTAAAATGACATATCTTAATAGTATCTGATTCCTTCCCACTTGTGGCTCTGTTCTATCTTACAAGAGAAGCTTTTCAGTTCATTTCTCAGGAATAGCGTGACGCTCCCTATGACTCCCATTAGATCGTTATTTACTTGAAAAGCGAAAATAATTTTTTTTTTATTCCTCTGGATGCTCAGGTAAAATCTTAAAATTAGCAGGCAGATTCATAATGAACTAGGTGCTTATTTAAAAATATTTATAATATCCCATCCTAATTTCCTCCCTATGGAGGTAACATGACATTTGTTTTTAATGACTAGCATGCAAGGCAGCTGTGGGAAAACAGGACAATAAAGCCAAGCTGGAGACAACAAGGAACAGGGACGGAAAGGAAGGTGGATAAGGGGGTAACAGAGGAAGTAAAGATGGTCGAGAACTTGTAGGAATGAAAATGGCACAGTGAACCCCCTTCGCGCAACAAAGATCCAAGAGCATTTTCAGTCTGCATTATAAACCTCAGGTACACACTTGCTGCATTAATTAGTGGGCTCTCTTTCTCAGAAAGGCAAAAAAAAAAAAAACCCTATTCATTAACAAGGAAGCATGAATTTAATGAATTAGCAGCTGAAGACGGCAGCAAACACGGATAGATCTGCCCACTTGATGGGACTTTAATTCCACCACCTTCTACTTGTAAAACCATCTACTTAAAAATAAATACTTAGGAAAACTGTGATGATGATAAGCCACATTCTATCTTTTAAACCATCATTCTTGTTTAGTAAGCATTTTTAAATGGAAAAAAAAATAAACTAAATGCTAAAAACAGGCTGAGAGTTTTCCAATGGAATTTAGAATAGCAAATATAAAAGCACTTTCTTCACGTTTCCCTGTGATACCAGGAGCGGGTAGCCTGAGCCTAACCAGACAAACATGTCACAGCCAGAAGAACAAAGGCCGAGTGGATTAAAATACAACAGTTTCCAGTTCCATTCTCAATCACTGCCAAACAATGGCTACCTTTATGGATTTGCCTGAGTAATCCAAACAGATTTAGTAAATGTTGATTGAGTGACTGAATAAATCAATGGATCAATGAGCCTAAGTCTCCTCTGTGAACCACAGCTTCTACTACTTGGCCGTGTCAGGTGGAATACTGCTCCCACCCGACAGGCTGGTGAGAGGCTTTTCCTGAGCGGTCCTGTCAGAGGCTTGCTCCTCTATCTTTCCGCCTTGGTTTACTTTGTGGTTGGGGTTGTGCAACAGTTATCAAATAAAGCATGGGGTAGCATACTAGCCCTAGATCAGAGGAAGGAGACATGACTCACATGGCCAGAACACAAGTATGGGTGATAACGAACCAAAAAATGCAAAACAAAACAAACAAAACAAAACATCAAAGCATCATTGAACTTCTTATGAAAATGCCATAGTCTGGGACGTTACTCTGCAGACTACAAAAAGAGAAACAGAAATACCAACCCAGCCACAAAACCTTTGATCTACAGTCTGTCCTGCTGGCGAAACCTGCTAGAGCAACTGTGGCACAAAGCTTGGGGGAGAAACTAACCAATGTCTTGCTGGATTTAAGGCCCGCTCCATGTGCTGGAACCCATACCTGACCCTGCCTGGGTGGCCAAGAACCAGAGACTAGATAGCCCAAAGACCTAGGATAAAACCAAATACTACTGGTTAAAGAAGAAAAAGTAATAATAAAAGCAGGGCGGTGGTGGCACACACCTTTAATCCCAGCACTCGGGAGGCAGAGGCAGGCGGATCTCTGTGAGTTCAAAGCCATCCTGGTCTACAGAGCAAGTTCTAGGACAGGCTCCAAAGCTACAGAGAAACCCTGTCTCAAAAAAAAAACCAATAAATAAATAAATAGTCTAATGCTATTCTACTATACTCATAGGTAGGATCTTATCCAGTCCCTATCAGAGAAGCTTCCTCCTGCAGCAGATGGGAACAAATACAGAGACACACTGCCGGAGATTACAGGGAGAAACAGGCCTTGAAACACACAGCTCTAAGTGGGATGTCACTACAAATCCTTCACCCCAGACCTCAAGGAACCCCACTGGAAGAAGATGCAGAAAGAGTGTAAGAGCCAGAGGGATGGAGGGCACCAGGAGAGCAGGCCGTCTAAACCAACCAGGCAAAGCTCATGTGAACTCACAGGGATTTAAAGAGCCAGCACAGGGCAGACACAGGTCCAGAGTCCTCTGCATGTATATTATAGCTCAAGCGTAGCACTTTTAGGGGACTCGTGGACAAGTGGGTTTCTCGCTCGTGTGACTGCCCTCAGGGCTCTTTCCCTTATATTAGTTCGCCTTGCCCAACGTCTATGTGATGGATTTTGGGGGACTCGTGGATGAGTGGGTTTCTCGCTCGTGTGACTGCCCTCAAGGCTCTTTCCCTTGTATTAGTTCGCCTTGCCCAACGTCTATGTGATGGATTTTGGTTTATCTTATTGTATCTTATTTGTTGTGCTTTGCTCCTATCTCTTGAACACCTATTCTTGTCTAATGAGAGACAAACAGGAAGTGGATTCAGGCAGGAGGGGAGCTGGGGAGGAGCTGGGAGGAGAAGAGGGACGGAAAACTATAATCAGGATATGCTGTATGAGAACAGGAACTATTTCAATAGCAGAGAAAAATAAAGTCACACGTTAAAGAAAAGAAAATGTGGTACTGACAAAATACAAAGATATTTTATTATACATGGTTTTCATTTTCTTGTTTGTTTCTGTTTTCAGATACCTTGTCTCTCTCATTTCAATGTTGAGGGGGTAAAAAACTGTTAAAATCAAATCTACCTGAGAAGCTCATTTTAGTGATCATTAGCCATTTGCTAATTCTCAAGTACTAGAACACAGGAAAATGTTAAATTTAATTCCCCTCAGCAACTTTTGAATCCCATTTGTGATTAAAAAATTAAAGTCATCAATTAGTAAATCTGCAATGACTTCCTTAATCTATGGTATTTTAAAATTTTAATTATTCCAGACTCAACTTTATTAGCTAGGCTATACATAATGCATTTTTATGTTCCTAATAAATTAAACATTGTAAAGGCCTTAAAATAAGCATTGCATATAATTTTCTGGTTTTTCTAAGAAACTGAGAGTAAAAGCTACTCAAATAATCTTACGATTTCAAATTTTTCCAAAAGTGAAACTGTCCAAATTTTCTTAGCTTTTACAGAAACAGTACTATAAACTAACCTATAGATAAATGAAAAAAATAACAGGATGGGCTTGAAGCTTTTTGTCAATTTTATAAAACTTTGAGCATATTATTAAAGATTCAGAAAGAGAAGGCCCTCCAATCTGAGCCTCATCCCTCACTGGCCAAATTTCTCTTGTCATTTTATTTTGTTTTTCAAGACAGGGTTCCTGTCCTGGAACTCTCCCTGTAGACCAGGCAGGCCTCGAACTCACAGAGAGCCACCTGCCTCTAATTTCCAAGTGCTAGGATTAAAGGCATGCGCAACCACCACCACCTTGCCAAGTCTTTAAGTTGATGAAGTTCTCACTGGCAAGAACTAGCTGTATGATTTCGTGTTCTGAAAGTGTAAGGGGTGAGGTGCCCATGAGGAACTGAGCAAGAGCACTGCCCCATGCCTTTGGTCTTCCTACAGGAAGTCCCCCCAGGCATCTCCATCCACTATCCGCAATCCCCCATTGTTCTTGCTGACTTCCAGTGTGAAAGCTGGGAATTTTCTTATGGTTCATTCCAGCTTGATTTTACCAGCGACTACTCAGCAGGATTTCACTCAGTCCTCTGGTCTCTCCTCTTGGGTGTCTTGGCCTCCCAAACCCTACACAATCATGGTCTCCCTCCTACCTCAGTTTCATCATATCTGGTGTCTTCCATACCCAGTATCTGTGGAAAAGAATATGCCCATCTTCAGCACTGGTGCTCCTCCATCTCTTCACACTCATCCCTTGGGGACCTCCTCATTCTCAAGACTCAGCACGCTATGCTTGCTTAGCTCTATTTCAGCACTCTAGACAAACGCGCCAAACTACCTCCTCAGTCTCATTTGCATGAATGTCCTTTTTAAACCCAACCTCTCCAAAGTGCATTCCTTATACTCTGCTCTTCAACCCTTCTCAGTTGATGCCTATGTCTTTCTTCTCCCAGAATCACGGTACCATATGCATATTCTTTCATCTCTCCGTAAATGTAATCCATCAGCAAACATCTCACCTTCAGCTCCTCCAGCCAGTTCATCAACCGCGACCTTCTTCTAGGCCAAATGTCCTCCTGCCCAGATTACACTCACACCCTCCTGCCATCCCTTGCTAATCCCGAGTTTCTCCACTATGAACTCTTTGTTTACTACGATGCACCCCAATGCCTCCCTTTTGTCAACCTCACATGGCCTAGCACTCAGGGACAAGCACAGTCAGCTAGTGTTTACCAGAGGGGGGCGATATTGTGAAACCAGAGAGCAGGCGTGATTGGACAGCTCTGAGAACACTAGGTGTCAATCAACAGTGCACATCGGTAAACGGGGAATTTTATGTTGTGACCACTTTGCACATTAAAAACTATCACCCATGTGCCATTACTTTCGCTGTCTGCTCTTCCCAGAGATATTGCCCCCAAACACCCATCTGACTACTTCCTTCCCCCTCCTCTTTGCTCAAGAAATTCTCAATTCAAACAAATAGACACTTTTAATGGCATATCTTTATAACTGAACTATCCTTGTCTTATTTTGTATCTCTCTTACCATACTCCATTCTTGTATTTTTTCTAAAACATGTATTTTCTAATATACTGGTTAACCTACTTATTCAATATTGTTATTGCTAATTGTCTCCTTTGCTAAGCTGAAAGAAATCTTCATGAGATGAATGGCTTTTGTCCCTGTGTTCCATACTTCAAATGTCCAGGGGAGCATGTTTACAGCTAGGGAGCATGCTATACATTAGCAGTTCACAACCTGTGGGCTGCAACCCCTTGGGAGAGGGTGGTTACATAGCAGATATCCTGCCTATCAGGTTACAATTCATAATAACAAAATTGCATAATAACAAAGTAGCAATGAAGGAATTTTATGGTTGGGGTCACCACAACATGAGGACCAGTATTAAAGGTCGCAGCATGAGGAGGGCTGAAAACCACTGCTGTAGACCGTGCTCAGAAAGTGGAATTCCTTCAGTGATTCCAGCTGGACAGCAACAATGACCAATCTGGTCACTATCGTACCTACCTCTGGAACCTATTTACTAGCTTCATTCAGCAACCATTTGTACATAGCATTGATGTATATATTGCATTCTATGGTAACTAATATATTAATAACCTATATAGTATATTTAAGTCTACTATGAGCCAAGCAATTTGCTACTTGTTAGGTACTGAGAAAAGAAAAACAGTATTCCATAAAACTCCTTCTTTCCAAGTACAGCAGGAAGCTTTCTCAAAATCATCATGACTGAAGAACAAAGTCTGTATTTCTCATTCTCACAATTCCCCCATAGCTAACAGTGAAGATAACCTCAGTGTGCTTGGTTCTGTCTCTGAGGGAAAGAAAGCCCTCGCTATGTGGACTCCCTCCCAACAGACCTGAAGCGAAGCTTGGCTTTGGAAAGTCAACTCCTAGACTGTGCCGGGCTTTAGGACAGAGGAGCACAAGTATCCACTGTAAACGGACCCATCTCTTGAGACTAAGGGGATCCTAATGGTTTCCGGAAACATTGAAAAGGCAGAGTTTGAAACTACATGGTGTAAGATGCCAGAAGCCATTGGCCAGTGCACACCCTTCACTACAATGCCACAGGGGATATCTGTTGGCAGCCTGGAGGAAGAAAGAATTAGTGCTAAGCATTAAAGTTCTGAGAGATGAAGCAAAATGTTCCCATCTGTCCCAGGGAAGGGCCAGCTGCCAGCACAGCTATCCCAATCAAACTGGCCTCACAAGCCTGAAAGAGTCAGCATGAGCTGGGAACACCCTCCATTTTCTAGAGCTGAGTATGCCTGTGTGCAGGGTTAAGCCAGCCCCTTAGGGGCAGGTTTGCCTCGGGCGAATGTTGACTGAGAAATTGGGCACACGGAGCCTGCGTGTCCCTTTTTCCTGCTTCCTGTGCTGCACAGGAACCTCGGTTCTGTGAGTTTGTTTCTTCATTAAAGCTGTATATATTTCTTTACAATCTGTCTGCATTTATTTAAGCCGCTACACCTGTGTGTGTGTGTGTGTGTGTGCATGCGTATGTGTGTGTGTTGTACATATATATATTCACTATGCACATATTGTGTGCATGTGTCCACATCTGCATATAATCAGTAAGTGGTGGTGTGTGTGCTGTGTATGTACACACATATATTCAATACATACATGCTGTGTATATGTTATCACATATATGTATATATTCAGTGATTTAGTGTGTGTGTGCATAAGGAGGGATTCCCCCAAAAACTAAATTACTCTCAAGTCAATCCAGCCCACAGAAGCCCTTATTAGCACCCTTATTAACCCCTTATTAGGCAGTTCTGATCTGTCAGCTCAAAGGAGGAAGAAGCAGTCTGTCAGCCATCAGTAGCTGCTGTTGTCACCGACTTAGCCTCTTCCACCGAGCCACTGTAAGAAACGGAGTGACTTAGAGGAGCGAGTGGAAGCAGTTTGTTTCCTTCAGTTGGTGCACAGTTTTCTAGGAAATGCCACACCTCCTTCCAGCTGCCAACTTTCCTAGGAATGGAACTTTGGTTTCTGTTTGGGGTCCTCAAAATTTTTGCTCCTACACCAAGAATTCCTATTTCTGCTGAGTAAAAAGAACGCCAGTCCCAGGCACCGGCACTGGCACCAGCACCAGCACCAGCCAGGGCACCAGCCCCGGCACCGGCCTCTCATCCTCCTGCACACTCGGCTTTACTTTTACCCTTGCTCAGCTGTTGACTTGTTCATATTCGGAAAGTTACTCATTTATCTTAAAAACTTGCTTTTAATCCCTTTCCTCCAAGGGAAAATCTCTTACTGTTGTGCTGAGCTACTCAGAAGCGACCCATTTCCCCCACTGGATAGATGCAGCCCTCACCCCCATATCTGCTCTGGAAGCCGGATTGCTGCCCCATAAAGCAGTACAATGGTACTATTATCCCATAATCATTATCATTACCTCACCCTCCACCACACAGATCCCGCGAATCCCGAGCATCTTTGCTTCTCCAATCTTGCTGTAACTAGCCTCCCCTGCTGTGAAGCTGGGATGCACCATTTTCATGGAAGGTCAGTGTAATCACAAACAGAAACCATAAAAGATATGTCTTAACTAAGTTGCTTCATATTGATACCATTGTATTGTATGGGAATTTGAAATAGTTCCATATCCCAGTCCAACAAAAATGAAACAAATGTATGGGTGACCACGAGTGCAGAGAGATCTCAGCCTGGATCATTTCCTTCTTCAGCCTTTACCTTCTTGCTACTGGTCATGTTACCTAAGTGAGATTCAGTTTCACATTCTTGAGCTGTGATTGCTCAGGTAGGCACAGACATCCCCAGCCTGAATGGGTTTTAGGAACAGCATGACCACACTACTAAGACCTTCCCTAATAGCAAATCCATCGCTGCTATTAGACCTTCTCAATGGCCTCAAAAGTTGCAGATAGGGTGAAAGGCAAGGCAAAGGCCTTTCATGATCATTCCGAAAGAATCCACCACTACCAGGACTATACAACCCATTTTTCCAAAGCTGACGAAGCAAGGCTTTAGACTGTGTCTTTCCAAGTAACCAGGGGGAATTACAAACCCATCAGGCTTTAGACTGTGTCTTTCCAAGTAACCAGGGGGAATTACAAACCCATCAGGCTTTAGACTGTGTCTTTCCAAGTAACCAGAGGGAATTACAAACCCATCACAGCATCATTGGTGAGCTCGGATCACACAACAGCTCAGCATTCTTCCTTGGTAGCATGAGGCTGTCTGTGTGACTATGAAGCCAGGAAGTCCTGGGCCACTGTGCCCAGATTTATGTGGGATCAAACCCAAGACTTCCTCCACGCTAGGCAAGCACTTTAACAATGGCCGATTCCCACCCAGCCTGGCATCTCACTTTTTCTTGAATACTTTCCCACTTAGTGTTTCTTTTCAACACTAATAATACAGACGATTACAAAATACACACAAAAGGGTGAATTAGCAAATAAAAGTGGGAGTAGTTAAAAAGAAGGGAAATTATAATCACCAACAACTTACGCAGACTCGTAAAAAAGCTAATGCTTTGGTGGCAAAGCCGCTACATCTTTTCATGTGCAAATGGCTAAAACAAAATATTTGTTTTTCAAGAAATTTAATCATCTGGCAAATATTGTCTTGTGCTACTTCACATGTAAAATAACACTGCAAGAAAGTCTGCCAATAAACATGATTTAAATAAAAGCTTTTGTCAAATGAGCTTCTTCCATTCTAAGACAGTTTAACAAACCAAGAGGCTTATAGAAACAGAATTATAGTGACTGAGGAAACAATAGAAAAAATTAAGGTAAAGTCAGAGAAGTATTTGAAGGACAATAATCAGCAAAAGCATGAGGTGGAGAGGAGAGGCCAATGGTTAGTGCACAAGCCAATTATACTGTTATTCCGGCAGCACATTAACACTGCTCTAATATCTAAGAATGAAAGAATAATCTAAATATATGTTAAAATTCACTCTAAAGGAAATGAAAAATGGACTCAGGTAAATACTAAAGGTATACAAATAGACATTATCAGATTGGATCATCACGAGGGTTGGGATTCAATATTCCATCTTTAGCTTTTGAATACAGTCACTTCGCTCAGAACAAAATGATTGGCCCCTTGCTTCTTCCAGGAACTTTAGGCTTGGAGTTTCCTGGAGTTCTGCAAAATGGGTTAGTGACAGAAACACACAGCCTTCAAGTCAATGTCAAGTCCTCACCTTGTGACTCAGTCAGAAGCAGGGCTGCGTGCCCAGCATCTCCTCAGATAACAACGGCGGATGGAGAGAAACGGTGATGAGAAACTCCAAGTCAAAAACCTGGCACAAGCCTGTGCGCTGAGGAACAGCCAGCAGACACTCCTGACCCACTATAAACTGTGGAGGTAAAATAAGCTCACCGAGGACTTGATACCCAAGGCTCACCTTAGACACTGGCAGCCAGACGGTCCAATTCCAGAACAAAAGACTCATTTCCTGCATTCCTCAAGGTCCCAGGAGGCTACAGTACTTCAACAGAAGTCCAGTGAGGCCTGTTCTCTTCCTTGAGCCTTTCCCATGATCCCACAGCCTACAACTCCCAGCAGGTGATTCGGCATAAAGAAATACCGAAGTTTGGCATGCAGTGGTGGTTTGGACACATGTCCAGATAGCTTGTAGATAAAGTATGCTCAACTATTATTGACACAGGCTTTGAAGAGATGATGACATTATTGTCTTAAGTCATTGATAAGATAGAAAACCACTGTCTCTTTCATTTCTGGTCTAACTGTGACACCTCCCTGCTCTTCTACCTCCAGTGAAAACAAGCATAAAAGAACTAGCGCGAAGGGCAAATCAGCAGATGGGGAGGTGCTAGTTCACCTCACAGACACAGCTGGAAACACACCTGAAGAACAAAGGATCAGAAAGGTCAGAAACAACACAGAAAGAGGAACTTATTCATGGAAGGAGAGGCATTTAACCATGAGAAGGCCAGAAAGTCAAGCCATGACAATAATGGGACATTTCCCAGAGGAGCCTGGGGGAGGATCTTAGCAGGTCACGCCTTTTTCAGCTGAGAAGAGAAGTGTGCTCTGAATTCTCCACTAAAGGAACGTACATGATAAACAAAATGTTTTCGTTCACTCTTTGAAGCTGCCCACATTCTAGATATGGTCTCCTACCCTCTAAGCCCAAATCACCATGAGGAGCACAGTATTTTTAATCGAACGTTATTTGCAGTTACAAATCTAGGGAATAGCCAGGCATTTTTTAAATAAACTGTTCCCAAACCACTTGCGTTTAGGTGCTTTGTGGGTTTTATTGCCTTCACCAAGTGCAGACCTTAAAGGTCTCCTCTGACCTTCAAGGAGATCTAGCTAACAGCATACACAAATTGTTAGAAACACTGGAACCCGCTAGCTTGGATGAGGTCCAAATAACCCAGAACACCCCACACCACGCCACATAGGAAAGGCAGGGCAGACAAAGACTGCTGCCCCCAGCTCGTCACTCTGTATGTACAAAGCTTCTTCCAATGTGATTTGTCTATACTTACCTTGAAACTCGTACCCAGCGTTACGGTAACAGGATGCTGACATTCCAGGAACTATTTAAGAGTTCTCAAAAGGCAATTCCCACTCTCCGGTGGCAGCTTAATATATCTGAATCTGAGCCCATTTTTTATTCAACTGTAGAAAGAGTCTTCCAGGTCTTTGCTAAAATGTATTTCTGTATTTCTCTCCTATCATCTGAAATGTTTTTGAAGAAAATCAAAGGTCCATCTAAAATAGAAATCTATTTTTAAACTTCTCTTAACCACTTGAAAAGAACAGGCTTGTCGATGGTGTATGGGTGAAGGGAAGGAATGAAGGTGCTCAGGAAGGCAGCCGATGTTTTCACCAAGTCCTTGGCCAGCGTTTAGGGACACCCCAAGGAAGCCTACGGACCCTGCAGACTAGGCCTCCCCTGCTCTAGCCTCTGTCCATGTTCCCCTGAGAGCTGAATGACTGCTTGGAGCTTCCGTTTCAAGTGTGGTCTTCAGACAAGAAGGGGCTGAGCATCCAGATCTCCATTTGAGAGAGACAGGGATGTTCCACGAGAACCAGGTAAACTGGGTATCCTCCTATTTTGAATGGCAGCTTACTCAATATGATTCCAGAGAAACATGCCCTTCTGTTTGCACACACCCTCCCCCAACCCTGTTCTTCTCTAACATATGCCAGATATCCTGCGGCCTTCGTCTTTTCAGCATTATCTTTCAAAGAAAACCAAATTGCCACATTTGACACTTGGACATTTTGAGATCTTCGAGATGATTTCCAACTGTAATAGAAAGCCATAAGAAATCTTTAAAATACACTTAAAATGCCCATTAGTGGAAGAAAGACTGCACTTGGGGGTTCCAAGCTGACAGGAAAAACAACTTCTAAGCAATATCAATTTGGGCTGAGTACCTAAGGCAATGTTCCACAGAAGCCAGTGACTTGCCTCTGGAGTCTGTTCCCCACCTCCCTAATAGGCCTGGAAGCCACAGACAATTAATTATTAGATTATGTAACTCCCACTGTTAGAAGTTAGCAGAACATTCTACAGTTTTACTTCAAGTGTGATGCTTTCCAGCTAGGGTGCAATTCCATCAGCTCCCTCATCTGCATCTTCCTGCCACTTAAGCCTGGCTTCCCGGGGTTTTCCTTTAATTGGCTCAGACTTCTTCTGCCCTCAATCATCCTGAGTGTATTCTGGGTTCTCAGTGAAGATGACTCTGGAAACTACAGGACCAAACTTTCTTCATCCACCCAGAACCTCCACACTGAAAGGTCTGTCCTGACTAGCGAAGGCTGCTCATATCATGCTTCTAAAGTCATCGTCACCAGAATACCAGAGCAACCGCATCCTATGCTCACTTTGAGACATCATGAAAGGGAGCAAACAGACCAGAATTCATTGGGAACATGCAGCCACTCTGTTCACTTACTTATAGCAGCAACTAAGCTGTCTACACCAAAGGATTTTGATCGGAGATGAATGGAATCATAGGCGATAGACTGCTCTGGAAACAAATCTTATAGGAACTATAAGTATTATTGGTGGCCTCAACCCCTAGTCCTTATCACTGATTTATGGCCTCCAAAAGGTTTATCCTCTCTAGTTCAAGTGACGAAAGTGTGATTCCTAGGATGGCAGCGTGCCAGCAGTACAAACCTACAGCAAGGTAAATATTTTATCAGGGCAATGCCTTAGAAAACATTAATGCTGCTTTCTTGGGGCGGGTTAGGTCTTGTCCAGGGAGTTACTGTGAAAAACAAACCATATAATTAGCCCCTTCTGCATGTGGTCAGCCATGTTCTGCTTCCCCATCTTGCTGGGACCAGCCTAGGGACCATCTTATTTTCTTTCTGTGGCTCTGATAAAATACTCTGAAAAAGAGTAACTTAAGGGAGAAAGAGTTTATTTTAGGTCAAAGTTCAAGATACAGTCTATCATGGCAGGGAAGTCAAGGCAGCAGAACTTGAAGCAGCTAGCCACATCAAGTCCATATTCAAGAGAAGACATCAATGAACACATGTCTACCACTCAAGTCCCTTTCTCTGTTTATCCAGCCTAGGATCACAGTCAGGGAATGTGTTAGGGCCTTAGACCTCAATATAAACAAGTCTTCCATACACACAGTCATGCCCAGAGGCTAAACTTTCAGGTTTAAGTCTTGTTTGTCAATTTGAAGAACAGGACACTTCACCATAGACAGATTATGAAGCCACCCAAACTTAATTTCAGCCTCAAAAACTGAATCCAACCTTGGATGTTTTGTGACATAAACTTAAAATGGATTAACAAAATTGTAGAATTAAAACAGTCTTGGGATAATGTTTTAAGCATTAAAAAACATTAAAACATCAGCATATATGACCAAGTTCACTGTTCTTTGTTTGCAGAAATGTCTCTGTCAAAAACAGCACAAAAGGAACCACAGAAAGTCCAGAGGAAATGTTAATTGCAAGGGCTGGAGAGTTGGCTCTGCAGTTAAGAGCACTGACTTCTCTTATGGACAACCTGGGTTCAATTCCCACATAGTAGCTCACAACTGCCTCAACTGCCTATAACTCCACTTCCAAGGGATCCAATGTCCTGGCCTAGCCTCTAAAAGTACTAATAATAAACGTGGTACAGACGTATAGAGAAGCTAAACACCCATACAAATATAAATCTCATTATTAAAAAATAAGAATAAATGTCAATTGCATAGCCTAAAAGGTTTGGAGAAAGAATCAAGGGCTATCTGTCTAATGGCATCACTCAACTTAGCCATCTGCTATTCATGATGACATCACTCAACTTAGCCACCTGCTGTTCATGATGACATCACTCAACTTAGCCATCTACTATTCACGATGACATCACTAAACAGCCATCTGCTATTCATGATGACATCACTCAACTTAGCCATCTGCTGTTCATGATGACATCCCTCAACTTAGCCATCTGCTCTTAATGGCATCACTGAACCTAGCCATATGCTGTTAATGATGACTTGCCATATTGCCATAAGGACACTATGCCACTGTAAGGTTTCAACTGCCACCTTTGGTAAAAGAAAACAAATGGACGTCTAGATGCGGCCAATAAGTCACTCTTGGACTTTACCCCTGTTATCACACCACGTGACTCCTCTGGCCTGTTCTAAAGGTAGGTTCACTTCCATTGTCAAAATTGAGACTCACCTATTCCTCATCAGCAACATCATCATAGTCTTAACTACCCAACTTGGAACTTTGTTTTCTCTTCTCTAAAGATATCCTAAAATAATTATTTTCTTTCTTTGTACTCTAACCGATCCTATGTCTTTGTGTCCCTTTGTCATCACAGTGTGAGATTAGCTAGTGTTTCTGCAGGTACCTCCTCCCCTTACAAATTCTCTATGCAATTCCACATGTGGCAACATTAATTTCCTTATGATATCACTCAATGATTCCAAATAATCAATACCTGGGGGCCAGGCCAAGCTTTTAAATTCTACACTAAGTGATTTCTTTTTTAAACTGAAGTCAGTCCACAGCAAGATGTTCCCAAGCACTAATAAATAGCATCTGAGAATCAGGCAGTGTAATAATATGCAACTGATATTGTTAAGTTAGCACGAGATCCTCAAAACACCCTAACATAGCTTTTAATCACGCTCTCTATATATGATATGTCCATGAGGTGAAAAGGACTGATTCCCAACAACTCTGCACTTTCCCTAGCGTCCCCAGTGCAGGTAATCGGGAACCAACTGCCCTGGCCGGAGAAGCATAGCTGATGCCCAGGGCTTGTCACCAGTGAAGTGAATTCATAGGGTGACTAAGTCTGTGGGACTTGAGCTTTCAATCTAAAGGATGGAAAAGTCTTACACAAACTAGAATGAACTGACCACCCTATCTAGATGCCATGATATGCTATAGCAAGATGAATAAGCACAATTGAGACAAGAAACATGGAACACAGGAACCACTGTCGTGAAACCACGGTGTTGTATCTCAGCCTGCTATTCCAATGGCTTTGCCTTCCCATCTTGAAAGCTGCACATAGAAAGTCTCACGTCAGTCAAAGGTTCCATTTGCCACCTTGGTACATGGGATGCCAAGGTCTTCCTATTAATCTATTTGGTGCATCCCAGAACAAAATTCCAAGAGCATTCAATATGAATACAGAACATTTTATTTTATTTCCATCAAAGTCCAACTTTGTAGTAATAAGGGCGGTGGGGCTGCGTCCCCAGCACCCCGGCTGCCTGGCTAGCTTATGCTCAAAATAACAACACACAAACTGTATTCATTTAATCACTGCTTGGCCCATTTCTATCTAGCCTCTTCTAGGCTAATTCTCACATATTAATTTAGCCCATTTCTAATCATCTGTGTAGTGCCCCTAGGTGCGCTTACCGGGAAGATTCTAGCCTATGTCCATCCTGGGTCGGAGCTTCATCGCATGCGTCTGCCTGGGAGCTGGGAGCATGGCGTCTTTCTGAGGCGTCTGCTCCAGAGAAGAGAGCTGTGGAGTCTGAGCTCACTTCCTCTTCCTCCCAGCGTTCTGTTCTGTTTACTCCTCCCACCTATCTTCTAACCAATGAGGGCCAAGCAGTTTCTTTTTATTTAACCAATGACCTTCCTCCATCACAACTTAGTGAAACAAATAGTTTTATTGAGGTTACTTAAAGAAGCAGAAATAATTTGAGGACAGCTAAATCACTAAGAGCCCATCCAAGCTGGAAAGCTGGACCATGATACACAGGCTGCAGGTATCTAGAGCACCCTGCACAGCCCGCAGGTAGCTGAAGCACCCTGCACAGCCTGCGGATAGCTGGGTCACGTTGGAGCACACTACACAGCCTTCAGGTTGCTGGGTGATGCTGGAGCACTCTGCACAGTCTACAGGTAGCTGGAACACCCTACACAGCCTTCGGGTAGCTGGAGCACCCTGCACAGCCTGCAGGTAGCTCAAGCACGCTGCACAGCCTGAGGGTAGCTGGAGCACCTTGCACAGTCTGCAGGTAGTTCAACATTTGGAGAATGTCCTTTCCAGACAGCTCAGTTGGCTTGAGTCTTTTTCAGGTCTCTTCTCCTCATCTACTACCTCCTACTTTTTTTGTTTTTGTTTATTTTATTATTTTTGAAACAGGAAATTACTGTATAGCTCTGGCTGACCTGGAACTTGCTGTGTAGACTATGCTGGCCTTGAACTCACAGAGATCTGCTGAGATTAGAAGCGTGCACCACCACTCCTGGCTTTGATCTCTGCTCCTCACAGGAAGCTCAAGTGATCTGCCAGTGTCTCTCAGCAATCTTTATTCTTTGCCTACATATGCTTGGGGAAGGCATGAGTCTGGTCAGTTTCAGAGACTTCCTAAAGCCTTGGCATTGTTCACTTCCTACAATTAAGGAGCTACCCTGCAGGATGGAATGTTTCACCTCTCCTTAGAACATCCTGGTGTTGTACAAGGAGACCACTCATTCATTTCACCGGCTGCCCAGATGGGTAAGGTTCTGGCATTCTTCTCCTTTGGCAGCTATTTGGCACCTCCCTGACTCTCTCTCTCTCTCTCTCCATATATATATATATATATATATATATATATATATATATATATATATATCTTCCAGCCTGGCTATATTCTGCCCTGCTATAGGCAAAGCACCTTCATTTTTTATTGTTTTTATTGAGCTATATGTTTTTCTCTGCTCCTCTCCCTTCCACCTTCCTCCTCTTTACCTTCTCCCATGGTCCCCATGCTCCCAATTTACTCTGGAGACCTTGTCTTTTTCTACTTCCCATGTAGATTAAATCCATGTATGTCTCTATTAGGATCCTCTTTGTTGTCTAGGTTCTCTGGGATTGTGAATTGTAGACTGGTTTTTCTTTACTTTATGTCTAAAAGCCACTTACGAGTGAGTACATATTGTTTTTAGAGCCAGAGATGTCACTTAGTTGGTGGAGAGCTATCCTGTCAAGCACAAAGCCCTGGGAAGTATCTCTAAAAACACTGCAATGTAATATGCATGTATAATTCCAACACTTGATTCAAAACTCCTCTGAATCAGGAGTTCAAAGTTAACTTCAGCTATGTAAGGAAGTTGGATACAGTTGGGGCTTTCTGATACTCCATCAAAGAGAGGAAAGAGAAAAAACAAGAAAGGGAGGAAATACATGGGAAAAAGGAAAAAGAAAGGGAGAGAGTGAGGAAGGGAGTGAGGGAGAGAGGAAGGCAGGAAGGGAGGGAAGGAAGGAGAAAATTCTTTGTAAAATTCTGTTTTAGAAGCCACAAAGCCAGGTGTGTATGTAGTGTAACTGCCTTAATTTCCTTTAACTGAGCTTAATCTCCACCATAAACCCCCAATTAATAGCAGACAGCTTAATTGAGTCTCTTCAAATAAGTGCAATCAAATTAGTGATTACTCAGTTATTTCTGATTTGGAATCTATCAACTTGGAATGAGACAGACAAGTAAGTGTTCCTCAGCTCCCACAGTCTTCCCAGGCTCTGTAGGTGAGGGACACACTTAGGGCCTCAGACTGGCAAGGAGTGTTAAAGGTCTCTCAGCTCAGCTCACAGGTTCTGCTGTGTCAAGTGTGGGAAAGCCTGCAAATCTGCACCCCTAAGGTCTGCTCAGGACACGACGGGGGCTGAGAGCCTCTGAGAGCCATCGGTCTCCAGCTGATTTCACGCCTTTGTTAGTTTTCTTCTTGGCTCTGAATTAGCTTCCTTAAGCTGTCAATTCTCCATCTAGCTGGGGAATGACTCCTAATGGAAGCGACATGGAGGCCTAACCTGTTTGCACTCAGGGTCACAGAGTACACATGTGAGGTGGCCAAAGTGCCTCAACTAATGTGTCAGCACCACCACCCATACCATGTTACCTTGGTACTATGCACAAAGCTCTTTTGTTTTTTTTGGAGGGGGGAAATCCTCTTAAAAACCATGTGACCTTAGAGAAGGCCTTTGAATGTACCAGATCGAGGCTTTGTCACCTATGGTATGAGCCTAGTATTATCTTTCCTGGCCTGGAAACTCATAGAAAATGCAAAGGACTCAAATGTAATGTAACATTAAAGCTTTAAGCAAAAGACCTGATACGACGCACACATCTTCCATCTGCCTGAGCCACGAGAAGTGCACAGGTTTCCGCTATGTGTGTGTTTTTAGAATGAACACGGACACCGGGGATGTCTTCAGCCACTGACTGGGCAGACTCATACACCACGATGGCTAACTGGAACCACTGGGTACATCCCCTCTGAACCTCATGTCCAGGAGCTGTTAGTTAGGTGGAAGTGAACAAGGGGAGGATATCAAAGCGTGTGTGCATTTGGTCTACCTCAGAGATCTGGCTATTCATCATACGACCACTGCCGGAACAAATGGGGTTAATGTCAGCATCTGATAGCATGATAAAACACGGTTTCTTTTCTCCCATGTATGCTTCACAAAAATATCTTACTACTTAAACAAAACCCATGAAAATACATTTTCGATGGTGTTTTACCATGTGTGCTCCTTTACCAGCGGTGGTGGTTTTCCATCTAAAATGGTGGCTGGGGCTTCTGAGGGCATGATTTCCCTCAGCTCATTCCCTTACTCTCATTCTCAATGGGGTATCAGATGCTCTGCCTCCCATCCCTTCAAAACAAAAAAGCATCAAGATTTTCAAATGTTTTCAACATTTTCAATGTAAATGTCAAGACTCCGCTCCTAAGACCCTGAACAAATATTCTTGGTGAAATATGAAGAGGGACAGGAGGACATTTCCTTTCCAGTCCCTGGAGGGAGCTCAAACAGGTGGTGCCAAGGTCACACAGGTAGCTACAGATTAACTATATAAAGTCCATAGCATACTGTTTTCACGGCAGAGTCTTATGCCACCAGCTAAGTCCTGACCCTCTGTCAGAACCTGCCATTCAATGAGTGCTCCACTACCCACCACACAAGGGGGAACCGCTGGTTTCCAGTAGCACTAGGAAGGTTTTGCCCGGACAGTTTTCCATGTTGGTCTTAGAAAAGTTAGTCAAACTCTATGACTCAGTTTTCCTAATCTTCAAAATAACAACATTCTCTTTTTAAAAAAAAAAAAACTACTGGATATAAGGACTTAAAGAGGTGGCTTCATGTGAGGGCGCACACTGCTCTCGCAGAGGGTCAGTGTGGTTTCCAACACCCATGTCAGCTGCTCGCAAAAGCCTGCAATTTCAGCTCCGCCAGATCTGATTCCTTCTTCTGGCCTCCATGGAGACTCGTGTTCATCCACACATAGACACACATATGTATACATATTAGAATTAAAATAAGAAGCATTGGATATGATGCTAAGGAGATAAGCAATCACATGTGGACTGATTTTTATTAATGACATCACTTAAGTCATGAGTAGATAAAGTAATGAACGAAGATAGTTTCAGGTATCTGTAGTGTTCAAATGAAAAATGTCTCCCATGGGTTCCAGTATTTAAATATGTGGTACCAACTGGCACTGCTATTTGGGAAACTTGCAGCAGTTGGCCTTGCGGAAGGAAGTGTGTCGCTGTGGGCAGACACTGAGAGAGTCAACCCTCACCTACATTTTGCTCCCTCTGCTTCATAGTTGAATTTGAAGAAGCAAACATGTAGCTCACTGCTCCTACCTTTAGATACCACAATTGCTCTCCATGACCAACTCCTACCTGCAGAACTGTAAGTTGACTTGTGTCTTAGTTAGGGTTTCTGGTGCTGAGACAAAGCCCATGGCCAAAGACAAGCGGAGGAGGTACAAGTTTATTCCCCTTACACCTCCACATTGCTATCCATTACCGAAGGAAGTCAGGACAGGAACCCAAACAGGGCAAGATCCCGAAGGCGGGAGCTGATGCAGAGGCCATGGATGGGGGCTGCTTACTGGCTTGCTTCCCGTGGCTTACTCAGCCCACCTTCTTAGAGAACCCAGGACCAGCAACCAAGAGATGGCATCACCCACTGTGGGTTGGGGCCTCCCACTGTGGGTTGGGCCCTCCCCCACTGAGTGATCACTAAATGTGAAAATGCCTTACAGCTGGCTCTCAAGGAGGCATTTCCTCAGCAGAGGTTCCTTCCTCTCTGATGACGCTAGCTTATGTCAAGTTGACACATGACACCATCCAGTACACATTTTTCATGGTGTTTCCTTCACAGCAACAGAAAAATAGCTAATACCGCATCAGTCAAGCTGTATAAGTGTGGGCCCAGCCCCCAGCATAGGCTCACCTAGTGGTACTCTGGGACTGGGGAGATGGCTCAGCAGCGAAGAGCACCGGCTGCTCTTCCAGAGGACTGGGGCTCAATTCCCAGCTCCCAAATGGTGGCTCAGACCATCTGTAACTCCCATGCGATGCCTTCTTCTGACCTCTGCGGTTACAATGGCCCCATTGCTGCACATATATACATGAAGGCAAAACACGTGTATAAATAAGTAAACTTAAAAAAAAAACAGTAAAACTGGTGGTATTCTATGATGCCTGCAATGCCTCAATGATATGAGAACCATCGGAAAGGTATTCTTACAACAGTAGAGTTCTGACACAGATCATCCAGATAGAAATTAAAAGCCAGCAAAGATGAATGCTTACAAATTATGAAAAAAATCTGTAGGTATTGATGCCAAAGTTTGGGATATAGATGTGTGAATGAAAGTGATGCCAATCCGGATAGGAGATGAAACGCTTTGCCTATTTTTAAGTTTTATTTATTTATTTTTTTTGGCCATACAAGCTGAGAGCTTTCCAATCTGAGCACTGAGTAGAGAACATACAATAGATTCCATAGCCTTTTACATGAGCAAACTTAGTAATCATTTGAAGGGCATGTTCTTGCAGTAACTTGGAGCAAGTATTCAGTGAAATCTTGCAAAAAAAGATTCTTCTCCCACAGGCTATGGATTGATGCTGAGCATTTTGGCAAAAGCAATTTGACTGTAGCCAGAAAAGTCCTTCTGCATAAAAATAACTTGTTTTATAAATTAGCTGTCAGGTCGTTGGAGAAGCCAACCATGAACAATTTGTTGTTGGTTATATTTCCATTATTGCCACTATTTTAATCCATGGTTTTGTGATTAATGGTTTTCTAAGAAAATTTGTTTGAAGGATAAAGAATGAAATCCGTTAAATGAAGTTCGACCTGACAAGACTCATTTCTCTTGGGTTCTCATCAGTACAGAAATTGCCAAGGCATAATTAATGGTCCAAGAGATGAAACAGGAGTCCTATTCTGTCATGTCTCTTCTATTTAAATCTTCAAAAATGAAAAATAATGAGAAAAGGTGTAAAACAAATTGCTTGATATGCCAAGGAGCAGAATAATCCCATTAAAGTAATTAGAAGTTCATTTCAAATTATGAACTACTGCTGTCTCACTGGAGGGCAAGCTCATTGTGGGTGACCCCTTGGTGTCCGTGGGCCCCATTTATGATATAACTACAGGCGTGTTTGAAAGCACGTACTCTCTGAATGCTTTTAAGAAACCGCCTGACACAATTCTCTCAGAATAAAAGGCTTGAGAGCATCAAGATTTCAAGCTTTATACTTGATGGCATATCACTTTACTTTCCCTCATAGATAGCTAAAAGAAGAGTTTCAAATCTGTAACTATTATGAGAATACACTTCTGGAAATTATGTTTGCATGCAAGAGGACTGGAAAGGGCATTTGACAGCAGGCATTAGATTTCTCACTATGAACAAAATATGAATTAATAATGCTAACAGTAGCTAAACATAGTTTTGTGACCAACGGAGTCAATGACATATGTCTCTGACAAAAAGCCTGTTATTTCAATCAAGTGTTCTTTGATATAATCTACTTTTGAGGAACACAGAAAAATCACAAGAAAAGTATTTTGCTAATAACACAAGGAAGAGAGATACAAAAATTAATTAGAAGTCATGCCTCCAGGGACCTCAGAGTCTAGTGGGGGAATAAAGACATGGATAGAAATAACTGAGATAAGAGAGAAATGTGACATGCAGGAGAACCAAGGGAGGAAATCGTTAGACACAACCAGGGTTACATGCAGCCCTACTAACCAGTGGCAGTAAGAAGAAGGCTGTGGGTTTATAAGACATGGAAGTTTGTGGTAGTTGCTGAACCTTTGTGAGGAAGAATTAGGGAATAGAATATCAAGAGGACGAAAGCAATGAAGAGCCTAGTTATCCAGGCTCCAATGCTATTGGAGCACTAGGCGCTGAGGTTTGAATTCTCCAGGTATACAGCTGGTGCACAGTAAGCACTCAGCACAAGGGTGGATAAAATAAAACTATCCTGACTATAACAGACACTTGAGTGCAAGATTCCACCTAGAACATTATTAGCACTTTCAATACAGATGTGTGCACTAAGTCTATACATGTGTGCACAAGCCTATACATGTGTGCACTAAGCCTATACGTGTGTACTAAGCCTATACATGCATGCAATAAGCCTATAGATGTGTGCACTAAGCCTATACATGTGTGCACTAAGCCTATAGATGTGTGCACTAAGCCTATAGATGTGTGCACCAAGCCTATACATGTGTGCACAAGCCTATACATGTGTGCACAAGCCTATACATATGTGCACTAAGCCTATACATGTGTGCACTAAGCCTCATTCCATATTTGCTTGGATGTCACATCTAATAATTATGATCCACAAACGCACAAATCGCTTCACCCTGAGTGCCAATCGCTTCACCCTCATTGTCTACCACTCCACCTTCAGTGAAAACTCACTTGGTTTTGTTTTGTGTCTACTCTTCCAGAATGTGTCCATTTTCATGTGTTCATGTAGGATTTCACGTTTCTGCCAATTTTAACAATGGAACATAACATTTTATATTAAAAACAATGTTTTTATTCTATGATGAAATAGTACTTCAGTGGCAGTGGTGGTGCGCGCCTTTAATTCAGCACTCGGGAGGCAGAGGTATGTGGATTTCTGTGAGTTTGAGGTTAGCCTGGTCTACAGAGTAAATTCTGGGGCAGTCAAGACTGTCCTACAGAGAAACCCTGTCTTGAAAAACCAAAAAAAAAAAAAGGTAGCTTAGCAAATCCCCTGAAGGAGGTACCTCACCAAAGCTAAAGCAGAAAAATGTCTATGCATCTGTTTCCTCCTGCATCCACCTCTCTTGATCCCTTCTCCTTTAACTCTCAAACAAGAGGCGTTAACTCTTCTGCCTGTTTAAACCTCCTGGAAGAATGGCTGTTCTCACTAGCCTACTTTAGTCAGTATTTATTCATACCTATAGGAATTCGTGAGTGCCACAAATGAAAACATTTTTATTCCTAATAACAAAGGGATGTTCTCGTGTTAAAGGACTTCCAAATGCCTGGGCTGTCTACCAAGCCTGTGTATCTATCTGACATTTAGGTGATATAAACACTTGCTTAAATGTCACCCTTTCTTTAGACAGAAATCCATGGGGTTGGGGTGGGGACTCAGCTGCCCTTTGCCTACCTTGCTTATCTCCAATGAAGACGCAGTGGAAAACCCTGCACAGTGGCCCATGTCTGCCCCGCTTGAAGCAAAAATACAATTTGTGTCTTGGGAAAACAGGCACAATGCACAGTCTCCATAAAGCAGACTGCTTCCTAACTCTTCTGGGATGCTGGAAACTTCAGGGAATGTAGGAGCAGATGTTGTATCTTCTGGGAAGAACTACGTCACCCAGAAAAGGGCTGCCTGCCAGCAGGTTCCGTCTCTCTGAACTTGTTCCCAATGGAGTCTCCTTTCCTACATGTCAGCCAGACTCCAGCCCTCATTCACTTTAATCTTAATTGCATAATACTCTGCTTAAGACTGAGCTACTTTTCTTACTATCTGCAATGCCTGTAATGTACTGTTATTGGGATCCTTCCTTTTGCTTCCAAGATGTTCTAGAGTCTCTAACAAATGGTTACATGCTCAGAATGCTTCAACTTCATGAGTATCTCCATTTCTGCAGCCAGAAAATAAAGCTGATGAGAAGAGACTTTTAAAATCAAAAGTTGTAGCATTTTATGTACCTACGCATTTTACTTCTGACACAAGAGATTTAAGATGATTTAAAATTCAAAAGATTAAAATCCATTAACATAGCAGAGAAAATCCAAGTCAATCAGGAACGAAGAAGAAACTATCAGAAAGCAAAATCTGAGGGAAATTACTTCATCTGAGGACAAGACTAAACGCTGATAGCTTCTGTTTCTTAATTAAAGTAATTCAGTGGACCGTTTAAGAGGGCCATCTTTCTTCTGGAGCTGACATCAGGATTTATCAGGGGAGTCTTTCTTCATGATCCCAGAACTAACAAAATCGTCAAGCACCAAGGTTCTTCAACAACAGGCTTTGTAGACTATTCAAAGGTAACTCTGGGGGCAGGTGGTTCTGTACGAGTCCTGTGCAGGACAGCACACCCCTAGTTTTAGACGGATGCACACTTGTTTAAATGTGTGGCAGCTACTCTAAAATTACTGTTAGTTCTTAGTGACTAACAGTTCTTCTTAGCACCATCAACAAGACTGTTACATAAGAGTATCAAGGGTATGTTTGTCTTCAAACGTTACAAATTCAGTAAACAGAGTTATAATAGTCACATGGGAAAAAGACTCCCTTCTATTTAATGTTGTCAAGAACATGTCTAAACATGTTTTCAAACTGTTTTAATGATCTTAACACAAGTCGTGTTCTGGGATTGGTTGGATTTAACCAAAGTCTACCATTTATTTGGTAGGTAGAAGACACCGAGGAAGTAATTCTGCCCTCATTATCTGTGTCTTCCTTTCTTCCTTGCAAGTTCTGATAGCAGTTCATTTGTTTGCTTACTTCACTAGAGATTTCAATGAAACTTAAGTAAATTATAACATAAAAGATGCTCAGGCAACATCTGGACACGTTATAAATACTAGCTGCTGATGGCATCAATCAACATTGCCGTCATATAAAAATATGTTCTCAGGGAACTAATATACCTCTCACCACCACAAGGGCAGCCCCACAATGACAGCTTCCTAATCAAAGCTGATTTAAACACTAATAGTAAGTACCACCTGATTCTCTTTAAACACATTCGCATATTTCATTTAACACTGGCACTACTTGATGTCGTCTATGCAGCTAGCTCTTGGATCAGCCCCTACTTCCTTGGTTCTGGTATTTCTCCTTGGTAATTTTCAAACCTTCCCTCTATGTTTGCCTGAGCAGCTAATTCACCGTCATTATGCAGATGATGCGGGTTTCATCCCCACTCGCATCAGCCCTAAATCCTGCAAACACTAAAGTGAAAACAGATTATTTGGAGAAAAGAGGAAACATCATTATTTCACCCTGTTTATTGTGGCACCCTGCTCAGAAACAACATATTTATTTTGATGGCTTTTAGATAGTCATATTGCTTAGCTGTGAAAACTTTAAACATGCTTCTGGCTTCAAATCCGTTACTCAGATAAAGTCTGACTTGCTCACATTGAACAGCCCCTCTAAATGATGCGCTTTTTTTAAAAATCATTTTTCATCTGAATTGTATTATCTTCAAAGGTATTCACAAACAAGTAAAGTCTTCACAGATGGCATTTTATGTAAATTTTAACTTAGAACTATTACAATTACGTCTTCCTAATCCCCTACCAAGATGAACTACTGGCCTGTTTTGTTTTGTTTTCAAGATTTGGGTATAGTTGGGAGACATTTTCTCTATACTCACTCAGCAAATAAAACAGACCTGGCCGGTGATTTTGCATGAGGAATGAAGCCTCCCTGCACAGAAGAATGTAAGGAACTTCTATCAGCAACAACATGAACAGAACTGAGGCTGCAGACGGGACTTTCTGGAAGAGAATTATATGCCCAGAATCTCTCCATTCTATCTTAGCCACTACAATTTCCAATTATGGCGCAAGGCACAGGGAAAGAGCCATGGGCTGGATGTCTCAACTTCTCTTTATCCTGGAATCAAGTTGAAAGCTGGGAGACTTGGTGTCACTACTATGCCACCTATAATAGATATGGGAATTCCAAACAAAAAAAACAAAACTTTCCTTAAGAGTGCTGTGTGGCGCACCACGCCCATTTGAGCTCTATGCACTGCCATAGAGTTCGTGAACCGGGCAAGGGGTTGGAGATTGAAACACACAAAGACACAGAGACAGAGAGAGACACAGGTCATCCTTAAAACAGGAACACCCCAAGAATGCCCCCTTTATTGTGTACCAGAGCCACTTATATAGGGATTCTTAACTGATAACCACGCCCCAGTCAAACCCACCAGAAACCACTCTCCTTCCATCAGGAACTCCTGAGGGTCTCGTGTTCAGAGCAACTGTGACTGTCTCAGAGCAGAGGAAAACAGGTTGTTTACAAGAAATTCAGAATCTGGGGGTTCACTGCTCCCAACAGTGCTGCATTTAAAGTCTTGTTAATATAAGTAGATTCATGGGTGGTAGATATGTTTCAATGGGTAAACATATGTGCCATGCAAACTAAGAACTTGAGTTTAAATCTATACCTACATGCGTATATTTGTGTGATATATGCACACACATGCACTGTGAGTGTACAGAAATATAAAGTACAGCAAGATATACTATGGGTTCAAACTTTAAAGATGTAAGTTTCCAAGTGAAGGCTACAGACAGGTGACCTGCAAATCTACAACGGTAAGTACAAAACCCTGCACCTGCCGTGGCTCCTTCCAAAACCTTTTCACTAATTTCGTGTCCCTTATTCTAAATTAGGTTTCTTCTTGTTATGAAACTTATAGTTCGGAAAATGTGTCTCCTCACCCATGCATCCTGACATATGCATTGTTAACTTCACACACTTTGTTAACTTCTCCCATTAAGAAGGACAGGCCAGCACAGCCGCGCGCTGTTAGAAAAGCCAGATCCACTGTCTAACGCACAGAGGCCGCTGGACTTGGCTTGGAAGGTTGAAGTCTTACCCTACTCAGCCAAATTCCTGCAGGCTGAAACCACCATGGGCTTGGAGGCATATCACCAATCATAATCTTCCTCATTTCTCAGTTAAAGGCAGGGACAGATGAGCACACGCAAGTCAGCGTTACCTTAGGGAAAAAGACTAGTAAGAAGGTGCCTTAAACAGCAACGTTTATAAAGAAAGCATTTAATGGACGCTGGCTTATAGTTTCAGATGTTCAGTCCATTAGCACCATGACAGGAAGCATGGGAGTGTGCAGGCAGATGTGGTGCTGGAGAAGAAACTGTGCATTCTACAGGCAGCAGGAGTCTGTGGAGCTCGAGCATATGCCCACCCCTCCAGTGACACACTTCCTCCCACAAAATCACACCCCCTAACCGTGACACTCCCTATGGGGTCATTTTCTTTCAAACCAAGACATTTTATTTCCTGGCTCCAAAAGACTTGTAGCCATATCATAATGTAAAAACACATTCACTCCAAATTCAATAGTCCCCCACAGTCTATAACAGTCTCAAATTTATTTAAAAGTCTAAAGTTCAAAGATTCATGCAATCTGTTAATTGTAATTCCCTATAAAATCAAAAATAAAAAAAACAGATCACATATTCCAAAAATAATGGCATAATATATACATTACCATTCCAAAACATAGAGAAGGGAGAAAAGTGAGGAAATACTGGACCAAAGCAAGACCAAAAACCAACTGGACAAACTCCAAACTCTCCATCTCCATGCCTGATGTGGAAATGCTCTTCAGATCTCCAAATTCTTACACTTTTTGGCCTGTAACATACTTCCTTCTCTTGGGCTGTTTCCACTCCCTGTTAGTAGTTCTCCACGGTAGGTGTCCCAGGACTCTGGCATCTCCAGCATCTTGGGGTCTCTAAGGCGATCCAGGCTTCACCTTCACAGTTTCCCACACTGATTTTCCTAGGCCTCCACTCAGGGACACCTCTAACACATGCCTGGTCTCAGACGCTCTCCTTAGCTGTGCAGGAAGATTCCATAACATCTTCCTTCTACCCTTGAGGCTAAAGCAAGAACCACAATCTTCATCAGTGTTAACACTAATAGCCACACGACAGGGTTTACACTAGACTATTTTGAGCTTTTTCTCTGCCAAAAGAATTAATCCATATCTCTTCAATTTAGCCTCAGACAGACTTTTGAGACAAGGGCAAAAAGCAGCCACATTCTCCATTAAGATATCACAAAAACAATCCGTAGGCAGCATCCTAAAATTCTTCTCCCAAAACTCTTGAATTAGACCCCCAAAGTTCAAATTACCCTCACCACCACTGTCTTCCATGTTCCTACTTCTATACCCATTAAGCAGCTCGTGAATCAGACCCCCAAAGTTCAAATTACCCTCACCATCACTGTCTTCCATGTTCCTACTACTATACCCATTAAGCAGCTCTTGAAGCATTCCAGTGCTTTTCAAATCTAAACTCCCAAAGTTCAAATTCCTCTAAAATAAAATGGTCAGGCTTATGGAAGCAATCTCCCAGACCCTGGTACCAACTTCTGTCTTGGTTGGGGTATCTAATGCTCTGAAGAGACACTATGAAAGCACAACTCTTATGAGGAAAATATTTTATTGAGGCTGGCTTGCAGGTTCAGAAATTTAGTTAATTATCGTGATGACGGGAAGCACAGGAGTGTGTAGGCAGACAGAGTGCTGAAGAAGGAGCTGAGAGACCTATATACTGATCTTGATCCACAGGCCACTGAAGGACTCTATGTGCCACACTGGGTATAGCTTGAGCATAGGAGATCTCAGGGTCCACCCCACAGTGACAAACCTCCTCCCACAATGCCACACCTCCTAATAGTGCCACTCCCTTCGGGGGTTATTGTCTTTCAACCCACCACAGAAGGATGAATGCTAAGAAGAAAGCAGTCCTTGAAGTAGAACCTTGGCAACATAGCCCATCCCACAGGAACTTTCTAGACAATCTGCCTTGGAGGAAGGAAACATAATCTGACTATTTTTCTCTATAAGGCTACCCTATATTATCACAGATCTCCTTATAACAACGACAGGAAACTGAGGCATTGCCTCATAGGTAAAATTGTTCAGGGGCATGGTGTCAAAGACAATTCCAGTCAAATGAAATCCTACCACAAAATGAAGCTTTGGTTTCATCTTTATAAGTTTATTTTCTCTGCATGACAATGGAGTGATATACCTCTGAAATAATTTTATAAATACCCCATGGCAACAATAAAAAAAATCATAAAACCAGAAGCTCATAGCTTCCTGGAGCTTGTAGGAAATGGTCTCACTCTGTGAGAGTGTCTGTGACTGCAGTGTGCTAGCCAGTGTCTGTAATACTTTGCCACTGGATGTTCACATTTCCACTATTTAAAAAGCGCAACAACGAGGGATTTTCAATGAAAGAAACCAAATCCCTCTGATGCTGTTTCCCGAAAGGTGCACTTTAATTTCCTCTGAATAGGAGTGCAAATAAGTCTATTGAGCACATACATACCCTAGATGATTGTCACTAAGCTTAAACATAACTATTTTAACACAGGGGGAAATGAATAAAAAATGTATTAGCACCATGGCTTAGCAGAAGAGACGCTGATGCTCAGAGTGTATAATCATCCGGGAAGTATTCACAGCTTACTGCTTCAAATCAAGAACACACGCAAAATTTCTCAAACTGTTAGGGAAAATTCTTCAAATGTTATAATAATACACAAAGAGTACAAAATAGTACGATAAATTTTTAATAAATGGAAACCGTGAGCAAGCAGCAAGCTGCATTGTTAGCTGATGTTTTAGGACCTTCGGCTCAGCAGCAAGAGATGTTTTTGCAGAAAACTTCCTCATCTCAGTTTGGAAGAGTTCTGTGAGGTCTGGTCCCAAGCTCTTACTCACACCTTGGAAGGTTCTTGATAACAAATTATCTTTCTAAATCTGCAACCTTTAGATGGTTGCCTGGTAGCAGCAGCTGAGGAGGGTTGGCTGGGGTGTGTCGTTAGATGTGATTACACAGCTGTAACCAGTTTATTTTTTATAGGAAAACATTATCCTACAAATGAACCTGACCTTCCCATTGTTCTTGTTATTGTTTGAGTCTGAAATAGTCCCTGAAGGTTCATGTACTGCGGGCTTAGTACACAGCATAGACTTTTGATGAGTAACTGAACCTGAGGGCCCCGTCTGATCTCAGGATTTATACATTATTAGGAGGTGGGCTTGGTTGGAGGAAGTAGATACTGGATCACGCCTGACAAATATCTACCTCATTCTTCCTCAGCCCTCTCTCTTTTCCCAGGGCTCTCCCTTGACCACTATATCTGTGAACCTCTGCTCCCTGTATCACTCATGGGAACATCAGCCCCACTGTGACCAAGAAAAGATATGGCTGACCCAACATGGGCTGAGACCTGAGAAACCATGGAACAAGAGAGTATTTTTCTCCTTTGAACTTGTTCCTCTAAGGTATGTGTCACACTCAACAGAAAGTCTAATATTTTCCCCACAAGCCAGAATTCATGTACAATACAAGTAGTCGCACTCAGTAAACAGAGGCAGTAAACTTATTATGTTCTTTGAAAATTCTGTAAGTAAATTTATTAAATAACCGCACTCATCAGAACACACACACACAATACTCGAATTATTTACAGCTTCCATCAGAAGATAAAAATCCACTTAAATTTATAGGTGTCCTGGCTTGATACAAATTCACTCAGAAGCGTTTCAAGAAAATCCACACTCTTTACCTCTTATTTATTTTCCCTTCAAGGCAAACTTTACAGACATACCCTCATGTCCTACACTGCCCTTCCCATCAACTTGCTCCTGTGCACCCCCTGATAGGTCCTCGTCCCTGGAGATGAGCGTCCCCCTGTGCTGTAGGTAGAAGGAATGATCTGTGAGACCCTTTCCATCTTTCCAATCACTGTTCACAGGAATGTGAGCCACTGCCAACTCTGAGAAGCCGTCGCTATTCCTCTGGTCATGTCCATTCTACCTCACAGTTGAGGCTATAGCCAGACATACAAACCTGCTGACTGTGCAGGCGGTGAGAGGGCTTTGGGCTTGGAGGACCACACGTCATGTGTGGTGATTCCTTAGCAATGTTTTCTCACTACTGCACTGTCTCCGATCATCAAGAGGAGGGGGAAGGGGCTTTCTGTGAAAACTGTGATCAAAGTCTGCAGAATTAGAAGTGAGTACAGAGTTTACTAAAGAAGTGGGAAACTAAAAATGGAAGGGGCCAAAGGTAACCTGAAGGGACAGAGAGGGTGATGGAGACTAGATTCAAGGTTGACACAAAGAACATTGAATTAAAACAACAACAACAACAGCAAACAGCATAGGAAGCTGGAAGGTGTAAACTTCACTAACATAAATGTCCTTGGTATAAACAAAAACAAAACCAGAACAAAATAGAAAACAAAAACCCCTGCTTTTCCTTTAACCCACTCAGCACACAAAGAAGATGTTAACTAGCCTCCAGCAGGCTGCTTTAGCCGTCCATTTTGATTTCTTTATAGGACATTGGGGTGCTTCACTACCTGACTGGAAGTGAGTAAGCAGAAGTGGGGGGTTTCTGAAGCTTTACTGTTCCTTATATAGGTGAAGAGAGAAGTTACAGCCCGGCGGCTGGAGCCACCACACACTACACGCTTGCACTACCCCTTTTTATGAAGCTAAATTTGGAGCTTGCAAAACCTCCTGCTTAAAAATACCTCCCCAAAGACTTCTGCTTATTGTTCATATTTTCTCTGTCTTGTGCAACTCAGGTCCTCACTTAAAATTATTTTTGCAATATTTTTCTTTATGTCAAAAATATAAAAGGATACACTTGATATATAATCCTTCAACATGCTTTACACAGTGGAATTACTGACAAAGAATGATTGTTATTCCTTTAAGTCTAGAGACAACTCCTCTGATTTTTGCTGTGTTTCATTCACATACATGAGTTATTAAATAAAATTTAGTCACCAAACATTAAGTTGTGGCTAGACCTCACTTAGCTACTAGGGACAAGGAACATCCCTAGCAGGTTTTTTTTTTTTTTAACATAGGACTTATATTTTTCTTTTAGAATTTCAATTTTATTCATACTATGAAATAGTGAACTTGTTGCTTGATATGAAACAAAAACATTTTAAAGACTGCATTAATCCTTTTTTAAAAAGTATGTTTAAACAGAAAACGATAATCTTATAGAATTGGCTAACACGTATGTAGAATATTTACATGTGTTCTTTTATTTTCATTAAAAACTTTTAAAATTGAAGATGAGAATAATAGACACCAACGAAGTGTGGTCACCTTCCGTTCCCAATCCCTCGTGTGCTTCATTAGACAAATTTAAAGACTTTTAGACAACCATTAATTAATGTCAGATGATAACGAGGTGAGTGGATTTCCTGTCAACAAATGACTAAGATATTTTTTAAAACAAAGAAGTGGAAAGGGTACAAAATGTGTTGCTCGCATCAAGAGTCTTAAAGTTGTGGTGATATCTGACTCTTGATTCTGCGAGCAAATGTGGAAGCCCTAACAAAGAGCAGCGTGAGCGGGAAGCTTCGGGGATCTGTGCAGTTCGTGTGAGTATCACAGCGTAGGTAAGACACAAGTATATGGTAAATTATATGCTTAATGATGCTGAAATTAATGGGGAAACAGCAATTAGAAAAGCCTGGCAACTGTCATGAAAACTACAAACCTAGGATATTTTCAACAGTGATAATTAAAGAAATGCATTTCTATTTTCAGTTTTAGATGTGTTGAAAGTGGGAACATGTTTGTTTGGGTGAGCGCGGTTTGTGTGTGTGATGTATGTAGAGGTTAGGAACATGTTTGCTCGGGTGAGCAGGGTTTGTGTGTGTGATGTATGTGGAGGTTGGGAGCATGTTTGCTCGGGTGAGCAGGGTTTGTGTGTGTGATGTATGTGGAGGGTGGGAGCATGCTTGTTGGGTGAGCAGGGGTGGTGTGTGCGGTGTCTGTGTGGAGAGTGTGTGCATGTTAGGTTGCTTGGGTAGGGGGCTGTGAGTATAATGTTTGTGTGGCGGGTGGGAGGATGCTGGAGGGTGCAGATGTACCATCTCTTCTTTCTTATCTACAGAAAAACTTTCTCATGCAATAGTGATAAGGGAATAAATTTTAAAATTGTAAAATCTTCTAGAGAACAGTTTATATTTATGAAGGTATGTGGAAATTTAAAATAACCCTTGCCGTTCCCTTAACAACTCTATCTGTACAAACCCAGCATGAAGAAGGAGAGAAACACGCAGCACATATAAAGAGGTATCCCCTTGAAATAGCAAAACACGTCAACAACCCATCTGTGGTTACTTGGGAACGGCTCACCAGTAACAGACCCCTAATAAAAGCCAAATTAGGCAGAGCTCAGAGAATCCTGTGGAGGAGGATCAGGTAGGACACCACAAAGACAACCACAAAACCTGCTAACGTGGACTCATACGGTTACACGGAGGTTGAAATGACAACCAGGGAGCCTCCATGGGACTGACCTAGACCCTCTCATCCATGTGAGAGCTGTGGGATCCCAACAGTGGGAGTGGAGCAGGGCCTGTCTCTGACTCTGTTACCTGCTTTGGGGCCCTCTGCTCCTGCTGGCTACCTCATCCAGCCTTATTCAAAGAGGAGGTGCCTAGTCTCACTGCGACTTGCTATGCCATGGCTGGCTGATATCCAGGAGAGTCCTGCACTTTTCTGAAGAGACACAGAGGAGAAGAAGTGAATGGGGGAGGGGGTCCTGGGAGGAGAGAAGCCAGAAGAAACTGTAGTTGGGATAGAAAAACATATAAAAAATAAATAAAAACAAAAAATTTTAAGATGTATGCAGCAGTCCACATAAAATAATAAACCACATTTATAAGTTTACATCTAAAATGATGAAATGAAGGCTTATTTGCAAATATTCTAGGACAACATCTGTGTATGTGTGTGTATGCATATGTGTGTATGTGTGTGTGTGTATGTATGTGTGTATATGTGTGTATGTATGTGTGTGTATATATGTGTGTATGTGTGTGTATGTGTGTATGTATGTGTGTATATGTGTGTGTATGTGTGTATGTATGTATGTGTGTGTGTGTGTGTATGTGTGGGTATATATGTGTGTGTATGTGTGTGTATGTGTGTATGTATGTATGTGTGTGTATATATGTGTGTATGTGTGTATGTATGTGTGTATATATGTGTGTGTATGTGTGTATGTATGTGTGTGTATATATGTGTGTGTATGTGTGTATGTATGTGTGTGTATATATGTGTGTGTATGTGTGTATGTGTATGTGTGGGTGTCTCTGTGTGTGTGCATGTGTGTGGTGTGTGTATGTGTGTGTGATGTATTAGCTATCTCTGCACTGCTGTGTCATGTGGTTGGGGGAATTATAGGACACTTATGCTTTTTTAGCATTATCAGAGCACATTTAAATTTAAGAAGAAAGGAAGATTTTTCATTTTAAGATAAAGAAAAGATGAGGAAACTTCTAATAACGACCTTCCAGCTTCAGGCGCTCACACTACGGTAACAGCTACCTGCCTTCTCAACAACACTCTGCTTACTGTTAAACAAAGTCCTTGTCAAGGATTAATAGGTTCAAGAGTTAACTTCCCTTTTCAAAGAACTACAATTAAAAAAAGCCACTTACAAAGGAATTCACAAGCATGTTTCTCAATTCATAGTTAACCTGTAAGTAACATCCCCATTAGTACTTGAAACCGAGAATTATCAGCCGTATCAGGAAGGGCATTTATTGAAATCTTAATCATGAGAATGGGGCCACTTTAATTCAACTTTTGAACATTTTTTTTAGCTTTAGAAACTAAGAAGAACCCATACCATGTAACCCTTTTTTAAAAAGAAAGAAAGATCATCTCTTTAATGGCATACTAATTTATTTCTATCAGAAACTATAACTATGTGAAGTTTCACATTACATGATCATGTAATGAAAACAAAAGAAGACACCCTCTTCAACAAAGAGGATTCAAATGCTCTGGAAATTGTGAGTTTTGCATTCAGTGTGACTTTTAACAGTTTTACGAAAGCAAGCTCTAATTATATTTAAACACGAGAGATCATCACCGACCTTAGCAAGGAATCTCACTTCCTCTGAGAAGAGGAACGGCTCCCTGACAAGATTTCAAATCTCTCAAAGGGGATCAGGTTGGGTCCTCTAAGGGAGACTCACTTCCCTAGCTGGAAAGAGAGGGCGAGCATTGTTGTGTTCTCGCCAAACGTGCAAGTCTGAATAAATGAACATTTTAAAATTCAAATTTATAGGTAAGAAAAAGGACTAGAAGAGTCAGGTTTTAAAGAAAAATATTGGGACTGACTGTCAAATAATGGCCTTCAGACTCTTAGGCCATCAGACAGGGGGGGTCATCTCTAACATCAAAGCTAAGCTTTCTTAGCAAGAGTGTTAGCAAAGACAGAAGGTGACCGACCGAGGCTTGTGCCCCCAAAGCACAGAGGAATCCACTCTCAAGCCGAGGCCACCCCATCACAAAGGGCACTAAGGAAGGAAGCACCTTTTATTTTCTTTGTATAAACAACTCTCAAAAATACTCTGGGCCTTGACAAATATTCTTCAGCCCTTACCAAATATTGGCAGATGACTGGAAACAGGAGTTTTTAAAGGGAATCTTTTTCTCCCTTTTAACCTATTATTCTTGCAAATGACTTAGACCAGTAAAATCTAAGTAATGGAAATTTACTTTAGTGATCATCTCAGCAATCTGCCCAGTATTTTGAGAGCATTTAAGTTTTGGATTTTTTTTTTTACTACAAAGAATCCCTGTTGTGTAGAAGATTCCTGGGGAAGATGGTTTCAGTGAGAAAAAATGTAACTCTTTAAGGAGAACTAAATCTACCTATAAAATTAATTAGGACAAAGACACACCTCTAAAAATCAAGAGAGTTAGAGCCAACACTCTTAAAATAATTCCTCTTATTAAACCACAATCAGATGCTATATTCTCTGTCATGATCTTTTTTTAAAAAAAAGGTATATTGCACCTAGTACTGCTAGAACTGACCAGTATGTATGAAGTATAGCAGTGTCTTGTCAGGCCAATGGAGTACATAAATTTGGTATAGTTTTGTGGTAAATATTTTGGCAGCATGTGTATAAAGTCTTAAAATGTTTATATACCTTGACCTAATAGCAATTCTAGGAATTTATCTTAGGTAAACAGTACAAGTACTAGAAAAAAATTATGGGCAAAAGACTATAATCCACAATTTATAATAGTCAAGTACTTGAAAGAATCCAATTATAAAACAACATTAATAGGTTGGCCTAATAAATTGCCATGCCCACAAACTCCATTCCAAGGAAACACATAAAAGCACTGTTTTAGAACACGGAAAGTATTTGGGATCTGCTCTCAGGAAAGCGGCAAAGGGACAGGCCTGAGCCACTGCGCGTGGACATTTGTCACGTGTACATGCAGTGGCTGGTCTTCAGAAGAGCCGACAACCGTCAGCATCTCTTCCTGATGCCTCTGTGCTATCCTCTCCAGTGGGATGTAGCACCATCACTCCTAATCGTCTTCTGCCTCCCTCTCCTGCATTACTCACTCTGAAAGAAGGAAGCAAAGAAGGGCCTGTCGAGCAAAGAACTGAGGCTTCCAACTACGGCCAGTGAGGAACTGAGTCTCCAATCAACAACCAAGCCAGCAAGCCAAGCACGCACATGGAACTCTCACTTTACACAACCCTCCAGGGTAGCACCAGCCTACATCTCGCGATAGAATTACGGTTCTGATGAGAAACAGAGGGGTAGGAAGGCCTTCTGGGGCATCAGGGTGAGGGCACACCTCTGCAGAGTAACTTTCTGACTGCTTCTCTCTTTTTAAGAAATAGAAAATGTTTTCGAAGTTGTCTAAATGTGTATTTGTATGACTGGGAAAAAACAGCTTGTAATATGCCAACAGGACCCAAAGGCACAGAAGAGTCATTTCCAGCAAAATATCCATCTCTGCTTCAAAAGGCCAAAGTCAGAGAGTTTCCCAAGGGATCAAAAGAATAAAAATCCTTTCCTTAATCTACTGTATTTTCCAAGCAATCACTAACTTTCAAAAACTACATTGTTCGGGGACCACACCTTAAGTCACATCAGGCCCGAGCCTGTTTTGTTGCTGCATGCCTGGAGTTCTTTGATGATAAAGACAGTGTCCCCCTTTAGATGCTGTGCACATACGTACGTACAATCTGATCAAAGCAGATTGACGATAAAGCCAGGAAACCTTCATGACATGGGAAGGAACAAGGCTTCTCTCGTTAGCAAATGCAGACAAAGGTTAACACGGATCACTCTTTGCACATCGTTTTCTCCCTCAATGCAGGATTCAGCCATTAGTAGCAAATCACGTGTGTGTGTATGTGTGTGCGCGCGCACGCGTGTGTGTGTGAGTGTGTGCGTGTGAGTGTGGAAAGAGAGAGATTATATGATGGAGGAAGGTCATTGGCTAATAAAGGAACTGCCTTGGCCCATTTTATTGGTTAGAGGATAGGTGGGAGGAGTAAACAGAACAGAACGCTGGGAGGAAGAGGAAGTGAGGTCAGTCTCTGCTCTCGGGAGCAGATGCCTAAGAGAGATGCCATGCCCCGCTCCCAGGATGAAGCTCCGACCCAGGATGGACATAGGCTAGAATCTTCCCGGTAAGCGCACATTGGGGTGCTACACACAGATGATTAGAAATGGGCTAAATTAATATGTGAGAATTAGCCTAGAAGAGAATGGGCCAAGCAGTGATTAAAAGAATACAGTGTCCGTGTAATTATTTTGGGTAAAGCTAGCCGTGGGGGCTGCCGGGTGCTGGGGATGCAGCCCCGCCGCCCTTATTACTACAATTATATAAGCCTTTTTGGCTCAATCTCACCTAAATCCCTGCACATAAAAAAAGACTAAGGCTCTTTCTAAGGCATCTATAATTTAGTTTATCTCACATTAAGTTTTATTTTTAAACTGACCAAAACAGGTATTAGATTTCCTATTCCAATGTAGATTTAAATGGAGGAAAGTTGTGAATTATTAAGAACAGGCTAAGTTATTGTTTAAATTGTGTACAATAGAATGGAACCAAACAAAACAACACATGTGTTAGTAGATATGTGGCCTTTCCAGTCCTTTACTGTTCAAAAGTAACCGATAATATCAACTCTTTGTTAATCTTGTTAACCGATAGCACCACTGGCAAACTATACTACGAATCTAACCTTTCCAGTTATCTTTCAGAAATAGCATCTTATAGTTTTAACTATAACAACAGTATTAACACTAGACTCTTCCACAATGGTGACAAATAAGAACGCCCTTTGCGGTCAGCTCTGGGTGGACAGCATCATAAAACAAGCCTGGCTTTGAGAATCTGCGTGACTTCCTCCCTCCTGCAGCACAATGGGCAGGGATGAGCTGACACCGTCGTCAATGAATCTTTTTATGAGTGCTGTACATAAAGGATTAAACTATGGCCATCGCAGAGCGCACACCATTTCTCCAAGTGCGGCCCATCTCTGAGATAACTGATTCCATATCGGGGAAGCACAGGACATGACATTTCCCTCTGATGGAGTTTCAAGACGCATCAGTTCCCAACATGACTAAGGAATTTGAGTGAGACGCATCCTGGCCCTCTCACCTGTCAACCTGAGCTGAAAATAAAGTGTAAGAAGCCACACCATGCATTCCTGAAGGGCCATGAGGCTAGACAGAGGCACATATTTCCCTGTGTAAAGAGTTCTGCTTACGGCAGATGCCAACTGTCATAGCATCAAGGATGCAATTAAGAATCATGAGTCCGCGAGACTGTTAATAAAACAGTGACTTTGGATTCTGGCTGACGCTTTCTGTATGATGTTGAATAATTACAGTCCAAAGCCACGAAGTCCTCATCTGTAAAACAAGATAAAACATTTACTTTATAGAGCTGTTATTCTCTTGTGGGTCTGCTGGACTATGGAACGGAGTGATTATCACAGTTCCCGGTCCTACGTAACAGCAATGAGCCCATAGCTATTATTAAAGTGGTGTACCGGCTCTAACCTCACTGATTCTATAGACGAATTCCCTTTCTTCTTTACAATGGGTAAGGAAAACAACTGCTGGGCGCTTGCTAAACTCACAATGCTGGAAGCCCTGGGACTCTATAGAAATTATTACACAAGAGGCCCTTCAGAGGTACTCAGCGATCTGTTACCCACTGCCTGGCCGATGTCTCAGGAAGGAAAGTACACAATGCTTCCATGCCTGCGTGGGGAGACCTGAGCCTCCAGCGCTTGCCTAAGAAGTGGCGTTCCCCCGTGCAAACCTGCTGCTCTCAGAGCTCTTAAAATGAGGCTGTGTTTGAGTTGAGCTCTTACAGTGTGAAGAGCAGCAATGTTTAGCTGTACTGTTTTATCTAAACAGAGGGAGAGCTGCACAGAATTAAAATTCAGCCAGTGTCTGTGTTCAGCCCTCGGCTACTGGAAATCAGCCCCAGCTGCATCAGGCAACCCGTGACTGCCCATTCTCAAGGAGCCCCGTCATGTATGTAAAACCCAGGAGGACCGTATCAAAGCTGGGCTACAAACAATCAGGGAGGCAACAGCGTCCTCATTATTTATAGTAATTACATCTGTATAGAAGACTGTAATTAACCAAAAAGTTAAGCAAACATACGCTAAATATGGAAAATCCTAGCGCATCACAGCCCAGTGAGCATAACTAGGTTTTAGGAGAACACGGGAGGTGCTGTTGAGGAACACGCCGCGTCCTTACTTAAGTGCCAGTCTTAAACCCTTGGCCATCAGGACACAATGACTTTTGAACAGTACTCTGACCTGTGCACGAAGGCCTCTGAACCTGGAAAAGTTCTTTTTGGTGTTACTCGGCAGGGAGCTAATAGCAAAATAAATTAACATTTTACTGAGGTTTTAATTGGAAGTGGCTGTTCTCAACAATATGTTTATCAAACAGTGTGACTGGCAAAATGTATTACTGTAGCTGCAGTTATCCAAATTACATGCTGTCTAAAGCAAAAAGGGCAAAAGCCAGCTGGCTCGTAGAACGTGCATTTTCTAGACAGCCTGCAGCTGCTTCTGATTAAGCCACAGTGCAGAACTCCGGCGATCTATTTTTAGCCGAGGGAGCTTATTTTTAGGACTCACGCGTCCAAGGCATAGGGCATTTACATTAATAAATGAAAACCACCTTCGGTTAGGAAGATGTTTATCTGACACTTTGCTCTGGTCTACGGCCACACAGAAGGGCCTGCAATCAGACACAGCAGCCTGAAAACCTAGATTTTAAACAGTGTGTCTTCTCTGCCAATTTCAGGATCCTCAGGGAAGGACACAGGAAAAATGGATCCTCTCTGCATCATGACACAATCAAGAAAAGAGACAACAAGAAATTACGTCCCCAGGCCAGGAGGCAAGCACAGGTACTTGCCCATTTTACAGATACTGTGGGTGAAACAAGGAAGAGTGTTGTGGGGCTCCAAGGCCCTGTCTATATGCAAAGTCTAGGCTCTAACGGGCTGTGCTCTCTCACCACAACAAGGTTAAGAATCAATTTCAAATTTTATTTCATCAAAAATTGCAATAACAATATATAAGGGAGGTCCCAAGAATCTTGACTGAGGTTTATTAGAACACTCCAGAACTGTGTCATAAGCATAAAGATGATGAATAAGAAGCCTTGTTTCCTCTAACTGAAGTCTCTAACATGCTTTTTTTTTTACCACCACTTGATAAAATCCTCACCCTCGGGTTGGGATATGATACAACACTTGGGCGGCCACATGAAGGATGCTGAGAACTGAAAACACACAAAGGCATGCACGTTCTAGGCACTATAGGACTTCTGTTTTAAGAAACACAGCTACAGCAATAATCTGCTACGTCCAATGCACAGCCTTGGTCATTCTGTCCCAGAGATCCTCCCACCACTGCTCCTTGCCCAGAAGCCACAGTCTTCTGTCCCAGCATCCCTAGCCGACTCTTCTTTGTGAACCGGATGCTCACTCTCTCGGAGGTGCTTCTCGTTCTTGCCCCATTGGCCGCTCTCACAATATTGTGTATTCACCATAAAAGAAGTAATCACCAGGGCTGTGCTTCATGGCTGTAACTCAATGTATGCTTCTTTAGAATCGAGAGTGCAAGTACTCTTTTTATAAGGATGTATTTTATGTGTGTGAGTGTTTTGCCTGCATGCCTATGTGTGTACCATGTGCACACCTGGTACCTACAGAGGCCAGAAAAGGGCACTGGATTTTCTGTAACTGGACTCCCAGGTGGTTAGGAGCCAACACAATCTGTTGGGTTATATGTTGGGAGCCAGAGTCTCTGTAATAGGAGGAAGTGCTCTTAACCACAAAGCCATCCCTTCAGCCTCTAATGCTATTGCTTTACACATTATCTGCATCTATCCAGCTCTGCTGCGTGCTCAGTCCTTGTGGAACTCAGCTCCCTTGTGCACATTGCACAGTCAGCACTGGCCAGCGTTCACGAGTGTTTGCTGGGCACACGAGCATGGTGGCATTTGGGAGAGGAGCAGGCCCAGCAGAACACCCCATTCTCTTCGGGTGAACGCCTTCATCGTTCTCAGCATGGACTAGGAAGACACCAGAGAATGCCTAAGTGGCTTTGCAAAAGGGACCACATCAAACAGTAGACATAGAAGGCTCTGAGCATCTCAAGAGGAGGGCGGGGGGGGGGTATTGATGCTTCCACCAAAGCTGATAACTTGTAAGCAAAAAAATTCAAACGGTTGCAATATGCTTGAAGCTGGACCTTCCTCAATGCATAGTATTGCTAAACTTCCAGCACACATCAGAGCTAATCTACTAAGGGCTATACTTCCAGCACACATCAGATCTAATCTACTACCAACAAATGATAAAAACTGTAGAAGAATGTAATTAGCCAAAACTGGCCCATCATATGTGCACTAGAATTTGAGGAGAAAAAATAAAGGTGTAGTTCATTAGCCTACAATAACTCTTGAATAGCATCTGATTTAGAACCAAGGCCTCGTCCCACAAAGAGGAAAGGCAGGAAGCCCAGCCCAACAGGAGCTCTAGGGAGATGCTTTGAAACAGATAAAATGCTGCTGCACACACGTTGCTGATGACGGAACTTCCAAATCTCTAATCACAGACTGACATTTTTCCTTTTTAGTATTAGGCATCTTCCTTCCTTGGTTTTAGTAACATGCTTTCAAGTTTCCAGGGGGCTTTGCACATGGCGGCTGGCACTACTTGAGTGCATTCTATGGAATTACGGTCATATTTGCTGTCAGGACTCCAAGGGGGAGGCCGTCCTGTGTGAAAATGTCCTTGTCCTTGACGTCACTGCCACGCAGTCTTTACAAAGACAGCTAATAATGAAGGGTTGCCAAGAGTTCTCGCCCCCAGACTGTCACGGAGGACTACGCATTAAAATGATGATCTTGGTCATAAATAAAAGGTATGATTTCATTATAAATATATAAAACATGTCATTTTATTCCATAAGAATCTTCCCCATGTCCAAATTAGAAGGAAAAAGAGAGAACTGTATGCTGATGCCCGATCTTAAGTTTAAAAGTGATCACCATACTGACTTTGAGGTCCCTGATATGGGAAGTTTATAGATCGTAGAATACAAGGAAGAAAGCGGAAGGGACTTTTTATTATGTTTTTGCATTTATTTCATGTCTGTGTATACATTTACAATCCGCACATGCTTGCGGAAGGCAGAGGACGGCTCACAGAAGTCCTACTATGTGTATCCTAGGGAATCTTCAACCTTGGGAGTGAGTGCCTTCATCTGCTGGACCAGCCCTCTGGCCACGACTGGTCATAATAAGCCTAAGTGGCTCGTCTGGGTTACATTTGCCACCAGGACAAATATATTTGCCATCAGAGCTCTAGCCAACAGCCTTCAGTCCTAACGGTAAAATATGGCTTATATTTGAAATAGATTTAAGAATACGGTGCAAGCCTATTTACTCTATTTGACTCAAACAAAACCTTCCTAACTGAAATTCATTACAAAAATTAACGTATCCAAAACTTGTGATTACATTAATTGCAAACAATTCAATAAATTTGAGTTTGTGAGAAAAAATAGCAATCTCCTTACCAATCAAAGCCTTCTCTATTACACTATAAATATTATCAGCTCCATAATTTCATCACGGTATTTATAGTTACAGCAGGAAAGGCATCCAAACAGCTCAGTTGCAGTAGGTACTCAAGAGACATCTGATGAGCAGCTTGATCTTAAAGCGCTCCACTGGCTACACGGTTCCCAACCATCCACAAGAGTCAAAGGAGCAATCAGGCCTGCGCAGGAGGAGCTCATGATGTCCTCCCTGTAAAGACACAGTCCTCTGCTTCCACTGGGCTTCAACTACTCTGATTTCACCCCAAAGAAATTTAATCCGGTTCATCTCAAAGGCTGCACAGTCAACAGCAGCTAGGCCAGGCTTCAGTCCTTCCGTTCTGGGATCTGGCCCAGGTAACGATGGCAGTCTGCGTTAGTAGAAGATGACGTCTCACACGAGGTTAATCAATAACAAAGGGAAAGTGTACGGTAAGCAAAAGTCAGAAGTGTTTTTTCCAGAGGCGGGCAAGAGCTGGGCTTCAGACAGGAATGTGACCCAGACTAGTTTGTCCTGAGGTTCAGCATTCCCTTGTATAAAATGGGGGCCACAAAGGACCTAGGTTGTGGATTTGGTATTGGAAAGCAATATGCAGCAACATACGAGAGAGGCTGTGGTACAGCTCATTGGGGGAATGCACGCCTAACGTGTACAAGGCCCTGGGTTTGACCCGTAGAACCACCACCACCACAGCAGCAAAATATACAAAAGAAGTCTGTTAGGTAAAAAGGTGACTAACAAACGTTTGTTGATCCCAGTGTAAAAGAGGGAAGTGGGTCAATAACAGGCATGCTCCTGCCATACGTGGTCAGGCGTGTTCAGGGTAGCGCTCCTGCCATACGTGGTCAGGCGTGTTCAGGGTAGCGCTCCTGCCATACGTGGTCAGGCGTGTTCGGGGTAGCGCAGCAGTAGACCAGTGTTGCCTCTCAGTGGTTTCAGCAATTTTTCTACACCTTGCCAGCAAGACATATTCTTTCTTCTACTTTTCAATGCTCTTCACAGGTATTTAAAAGGCTGTACCCAAATCATCTACAAGTAAACTAGTCCTTAAAGGAATCGATCCACTGGACTGTTAAGCACATTAAATGTATATGCCCTATAAAAAGTCTGTATGCAGAAAATTAGAGATTCACAGAGCTGTGGTGTGTCCAGTGGAAAAAGTGCAACCTGCATTTTAAAAATGACATACATATGAAAATCTAATAACATATAATTAAAGGTATGTATATATGTAAGCAGAAGACAGCGCTTAGACATAGACTTCTATCTATGCCATAAATGTTGGAAAATTTAAGGTCAAAATACATATGAATCCAGATGAAACAATTTTATATTCCTTACAGTATTTATTTTCTGTCTTTCAGTTATAATTTTCTATCTAATTATCTATTTCCTTGACAGCATACACTTTCTTCTATATGGCCTTTTCCATTATTAAGGGAATGTATTTTTAGTGCAATATCTCAGAGCATTTCTGAATGATATAGTGTATGGAGTATATGAGAAGCACTTAAACTAAATTTATTGCCAAGTCAGTGTTACTCCTACCCCTCAGCTTGACCTCTTCTCAGAAGACTAAAAACTTATATGATTAAAATATTTCCATGTGTACCCAGAAAACAAAATGCATTCCTTTAAAAAAGAAAAGAAGGGAGGGAGGGAGAGAGGGAGGCAGGAAGGGGAGATGAGAGGAGGAGAAGAGGAGAGGAGAGGAGGGGAAGAGAGGGGAGGGGAGGGAGAGGAGAGGGGGGGAGAGGAGAGGAGAGCAGAGGAGAGGCGAGGAGAGGCGAGGAGAGGCGAGGAGAGGCGAGGAGAGGAGAGGAGAGGAGAGGAGAGGGGGGAGAGGAGAGGAGAGGCGGGGAGGGGAGGGGAGGGGAGGGGAGGGGAGGGGAAGGGAGGGGAGGGGAGAGGAGAGGAGAGGGGGGGAGAGGAGAGGAGAGCAGAGGAGAGCAGAGGAGAGCAGAGGAGAGGCGAGGAGAGGAGAGGGGGGAGAGGAGAGGAGAGGAGAGGAGGGGGGGAGAGGAGAGGAGAGGAGAGGCAAGGAGAGGAGAGGAGAGGAGGGGAGAGGGGGGAGAGGAGAGGAGAGGCGAGGAGAGGCGGGGCGGGGAGGGGAGGGGAAGGGAGGAGAGAGGAGAGGAGAGGAGAGGAGAGGAGAGGAGAGGAGAGGAGAGGGGGGGAGAGGAGAGGAGAGGCGAGGAGAGGAGAGGAGAGGAGAGGAGAGGAGAGGGGGGGAGAGGAGAGGAGAGGAGAGGCAGGGAGGGGAGGGGAGAGGACAGGAGAGGAGAGGAGAGGAGAGGGGGGGAGAGGAGAGGAGAGGAGAGGCGGGGCGGGGAGGGGAGGGGAGGGGAGAGGAGAGTAGGGGTGGGGCGGGGCGGGGAGGGGCGGGGCGGGGAGGGGAGGGGAGAGGAGGGGAGGGACGGGGAGGGGAGGGGAGGGGAGGGGAGGAGAGGGGAGAGGAGAGGAGAGAAAAATAAAAAGAATACTCCCACCCCCTACAGTCCTATGCTTTCTTTCTTATAACACAATCCTAGTCAGAGAGAGAGAGAGAGAGAGAGAGAGAGAGAGAGAGAGAGAGAGAAGGAGAGAGTTCTATCCTTTCTTTCTTATAACAGGATCCTAGCCAAAAGACACCTTCTTGTGTATAAAAAGAATTACACAAGAGAAAATCCAAAGACAACCTTCCCCTGGGAAATGTTCATTTACGTCACTGAGGTCCTCCTTGTTTCTGATCTAATTTGCAACTAAAGAAGATTTTAAATAAACCAAAGTTTAGGGAGTTGAAATAATAAGCTCTTTTGCACATTTTAAGAAGCAAGATTTATAAACCACTATAAGGAGAATTTCCCAAACAGTTGACTATTTACTGTAGGTAAGCCTTCTTACACAAACCCTTACCTCCCTTTGTCCCCTCTGACTGCCAATTAACAGCTGCACTGACAGGCACTCTAAGTCACATGACGGACATCATCAGCCGCAGGTTTTCACAACACAACAGATTGTTTTCTATAATTTCAATCAAGACTTCACGAGAACTTGACTTTGTTGGCACAAAAACTTCTCATTTGCCAATCACCGGTTTAAATAATCAAATCATCAAAGTATAAAGATCATTATTTAAAACTTAACTGAAAGACACTTCAGTATTTGTGTCTATGTGCACTAAGTCCAAAAATCGTTGTCAATGAACGCCTGAACTCCTAACTCAATAGAAAGGATATATGCGCCAATCTTCCCAGTACATACCAAACCCTCAACAAAAGGCTTCAGAAAAAAGTTAAATTAAATACAGCATTACTTTTAGACTCACAAAAAAAACATTCACAGCATGCAAATGGTTATATTTTCAAATAATTTTTCACATAACAGAAAACTAAAGAACATTATCGGAAAATAAAACAAGACCCTGGCAATAATTCTGAATGAGAAGATTACATGCAAACACTCACATGTTCTCAAGTTATTTTGTGGAGAGAATAAAATATCAAGTAATGTTACAACTGAGCACTACCAAATACATGCTGAGAAATCTGTTCTTCCCTCTGGGCTGCCACAGTTTCTTGTCTGCTTTAACTTCATGGTTCATGCTGTCCTACAATGTTAATTTTACATGGCTGTTTTTCCAGCAAGACTCAGATAGCCAGAAATGGAAAAAGGAAGCAATTTTAATTTCTGTATCCAAACCTTTTCTGACCTGAAAAATAAAAAATCAATGATCTTGGAAGGAAGGACAGCTAAATCTATCAAACTGTGTGTGTGCATATACATTAACATTAATAACTAAATAATAGTGATATTACTCTCATAAATTGAAATAGTATGATATGTAATATGACATATATGAATACAATGTACTAAAATACCTATTTATATAAAAAACAAGATATGATAAAAATAAAATTCAAAACAAGCATGGAAAGGCGGAATGATATTTAGTAAATCTTAATAATATTATAAATTAAAGGAAAGTGGATCAAAATTTATATCATTGTATTGTTATTATGAACTATATATATTAGGCAAGACATGGTGATTTATGCTCCTAATTCCAGCACTTGGTAGGTGGAGGCAGGAAAAGCACAAGCTTAAGGACAGCCTTGGCTACAGAGTGAGTCTAAGGCTAGCCTGAGCTATGTGAAGCCCTGTCCCAAATTATCATCACCAATCTATCCCTGAATATTTACACACATGTATGCACACACTTACACTATACACACACACACACACACACACACATATAAAGTTTGGCTGATAAAGGCCTGAGTGTGGGCTCAGTGGACCTGATACCATGTCTGAGGTCCTCAAAGGAGAAAGTCGACTTCCTCTGATTTCCATGTTTGGAATATATCTATTAAATAAAAGAGATGATCGGGTCTTTTCTGTGCTTCACAGAGGGTATAAAAACTCTGATGTAGAAACAGAAAATGGAGAAAAAAATCCCAAAAGAGCACAGATATGCACAAGAGCAAGAAAACTAAAGGAATGTGAAAGAAAAATGAACATTAAAGCTTTTTATTTATTGAAGCAATGCCAATCAAAACAATAGTGAAAACCTACTTTATACTTATTAAATGAGTTGGAAACAATCTAAGAAACAATATATGGCACTGCCCAAAGTTCTGGGAAAAGGGAAGGTGATAAATCCATGTCTCAGCCTCCAGCAACAGACTAAGACAGAGTAGACAACCCGACAAAGAGAAAGGCCAGCCAAACAGAAGTCCATGGTTAGGTAATGCAACCGTAGCATGAATCTGTTTCACAAGGACCATAACAATGGATGGGGTCTGATCAGCCACCTGAGAGCACTCTGGTGTCTGAGGACCATGCCACTGCTGAGGCCGTACTGATCTGGGTGGACAGTACTGCCACCTGGGGCCATGGAGCTATCTGGGCACAGGCCGCTATCTGGGACCACATCTGGTCCATGGCCCTGCAGTTGTGGAGCCTGGGGTGGTGTCTGTGGCTCCTATTACCACTGAGAACTCCACAGATGCCCAGGGTCTGGTGAGCCACCGGAGAACATGATGGTGCCCAAGGGCCATGCTGCCACTAGGTTCATACTGACCTGGGAGCCCTATGCGGCCACTAGGGTCATAGTGACCTGGGAGCCCTATGCGGTAGAGGATTTTTGCTGGCTGGTAGAGACTGAAGGCAGCCATGGCCTGGCAGCTTTCTCTAAATTCTGCCAAACAAAACTCCCTCCTTCTCAGCAAGACTTCCTACTCTACACCTGCCCTTTCTGGAGAATGTCCCTGGGCCTGGAGGACTGACCTTATCTAAACACTGTCTCTAAACCAGATGCCTGGTTCATCTTTAGCTTGACCCTGGGCACAGATCCCTGCTAGAAGACTTATGCTAGGAGCTCGGCTATACGTCCCTACGGCCACACACTAAGCCTTGTGATAGGGTCGTGCGACCTAATGGCAATTAGAATTTGTCCCCAAGATCCCCAATCCCATATGTTCCTTACACTCTGGAATAAAGTTGAGCTGATTCCCTGAAGTCTGTCTTCTGGAGGCGCCCATGTTCATGGGCTGCATACGGAGTTTTCTGTTTCCCTCCCCTTCTGCCTCTTTCCCCTCTAGGACTGATGGCCCGCAGGCTGGGGGGTTGGGACAGACACCACAGCTGCCCAGGACCATGTCTGGGTCCATGGTCCCCCTGCAGCTGGGGTCTGTGGTGGTGTCCATGGCCTGTGTAAGTAGAAGATCTCATTGGGACCATGCTATGCTGAGCCAGCCTTCTCTTCACTGACCCTGAGACAGCGGGCCCCAACCCTGGCAGTGAATGGACACAAAGAAAAGCTAAATTGTCAAACATATTTCGTTAGGCAGACAATATAACCCATTATTCTAATTCTTTTTATGGTATTTGTGCCACCACGTAAATTATAAAACAACTTCAATGAAACTTTTATGTTCTCTATAACTTTCCCTCCAATAATTCTTGCATGACTATTGAGCCTCCCACAAATGTCATATACATGCACATGTGCTGTGGGAGAATGCTTTTGTGCCCTGTAAAAATGTCATATACATGCACATGTGCTGTGGGAGAATGCTTTTGTGCCCTGTAAAAATTTGTCATTCATACTGGTTTAATAAAATGCTGATTGTCAGCTGCCAGCCAGGAAGTATAGATGGGGCAACCAGAACAGGAGAATTCTGGGAAGAGGAAAGGCTCAGTCTGCAGTCGCCACCCAGCACAGAGGAAGCAAGTTGAGAACGCTGCACTGAGAAAAGATAGATAAGAATTATGGGTTAAGATGTTAAGAGCTAGTTGTTAATAATCCTGAGCTAATAGGCCAAACAGTTTATAATTAATATAAGATACTGCCTGTTTTGTTGGGTTGAACTGCTGCAGAAACTTCTGTCTACATGAATGGGTGCCTTCTGTATTGGGGAATTTGTGGATGCTATGCCCTGGTTATTAAGTTTTCTTTCCTTTCTGGAAGCACCCATTTTTTGCTTATTGAGAGCCATCAATAACTGCCCTTTCCTTCTGAAAAACTGTGCCAAAGGAAGCTTAGGGGGCAAATCAGTAATGCTGAAAATAATACATAGAGCAGGAAAAAAGTTAATTCCTCAAGGTATTTCTTACAAGGTACCAAAGTGCTTTTACTTCTTAAAAGGAAAACACACAGCACTGAGGCTGATCTGCTTTGACACTCAGTCCACCTTGACACAGAAGGAGCTGTGGAGGGGGCTAGGGAACAGGTCAACAGTGTTCTCAGGCTGTGCAGAAGGCCCAGGACTTACCTCAGTACCTGGAAGAAAGCTAAATCAAAGCAAAAGACAGGAGCTTTTAGTCTAATTTTTCATTTCTGTCTACCTTTCCTAAATCACAGCATTCTGAACAAAACACTTGAAACCACAGAGGGACCTGAAGCCATTTACCCAATTAGAAATTTGATGAGTGATTAGTGGCTTCCCTTCACAAGCACGAGAAAATGTTCCAGGCACAGCTTCTGAAGTGGTGCACACATATTCATTCATTTAACCCTCTCAAGGACTTTAGAGGTAAATACAGTAATTAGTGCCCAAACCGCAAAAATGAGCAAAGAGAAACGGCTGTAGGGAAGCTGGTAGCATGGAGCCTGATGACACAGGGCTACAAGCTCAGCTGCTGCCAAGGCTAAGGCAGGAAGATGTGAATTCAAAGCCTCCTGTCTACACTAGAGTGAGTTCAAGGCCACTCTGAACAACCTACTGAGATGCTGGCTCAAAATCGAAAGAGTTTGGGATTTAGCTGAAAGGCAGTGAGTGGACTTGCCTAACATGGTTCAACATACAGAAACACACACACACACACAGAGTGAGCATTAGAACTGAGTTTTAACCCGGATATACACTCTAGAATTCCACTGGCCTTTTCTAACCTCATGGACATCACCCAGCTGAGCTGTGACAACTTCTCTACTTTCCTTGTCTGAAAGACCTTCCACTCTCAAGAAGAGGCTTGCAAGAGCAGGGATGGCAGGGAAACAGTAGACACCCGCAGAACATGAGAATTTTAAATCGCTTGTAATTTACTCTGAATGAAGTCCAAGCGTCTGCACGCAGGTGCACCACGCTCTGCGAGGCAGGAAAGTCTAAGGCGGAAAGAAATCTTTAATAGGGAAGAAGTTTAAATAGTATCATGGCTGACATAAGTAAATATTTTGCAGAAGTTCAATGAAGGAAGAAGCGAGATAATCATTTTAAGAAATCCAGGAAATATGAAATAGTGAGACTTCATAGCGAACTACCTACAAAGGTTAACAAAAATCTCAAGAATCTTGCAACATGGCATTTTATGAAATTCAAAGCCATGCCGGGGCAGGAGGAAGTGCTGGAAATACGCTCATTCAAATCTGTTTGCAGGGAGCTCTGAATGTCCTGCTGGAATGCAGACGGAGCACACTGGCAGAGGCTGACACTTACAGGCTCTGAATGGGGACAGGGCAGGGGACAGGGCACAAACACCTATGCAAGCCACTGGAACAGGTTGTCCTTGGGACATACCAAAGGTGGTCTGGGGCCAGAAACCTACAGTCCCCTATGACTTGGTGGTGAAATTCAGCCCACAGTTGGAAGGGTCCACTAAGAGAGCTACAATACAGAATTACTACTGTAGTAGAGCTATTCGGCTGACCCCTTTCTCATCCCGGTTCACTTCTTCACAACAAGGAGAATAAACAAGCGGATTAGTCTGTAACATTCTAAAATCCTAAGGAAATGTAAAACTGGTTTCTCAAATTAATGTGAAGTAGAGGGGACCACCTTTTAAAAGCAGCAAGTCAAAATACCTAGAGACAAAGTCTGAGACTTCAACAGCCTCAGAGGACAGATCTTCAGCCCGCCCAATGGTCACCACACACACAGTGTTCCAAGGTGGGCATGAATTCCAGTTGCAGGGAAACCCAAAGTACCTGGCTCTCCTTATGAATAAGACAGAGGGCCATACCAAGCCGTGCCTCAGGTGCCATTGGTATGCTAGGATTCATTCCTGAAATTAACTATCAGGCAGCTCTTTAACGCGAAACGCAAAGCCCATAGCATGCAGCTGCAAGACCAAAGACAGCCTACTGAGAGCCAAGAGCTGCCTCTCCTTGAAACAGATATAAAGGCCCTTTATCTGCAGCCACACGCCCTGTGTGTAATTAAAATACAATATTAACCTCGGGGCAAAGGTCAGATGAAAGACAAACTACTCTGGTCTAACCAAGTAGTCGCTGCTTATAAATTGTTAAACAGATATATTCTTAGAGGGATCATTCATAATATTAAACGTTAGTGCACATGAAAAATCCAGCTAGGTTTCCTCTTAGCTTGCAAACCCACTGAGATTTCCAGATGTATCTAGAATTCAAGGAGATCCTATAAATAGACTAGGCCAAATTCCACAGAAAACACCAAGACACATTTGATCCAGTCCAAAAAATACAGAAGTGCTCCACTGAGCCACAACCCGTGACTCAACACGAGGCTTCCCATGCAAGGTACAGGCTAAAAGCAGCTTCCAGAGATTAAGTCAGAACTCAGAGTTCTGAGAACACTGAACTCCAACATGGCTCTACGTGAAGGTGCCCCTCTTTTATGCCTGGACACTGACCACTCAAAACTGGTTGGCTCAATTGTTGATCTAATTACATAAGAGGATTTCAATTATGCCTGAAAATTCATTACAAATTGCAGGTAATCACATCAAACAGAACTAAAGCTTTGGTGTATTTTTAAGCAAATAAGTTGCTACAATGAGATAAGTACATTATTTCCACCAGACAGATAATTGTTGTCTTGTTCAATTGCATTACACATGTGTATCCAGGTATAAAACATTCCAAAAGAAGAATCTCTGCAAAGGGAAGCAGTCATTAGTGCGACATCAATGGAGTAAAATTATAGAAATTTTTTACTGATGCTTTTTATTACTCCGAGTGTAGAGACACTTTTTTATTTTCTACTTGGTTTTGAAGGAAAGAAAGCATATTCTATATTTATATGTATGTATACATAGAAATACTATGTGGTCATTTAGCCAGCATGTTTACCTAAATGTCCCGTAAAGAAACACGGAGAGCAAAAGTTATCTATTTTTAAATGCCCTGTACAGAAACACGCACAGAGCAAAATTAATTTATGGGTAAATTACTACACCAGAAACCCAGAAGTTTGGGTAATGTGCAAAACTAAAACTGAATAATTTTAAAGCACACCACCTGGAAATCACATTTTTAGGTACCCATCCTACAAGAGGACTTTTACCAGAAAGACATATATTGGTTGTGATTGTCACCTATCTAGGCCCTGAGAGAAGTCTTAGTCATTAATTGTCCTGAACTAAAGAGCTCCAAAGCAAATAAAAGATGAATCCAATCCAATCCCATCAGCAGCAGTGTCCTGGTAGTTCAGGCAGATCATTTCAGACGGAAGTTGGCCACGCCGCACAATCTCAGAAGAAAAAACGACAATGGAGAAAGGCCAAACAGTTCAGTAAAATCCCATTATTGTCAAAAGCAGTTTGCAACCCACAGCATTGTTCTGGGGTCATGGGAAATCTGCTTCATAAAGACAATGCTGATTTTAACATTCATCACTAATTCATTCGAATTAAAGTTTACGACACTTTTTCCCAGCTGGTCAATAGTGTCAACAACATTGTGGTGGTTTGAATGATAATGGACCCCAAAGGCTCATATATTTGAGTGTTTGCTTCCCAGTTGGTGTAGTGGTTAGAGGGAAGATTAGAAGGTGTGACCTTGTTGGAGGATGTTTCAAAATCCCACCCTAGGTCCATTCTCTCCCTCTCTGCCTAGATCTTTATAAACCTCAGCTACTGCTCCAGCACCATGCCTGTCTGCCTTCCATGAACACAATCATCATGGACTTGCCCCCCTGAAGCAGCAAACAAACCCTGATTAAATGCTTTCCCAATGAGTTGCTTTGGTCAGGGTGTCTCTTTACAATAGAACAGTGACTAAGACAAATACTTATCAACACACACATTAAAAACTCTGGAAAAAGCAGATGTCATATTTTTCCCAAACAGTTTTTAAATCCACCATATTTCAAATTATACCATTAGAAAAACAAATTGTCAAAGGGCATCAACAGTAATGTAAGCGTCACTTACAGGTCAAACAACAAACTGCTGTTGATCATGGGTTACACTGAAAATGTGTTCTTCCGAAGGGAAGGCTTGTACATCAGTTAAACTGAGTATCACAGACCTCCATGGTACCAACACAGAGCTCTAAACATAGGAAACAACGAGAGACGTGTAGAAACCCTCCACACCTCCCTCCAACACCCCCACCCCTTTTTCCTATCATAGAATGACTCCATGAGGCTGTAAAAGCTCAGGACATGTAATAATACCCATAAAAACCCAATCGCTGATGGTGTCCGAGATGGCAAATGCTACTGCTTCTGCCCTGTGATTCCCGTAGAAAATTCAGGCAAATCATAGACTTCAATGTCTCCCTTTCTCCTACATAGACATGTTCTGCCTTTTGACTTCTGTTCATGTGATTTTAGGTCAGTCTATAACACTACACACAGCTGAATCACTCAAGCAACCTACCTCATTCCACAACAGCCATGCAAGAAAATGCAGATGAGTCTCCAAGACCATAGCCAACATAAGCCAAACTAAAGTCTATCTCCCTCAAAACCAAGAGCCCTTACTCTACCACATGCCTATGATAGCAGTTACTATAGTCTCAAACATTGTCTGAAAATTGAAGACATGCTTCTTGTGGAAATGGAATGCAACCTTGTTTGAAAAAATCCTGAACACTTTAAAATATTTTCTTTTATTTTTTGAGATTATAATATAGTTCTTTCATTCCTCTCTTCTCTACCCTCCAAGCCTTCCCGTACTGATCCGTACATGATCCGCCTGAACTACCAGGACACTGCTGCTGATGGGATTGGATTGGATTCATCTTTTATTCGCTTTGGAGCTCTTTCAAAGTCATATCCTCTCTTTTTATCAATTGTTGCTGCATACATGTTCGTATCCTCACCTCCTGGAGTCTCCTATCTAATCAAGTCCCTGTGCCCTCTGTACAGTCCCCAGAGAAATCTGTATCAGTTAGAGACATAAAGGGACAGGATTTATTCTAAGGACTTAACATACACGATGCACTCCTACGTCAAAAGGCTGCTGTACAGCTGCTGTCTTTGATTTCAGAAGTCACCAGAGAGGAGGTTTTCCTACACCATGGATTTTAGCATTCCCTTCTATTCAGATATGAGATATGCAGCTAATTGGGTGGGGCTTTCCCACATTTCACATCACGATATCTTTTATTCAATCTACTGATTTAAACAGTGGTATTATCCAAAAACATTTGACAAGATAACTGAGATCCCATGGGCCAGCCGCCACAAACACTAGCCAGCTCACTGTGGCTTTACCTTTCAAAAGTTTGTCACCCTTCTTTTTTCCATTTTCATTTCTACTTTCTCTGTTGAGGTCGTATAATCTCTAAATTGTTCTGAGAAAAAGATTTGATACAGGAAATTACAACCAATTAAAATGCAAAGCCGTGGAGCCCAGTCACAAAGACCCTTCTTCAGAACACTCCCATGCCTCAGGCCCCTAGGGCAGGTCGTAAAAGGGAAACGGGGAGAAGGTAAGAGCCAAAGAACCAGGGAGTCTGCTGTGAGACCAGGTCTCCTAATAATGTCAGAAAGAGCACCCATACAGTACCATCGCAGCATAAGATAACAAGCTTGACACCAATAGACTTGCTGAAGTGGGCAGGGAAAATCCCACAGGCCTCAGCCTACACAAAGAACCACAGACAACTAAGGAGTGTCCAGAGTAGAAGGGCATGCCTACTGGTTATCATATACCAGATAGTCAGCCTTGAAAACATAGACATAAGTAACATTATACAGACTCAGCAGTTATATTTAGGAATATATGCATATACATATATGTAATAGTTAATGAGAAAATGTATTTTATATATAATGATCTATATTTATATTATAAATCTTCTATACACAAGAATACCTGTTCTCTCCTCCGCATCCTCTCCTCTCTGTGAAGCGACGATCACTCTGTCCAGCAGTCAACATTAAAACCAATTCATTTTACTCGGGAAACCTAAAAATTTTCACCGCAGGAAACCATTCCAGTCCATAAGCAGGACAGGCAATGGAAGGTACAGATGTCCTCTATAAAACTTAGCACAGTTCAAAAGTCCTAAAGCTTAGAAGATTTGTTGATTCTCAATTGCAAGACTTATCTCGCCCACAGACTTCTGCATCAGACTCTGCACAGCTTAGATGCTAAGCTTCCAGGAGAGCAGTAGCTGCTCCTCAAGCACCTAGTTCGCAAGATTTTTCAGAATTTACAGACGACTCATTTAGGATTTCTATGTCAAAAGGAGGGTAAGTTTTCAATGCCATATGCTTTTTCATATGGGCCATTTTTATAACTATGACAAAGTTTATTTTACATAAGTAATAAAACTTTAATTTTTAAAAATAAACTTAAAATTAATTAATTAATATAAATTGCCAGGCAGAAAATCTTTTAATGCCAGGAACACCACCAAAATAAATTAAAAGCCAGCATTTTCTTGCCTCCTAATACCTTAGTGGATGGTTTCCTGGAATTGTCTCTTCAAGCAGAACATTAATTTCCATGCATAACTGGGAATACTACATTGACAAGCAGTGAAAATACCAAACACCACAGATTAAATAAAAAATAGAACGAGATAAACTAAAGTGAGAGAAAAGAAAAAGAGAACTTGCTAGTGCTATAGTCTTTGAAAATACATGTTTACCTGTTTATTTAATACACAAATGCATCTATTTTGTTATTTTTTATTTTCTTCAAACAATATATTCTGATCATATTTTTCTCCTCATCAGTTTTTCCCAGGTCCTCCCCCACCACCCTACCCAACCATCTTTAAAAGTAGCAGTAATTACATCATATTTGGAGCCAGAGAAATATCTAGAAGGTTATATAATTGAAGAAAGGGTTCTAGGATTGTGGGAAGGGAGAGGCAAGTGGTCCCCTGGCAAAGATGGAGGGGCCCCTTCAATCTGCATCTACATTCAGGGTTAGGGTTTAGTCATAGATTCCATGAAAGCCAGTCACTTTTGCTTCTGTTTGGGATGATGGGTAATTCTAGGGTCTATAATGGTCACACAACAAAATGAATGCCTGCTACATCACTAAAGCACATACTTGAAGAGGGTTCAGATGGTAAAATTTGACAGCTTAAATTTTAATTTCCAGCCAGGCACAAAACAAAAAAAAAAATTAAAGAGTGTAAGCAAAAATGACCACAAAATAATCCATTTAAATAGCTAAGTGTCGAAGACTAAAAACGTGCCCGTTACACAATGTAAAGGGCCATCTCCAGCTCCTCTGACAGAGCAGGCTGGGCCACGTGTGCATCTGAGTCCTTTTGAACTACTGGGCATCCCTCTCTGTGGGTACAGACGTGAAGAAACAGACCCGTGCAGCCATCTGGGAAAGTACTCTGCCGCTGTCACTGCCTCGGGCGGTGAGTGACGGGGCCAGTACTCAACTAATATGCAAACCAAGAGCACAGTCATAAAATTTGCACAGACCCCTTAAAAAGCCCTGGGAGAGGCGGAAAACAGATCCCCGCCTTCAGAACTGTCAATGTGATGAGCAAATGGAAGGCGGGGCCCTTGATGGGAATGACAAAGCCACAGGTGGCATTGGAAGGAGCCCACTGGTCCTGCTGTCTGGATTGTCAGGTTGTGGGAGCTGGAGCATCGCCAGTTCACACTGCAGAACTGACAATGTGTACAATGCAACAGGGAAAACTCAATAAAAACCAAAGCATTGTAAAAGCAAAGAGAAAAGGGTATGGAAGGCAGGCTTTGCAGACATCCGTGCAGGGCTTCCTAGGGAGTTAAAGATTGTATTTGAAACACTGGTACATTTATAGGTGAAGAACAACTGAGTTCTAACGTGCATAGGGCATTATAAAGCATAAATCAATATTTCTTTTATTGTTGAGGAATAAAACACCTCAGACTTCACTAAATCTTGACTTAGAGCTCAATGAGAAAATACGGAACCCACTTAATTTAGCTAGATAATTCGTTCCCCAGGAAAGGAGTGGGGAGTTGGTAGAATTGGAAACAGTACACACTTCCTAAATTGAACTGATACAAGTCATAAATGGTACTGAAGATTTCCCGTCTATAAAAGTTATCAGCTTGTTGTTCCAACGCCTACCTGATTACATATAAAAAACAACTCTTTTCTTATCTATAAGGAGCTATAAATGATCATTGCTTTTCAATGTGTTGTTACAGTTTACTGACTGCTTATCCAACATGGTATTCAGAGACATGTTCAATATTCATGTCCCCAGAATAATCATCATTCATATAATCTCTAATAACAAAACTATGAGACTGTGAGCCAGGAATGACACCACATATCTGTAATCTCTGCACTTGGGAGGATGAGGCAGGAGGATCAGAGATTCAAGGCCATTCAAAGCATACATTTTGGCATGCGGCGTGATAGTCTAGTTTATTCTATTGCTCAATTGGAACATAATAAATTCATTCCATATCCCATAAGTAGTTTATGGCATGTAATTTATAAAACACTGGACAAGTTCACTGAAATAAACCATGATGTTACAGCCTGGAAGGCTTGTCCACGGCCAGTGCTCCTTTATTTTTGCCTTCCCTTCCTCTTCGCATTAGAAACTCGCCAGTTTCCTTATCAAAGGGGTGTAAAATTTATTTGCTAGGATGCACGTTACTGCTAAACTTTACAATGAAAGTCTGTTCAAGGCATCCTGCAATGAGAAAGTATCTATTGACGGACTTTTATTTGCCCGCCCCCAAGGCCGTTTGCATCGTTCTTAGGCATCACGAAGAGCAAGGCAGAAGGGTATTAAACACTGGCAATGCGTGACATAAGTTCAGGTTTTAATTAAGTGAAAGGCACTTCAAACAAGTTGCAGCTCTTCCTTTCAAAATATTGCTCCCTGAAAAAAAAATGGCTTCCAAAACAGCCAGTTGTGGCGGCGCACACGGGAAGGCTGTAACGAAGAGGCAGCGGTGGAAGGTCTCCAGTTAGAGGTTGGCCGGAACTATAGATTTTCAGGGCTGGAGATACAGCTCAGGGGTTGAGCACTCCCACTCTTCAATAGGAACCAGCACGCACGTGGTAACTAAGAACCATCTGTAACAGGTAACTGTAACCAGTCCCAGGGGACCTGACACTCTCTCCTGGCATCTACAGGTACTGAACACACATGGTGCAAGACACACACGGTACACAAGCAAAACACCCAAAAACATGGAATATAAAGAAATGAATAAATAAAGAAATAAACAAACTGGTATGTATTTTCACTTTTGGTAGTCTTAATCTCCTACTTTCTGCTGTGATATACCCACCGCATCTTCAGGGCTATGTAGAAGGACTGGTCAGGATAACCTAAGCAATTCTCTCTGATCATAACTGTTTTCTTTGGTGATCCATCACAAACTGGTGAAGGTCTTGCTCACTTCTTCCCATCACAGCTGCAACACCACCTAACATACTGCCCCGCAAATGCAATACAGTCTTTGCAAAGAACGCGTATGGCATCATGAACACCTATCGGCAGTTCCTAAAAGCTTAACTCTGAACTTCAAATTTGATTTTAAAAAAAAGTTCCTTGTGTATGTTTGGTACTCAAATATTTAAATCACCTCACTTCAAAACGTGATGGGTAAAGCCACAAAGCTTCAAAGGCTAAAAGCACATCCACACACAAAGTTCAAAGAGACACAGGTGTCAAAACTTTAGCGCCACTGCGGTCCTGCAGTCGGAGCATGCCATACATTTTATAACCGTGGCAAGACCTATTTTTGTTTTTCATTTTTAACCTGTAGTTCTAGAAGAGCCGTGGCGTCCTCTTCTGTCGCTAGCTGACTGGGCCTCAGCATCCATCACCTGCTGCCGTGAGGGATCACATGAGACAAAGGACGAGACTCACGGAGGGTTCTCTGGGGCAGTCTGAGGTCGCTCCTTCAGGAATCTCACAACAGTATAAACACAGTTTAACGACGCTATGTGGGTGATAAAACTCACGAGAAAAAAATCTCCAAGCTTTTATTGCATAATTCCTCCCAGTGTTTACCAGGTCTGCAATGATGATTTGATAAGTACGTTTAACTTGTCAAGCAGCGTTCCTTCACCCACACCGGTCATAAATGACAGGCCTACAATTTAGTTCCTTCCCTGCCTCATAATCAGACTCATGGTAGAAACTATACTGAGCTCTTTTCCCTATGAGCCTTTGTGGGGGGGGGGGGTGTTGCTTGTGTTTTCCTTGTGTTTTGTTTGAGTTTACTTTTGCCTACTTGTAAAAATCACAAGAGTTCTGTGCGGGGGAGGAGAGAGCTACCAATGGAGGCTGGAGATGAAATGGAGAGAAGATGAAGTAATCTTAGTACACCCTAAACTCAGTGGTTACTTAGTGAGCCCTGCAACACAGCCCACTAGATACCGGAAACCAGGATGGAATAGCAGTCTTCACCCGAGCTGCTAAGACCAAGTTTAGGAAAGAGACGTAAAGGAACCTCCAGCTAGCTTGATAAGTATAATTCTGAAAACATTTTCACTCAGTTTCACAGGGAAATGCGTACCAGTGTGAAAGAGAAGGACGCTTTTAACAATGGGTGAAATCCGAAAGACAAACTATCTCCTGTGTTTCACAGTGGTAAGAGGCCGCAAGCTGTCCCTGACCAGGTAACAAGTGACAGAGACTGGACCTAGGTAGATTCACCTCTAGGGAGCTTCAAAGCCTATGCTCTTTCTCTCAGGACAGGATACCCAATACCATGATATCTATGATCAAGGCCTCTTGGACACTTACAACATTTAAAATACTGTTTAAATACTGTGTTTAAAAGACTATGTTCATGTAAAAAAAAATCCAAGTATCATATTGCTAAGGTAAATCAACCATGGATGGTGACAATATATCATTTCACCTTCTGCTAGGACGTGGTCAGTGCTGTCTGTGAGAGCCAAGGCTTCCGCTATGACATAGTCAGTACTGTCCGTGAGAGGCAAAGTTTCTGCTATGACATGGTCAGTACTGTCTGTGAGAGCCAAGTGATGTGGGAGTGTCATATATCAATCTGTTGATTTCATTGGTTAAGCAATAAAGAAACTGCTTGGCCCTGTGGGTGGAGTAAACAGAACAAAATGCTGGGAGGAAGAGGAAGTGAGCTCAGTCTCGACAGCTCTCCTCTCTGGAGCAGACGCCTGAGAGAGACGCCATGCCCTGCTCCCGGGATGAAGCTCCGACCCAGGATGGACATAGGCTAGAATCTTCCCGGTAAGCGCACCTTGGGGTGCTACACACAGATGATTAGAAATGGGCTAAATTAATATGTGAGAATTAGCCTAAAAGAGAATGGGCCAAGCAGTGTTTAAATGAATACAGTTTGTGTGTTGTTATTTCGGGGCATAAGCTAGCCGAGCAGGCAGCCGGGGTGCTGGGGAAGCAGCCACGACGCCCCTATTACTACAGCCAAGGTTTCTACTATGACGTGGTCAGTACTGTCTGTGAGAGGCAAGGCTTCCGCTATGACGTGGTTAGTACTGTCTGTGAGAGGCAAGGCTTCCGCTATGACATAGTCAGTACTGTCCGTGAGAGGCAAAGTTTCTGCTATGACATGGTCAGTACTGACTGTGAGAGCCAAGGCTTCCACTATGACATAGTCAGTACTGTCCGTGAGAGGCAAAGTTTCTGCTATGACATGGTCAGTACTGTCCGTGAGAGCCAAGGATGCAGCAATGTAGTTACTCTTGTCCAACACATGCAAAGCATCTAATCAACACACCGTAGATGGACAAGTGGATAGATGAAGAAAGGAATGAACATTCGCATCCATTTGTTCACACTCAGAATACAAGGTCAAAAAGATTATTTTAGGTGGGCGGTGATGACACACGCCTCTCATGCCAGCTACCAGGAGGCAGAGGCAGACAGATATCTTTTCTTAAGCCATCACTTAATGTGACATTAAGTTTGGGCACTCATTTGACAGTAATATGTGAGAAATGGTGGCCAGGAGGGAAGATGATAACTAAATATCACATCAGGTTGATCTGGCATCTTCCACACGAGGTAAACAGAAGGACAACAGTGTGCAGGCGCTCAGAGCACCATGGAGGAGCACTGCAGGCGCTCAGAGCACCATGGAGGAGCACTGCAGGCGCTCAGAGCACCATGGAGGAGCACTGCAGGCGCTCAGAGCACCATGGAGGAGCACTGCAGGCGCTCAGAGCACCATGGAGGAGCACTGCAGGCGCTCAGAGCACCATGGAGGAGCACTGCAGGCGCTCAGAGCACCATGGAGGAGCACTGCAGGCGCTCAGAGCACCGTAGAGGAGCGCTGCACTCATTGTGCTAGCAAGTCTCTGTAAAACACTGATGATTCAGGCTCAGGATATTCAGGGGGACATAGGAACTTAAGAACAAGCCTGAGCCCACATAAACCTGGGAAGCATTGACTGTGTATAGGAAGCAGCGTATTGCTGAGAAAGCTGGAAATGTGACTTGTCCAACTCCTTGGACACGAAGTCATGTACTGTCAGCACTGGTAATTACGGTAGCCCTAAGAAGAAGAACGATACCAAACTCACAGCACTACACATAAACACGAATGGAGGAGACAAGACTGCCTGAGAGCCGCTGGGGACAGGAGCAGAGTTGGACGCCATTGTTCTGCCACAGTGGCGAAGGAAACATCTATGACGTTCGAAGAAAGTATAAGTTCCTTGAGTCTTCTACTGTGAGTGTAAAAGGATCAAGTCATCTCTCTAGGAAAGAGATGTCTGGATTATTAGTAACTCTGAAAAAACCAATAGCTTTTATGCTCAGTGTGTTACTATTTTATTCATTCCTTAATCAGATCCTATGAGGTAAGGAAATCAGTTCCTACATTTATCATTTCCATGTTAAAGGTGAGGAAATCTGAATTCAGAAAAGTTGGATGAACTTGAGCTCATGAATGGCAAGGCCTGGAACTCGAGGTCCTTAAGCACGTTTGCTGAGCTACCCAGGGGTCCCACTCCTCAGCCTACTTCATCCAGATGGACTTTCCCTCTTTTGCTTCCACTCCAAGTTTAAAAAAAAAAAAATGTGGCTGTGAATAATCGGGATTGTGGTTTGGGTAAATCCCAAAAGTAATGCTGTTTCCTCAAAATCTGATTATAACCAGAGTGGCCTTCTTGCCACCAGTCAGGCGCCAGCAGCCAGCGCTCCGGGACTTCTGTTCTTTGCAGGCATCTACAGAAACATTTGGTTCAGAAGGAACAAGGCCCTTTGCAAAAGCTGAACATATATCATTTGTACCAGTTCTGTGATTCCTTATGCAGAAAACGCACGCCAAGAGTCACTGAATTTTTAATTTACCCAAGAGTCGCAGTTGCTCTACTGACTTTGAATTATTCATTTGTAAATTAATGTACAGTTCTAATTGAGAAATTAGACTAACACTGGGGAAAACAGGCCATGGTTGAAAGTCAATAACATAGGAAAATGAGTGAGTTTAGATAAAGAGAAAGGCTTTCAAAACTGTGAAGATGTGGTCTCACACATCCTTGAAACAACTACCATCAGAGGTAAATGTGTCCCCTTCCAAAACAGGACTGAAGAGTGTGGTTTTCATAGCTCATTAGACAAGCCTGTCCCCATAAGAAAGAGGCATGTTATTTCCCAAATATAAGGATTCTTTTTTGATTCTCTGCTACTCTTTTGTGCTTACTTGGTGCTGACTTTACCAGTGGTCTTCAGAAATGGTGACAAGGATAATCATCATGGGGATTAGCACGAGTCAAGTGGCATCAGCATGACAGAGATAGAAGACCTGCTTGAGATTCTGTGTCCCACCCCTAACGGCCCACTCATCCCCTGCTATCCCTATTTCTCCAGCTGGCTTTCCTGCATAGTTCAAGCTGAAAAGCCACCAACTTTCCCAATGCCGTTCAAATAAACCACAGGCCTTTCCCACGGCTGACTAATGTCCACATTTTCACCAGAAAATGACTCACCCTGTAAGCCTTTCATGGAGAGGTCGTTTGATTTGATTTTCATAGGACCCTCTTCTCAGATTCCCACTCATTGATCCCCTAATAAGGCCGGAAGATCACATCTTGGGTAGAACCTGCAGCACTAGACCAATAGCACACACAAGACACCAGTGGGGATAGCACTATGGTGTCTTACAGACGTAGGCATGGCGCTAGTTTCACGACAGTGGAAACTATCAAACTGAAAGAGCAAAGTGGTGACTCTAAAAATACAACAAAAATGCTGTATGACGTGATTTAATATATTTGACACACCAGAGAGCTATTATAAAGTCCTCCTTAGTTAATACCCTAAAACATTTTAGTTAAGATTATAGACCCTAATCGCAGAGAAATCAGGGACAAGAGAGCAATACAAATCCCAGAAAATTACCCAGTTTCAGCAAAACATCCATGACAACAAAGAATTTTAACTTCTATATCTGCAAGATGATAATTTTATTTTGCCAGTCTTTTTTTTTTTTTCTTTTTTTACTTGAGCAGAGGACCAAACCCAGGCGCTTGTCCTTTTTGGCAAACACTCTACCACCAAGCTAAATCCCCAACCCCTGCCTGGTTAATATAGTAAGTCTTTTAATGCCTACTCTTTATTAGCATGGTAGACTGAAAGGAGATGTTGACATAAGGAGAGGTTAGAGCAGGAAAATGCCACTCAACAGTCAAGATGCCTCCCGATTTCTATTATTTGTCTTTTCAGTATCTTAGCCCACCAACTGTTTAAAATGACAAGAACAGCGAAGAGCTCTGCGGAGCTCCTATGCTCGCATTACTGCTCCACCACCAGCCCTTCCTATGCTGTGGAAAGAGCGAGGAAGCCAGAAAAAATGGAAGCCAAGAAAGATCTCAAGGATTCGAGATGGAACCAGGCTCAGAAAAACAAGAACAGAAGTTGAGAGATTTGTTTACGTTTGTCTCTTTCTGATGTGGGAGTGTCATATATCAATCTGTTGATTTCATTGGTTAAACAATAAAGAAACTGCTTGGCCCTGATAGGTTAAAACATAGGTGGGAGGAGTAAACAGAACAGAATGATGGGAGGAAGAGGAAGTGAGCTCAGAGAGACGCCATGCTCCCCTCTCATGGACAGAGGCGCTAGCTCTGTTCTCTGAGGCACACGCAATGAAGCTCCGACCCAGGATGGACGTAGGCTAGAATCTCCCTGGTAAGCCACCTCGTGGGCTACACAGATTATTAGAAATGGGCTAGTCCAGGTGCGAGAATTAGCCTAGAAGAGGCTAGATAGAAATGGGCCAAGCAGTGTTTAAATGAATACAGTTTGTGTGTTGTTATTTCGGGCATAAGCTAGCCAGGCGGCTGGGGTGCTGGGGACACAGCCCTGCTGCTCCTATTACAACATCTTAGGCTCAGGTAGGAACATTCAGAATTGAGAGATTGGTTCGTTGCTTATTTGAATATTTAGAGTCTTTTTTTTTTCAGTGAGTTATGCATTCTTTGATTGGCAGCCTTGGGCTTGGGAAGAATTAAACAAAGACCCATTGGCTTTTGGGTCCGTGTCGTTCGCCCCTGCTGATGTCATCTGAATTTGTCAGTTTCCTTCCTTCCATCCCTCTGCTGTCTGCCTTCCATTCAGTCCCATTCCCTGGCTATTCCTCATAAACATTTTAGATAAACCGTCTCCGTTTTTATTCCCCACACTGCAGTCTGTTCCGAATGCTTGCGGGATGGAAAGCTGGCATCCAGTGAATGCAGAACTCACAGTCATAGTCCCAGTGTTTTAAATCTATCAGACCACCCGTTGTTAAGCAGAGTATATTTCACTCCATGTTAGAAAAAAACACACTTTCATTAATTACAAAAACGGCCAGGTCCTAACTCATAATTCTCAAATTCTTATGGCTCCAGACTGACAAGCTGTGTCAAAAGAAATCTGGCTTCCAGATTTGAGACCATAACCCCCACTTCCAGCCTCAAATCACCAGCAGACCCAATGTCAAACCTCTGTAGATCTTCTCGTCATCATCTTCTCCTAATAGATGCCTGTTCAGATCTTATATATCCATCAAGGGCAGTTTGAAGGTTTCCTTCTCCAAATTCCCTTTGACCCAGGAATGCCCTCATTCCCCTAGGAGCCTCCGAATGGTTTTACTCATCAGCCCTGTACAATTGCTCTCCTCATCAGCTAAAGTACAAGCGTTCTATGTGCAATGCTATCGCCACAGAAGACTCTTCTATTGGACTTCCTGCTTTGTGCCCATGTGACGAGGACCAGGCTGATCTTGATGCTGAAGCTGATCACTGACAGGCTGATAGAAACTGGTAACACTAAACATGCCCTAGGAAGGTCTATGTTCTGTGTTTGTGATTCATACATTCCCTTCATTTAACTGAACTGGCAGTGACACATGTCTCTCCACCACACTCTTACAGACACTTTACAGTTTACACACTGAGCACAGCCTGCAGTTACTGGTACAAGGCACGAGCCCCGAACCTGAAAGCGGTTAGTGCTCTAGACTCAGATAAAAGGAAACATATAAGGAATAGTGCCTACAGCTTGAATGCTCTCTATCACCTTCCTGTCACCTTCTGTATGGCGATGGGGTGGACAGCATGACAACTTTATTAAAGGCAGTGCAATGAGCAAGCTATGGTTAACCTGGCCCCGTGTCCGGCACATACCACAAGGCAGGAAATAAAACTTCGGAGAATGAACGGATAAACAGAACAGCAACGTCTAAACAGAACTGAAAGGTACCATAACTTTGAAAATTATTTCTGGTCTGGGACTGATGAATAATGGCCCTCATTCCTACCCAGAGATATCTTCAACTCCTTGCTAGAACCATAAGTACTGTTCCAAATGAAAAAGAAAACAGGGGGGAAATGATTTCACATAGGTAATTTAAGATCTTGAAAAGAAAAATGTATCCTTGTAAGGCAGAGGGAGAACTGACACCCAGAGGAGAAGGCTGGAGTATGATAGTCAGAAACCAATGATGTGGGAGTCTGCTGTTTTGTATTGATTTCATTGGTTAAATAAAGAGACTGCCTTGGCCCTTTAAGAGGACAGAAAATTAGGTAGGTGGAGTAGACTGAACAGAATGCTGGGAGAAAGAAGCAGAATCAGTGAGTCGCCATGATTCTCCCACTCCAGGCAGACACAGGTTAAGCTCTTTCCTGGTAAGCCAGCTCATGGGCTACACAGATTATTAGAAATGGGTTAGATCAATATGTAAGAGCTAGCCAATAAGAGGCTGAAACTAATGGGCCAGGCAGTGTTTAAAAGAATACAGTTTCCATGTAATTATTTCGGGTATAAAGCTAGCCGTGTGGGCGGCCGGGTGCCAGGAACGTAGCCCGCCGCTCCTTATTTCAACAAACCAAGGAACCCAGCAGCCAGCAAAAGGCAGAAAAGACCAGGTGGGTGCTTGTCCAGCCCCTGAGGAGTAGAGTGCTGCTGACACCTTCATCCCATCCTAGTGAAACTCATGTCGATCACCAGGAAACAATACATTTCTCTAATTCTAATCTAAATTAAGTGTGAGTTTGGCACAGCCGCCCCCAGGAAATGAATAAAAGTAGGTGAAAAACTGGTCTTCAAACAGCCAAAGTAACTCAAACAATAACCTAGGGCCCGCTGGAACAAAGTCGGCTTCTCTGAGGGGCTGCCCCGCTTCTCTGGTTCCAACTCTTCTGCAATGCTGCTGCAACACGCTTAGGAGCCACAAAGCTCTGCAGTTCTTAGATCTAAACATAGAAATAGAAACAACCTCATCTAGACAACAAGTTGGAAACTGCTAGTGATATCTGATTTTTTAAAAAAAGCTAAAGTTTCCAATACATGGATGGTCCAGAAAGACATTAGGATGAATTTTTTAATTAAGTCATGTGTAATCAACATCCCACAGCCAATGTCCAAAGAATTGGTGCTGTGGATAAGGGCTGCTCATGAAGAATGCAGAAAACGTAAAAGTGCGATGAAAAGGAGAAGCAAGGTCCTTGTAACCACTCACAACCGGGCATGGGACGGAGCAGACATAAACACAAAAGAGGGGAGGACACGCTATGCTTGCTCAAAAATGGGAAGGTCTTGAGACAATGACAAAGTGGAAGATTGAGACAGGACCAGGAAAATGAGCCCAGGTACTAATCTTCTCTGCACCAAATTTTCCCTGACTTTCCCTCTATATGCTATGAATATGTTTTATTACCAATGGTTATTGAAGAAGCTGTTTCGACCAATGGTTTAGCAGAGCAACCTCAGGCAGAAAATCATAACAGAGATATATATATAGAGAGAGAGTAGGCGGAGCCAAGGAGATGCCATGTATCTGCCAAAGCAGATGGTCGCCAGAACCTTACCCGTTAAGCCTCAGCCTCATGGCAATACACAAAATAATAAAAGTGGGGTATTTTAGGATATAAGAGCTAGTTAATAAGAAGCCTGAGCTTTAGACTATATAAATAATCTTAAATATATATTTGCATAGTCTTTAATTAATAGTTAAGTAGACAAGAAAAAAAAAACATACCCAAAGCAAAGAAAAAAAAATTTTTTTTAGGCCCAATGAGCATAAACACTTCTCCACTGAGGGGTGGAGAGTGGAAGACTAAGCTGTCAGGAACATAAGGGCAGCTGAGGCAGAAAATGCCAAATCCTTTTCACCCCTCTTTTTGCTGGAGAACACACAATCACAACAGGATGTAGGCATTTCCTTAATGATCTCACAGTTATAACAAGCAAAATAAACAATCCAGCCCTAACATGTCACTACTCCCTTAAGACATCAGTTTTCCTTTGTAGTTTAAGAATTAGTCACTCATTTAGATTGGGGCAAGTCCCTGTGGATTCAGTGAGTTCGTGGATCAACTAATGGGTTGTGGCATTATTGTGAACAGACACTGCTCCGCAGGGGGCTGGACCATTGCATCATTTGGCTTATGATAAACAAAGCCTACCCAAGAGGCTCCCCACAGTTCTGAGAGACCTGCCGTGCTCCTAGAGATGCCTTGCCACCATCCTCGGAAAAATGGACAGACAGGAAAGGAACCAAACTTGATTAGCTAAAGCCCATGCTAAGAGGTCACTTTCCCCATCAAATGGCATACCACAACACCATCTGCCAAAAATCAAAAAGCACATTTTTAATGGAGATGCACAGAATGTGTAAGAGCCCATTAGTCTCCATGAAGACGGCAATCATTTCTGCACAAGCTCATCATTTTAAAAAACAAAATCTAAACTTTCATATACGTTGAAAACTTGTCAGTTTTAAACTTTTTGCTGTTTACTACTTGTCTTCAAAAGGTAGCTCAGGTAATAAACGTCTTGCAGGGATGAGGGCCCATGTTTGATCCCGAGAACACATAGCAGAAAAACAAAAAGCCAGGCAGCGTAGTATGTGCTTGTAATCTCTGTGCTGGGTGGCAGACGCAAAGAGATCCTGAATGCTCACTGGACAAACGGCCAGCCTATGCTAACATAAAGTTTCTGATCAATGAGAGACTTTAGCACTTAAGTATCTCAAGAAAAAAAAAAAAGCTGGATAGCACCTGAGTAATAGCATCTGAGGTTGTCCTCTGGTATCCATAGACATACATGTGTGCCCATGCGCGTGCACACACACACACACACACACACACACACACACACACACACACCACAAGCATACTTACTAATAAACAAAATTGCATCAATTTTTAAAGTTTGGATTATTAGGTCAAACTCAAAAACTAATATAAAATAATACCCTTTGGACAAGGGAAGTTCCACAAGGTCCTACTAAATAAAGACTTGCAGGTACTCACTGGTTATTGAGACGGAGACAGAAGTTCCCTCCTAGGATGAGCTCTCACATGCGTTTTCCATTCCCGTGTGGTGAGCCGTGGACACACGTACACATGAGCAAATCTAACTGGACTCGTAAGTTGTCTATGCTTGTATGTACACACACATGTAGCAATAATGATTCAAGGAAAGGGTGGGACTCTGGGAGGGAGAGGATGTGGGAGGAACTGGGAGGGGCAAGGGCCAAGTTGAGCAATAGGAGAGGGTGCTACCTTAGGGCATAAAGTCAGGAGCAGGAGGCCCTGGAGCAGAGTCAGCTGAGGTCTCACAACGTCCACTTTCATGCAAAGAGTTCCAGGTTCTTGTTCAAGCCTGGTCAGACATTTGTCCCCTTAGGAGATTTTCCCAAGTGGGAATATTAACCTTCCTGCCATTACAACAGCCAATCAGATTCCTGCCTTCACTTAGATGACCCAATCAGAGAGGAAGAAGGGAAGTGTGTGTGGAGAGTTAGTCTTGCTCTGAATAAGCCTTGCCTGTATTCTGGACTCCAAATCTCTGCAGCATCTTCTTCAGGGAAGAAACCAGCCCCTTTAACAGGCCCCTAAGCTGAACATTGCCGATATGCATTCATATACGAAGGTCTCAGAAAATCAAATTAAAAAAGGAGCATTTCCAGCAGGTCCTCCATGGACAGCTGTCAGGGTGAGCCAACCCAAGTCCCACCTGTGGGTCTGGGTGGGAGCTGAGCTGGGCAGTCCTGGCCACTGGGCTCACCTGCCTTAGGCAAGGGGGTGGAGCCAGCTCCCCTACACACTTCAGGGTCACTTCTCCCTCTCTCCTGAGTGCAGGGGCCACCTCTCCAGTGAGGCTTGGGCCCAGTTCTCTAACTGCAGTATCCAGTGAGAGGAAGGGCCAGCAAAGGATGGGCCGGCTCAATATGGCCCTCTGATTTCATCACGCATGGTTCCTATGGCCCCCTGCGGTGACACAGGCCACAAACAACAGCTGCAGTTGGACCATAGACTCAGACATGGTTCTCGGCAGCAGCTCGGGCCTGGACACCAACAAGGCCACAGGTTATGGTCCCAACTCTGGGCTTCTGTGGAAGAGACTGGTCCTGTAGAACAATATCCACAGGATCTCCATGACTTGGGGAGGCCATAGGTACCTCAGAGGAGCTCTGGTGAAGACCCGTGATGATGGTGTACCAGAAAGCAGAGGCCTTAGGCCAGATCAATGACTCCCTGCAATGAACATTTGCTAGTAAAACTGACCGGATGAAGGGGTGAACTGTGTGACACACGGTTCCCAGTGCCACCAGGACTACAGAAGAGGTGTCGGTGAGACAAGAAAGATGGAGACGCAGAGAGCTTCTTTTATTTTGGTTTGGTTTGTTCTTTTGTTTGTTTGCTTACTTGCTTGTTTGCTTCTTTGTTTTGGTTTGATTTTTTTTAATTTTCATTTTGGGGGAGTGCTGCAGGGGCTAGGGGAGGATAGGGACGACTGGGAAGTGAACAGAATTGGGGTACATGATGTGAAATTCCCGAAGAATCAATAAAGAAATTATGCTAACCGAAAAAAGGAAGCAATTGAACATTCTATTACCGTTTCCACTCAAGCATGTACTGGGGAACGCTGTAGCGCCAAAACAAGCAGAAGCCCAAATTACTAAAAAGAAAAGGGCGGGGTCTGCTTTTATCACTGCACTGGATAAGTAGATCTGAGGACCTTTCCACATTAATGGAAGTCACTATGAAGACACAAGTTTTACAGATAATGGCCACTGTACTGAAGAGCTTACTGCTGAAGACACAGACAAGCCGCCTCAGAAGACAGACAACATTGCAATGGGTACCAGTAAACTGAGGGAAAATGATTACTATGAACTGTCATTCAAAACCCATATCTCATAAAGCAGGCAAACAAATAAGATGGAAGGGTATAGCTGCCATTGGACACAAAGCAGAAGGCCCTCCGTTGGCTGCCTCCATCCTCCCCAAGCACCAGCATCACCGTCAGTCGGAAGCCACGGGAAAGGCCCTTCAGGCTTCACTTAAGTTGGCTCCTACTTATGCTTGGCAGTATGTTGTTCAACTGAAGGCAAACCATGGAAAACAATGACTGAGTCCCTTCACAGACCTCACCCAGAGAGAAACAGGCCTTAAGAGAAAGGCCCTTGCCCTCAGAACACTTAGTCTGGTTGGTAAGGCAACCTACAGCACCAGAGAATAAATGTCAGAAATGACAGTAGCTTCAGATCTCCATGAGCGTCACTGGAGTCAGAGCTGGGTCAGGAAGGCTGAAAGAGCAGGGCACCCATCAGTGACAAACATGCACACACAGGTCCCCTCAGGGGAGCCAGGCATGGGATAGGGAGGTACACAGAACCGCTGGCCACCAGAGCAGGCTTCACTGAGGAGAAGAGGAAGGTGGGCATTTACAGGGTACAAGGTCCCTGTGTACCTCAGGGAGACGTACACACAGGCTGACATTCCTTTAGCGGGGCAGAGGCTGGATGAGGTTAGGACGAAGGAGGGGTAGTCTTAGCAGAAAGTTGCTACCATGTAAGCCAGAGAAAGGCTTCCTCTTCAGAGAACCCCAGGGCACTGCAGTGCACACCAATGACCTTCCCACAATTCCACTTCCTCAGCTTTCTTTGCCCCTCATTTCCTTCATTTTTTATATTTTATGATATTCCTCTAATCTAATTTAGATTAAGGCAGAACAAGAGAAGATAAAAGTAAGATAAAAAGGCAAATTATTAACTTCCCCACCAGAAAGGAAAAGGTGCCCTAGGGTGCCACACCCTTTGAAATTGGTGGATTTAATAGCATAGCCACTCAACACATGCCATGGTATCCGTTACTGCTCCTCCATCTACGGCGACCTTCTGGATTTTCTAGTAGGTCCTTTGGTTGCAATAGAATGTGTGGCCCTTTTAAAGTACTTTTCTCAATTTACTTTTTAACTTCAAGCATAAAACCAAAATATAACACGTGCAATCTTTCTTTACTAAAAAATAATCATGATAATTAAAGCATTTAGCACAGGTATACATGGAGCCAAAAAAATCACACACACACAAAAAAAAAAAAAACCCTCAAAAGCGTTCAGAGTTATAATAAGCTTTCTGAAAATAGTTTTAAAATATTTTGAATAACAGTGTTTCCAAATTAGATATACAGTAAGAAGAGGCAGGTTTTTTAGAAGAACAATCAACTGGTTATCACTTATTTCAAACACCCACACACCCTTAGTGAAAATAAACCAACATCCATGCCCATGAACCTACTGGACAAATGTCTGGAATCTAAAGGGGAAGGCAAAGCCATTGTCTGGATATTCTTCTTCTTATCAGACACAGATTCTAGGAAGAAATTCAGAGCAGTTTCCAGTGGAATCCCAATACTAATATCAAGAGGGGGTGCTCTCAATGCTAATCAGGCAGCGTTAATTATGCAAGGATCACCGAGAAGCAGCCATCTATCTTAAGAGGAAAAAAAACCACAGAGCAATCCTGAAAACAACTGGAAACAATTTCATAGTTTCTCCATTTCCTGGAACTTGATGGGAGACTTTAAAGGAAAATACATGAAGCTTTTATCCATGAGGCTCCCTTCTGAATATTAAAGTAACTCCAAAGCAAATTGAATCAGTGTCTAAGTGTAAGTACACATTATAACATTTAAAGATCATCATTTTCATGGGCAGCACAACAACAATCAAATCTATAACATTTCCTCACCAAGTGGGAACTCAAACATCATTGATATACACAGAAAATACAGAAAGGACCAAGGGAATGAGGAAGGGGGCGTAAAGACAAATGAACACTGGGGCCTGGCACAGTGCATGTGCCTGCAAAGCCTTCACACAGGACACAGAGGAAGCTCTCTATTGCAAATTCAAGGCCAGCCAGGTCTGTAGGGCAAGGTCCAAGAAAGCCAGGGCTACGCCCCAACTCCCAGAAAACAAAACAAAAAAAAAAATCAAATGGAGGATTGAACAAGCACATGTATTTTGCTCTTAGTAGAAAACGTGCTTTCTCCGAGTTGACTATGTTACAAACAATTTATTATTAGAAATTTTAGTTTCCTAATAATAAATGAAGACTTGGTAAACCATAAATGGAAAAGACTGCTATTCACTTATTCACACACACAAACTACAAATTATATATATATATATATACATATATACATATATATACATATATAGCATGATACAACACACATATATTACGTATATAAATTAAATATCCAGCAAAAAAGAGCATTGGGGGTTATTAACAAAAGTGTGGGCTACCTTACAGCCCCTCTGTACTCCCTTAAGATTACTAGTCTGTTATAAAGTGGGGGATGGAAAGGAAGAAGATAGGACGAATGTTTTGGGTCTCTTGAAGGCAAACACTGGGCAATATAGAAGGGTGGAAACATTGCATAAATGCTCCACAGAACGCTGCTAAGGAAGGCTGAATATTTCACATCAGTACTTAAGTTTAACTTGTGAAGCTTCAGAGAATACTGAGACAAGCCCTGCGTTAGAATTGCGTGCATGAAAAATCAACGTAAAGTTTGGAGCACTGTGTATTTGGCCTGGAATTTTAACCTAGCATTCTAAGCTATAAAGGTGTATAAAACATGACTCCAATATGCCATAAAGATCAGACAGGAAAATCAAGCATAATAACTTCAAAATTCTTCTTCCTCAACATACATGTGATTACAACTTCAAGTTGGCTGCTAGGATATTCATATATGGATCAAAGACATAAGAAATGTACATTAGACACCCAATGTCTACTTACTGGAGAGTTCCCACTAACAACTTAAACTTTTTCTTGGCTACATTAGACATTATCTAGTTAACATGACTCATGGGAAACCATTTAACATGTAATAAGTGATTTGTCCTGACTTTAACATGTCCGTGCTCCTTTGAAAGAATCTTCCTTAACTCTTTAGTTGTTGGTTTAATCAAGAACATGTCATCTCACCATAGTATGTATCTATAATACCTTGTTCCCACTCAGAAGCAACACACATGTTCAAGACAAATCTAGGAGAGACGAGCTGGTTCATTACCACACCCATTCCCTTACTAGAAGGGTACAGCTACCCCATTCGTTTCTCACCCTCCTTTGTAGTTAGGGATTCCAGGAAATAAATTACACCCAATGGTATGTGAACAGAAGCGTACAGCCTGCTACGGCAAACAATCCACTTCTTCTGCGTTCCTTCCCTCATCTACACAGGAAAGTGCACAGTATCTTAAAACCATATGTTAGGAAGAACAAGAGACCAGAGCTGCACAAGGCCTTGACAACAACCAGAAAGAACAGCCACCACTCAGTAAAGCATTTCAAGACTTCATCTGAAAGAGGAAGAACCTTTCCCTCTGTTTGGGTCATAGTCCAAGGCTTCTTTGTAGTGTTATAACAATGCAGGCAATGGGTATTGTCTAAACTGTGAGCTACCCACACGTGTGAACCGTGAGCTACCCACACGTGTGAACACGTGTGAACCGTGAGCTGCCCACACGTGTGAACACGTGTGAACCGTGAGCTACCCACACGTGTGAACACATGTGAACCGTGAGCTACCCACACGTGTGAACACATGTGAACCGTGAGCTACCCACACATGTGAACCGTGAGCTACCCACACGTGTGAACCGTGAGCTACCCACACGTGTGAACACGTGTAAACCGTGAGCTACCCACACGTGTGAACCGTGACACACAAAATGGAGAACAAATAAATGACCAACACATTCCCACCGAACAGTGTAGAGAGAGCTGTATCTCCTTGAACAGTCTGGAGAAAGGCATCTGTCTCACTTGACATTCTACAGAAATGCGTGCATTTCACTGGATATTCTACAGAAAGGTGTGTGTCTCTCTGGACAGTCTACAGAAAGGCATGTATCTCACTGGACATTTTAGAGAAAGGCATGTATCACATTCTACAGAAAGGTATGTGTCTCTGGACATTCTAGAGAAAGCCGTGTGTCTCACTGGTCATTCTAGAAGGAGGCATGAGTTTCTCTGGACATTCTAGAGAAAGGCGTGTATCTCACTACTGAAGGACCATCTCTTGGGAATTGAAAAAATGAATAAAATGTAAGTTTCAAACTTAAATTTAAGTTTAAGAAATTTTAACTTAAAAGTAGCAAAATAACAAATCACTTATAAGCTAATTTGAAGAAAATAGTTCAAAATAATTAATAAATTTATAGCAGTGAATCCCAAGAATACTGTAACCTGGGACGAAATCTTGTCTCAGAGCATGTCAACAGATTAATCTATTTTACTGTCTTGGAATATTTTTGAATACTGTTTGGCTAAGAGCCCGACGATGTTCTAGTTCCTTGGTGCCTCATGGAAGGGCATCTGACCTGCATCCGACTACAAAGCCAAGTTTTGTGTGCACCCAGGGAAGCATAACCTACTTGATTTGTGCTGCGACTCTATTTCATTAGTTTTCATTTTTACGGTAACATTATGGGAAGAAAAGCTGAAGAAAAACACTCACTTGGACATTATGATATTTGTTTGCAGCTCTGTCCTGGTTTCAGCTTCCGGCTTAATGACTGAATGGCACCGCAGAGGGTGATGCACTGGAGCGAAAGTGGTGAATCATTAAAGAGTTCATAAATTTTAAAAACAGGGGCAGGCCTTCTGGGTGCCATATGCTTCTAGAAAACTCACTGTTGTGCCGTATTAATTGAACCACGAAGCCTTTATTAGTTCCCTTTAAAAATGCTTGCAGAGAAGCTTTTATTAACGATTGCCCTCAAATTGTTTATACTACTTAGCATTTCCATAACAACTTATATTTCAAAGAACTTTTTGATCATTAGTTAAATCTATTTTCCATTTCTATAAGGGAATGCAGCTGTTGAGCTAAAGAGAGACACAAAGGGAAATGCCTGAACTAATTTTTGCCCAAGATTTGTCAATGAATAAATGAATAGGGAATGAGAAGACGCACAGAAGACAGGATCTGGTGAAACTTTGGCTGGAATAAATCAGCGCGTTCTCTTACTTGTTGCAGGCAGAAGAGTTGTTGTTAGTATTGCCATAACGATGACAGGAATGACATATTGTCATCCAGCAAACTCTATGAGCTGATCCGTAAGGAGAGCTTTGGTTAAGGTGATTTTAAAAGTTACTGAGAAATTCCAAAGCCCATAGGTTTTCACAAACCTAAAGGTGTCATTATACATTGTGCTTGGAAAATTTGAGAGTATACATTTTAGAGAAAATTACAACATTAAACTTACATTTGTCAAAATTAAAGATGCTGAGATCATTTTCAAGTTGGTGCACCCAAATATTCTTCTCTTAAAATAATCCTACCTCTTTTCTTTATTGTATAATTTTAGCATCTTTGTCAAAAATCAGGTGTGCATAGGTGTGTGGCTTAATAGCTGGGTCTTCAATTGATTCCATTGGTCAACCTCCGTTTTTACGCCAGTACCAAGCTGTTTTCATTACTGTAGCTCTGTAATAGAGCTTGATGTCAGGGATCCCTCTGGAAGTTTCTTTATTGTACAGGATTGTTTTGGCTATGCTGGGATTTTTGGTTTTCCATATGAAGTTGATTATTGTTCTTTCAAAGTCTGTGAAGAATTGTCTTGGGATTTTGATGGGGATTGCATTGAATCTATAGATTGCTTTTGGTAGGATTGCCATTTTTACCATGTTGATCCTACCTATCAAAGAGCATGGAAGATCTTTCCATTTTCTGGCACCTTCTTCAATTTCTTTCTTCAAAGACTTAAAGTTCTTGTCGAATAGTCTTTCATTTCTTTGGTTAGTGTTACTCCAAGATACTTTATGCTATTTGTGGCTATTGTGAAAAGTGATGTTTCTCTAATTTCCCTCTCAGCTTCTTTGTCATTTGTATACAGGATGGCTACTGATTTTTTGAGGTGATCTTGTATCCTGCCATATCACTGAAGGTATTTACCAGCTGTAGGGGTTCTCTGGTAGAGTTTTTGGGGTCACATATATAGACTATTATATCATCTACAAACAATGAAAATTTGATTTCTTCCTTTCCAATTTGAATCCCCTTAATCTTTTGTTGTCTTATTGCTACAGTCAGAATTTCAAGAACTATGTTGAAGAGATATTGAGATGGAGCTGGCATAACTGGATGTCAAGATGTAGAAAAATGAAAATAGATTCATATCTATCCCCATGCACAAAACTCAAGTCCAAATGGATTAAAGACCTCAATATAAATCTCACCACACTAAACCTGATAGAAGAGAAAGTGGGAAGTAGCCTTCAGTGCATGGGCACACAAGACCAATTCCTAAATATAACACCAGTAGCACAGACACTGAGAGCAACAATGAATAAGTGGGACCACTTGAAACTGAGAAGCTTCTGTAAAGCAAAGGACACAGTCAATAAGACAAAAAGACAGCCTACTAAATGGCAAAAGATCTTCACAAACCTCACATCAAAGAACTGATCTCCAAAATATATAAAGAACTCAAGAAATTAGATATCAAAATTCTAAATAACCCAATTAAAAAATGATGAACAGAACTGAGCAGAGAATTCTCAACAGAAGAATTTCAAATGATTAAGACTTACTTAAGGACATGTTCAACATCCTTAGCCATCAGGGAAATTCAAATTAGAACAACTCTAAAGAACCATCTTACACCTTCCAGAATAGATAAGATCAAAAACACCACTGATAGCTTATGCTGGAGAGAATGTGGAGTAAGGGGAACACTCATCCATTACTGGTGGGAATGCAAACTTATGCAACCACTTTGGAAATCAGTATAGCGGTTTCTCAGAAAATTGGGAATCAACCTATCTCAGGATCCAGCAATACCACTCTTGGTCATATACCCAAAACATGTTCAATCATACTATAAAGGCATTGTTCAACCATGTTCATATCAGCATTATTTGTAATAGCCAATACCTAGAAACAACCCTCAACCAAAGAATGGATGAAGAAAATATGGCACATTTACACATTAGAGTACTACTCAGCCATAAAAAACAATGACATCTTAAATTTTACATGCAAATGGATAGAATTAGAAAACACTACCCTGAGTGAGGTAACCCAGACCCCCAAAAATGAATATGATATGTACTTACTCCTAAGTGGATACTAGCTATAAACAAAGGACATTGACCCTACAGTTTATGATCCTAGAGAAGCTAAGTAATAATTAAGGTGAGCCTGACAAAATTGGGAGCATGGGGGTGGGGAGAGAAGGGAGAGTAGAAGGGGAAGAGGAGGGGAGAAGGGGAGGAGAGTAATGGTCTGTCCTGTCCCTTTAAGAAAAAATCTCTTCCCTCTCCCCCATCTGCTGAGGCAAGCAGATCTTCCTTCCACTTCAAGCCTGTGAGCTTCTTTTTTGCTCACTCTCCTGAAGAGGTAGTTTTTCCTCTCTTCTCCCCCTCCCTCCCCTCTACCTCTCTCTCTCCTCATCCCCCTTCTTCCTTCCTCTCCCCTTTCCTCTTCCCTCCCATAACCCATTAAATAAATATCCAACCTCACTCTGCATGGTGTGCCTATCCATCTCTCTCTCTCACCTGCCAAGGCTTCTCGTGGGGCCAGTTGACCCACCAAGGTCTCTCAAGGAATGGTGCCATTTTATTTTTACCATTACAAGGGATGAGGAGAACTTGAGAAAATGGGATAGTAGAGAAGGAGGGAGGACACAGATATCTTGATTGAAGAAGAAGAGAACTTGAGAAAATGGGATAGTAGAGAAGGAGGGAGGACAGAAATATCTTGATTGAAGAAGCCAATGTAGGGTTAGCAAGAAACGTGGCTCTAGAGAAATTCTCAGGAATCCACAAGGATGACCCAAGCTAAGACACTAAGCAATAGAGGGGAGGGGGCCCAATCTTGACTTCCACTGTAGTCACACTGATCATTATCATAAATATCACCATAGAACCTTCATCTAGCAACTGATGGAAACAGAGGCAGAGACCTGCATCAGAGCACTGGATAGAGCTCCCAAAGTCCAGTTGAAGAGAGGAAAGAATTAGAATATGAGCAAAGAGGTCAAGACCATGATGGGTACACCAACTGAAACAGTCTACCTAAGCTAATTGGGTCTCACCAACTACAGCCAACTTGAAGTTGGAGTGGGCCAAGGCTTGTACTGTTTCTGTCTCTCCCTCAGAAGGTTTTATCCATAAATAAAACACATGTTTTAGTGGCTGTACCCTGCTGCGTTACACACTACATAGTAAGAAGTAGGCCCTCAGTTAACTGTGTGTGGATGAATAGGTGTTTCAGCTGCAGCACTCGACAGACTTCCCCCCATATTCCCCAGCACCCAAAAGAATCCCCAAAATTCTAACTTTGAACATTATTGGGGTAGCAAGATTGAAATAACAACCAACAAATGTTGCATACAAAAATCAGTACTTATTGTTTGACTGAATACATGATCAAGACAGTAATCATTTTCCTTGATATCAACAGTATTTGAGTATGGATAAAAAATGTTTCTGAAACTAATATCTATGCATGGGAAAAATAAGATTTCATGCTACTACAGGACCAGTTTTCAAGATGAAAATAAATAATCTAAAACTATTAAAGAATTTTGGAAGCAATGAAGTTCGTCAATGTCTCTGTCTTTGTACAGCCCTGGAAACTGTTTATAGAAGAAAACAATGTAAATGGATGATGATTGCATAAGACCTATTCAAGTCTCTGTGTGGAGTTTTTAAAAAGAAAAATGTAAGAAAAACATTTTCTGATTGAAACAATCTGATTTTTATTTCACCAGTGACAGAAAGCTCTATGGGACACTAACAAAAACAATATAAGAGCATTTTGGCAGCTGTGCCAAAATATTTTCTTTTATATACAAAGTGTATTCCAGGTCTCTGGTTAGATAATGATATTTGAAATGAATGTAAGTGACCTCCACCCACCTATAGGAGTCAATTCCTAGGTTATTTTCAAATTTTATTCATAAATACTTCTCAGTTAATTGAGACATTTTTATGATGTCAAGCAGAACCATACATATGTTTAAAAAGAATACACAAGAAAATATTAGAGGCCCTAAGATCAAATGAGCCCCCTTCATGGCTTCTCCTTTATTGGCTGCTTTTTCACTTCTCCTAATTGAACCATCACCATAACTGGCAAGGACTTCTGCAATAAAACAGCAGCCTCGAGGGACATTTTCATATTATAAAATCAGCATCCATAAGATCAATATTTTGTGGGGCAGGGTATGTTTACTCTCATTGCCAAATATTACCATGAGAAGAATATAGTTCACCATGGTGGCTCTAAATGAAACACCTCTTTTTTTAAGCTATAAAATTTTGAAATGCTAAATTGAAACAAAACCCATATATCCAAATGCTACCTAAATAATGACGATACTATTTTAAGTTCTTCCCAGAAGAAATGGTAATAACGCTATTCTGTAACCGCAGTGAACAACACAGCTCACAGAACACACACTTCATCAGGCCCTGTGGGGGTGAAGGGCGAGAAGAGAAGGCAAAAACTGAGACCTACCATTATAAATCTTGGCCTGAATGCAACATCCTTGTCAAAGGGAACTTGTAAAAATCACCAATTCTTGGCCCGCCTCTCAGACGGATTAAGCAAAAAATTTTGTGTACAAGACTTGTTTAAACAAATTCTCCAAGAGAAGTCACAGCACATTGAAGTCTGAGAGCCACGAGGCTATCCAAGGATCCAGGTCTCGGAAACCCCTTACCTGTCCAACTAGAAGACACAATCCCTATTGTAAGCCAGACTCGTGACCCAAACCTGGAGCACCTACACTGCACCCTCCACAACCAAGCTAGATTTCACTATAATTCCCCGTCAGCAGCCTATGGGGAGCATCGAGCATGGCCGACCAGACAGTGAGAACCAAGAGGCGTTCGTCTAGGTACGGCACTGCAGAGGCTGAAAGCATTGGCAAGAGGTCCGCTTTGATGAACTCTGCAAGAGAGGATGGGGTAATCACAGGTCACCATGACAACACAGAGATAAACGAGAATGACGAACACAGAAAATGCTCTCACGGGCTATCTGTGACTGACATGTGGCAGCTGAACCTACTCCATCCTCTCAAAACTTGGATCATATTTGTTCTAGGAGCAATTCCCTGCTCCTGACGGAATGGGTGTTGCCGGCCCTGATCGCAGTACTTGAGCCGCACAGATGACTGTCTCATAGGAAGCAGGCACTGAGGTTAGTATTAAATGTGTACATAGAAAGCAGGACGAGCCGCATCGAAAGGTGGGAAGTAAAATATCCTTCCTGCATGTTCAAGAGATGGAGGTGGAGTCCACACAGAAACTGACTACCACAGCATAGTTTAAAAGCCAACAGGAAAATTAAATTCTTGCATCATATTCAATATTGATAACAGCAGAAAATTTAATCTGAACATTCGTTTAGAAACAGACAACTCAATGGTCAGTGCTCAGACAACAATGAAAGTGAATTACTCAGAAGGTAGACTGGGCTACGAGAGAATTAACTATAGAATAGAAAATCCAAAAGGTATTATGTGATTATCCAATCTCTAAAAGAAAAACAAATGTTCCCTCATTTGAAAAACAAATTGCCTCATTTGAAGCAGCACAAAGCAATAGCGTTCACAAGGCTCCGGGACTGACCTGGTTGTGCGGGAGAGCTCATTGTGAAGACCAGAGGGGCTGACGGCGGAGGGTGCAGAGTCACGGCTGGCTCTCTGCTGGCAATGGCTGTCCAAGTGACGGTGGCAGAGGAGAAACCTAGGGTGTAAGAAAAACCACACTGTGGAATCTACAGGTTACGTAAGTCATATGAAAACCAGAGAGTCGGCTGTAGATCTCAGCTCAGCGACAACTTCCTGGGGTCCTTGAGAGTCACATCATGTCCTCAGCCCTCTAACTCTTCAGCAATAGAAGGGCACATGTGAAATGGGGCAACAGTTGAGTTCTGCAGTGTGTACCTAGTAGTATGTGTCTCTGTGTTTGATCCCCAGCACCAAAAAGGGGGAAAAGCCAATGACCACCTGGCTTGCAGCACAGGGATGTTGTGACCATGGAGCCGTAGGAATAAGAGAAGCCAGTGAGTGAAGAAGCTCTTCATGTGACTACAGCTGCCTTCAAACTTGCCATTTTGTGGCTGTTTCCATTCCTATAGAAATTAGAAATCAATTTTTGGAGGTCTGGATATAAATATCTTACTGCATAACATTTTTAGCTGTTATTGTCAAATATTTACTGGTAGGAACAGAACCAGTTGGTGGGGGGAAAGCTGAAGACCTAAAAAAGCAACAAAGGGGTCATAAACCATAGGAGTGACAAAAAAAGAACCATTACAGCCTCGACTTCTTGAAATCTTTTGCAATCTTGTTCCTGCTAAAAGCAGTAAGAGCCACTCTCTCTAGGAGCCACTAACAGGATGGACTGGCTCTTGGAAGGGAATTTAAGGGGCTTTCTGCTCTGCGTCTGGATGCACTTAGAGGAAAAGCTATTCATTCCAAGGACATCTCCCTAACAGCTTACTGGAAAGGCAAACTTAAAAAAAAAATAGAAGAAGAAAGAAAAGAAACTTTTAAGCTATCCTTAGCACGCATTTTACTAAACAGAGCTGACCTGCAGATACGGGCGCTCTGAGAAGCAGGTCTCTCTGCCTTCGGAAAACACGGCATATTTATGACACTCTTTTCCACCAGTATTTTCAAAGTGTTATTACTATTTTTGCAAGGAAGTATAAAGCTGGATATAAATACATATTTCTTTGAGGAAATATATAACAGCACCAAGAATACCACTAATGCTGTAAAGACCTCCACATGGAAACCTGCGTTACTGAAGCAGTCTAGCGGGGTGGCGGGTCTCTGCAGACTGCTTCACACCCTTCAGGCTTTCGTAAGCACTGAGACTTAATGGCATTGAAAACAGGCATTTTGGTAAACCCTCTTTAAAAACCAGACCGGGTCCGCTCATTTTACCGGCACTATCGATAGGTTTATGATTTCTCTATCGGTAAGAATGCAGCATCTCTATGAATGGAAGGAAAAGGCAGAACAAAATCCTTTGCTTTTCATATAAGAAAATGGTCATCCTGACATTGGCACCTTAGTAAAAAGATCTCGGTGTCACACCCACTGCTCTGAGGTCACTGCACAGCTCTTCAGAATCACTAGCTGCATGCATGCATGCAGATGGTGCGTCGTCATGTCTGAGCTATTGTTACAAGAACTAAACTAATAGTAATGTTTGTCTCCGTCTCTACTGACCACCCGTCACGACCTTTCGCAGGTGAAAAACATCAACATGTTTTCTGCTTCATAATTCAATACAAATAAATAAAGGAGTAAATTCCACTAGGATTTAAGTTTTTAGACAATTTTAAATCAACAAATATGGCTTCACAATTTTGGTTTCTCTTTTGTATTTTTAGAATGTATCCTGAACCATCTCATAAATGCTCTAACTATCTTCCTGAGTCACAGAGAGTCTGAATAGGAACTGTACACAGTCATCCTGAGTGAAGTAACCCGGACCCACAAAGACAAATGTTGCATGCTTTTTCTCCAGGTAGATGTTGGTTTTGAATCTCTGCATACATGTGTTTCGTATGAAACACCCACAAAGGTCAGGAAGCTAGGAGGAAACCATAGAGGGAAGGGCTTGCACGGGATGAGACACATGTGCCGTGATCTAAGCATGGAAAGGGGAAAAGTGAATCAGAAGGGTTAAATACGGTGTGGGGTGCAGAGCAGAGCAAGGCGGGTGGGGAGGGATAACTAACAATAAAGGAATTCTGGAGACGTAATATGAAAACCCAATACTGTAGCAGCTCCTAAAAAGATCACATCTACATATACATACACATACACCCCCTCTACAACAGGGGAGCATGACTCTTGCTAGAAAACACAGGCTAACAAATAAAGAGACCAGTGCTGGAAACGAGATACCTCTTTTGGAGTTTTGTCCCGTAGGCCCCCACATATTATAAGCTATTAACAGTGCTTATTATTAACCGTCCCCCAGAACTTGAATGCAAGACCATGTTAACTGAAAGCATTACATAATTGGGTTACGGAACCAGAGAAATAAAGTAGGTGTTCACCTAGAAGCTTCCTGTCTAATGGTTAGCCTTCGTGGTCTAGAAGGTACAAGGAATGCTACTTACTGGAGGAGAAAAGTAGTTACCGGTCTTAGCCGTGAACTCTGTGAGCTACAATAACAACTGGCCTGGCAAGACGTGTGCACTGGGACAATGGCGGCATTGATGTGGAAGGAACCACTTTCTAGATTTAATGCCCCCTTCAAAACATTACTGGGGCCAAGAACCTGTTCCTAGATAGGTCATAGGCCATAGACTCTAAAGAAAAACCTACTAGCACTATTCTGTGAAACGAACACAGCATTAGGCCAACCCCTAACAACTTACTGCCAGTTCCACAAATCAGTGAATCTCTCAACTCTTGTCAGAGAAAGGTTTTCTTGCAGTAGAAGGCAATTAGTACAGAGAAGCACAACCAGTCAAAGAGAAGAGAACAAAAGACTTTGGAGTGCACATGCCTGAACGGGGCGTCTATACCACGCCCCTCCCGGTGAGGTGCAAGGACCTGGATGAAGAGCCGAGGTGGAAGATGACAGGGAACGATGAAAACGTGAGCTCACAGCAGTTGTGACAGCACACACAGGAACAGACAGAATCCAAGCACGGAGCAGGGAGTGGGGATGAAGTCCTACCCGGAGCTGGGGAGCTGCCGGCAACAACTCATGGCTGCTGGGAGGTAGAGGGTCAGTTCTGTTAAATGGTCCATCAATCTCTTTCCAGGGCAGGCCTCATACCCGACAGTGTTTGCACAGCACATATCAGAGTCAATTACTTATTCAGAAGAGGAGAGAGAGAGAGAGAGAGAGAGAGAGAGAGAGAGAGAGAGAGAAGAGAACATAAAGTTTGATGGGTAGGGAGGGAGGAAGAGGGGAGTGAGTGAGATAAACGTGGTCAAAATACACTCTCAAATATATAAAATTCTCAAATAATTATTGAAAATACTGCTTTAAAAAACAACCAAAGCTGAGCACATGGCCAAGGCCTGTCACCCCTGTTCTTGGGAGGGAGATCAAGAGGGCCACAAACTGAAGATAAACCTGAGCTACAGCAAGATTCTAGCTCAGAAGAAAAATGAAAAATAGGTAAATAAGTAAATGAGTAACAAATATCAAGGATCAGGAAGCCTTCAGAGCCTGCAAATGAAGTAGTTCTCATCATATAAGGGCAATCTGTCTTCCCACCTCTTCAGGCTTTCGCTCTATGATATTCCTCTGTACAACTGATAACTCATGGACATACATATACCTCAGCTCGCCAGATAACTTTCAACAGTTTAACCTTGGTACATCCATCACTGCTTTCCACAGAGAATATGCACAACGGTCATCTGCACCAGGCTGATCTGTGGCCAGGCTATAACCACTGTTATTCATAACTTGACTTCATAACTTAAGTACAGAGTGAATCTGGCATAGAAACAAGAATCTTGCTTTGGAATATCAATGTTTTTGAAATTTAAACAACTCTCTTTGACATTCAACCTTTTAAATAACTGCCTAATCATAACACATTTTCAAACCATTATAAGTGCATTATTATGTGAATAGTTTACCCGAAAACTAGGAGGCATTTCTGGGTTGCTATGCATTAGTTTCCACTTACTGTGCTTTCATTTCCAATACGCCACATTAAGCTGAAGTTATCGCTACAATTAGAGCCACATGCTAGAATATAGTCATTCAAAGGGTTCTCCTGCGCTGCTTCAGGGAATATAGATCTATGTGTGTGCAGAGACGCAGGGTTGCTGCAATGATATGTGGCTGCCTCAGAGGCTGTATAAGCCTTCTTCTCCTGGGACCACAGAAGCAACAGGTTACCACAAGTCTGTGCCTCTCTGTGTGCTCAGTGTGTGCGTGTGTGTGCATTTGTGTGCATACAGCTGTGACTGGGAGCCTTGCCCAGGAAGCCTCATGTAAGCTTTTGTCTCTGTCACTGTGCCTGTGGGTGGTTGGTTGCTTGGTTTGGTTAATGTGGGTGCTGGGAACCCAATTGAAGCTCTCAAGCTTGAACAGCAAGAACCTTACAAACTGAGCCATCTCTCCAGCTTCCAATCCACACCCTTTCAAGACCAAGTTGAAACGGAATTTTACACGAATTAAGAACATTTTTATTTGCTTAGTAATACGAGGGTTCAGAGGTCAACATCTATCGACAAGAACAGAAAATTTAGTCTCAACTCTTTCCACAAATCTTTACCCAAATGCAATGCAGAGCAACAGACAAGGGCAGGGCAGCTTTCCTCCTACACCTTTGCCATTCATACGATAAGAGCAGATCATGAATAATGTAAAACTAGCCTTCAAATGGAGAGATAACCAAAAAAGATAAAGATAACAGAGCTTAAATGCAAAGTATCAGAACATAAAATATATGACTTCAAGAAATAGATTTAATTAGTTTGAACATTTGTCTGCAAAAACACACAGGTTTATACTGAAGAAAATTACAGAGTCATTAAAAACAAAACTGCTAGGACTCCTTTATCCCGTAAAATTGACACACCACGGGACAACAGCCCAGGGACATGATATCTGTGCAGCTGGAAGCGTGGACACTGACACAATCCATTGCTCTAGCCCACACCACCACCCTTCCCTATGCTGCGATCTTTCAATGGGTCTTTTTCATATGTTCAATAACAATGACGCAGGCAGGCAGGGCTTTATCGGTCACAAAGAACTTACACTTGGTGTGCTCTCTGACTTTTCACAGCCCTCTGGAAACACTGAATAATTTAATATTATTCCCTCTTTAAAGATAAAGCCAAAGCTTAAAAGAGTTCCAAGCATCTTGCTCACAGAGCATACTGGCAATAGTGGGGCGGGTCCTCTCTGTAAGTGCTGTCTTTGCGGCTCACCAGGAGGTGTAAGCCATCACCTCAGAACTGTTCAAATATTAAGACGTCTACCTGGGCCTCACAACTTCAGGAGTGACCAAGTTACAGGTCTCCTTTGCTAAGGAACCCTTACTGTTGGTGGCCCTGCCAGAGGAGCAGTGGATGGTGGTTGAGTTCAGGGTGTCAGACCACCAGGAGGAAAATCCCTGGTGGGTGAGTGTCAGATAGGCCAGGCCCCAAGACCACAGACTCCAGAGTGTCTTTTGCTTCTGCTGGGCCTTCACATGTCTGCTGCTGCCGTCTTTCTCTGGTATCTGGCATGGTGTGAATGGGTGTGGGGAAATCCCCACTGCCTGTAGTACAGTGTGATTATCTCACGGAAACATCCTGTAGCTTCTTATGAAGATGATGTCTTCCTAAGATGGACTGTCTAGTTGATAATAAGAATGTTAGCTTAAATAAAATTTTGATGATTAAAAAAAAAATAAAACAAAAAAGTGTCACCCAGCTAGAACACAAGAGTTTCTATTGAGGAGCCTCATAGACTGTGGCTTAGGTTAGTGATTAAGGAAAACAATTAAGTCCCAGTAACCCAGCAGCTAATTTAAATTCTTTTAGTCTTACTGTTGGAAGATGTGTTCACAGGGTTCAAAGAGAATCATCCTGAAACAAAGCTTTGAAAAAATCTTAAAGTTAGACTAAGACGCTTTTGTCAAATGTTTTAAGTTGAAAAGCCCAAGAATACAATCCAAAATTTTAGAAAGGCACGCAGTTGAATGAGGAACTCATTAAGGTCAGGGAACAAGAACAACGCAGCCCAATTATCCTTAGCAGACACACCTTTCTTGCTAGGATTGGTTGATGACCAAAGGAGATATCAATTCCTTATAGCCACTTTTGCCCTCAATCTCTTGATATAAAAACTACTGATGAGTGGGTATGCACCCTAAAGACTTGAAGTAGAGCTGACTGATTCTTTAACATACATGATAGTTTAGGTTTGAGATTCCTTTAAGATTATTCATAAGATTACCTGTCAAGATAAGCAATAAAGTGGTCGTTGCTTTCTTTGTAACCACAAAACACAGCCTGTCAGTAAAAGAATATCTTGCTTGCTTGCCTACACTGAAAATCTATAGCAAGTTGCTTGGATATGAATGTATGTGGGTTCTTAGGTAATTTGTTTTTCACATGTAATACATAACATGTTTAATCATGTAAGGAATATGGAAAACATGATGTTTCTACTTGTATTCACTGTAATCATTTACTTGAAAAACAGATTGTAACCACATTGTAATTTTTATATTGCCTGAAAGATTTTGCTAGGGTATATAAACTGTATGGAAAAGAAAAAAGATAGAGTTAAATTAGTTTAAAGGAAAACAACAAGAATGAGTGAGTTATACCTCAACTAATGAAAACCCAAACAGATATTGGGGCTCAAGGTGAAAGATCAGAGAAGCAACGCAGCCAACTACTAGAGAGCTCTTACCTCTACAAAATCTTCATACTGAAAAGAGAGCGAGTTCTTGTCTCATCCTGCCTTATATTCCTCTCTAGTGCTGGTATCAAAGGCGGGCACCACCACCACCCAGCCTCCATGGCTAACGAGTGTGTCTTCTGGGATTAAAGGCGTGTGACACCACTGTACGAATGACTAGTGTGGCTAGCCTTGCACTCTGATCTTCAGGCAAGTTTTATTTATTAAAACACAAATAAAATATCACTATAAAGAGTTATAAGGAAAACATCAAGAATGAGAGAAGAAAATCACCAGGAAAACAGAGAACACAAAAGGAGAATAAAGGCAAGGTCTGGAGGAAGCCATCAAGTGTGTGAGTGCCTTTTCCCTTTCCCTCTTGGAGAAAAACATGCTAGAACACCGAGTCCGTGGATCCCTTTTAGCCATGAGCCGCTGGAGGCTGGGTTACCAGGCAGTGAAACTTTACAAACTAAACTCTGTCACAAAAGATGGTAAGAGGAATTCAAAAGTTAGACTAAATGGCAACCTGGTATGCTGCAGCAGGACTCAAGTTGGATTTCATGTTTTCTGAATACCGATCTACTCCTTTGGGTTGTTTTGTTTTTTTTTTTTTTTCCGTTTTTTGAGCACTGTGTTGTTAGTTTTCCTCCTTTTGCTCATTTTAGCCATTTGGTACTATTTGGGGAACACACTACTAAAAAGTCAGAGTGCTTTTTCAACCTATGTAAACCACAACAAGAACAGTAAAGATATTGTTTCTATGCAAACACACAGTTAAGTCTCCACGGTTACAAGTCCTCTTTGCAGAGACAGCCGTGAGCTCTGCCTCTCCTATACAGTAGGCTGCATCGGTAGACTCAGACAGCTTCTTGGTGGCAGAAACCCACTGGACCTGCGCAACAGGCACAAAGAGATAATTCAAAACTACATTCATGCACTTAAGTCACAGAACCTGAACTGCTGCTAATTTCTCTAGAAAACGGCTTTTGATGTCTACTCCACAGCCGTTACTAAGTACATCCCAGACACACAGTCATGCAGCACAAAAACCTGGAATTCTACCTCATTCCTGTTTTTGGCATTTCTCAAAGACAGTCATGAAGGCCAAAGCATGAAACCCTTAAAAATATTTATTTGCTAGAGAAATAGCTCAGTAGATTAAGCACCTCCTGCACAAGTATTAGGGCCAGAGTCCAGAGCCCAGCATCCACAGAAAAAGCCAGACGCATGTGGCAGCCTGCCTGGAATCTCTGGTGGAAACAGGGAATCCCTGAGAGAAGCTGGCTGGTCTAGCTACGTTAGCCAAATTGGCAAGCTCCCGGTTCAGCAACAGACCCTGCCTCGGTAAACAAAGCAGACAAGAAAGACACCTGAAACCAACCAAGGAAGACATCCTGGACTCCACATGCAAGCACATACACACCCATGTGCACCAGCACACACATGCAGTCACACACACACACACACACACACACACACACACACACACACGTAGTCCCAGTCCTTGAGAGTTTGAGACAAGAAAATCACACACTCAACGCCAGAATGAGTTGTGCAGTGAGATTTAGGTCAACACGGGTTCCACAGAGAAAAATCATTTTGTATCCACCCTACCCTCTTCTCTTGCTTACCCTCTTCTCTTGCGTATTAACTGATTCTGCAACACTCAGGTAATCTTTTGCTCTTACTTGGATTTTTGGTCTAGACTTCTTTTTTCCCTGCTTCCAGGAAATGCATGAATACATGAATAAATGACCGAATAAATCATACAAAACCTCAAGTGACATTCAAGTGCCCTCAAAAATATAATCCTTTTCTCTGTCTCTTCCCTTTCCTTGCAGATAAAACCCTTCCAGCCATCTGGCATTATTCCTAAAATGAAACCCAACTTTTTTTTGATATTTTATTTGGTTTAAAGACTTAACTATGCCTACTACACAACACAATTGAACATTTACACTATTGCCTCTTGAAGCTAGCAGGGTGAAAGTAGTCACTATGGTGTGGGAGGTCCTTCTGTCTATGTATTGATTTTATTGGTTAATGAATAAAGAAAACTGGTTTGGCCTATAGCATGGGAGGAGGAAGACGGAGTTAGAGAGAAGCCATGGATTTGCCGAAGACAGCCGCTGGGAATTTTACCTGGTAAGCCACAGCCACGTGGCGATATACAGATTAATAGAAATGGGTTAAATCAATGTGTAAGACTTAGCCAATAAGAAGCTAGAGCTAATAGGCCAAGCAGTGATTTAATTAATACAGTTTCTGGGTGATTATTTCCGGTCTAAGCTAGCCGGGCAGCCAGGAACCCACAGGCGGCCTATTACAATGTCTACAGAATGATGTCCACCTGCCAGAAGCCCAACATTTTTAACAGCAATGGGGGCTCAGGCTGAAGACAACCAGAATGGACGCAGTGGATGTGGGTGCATGAAACCACAGCAGCTTTGATCCTCATCATTCCCAGAGGGAGTATTCTCGTGTCGGCGCTTGGACGCCTCTCTACGACTTTACTCTCCCTACTGCCTTGAACTCTTTAGGTCATGTTAACGTGAGACTCTTGGTCAGCCATTCCCAGTGCACAGTGGGCTTCTGCACCCTTCCTCGCCTAGGGCCTCGGTGCCTCCTACACTGGTACAGTGCTCTGTCTGCCATGAGTCTCTTCTGCTCAGGGACTGAACCACATCTGCCTCTCACGGCATGCATGTGTGGCAGTGCAGGGCACAGGGCAGGTGCACAGTCTACTCTCATTGAATGCATGAAGAGCGAGAAAGATTTAAACCTATGAAGTGTTAGTCATCTGATTTAGGACAAATTATTTATTCCACTTGTTAACATTCAATTCTGGAGGACTAGAAGATAGTTTTTGATTTGATCAGAGATACAAAAAAAATTAATTTAGAATCTGGGCCATTATGCAACAGCAAGCCCTGAGGGGTGGGAGAGACGAAGGGCGCTGGCTGAAAATTACCTATGAAATGTGTCGTACAAGCCAGAGTCATTTCATAGGCTCTCAATTGAACTGATTCCCCTAATTGTTAGAAGAGCTCAGTGTGCTACCATCTTCCCAACCTCCAATGCTTTTCTGCCCCAAGGAGGAAAAAACATGTTGTCATTAGACAGGTTTTACAAGCTCCAGCTGGCCTCCAAGATTATCACCAAGAGAGTAGAGATGGGATACTGAGACTCGCCCCTTCCAACGTTAGCAAAAAAAGAAGGACTGGGCTCCAACTTTGCAAATGCTCTTAGCATCGCCTGTGTTTTCCTGAGAAACAGAACACCCAGGAGTCCGGAGGTGTTGAGCTTTGGGGACTGGCACTGGCAAGAACCACAGCAATGCTCAGTCTGTGACTTAACCTTCCCCAATGCTGCAGCCCATGCTTGGTACTTTTGTTGCTCACACCAGGATAAACTTGGCAGATCAGCTCCTTTTAGTCCATCAGCATCCCTGGCGTCTACAGGTTGATCTCTGTGAGCCTATTGGCTTCTGTGCCCACTTGCGCCCTCCTCATGCACCCTGAAAGCTTAGCTGTGAGCGGGCTGTGTTATGTAGAAGGCCATATAGCCCATAGACACTCACCATGTTTACATTTTCAAGCCGATAATAAGCTTCTTTCTAAGACTCTGGGACAACAACTTAAACACGGGCTACACTGCGGGTGCAGTACAGAGCAAAGAACACAGCTTGGGAATTAGTTATGCATAGATTTTGCATATTTAAGATAGGATTCAGTAGTCTATACTATAAATATAATTCAATGGTAACATCTAAAAATACACAACATTATCAAAAATGGCCTGCTGGATATTTCATTTCAAAAGAAGAAATCCTGCCAACTGCAGTACCTGCAATGATAAAAATAGATCTTTTGTAGTAACCCTGAGATTTTAAAACATCAGATTGAGTCCCCAGGGTATTCAGGACCCAAATGATAGCCTCAACAATCCCTATTATAATAAATGTAACTTTATCAAAAGGTTTTACTCCACAGATTTTCTTGGATGATATTTGAAGGTCCCTATCTGTGACTTTCTTCCCAGCCATCACAAGCACCAAATTGAGCTCACAATGACCAGAAACTGTAGGATGTTCCTACTGGTAGGTCCCTTTTCAGTTTTTCAGTCATGGCTAAGAGGCTGGACTGGTGGGGGTTGGGGGGAAAAGGGGGTGCCAGTACTTTATCTACCTGGAAATGCGCAAGGGACAGAAGTCCAAAATAGAATATAAAGAGGAAGTGGCAGCGGAGGTGAAGGAACTCCTGACAGCCTCTGAGGTCCGTGCAGCAGGAGGGCTTTGTAATGCACCCACTATAACCTTTGCTGCAGAATACCCACCCCGTCGAACATGCTTAAAAGAATCTGGCTCCCCTGGTCTCCTCCCTACCTCTCCTGAACAGAGGCGTAGGCTATGATCAGCAAGCCAAACACTAAAGACCTTTATCCGTCATTGTAATCTACAGTGGTGTGGATCTCTTTTTCAAACTCCAATTTTGTATATGTTATGGAGTGGGGCGGTTCTGTGAATTTTCTCAGGCTGGAACCTCCCTCCGGAAGCCCTGACAGTACCTCTACCCAGGAAAGTGCCCCAGTGAAATGTCTCCCTAGCTGGGTGGTCTGGAAGTCAATTAACCTCTCTGAGCTTCGGTTGCTTAAACATGAATTATTTAACTTAGCAGGTCATGTTGAGGATTAGCAGAAATAATGAAGTAACAGGTAAGGGGAAGCACTCAGATGATTGGCTATTATTAGCATTCGTATACAAATTGCACTTGACTGCAAGCCAGAGCCATTCTGAGAGCAGAGTGATGGGGCCACCTCCTGCTGTGGAGTGCAGCTCTGTGCGAAGCAGAAGCAGCGATTAATCATCTCCCTCTGCTGGAGTGACAAAAGGGTCTAATTACTAAAGCTTTGCTCCGCTGTCTTCCTTTTAGAAGACAAATGTGCTCTAAAGGAAAACACTGTGTTACCCTTTGCTTGTGAATATACCACATCCACTTTCATCTTCCATTGATGCTACCTGCAGTGTCAAAAATCACTCGAAGCATATAAGTGAGTAAAAGCTATCACGTAGAAATTTCAAGAAAAACGTGTGGTCCCCTCCCATGAAGAACTATTTTTGCTTCTTCACAGATTACCCTAGGAATTTCAATACAGCCTCAAGCTTTTATTCCAGATACTTCTCTATTGTGATAAGACTCTGTGACCAAGGCAGCTTATAGAAGGAAGGGTTTGTTTGTGGGTTTATAGTTTCAGAAGGTAAGAATCCACAGCTATCATAGGGAGCATGGCATCAGGCAGGCAGGCAGGCAGGCATGCTGTAAGAACAGTACCTGAGAGCTCACATCTTTAGACACGAGGATGAGGCAGAGGGAGGGGCGCAAGTCTTTTTAACATCAAAGCCTGCCCCAGTGACACCCCTCATCCAGCAAGCCCACACCCAATTCTCAAACAGTTCCACCAACTGGAGACCAAGTTCTCAAATATGAGAGTCTACGGATGTCATTCTTCAGAAAACTACCAAGCCTGTATATGTTGGGGCAGATTCACTGATCATTTTACTAGGTGCTCTGTTTGTTAGTGCTCCCAGTGAGTGCTCTACCAGTGCTCTCAGTGAGTGCTCTCTCTCTACCAGTGCTCCCAGTGAGTGTTCTACCAGTGCTCTCAGTGAGTACTCTGTCTGCCAGTGCTCGCAATGAGTGCTCTATCTCCTAGTGCTCCCAGTGAGTGCTCTGTCTGCTAGTGCTATCAGTGAATGTTCTGCTAGTGCTCTCTGTGAGTGTTCTCTCTACCAATGCTCCCAGTGAGTGCTCTCTCTCTACCAGTGCTCCCAGTGAGTGCTCTGCCTGCTAGTACTCCCAGTGAGTGTTCTGTCTGCTCCTATCACTCAGTGCCCTGTCTACTTGTGGTCCATTCAGTTTCAAGGCTGCAACAAAACACCTCCAGGCCGGGAGAGCGATTATGCTAGGATGAAGAAATAAAGTGGATGCCCACACAGCACAGAAGGAAACCAGGAAGGCCTCGAGCAGACAGGCCCTTTCTCAAGGCCCACTCTGTTACTGATTCTTTTTTTATTTTATTTCTCATGCCCACATCTGAGAGCCTTGCAGGGAGGTTTTGTCAGGACATCTTCCATTGGAAAGCCTGTTACTTTGACATTTGCCCAAAGAACCCAACGTAACTATTGAGGTCAACCAACCTCACTGTAGTATCTTCATCTTCTCGTCCATTCCCAGGCCACTGTAAGCCTAAGGCTTCCTGTTTCTGTCACTCCTGGCTCTTTTCGTGACTACACTTACTGTTTTCCCCTGAGACCACACCAGGGAACATGGAATGTCCTGAGAGCACTAATGTGTGGCCCATAAATCATCAGCTCAGGCACCATCTATGAACGTCACCCTACAGAGGAGTACAGACTTTTCTATCGTGCACAGACATCATATTCTCACTAGGAGTAACCCGGGCTCAGGCTTTGGAACATAGTGAACTTTATCTCGGGAGCAAGGATTTTAGCAGTATTGGGATCTAGCCTGTGCTCATGAGGTATTTTCTGTCAGTGTGCTGGGATCTAGCCTGTGCTCATGAGGTATTTTCTGTGAGTGTGTTGGGACCTAGCCTGTGCTCACGAGGTGTTTTCTGTGAGTACGGCGCTACGGGAGTACACACTTGTCTCACAGATTACACACCAGGGATTTCCCATTCAGCGATTTCAGAGACCTTCTGAAAAGGCAGATTCTGGATTTATCCAAGACTTCTTGAAATGAGAGTATCTTTGGGATAAGGACTCAGAAGCAAAGGGGTTTTTGTTTTGTTATTTGAGGTTTTAAACTGGCTTCCCCAAGACAACAACTAAACTTAAGTATGAAGATGACAGGGAAACAGTAAATACACTTGGAAAAGGAGGAAGTAAATGAACAAAACAGAAGCACAGGAAAAGCACACTTGGCTTTGGACTGCTGACCTTGATGCAAACCGCACCTCTGATTTCTCTGCTGCTCACAGGCAAAGATTCTCCCACTTTAACGGGCCCTCATTTGGGTCTCCGTTTTGCAAACTGTCCCTGCAATCACACAGTGCTGACGCCCATTTTCTAAGGATCAGGACAGCACACACCAACCTGGGTGTGGAGAAAGGTGTTGGCACGGTGATTAGCAGTGAGAAAGGAACTGCCCGGAGAAGCTGCCATACAGACCGGAATGCTGATCTCATGCGAACATACATGGTTTGCAAAAAAGCCGCCAAGTCTTATCTGTCTGGATGACTATAAAGCATTAATTAATTAATCAGTAAATAATTTCAAAGGGCAGCTTTAAAATTACCTAGCTATGTACTTCAACCATTTCGTTGAAAAATTATATTTTTGTATCCCTATATCATAAAGTACTTTCAAGGTCATCATATCTTCTAGGCTTGATGCTCCTCCCTTGAAAATGATCAAACTGGTCCTCGAAATTACCTTTAAAACTGTGCTCGTAACAGCACTGTCATTTCCAATAATAATAAGAAGAAGAACAGACAAAAATCTTATATTGACTGTTCAAATTTACTATATGGAATTGATATGCAAAATAACAGTACTGACTTCCTTCTGGGAGGGAACACTCCTTGGGTCACTGTAATGTTTGGGTGTCCAGGGACTGCAGCTTTTCTGCCATCTCTCAGAAGAACCATGTTGAAGATTGCCGGTAGAGACAGGGGTAGTGTGAAGATTGACCTCCAGCTCAAGGAAACCACCTGGCATAAGAGAGCATCTGTAGCCTGGTGATCCCCTAAGGAAAACAGGCTAATCAATTTGGCTGACTCACTTCGGGCCAATCCTATCAATCATCATTATATCTGGGAGGAATCAAAAGCAACAGCCAATCCACTTCCACAACTGGAGAGAGCCTGGGAAAGTCAAGCGACAATGACTGACTAAAATAACATATTAGAGCACAAAACACTAGCCCCAATTCCCAAAGATATGTATTCCCTCTGTGAGAGAAGGGCTCTTCTGAAACTAAGAATCTGTGTATACTTGAGGAAGTTAGAGCAATTATCACTGAAGGTTACATTTATTAATGTCAAATAGGGAAAGAGACAGAGTCTTTGCTCCCATATTCTGCAGGAAAAATTCTGCATGTGTGTGTGTGTGATGTATATATGCATATATTAAAATAGATTGAGATAGATCAACACATATAAATAGCTCAATGCAACATCTGTAGCAGTCCTTTGGAGTATATTAAAGTTCTTTCTGTTTATCAGGTTGGTAAATCATATCAACTCCTAGTTATTTAAATTGCCAGTTGCCAGGCAACCACATCTTTGTCAACTGTCACTCACTTTTAAGTTCCTCTACAACACTCCTTTAAGGAAAAAGAAGTGAAAATGTCTTGAGACACTTATTTTGGGCATCAGAAATGTACTTAATTTTATCCCCGAGCTTAAAGAGTTATAACTGAGATGGGAAACAAGCCCTATGTGGAGGGTGGAGGACATTCAGGCTCCAGTTGTGGTATGGATGCAGAGAAGTTGAAGGGCTTTGCTAGACTAGATTTCCTTCCAGAATGTCGTCCACTACAGAAACATGCTTGGAATTGATTGTCCGAAAGGGAACAAGTGCTCTGGGCTCTGGGCAAGCTGGCTGATTCTCAACCTCCACACTGCCTAGTTCTTGTTTTATAGTTCCCTCCTCATGAGAGGGGTCCCAATCACAGCAGTCAGTGGCTCCTCACTTCTTCCTGTGCCTTTGTTCCTGGATGGTGAGGGGCTGGGTCATTCATTGCCTCCCTGTGAAGAATTCCAGCACGAATCTGCTTCATTGCTATGGCCATGAGTCAGCAGCCATGACTTTACCCAGTCCAGTAGCATGACATTTTTGCTCAGGGGCTGTGGAGTTGGCTCCGTGGGTAAAGGTACTTGCTGTGTAAGACAAAGACCTGAGTTCAAATCCCCAGATCTATGTAAAAGCTGACTATGTAAGATGAGATTCTGTAATTCAGTAGTCCCACAGGAAGATGGGAGGTGGACAGAAGGCCCTGGAAGCTCAGGGACCAGCTAGTCTGCCATGCTCCACAGAAAGAGCATGACAGAGCGTCATGTGCCACATGGTGACATACAGGCCCAGTATCTGAGGTCGTGTACTCATCCTTACACCTGGATTTGTATGACGGAGTATGCACACACACACACAAACACACACAACATATACCATACACACCATATACATACATAAACACACCATACACACACGTGCCCCACACATACAAACACACACACCATACATGTACACCACACACATACATACCATATACACTACACACACAGAACACACACCACATATCTCACAAATATATAACTAAATTGCTTTTTAAAAATCTCTAAAGGAATAATAAAACAGAAGAAAACAAGAGCGAGTTGAGAACAGTAAAGGAAAAGAACTGAGGAGTATAAAGACTTCTGACCCAATCATTGTATGAAAAGCTGCTCAATGAGTGACCAGTCACTCCTGTCAAAACTGGATAAAATTTTAAAGTCTTATAATCCCTTTGCTGGCAGGATGTGGAACAAGTGAGTCTCACATGCTCTTTCAGAGTGAGAGTGTTCATGTATTTAGAATAGCTGTATGAGGCAGTCCAGCTGGGGACGGATGGTCTACACCCTACCGTAGGCAGAGTAGTCTAGCTGGTGTCTAATGGTCGATACCCTACTGTAGGCAGAGTAGTCTAGCTGGTGTCTAACGGTCTACACCCTACAGCAGACAGAGTAGTCTAGCAGGTGTCTAATGGTCTACACCCTACAGCAGGCAGGGGAAGGCCTTGTCCAGATGTTCTGACTTGATGCCTAGGACCTGTGCATCTGTTACCTATATGGCAAAGAGAAGTTCAGGTTGCAGATAGAATTAAAGTTGCTGGTTAAATGACTTCTAGATTGAGCTGGCCATTCTGGATTATTCAAGGGGGGGGGGGGAAGCAAAGCACTCACAAGTTGTCTGTTTATTTGTTGGCTTTTTTGAGACATGGTCTTACTCTGGTAGCTCTAGCTGGCCTACATTCCAACTGGTAGCCCAAGCTGCATTCAAAATCACAGCAATACTCCTTGCCCAGCTTCCTGTGTATGGGGTTATAGTCATGAGTCGCCATGCCTATTGTGACTTTTTTTCAATTTTGATTTATTGATTTTGCTGTGTGCACATGGGTACCACAGTACACATATGGAGGCCAGAGGACAGTTCTCTCCAGCCACCTTGTGGGACCCAGGGTTGTCAGGCCTGTGGACCAGCTCCTCTACCCACTGAGCAATCTCTTTGGCCCAAGGATCTGAAGAGTATGGAACGAAAGCAGAGCAGAGTCAGGCAGATGTGCAACTGTGGTACGGTCAAACACACACGACAGATTTAAGATACCAGATTGAGGCCACAGTCTCGGGCACGAGGGCACTTATTCCAAGCTGGATAAGGCCTGCCAAAAACACCACCTTAATTTTAACTCAGTAAAACTTCTCTCAGGCGCTGCAGGAAACTAGCAAATGCCCAGCAAATCTGCTCCCAGAGAAGCTCCTGTGTGTCTTCTTGGGGAAGTCATAATACTCACGGCACGACTATTATCATCTATAGTAAACAATCTATAGGAAACATCTATAGGAAATAATCTAATGCCCACAGAAAGCAGAATGGGTCTATAAAAACAAAGGAACTGGAATAATAGAATTCTATGTAACAATCAATATAACAGGCCTATAGTCATACACTTCAACACTGGTACTCATTTTTACTGAAAGCAAATGAAAAAAATGAAAATATGAATCATATGTCATATAAAAGATGCAGAATTATGTGGCATTTTTTCAAATAGTTTTTAGTTGCCATTGAGAGGAATAAGTGAGGGCTGAAGAGATGGATCAATGGTTATGAATGGGTAGTGAGTTTTTTTCCAGAAGGCCTGAGTTCAATTCCCAGGACCATGTCAGGCCTATAAATCCAATTCCACCGAGATCCCAGACCTCTGGGTGCCACAGGTACCTTCACTCACAAGCACATAACCACAAACACCCATGCATACATACATGATTTAAAATATTAACAATAAGTCTTAAATTTAAAAAAAAAATAATTTATGAATAAGAATGACAGACCTCAATTTCAGAATAGTAGCTAACTCTAGAGAGTGAATGGATTGTGTATAGAATGTTTCAAATATATTATTTTTATTACATTTATTTGTGAGTATGTATTACGTGCATACGTATGTTCATATGCATGTGTGAACACTCAGGCCACAGTGTGTGGCAGCTAGAGGACAATGTATGTTCATATGCATGTGTGAACACTCAGGCCACAGTGTGTGGCAGCTAGAGGACAATGTATGTTCATATGCATGTGTGAACACTCAGGCCACAGTGTGTGGCAGCTAGAGGACAATGTATGTTCATATGCATGTGTGAACACTCAGGCCACAGTGTGTGGCAGCTAGAGGACAATGTATGTTCATATGCATGTGTGAACACTCAGGCCACAGTGTGTGGCAGCTAGAGGACAATGTATGTTCATATGCATGTGTGAACACTCAGGCCACAGTGTGTGGCAGCTAGAGGACAATGTATGTTCATATGCATGTGTGAACACTCAGGCCACAGTGTGTGGCAGCTAGAGGACAATGTATGTTCATATGCATGTGTGAACACTCAGGCCACAGTGTGTGGCAGCTAGAGGACAATGTATGTTCATATGCATGTGTGAACACTCAGGCCACAGTGTGTGGCAGCTAGAGGACAATGTATGTTCATATGCATGTGTGAACACTCAGGCCACAGTGTGTGGCAGCTAGAGGACAATGTATGTTCATATGCATGTGTGAACACTCAGGCCACAGTGTGTGGCAGCTAGAGGACAATGTATGTTCATATGCATGTGTGAACACTCAGGCCACAGTGTGTGGCAGCTAGAGGACAATGTATGTTCATATGCATGTGTGAACACTCAGGCCACAGTGTGTGGCAGCTAGAGGACCATTTTTGTAAGTTTGTTCTCTCCTTCCATCATGTGGGTTCCAGGGAACAGCTCGGGTGGCTTGGTACCCGGTGTCTTTCCCTTCACAGCAATCACCATCTCACTGGACTCGAGGACCCTAAGTGGCTTCTTTCCTAGAGCAAAGGGGAGTTTTGAGGTAATGAAATAAGAGAAGCTGGCAAATGGATAAGCATTTGCTAAATTTAGTATTCGCAATTTTCCGTATTCCTGAAATATCTTATAATAAAAATAAACAAACAACATATGCTAAACGGGTGTATATTCCATGTGTCCACAGGCAAACTGATTCTCCCAAGTTCACAGAAATGATTTCACCCAAAGAAGTGTCCCACTAACATGCCAATCGGAAGACAAAAACACCCAAAACAAACATCAATATTTAGCACAAATTTTATAACCTTCCAAATGCACACTGGAGAAAGAGATCTTTATTTTTCCTTTCATATTAAGCAATTTCATCTTGGGAAGGACTTTTTTTCTGCCCTTTTCCAAAGGAGCCCAGCCAGGTATGCAGAGTTCTGCTTGGAGTGAGTGTTTACAAAACGACCATAATACAATATAAAAAAAAGTGATACAGCCTATTTATAAATAACAGTGTCCAAATAAGTTAACCAGACAAAGTAACATTCTACATAGCCTTGCCAAACCCTACTGGAAGGATTAATAAAATTAGTAGCTAAAGGACTCAGAGAAGAAAAACATCAATCTGCTTTTTGTGGTTTAATATTTTTCCCTTGTCTCTATCAAAAACTTAAGATTCTCCTATTTTTTTGATGTCTGTGAAAGGCCCCAGAGCGTTCTGGAGTCAGCAGGATGTGACTGCTTTGTTCTCGGGAAGATGATGAAAGCGGAGGGGACTTCCACGGTGACTGTCCTCCCCCTGGACTGGAAGACTTGGAAGACTGTCCTGTCTCCAAGAACCAAGAAACATTAATAGAGTAAAATACTAGGAGGGCAGGGGTGGCTAATAAGAGTAACCTCAGAAAAATGTGCAAGTAAACAAGCCCTTTGCTATAACCTATTCTTATTTAAACAGTGCTAATCTCTGCGCCCACCCCAAGGACCCCTTTTCTGTTAGACCTGAGGAAGCTAGTTCTCAATGATTGAGTTCAGGTGGCATACGACCCTCTGCTCCCTTTCTCTCTGTTCTGCTCCTTTTTTCTTCAGCCAGTTCACCTGAGACACTACAGGGCAAGTTTCCCTTTCTGATTAATCACCTTTTGTTAAGCTACCTGTTTGTCAAATGTCCCTTCTCCGGAAAAACCTATTCTCTCCAAACACCTCTGCTAAGGACTTTCCCTGCTCTGGGTGGATCGTCTCCTGCACAGGGGCTACCTAGGCCAAGTTTCCTAAACTTCAAACAATATGGACTTCTGAAATTATCTCGACTGCTTCTCTTTACTGAAGAGGAATCTTTCACTCACCTCGGCTAGGTATCTCCTACCTAAACCCACAGCCTAACAGAGAAACCGCGTCCCAACCTCCTCTAGACAAAGCTAAAATACTGCTCTTACAACATCTGCCCAGCTCTTTACCTCAGCCAGTCCTCGGGGAGAATGGTGAGTCTCCTCACTATGTCTTACAGTAATTTACTTGAATTCTATCGTATTTTTCCAACTTTAATTAAGTATCTCCTGCTTATTTTAAAATAAGGCTTTAGTCCTAAGACTTTTAGCCCCATAATATGCACATCCACCACTCCTGCTCCATGGTGATAAGTGATTGGCTCGTATCTTATCAATATATTGGTATATATGGCACTGCGCAACCTTAACAATTCAGTCCAGTTAGAAGCCTAGGACTTCACACAGTCCTACCACATCACCTGCATTTATTTTATTGATTACTTTACATTATCTCCATGCCCAGTCTGATTCGTTGTCGTTGCCTCTTTAGTATGTGTCCCCCACCACAACACTGTCAAAATTATGAAAGCAAAGGTATCCATCTATCGAACTCATGGGAATCAGAGATAAATGGATAGACCAGAGATGAAGACAGACAGACTGCTTGATCACCACTGAGGCATCCGTCTATCGACCTCATGGGAACCAGAGATGATAAAGACAGATAGACTGCTTGATTGCCACTGCCTCTCTAAGTAAATTTCATCTCTAGATAAAATCCACTAAAAATAGTGCTTCTTTCGGATGTCCACCTGACATATCTGTTCAGGATTATTTACTGACTTAAATTCTACAATGAGTACCCATTTGCCACAGAATGTAGAAACATCACATAGATCAAATTAGTATACAGAGAAAATCCCCACGGTTGATGATAAGATGGATTATGGATGAAAAGACACAAAGATTTTATTTAAAATATATTTATAATAAGCATTCAGTATTGCAAAGAACTTCTGTTTCCTGTCTTAGATCTTGGGAGACTAGAGGCTTCAAAGGAGTAAGGAGAAGAGTACAGAACACAGAAAAGCACAGCTATCACTGTATCACTGAAACAAGGAAAACAAGAATGAACTAGAAATTTCTGATCATGTGACTAAGGAGAACACGAAAAGGGTAGGACAAGAAGTGAGGCTGGGGAGTTAGCAGGGTTATTGGAGCCCTGAAACAATATGGCATAATTGTGCTAACATAGAGGAAAGCAGGGATAAGCTGATCTCGCTGACGTACGTAGAGGGAGAGGTGCCACTCCGGGAAGCAAGCTTGAGCAGGGTACCACCGCATGGCTCCAGACAAAAGAGGAATGAGGATGACTGCAGTAACAGAACTAGGGTAGACCAGAGGACGCGAGACACAGAGATTGCGAGGAGGGAGAACCACAGTACCAGAAGCTCAAGATGGCTCCAAGGCTCCCGACGTAGTGACAGAGAGTGGCTCTAATGGTAGCAGTAAAAGATAAGTGGGAACAGCACAGCCAAAGGTCTTCCACTTCCCATCAGCTAGGGTTCCCTGTCCTGAGAGCCAATACCGGATCCCAGATCTTATCTTCCTTAACTTCCAATCTCCTAAAATAGACACGTACTATTCATAATCAGAAAGTTTCCTTATTCCCCCTTCTCAAAAACACTTAGTTGCTGGAATGTCCCAGAGCCGTGAAAATCAAAACCATGTGTGGCATTATCAGACTTTGGGGAATTAGGGAGGGTTCATATCTTTGCATAAGAAAAGCTAGCGTATGGCCTACTTAGTGAGTTCCCGGGCAGCAAAAGGCTGTCCCCTCCCGCCCAAAACGATGGAGCCCCACAAATGACAATGTTTCTGTCTAAGCTCCCTCTGCACTCTTACACATACACATGCACCCCACAGGACAGCCAGCAGAAAGGGCAGTGCCACCACAAGTGACCCATGTCACTGCGGGCACTTCTCTACAAAGTCGTCTGTCACCTGGCACAGGTGTAGCCTTTACTCTAAAAGTGAGCCATGTCTCAAGCATACTCCATACCTTATAAACAGGTAAAATACACGATACATTTACTTCCTACAAACTCTCACTTGATTTTTACTTAATTACAGTGACAAATCATCTTATCTATACATGCACAATATTGACAGTGTAATTTATTAAATAGATTCTGCCATTATTTTTCCAACAAACAGAACTTCCCATAACGCCTGCCATCTTCACAAGCAGACTGACCACAAGAACGCAGAACTCTCTCCCAAATACCTGAGTGCAATCAAACACATAGAAAGGATTCACAGCTAGGACAACTCCATTTCCTTATCTCTTTGAGAATTTTTTCAAGTTTTCGGGAAAAAAAAGATTGCTAGTATTGACTACAAAATGCAAATACGCCACTACAGAAGCTCAGTCATAAAACAAGAATATAAGTGTCCTAAAGAAAACCAAGCCATACCTGTCTCTTCCAGTCAGAGCAGGGAAACAGCTGAGGAAGAATCAAAGTTCTATGCAGTCATGCTGATCTTATCCTACTAATGACATAACGGCATTTCCTGAGTCCAATAGCTAACCTCCAAACACACATTCTCCCAGACAGAAGAACCTCAGGGAAAGAATACGGATCCCTGGTGTGGATGTGGAAGGGCGAGAAGCCCAGGATTGCTCATCATTGTAGTTTACATTCTCTTCTAAGGGTAAAGTTAATGGGGCAAAATTAAGACACTTCCGTACATCTGTTTTTGACTGCATGACTGTGCGTGCATATGTGTGGGTCTGCGTGCCATGGTGTGCACATAGGACCAAAGGACAACATACTGGAGACCCTTCACTTCTGCCGCCATGGATTTATGGGATGAAACTTGGATCATCAGGCTTGGTGATAATTGTCTTGATCTGCTGAGCCCCCTTAGTGAACCCCCAAATTAAGACACATCTAATATCTTCTATATCTCTAAAATATGTTTACAAGAGCATGGAAATTGGGAGATGCTTAAAATATGAGCTCCATCTTCTCCAATAAACCTCTGACTAGTAGGGGCTGAGAGGCTGGGTCCAGTAGAATGCCTATAAGCTTGCATTACAGACTTACCTGAGGCCAACCACTCAAGTCCCAGTAGAAGTTTTGACTCAATCGGGATTTAGGGAAAATGACCTAACAGAATAAGGGATGAGAAGCAGTTCCACAAAGGACCAGAGATCTGTGTGCTGAAACTGTGATCCCGTGAACTGATGTTTGTGTTAGATGCCATGCAAGGCTTCTCAAATGTGCTAGACTCCACGCAGTACTTGATGTGTGCTAGACTCCACACATTATATGATGTGTGCACTAGACATGAGTGCTAGGCTTCGGGCAATACTTGATGTGTATGCTACAACCCCATGTATTAGTTAAAATGTGTGCTAGACTCCACACAAAACCTGATGCATGTGCTAGACTGTATGATAGAAGACACGTGTGATCAAGTCTATGCATGATTTGATGGCCGTTCTAGACTCCCCACAATACTTGCCCCGTGTTCTGAACAGTTGGCACTAAGCTATGTAGATGCACAAGCAAGCAATCCAGTAAATAACACCTTGGAGCAGGATGACGACTGTGGTCCTTCCAGTTAGTCACCGACAAGAGGACTCACGCCACCGGAAAGGGTATACAGAAGTGGGACTAAGGAAAACACAAACTCCACCCCTACCCGACGCTGTCACCACCGAGGGCTCCGTAGTCGGCCCGTCAGAATGCACAAATGAACTCTGAATGCATCAGCAGTTTAGACTGTCTCCTCAGCTGCACAAGGACTCCGGCATCATAGAAATCTGCCCTATTTATTCAGAGATGTTCCGTCTCCCACGGACGAAGATTCCTTTCTGGACACCTAAGTTTTGAAGCGTTTGCTTTGCAGAATTTCTTGCCCAAGCAGCAGCTTAGAAAGCAGAGATTGCCTGCAGGCCCTGAGGGGCCCTAGACTTCATGCACCTGGGATCAAAGACAGGCTATTCAGATAATGTTAAACCTTTTCTAAGATTTTCTCAAAATGTTTAAGGGTTTTTTTTTTTAATTTATCACCAGACATAGAGGGAAAATCTTTTCAGACATATAAAAAAAATGCCATCCTGAAAGTGCTTTTTTAGAAACCATAATCACCTCACTCAGATGTACTGTTACTAGCAAGGGAACAATAGAGTTTACTTCTGAAAGGACTCGGCTAAATACTCATTACAGAACAATAGAGGTTGGGCTGCTGCAGGGCCCTCAGCTCAATTTTAAAACCGCTTGGAGCCTGGTGCGGCTTCCGTGCTAATCAGGGCAAGCGCTCCTCACCAGCTGAAGAGGCTTGTTTTCACAGCGGCTGGCCTCATCCAAACGAAAATGCTGTTCATTGAGAATTTTAGCTTTATGAAGTGACAGGAAGTCAAACTTCATCGTAGCTGCTCCATTAAAAAATAGTAACTTACTTGAGTTCCCACTCAAAATGTGAATGACGCCCCCATCAAATGTTGCATTAGCAGACCTTTGCGTCTAGGTAGGTATACTACTACTAAAGAATCTAACAGAATAAGCAGGGTGTGCATGCTCTCAACTGTGTGTGTGCACGTGTTCTCGAGCGTATGCATGTATGCGTGCATTTGTATGTATGTCTACTCTTCTTCTGTGACAAAAGCATGTAAGTTAAAACACTTTGCACTTGGTATTACATACCAAGAAATAACTCATAAAATAGTTACTATTGTTTAAAAGATTTGATTATTGGCATTGCTAAATAAGACTCTTCAATCCCTGATTATCTGCACACAATCACTAATAATTTCTTCTATATAAAACAAGATGTTGCAGTTTCCTAACTGGTTACTTGGGTTCAAACATGAAAAAAGAGATGGATGACATCTGGATTTAGTCCTGGGGCAAAGGGAATTTTAAGTTCTGAAGAAACTGGTATATATTTCATAAATTTGTAGACTCGAGGAGTAAATACCAAACAATCATGTACATCGTGTTAATTGTATAACTACTTAGAATACAAAAAAAAATTCACAATGTTGAGTCTGTTCCTTAGACAACTCTAGTTTTTGTTTAAAGGATGAAGGCCACGTCCCTGTTACTGAGAATCTCTGAGCAGAGGACTGGTTTCCTATCAAAGATTGTCTCTTCCCAGGAAAAGGGCCCTGGACGCTTACAGATTACATTTTAGAAAGACTGACTTTTTTGTAGGCAATGAGTAGCCTGGCTTTGGGGAAAGGAACCTGCATCCGGCCGCCATCTTTCTGCCACCATATTTCTTCAGAGGCTGGGCTGACTGAAGCCTCAGGTTTCCACCCAAGGCCGTGCTGTTTTCTAGCAGGAGCTGCCGTCAATTACCACACAGGTGCCTCCTTAAACAACTGTTTGTGCTTTCAGAGAGCTGGGAGGCAGAAGCCTAATGGCAGACACACCAGGCTACTCCCAACGCGTCTGTAAGGCCATGCTTCCTAAGGAACCCTCGACTGTGGGACTTGAAGGAGCAGCCATCCACCGCACACAGAGCGTTGACACACTAAGGAATGGATTCTACACATGCCCAGCTTGTGGGGTTCCTCACAGGGATGGAGGTGACTCAAAGGCTAGTACATCACTGAAGCACCCCACCCACCAGGCATGGGGGACTCACAGGTTGTGTTTAAGGCCCATTTGCATATTACAGAACAATCTCCTCATGTTGGTCCCTGAATCACATCTGCAAAAATCATAGCAGATGACATCACACTCTCAAAGACTGGTGTGCAGGTTCACACGGAGCTCCACAGCTGAGCCCACTGTAGGTGTCTCACACAACTTAACACATTAGAAAGCATGAAAGAAAGCCTGCCGTTTGCTTCTTCCCATGTCACTCAAACAGCGAAGCAGCTTATGATAAATCAAGCACCGTCCACCCCAGCGAAGTTTGGAGCTAGGGACAAAATCAAATATTAAAAAAAAAAAAATCCAGAGTATAATGTAAGAGGTCAGCATAACTGGTGAAATGAAATATTTAATATGTCTAATCTCCACTCCCTAAAATATGTCACTTAAAACAATGTAACACACTTTGTAGCTGCATTTAGAGGTTTACATCTAGGGAACAGACATTGTCCTGACATGTGTTGGCTGGGATCTCCTGTTTCTCCTGCTAGGAAGCCACCCGGAGGTGATGACATCAATCAAGGGCTATCTCTGTATTAACAAAAACCAAATATATATCCCTGCCCTGTCCCTGAGTGAAGGGTTTCATGAAAGTATTTCTTTTTTCTTCCCCCTCAATCTTTTTCAATACTATTTTGATAATAATATATTATTGTATTATATATAAAATATAATGTAATATAATAATAATAATGTGCATTTGTGTGGGAGGTGTCCACATGGGTACAGTTGACCCAAGACCCCAGAGACCTCATATTTCCCTAGAGTTACAGACAGTTGGGAGCTGTGTGGTGTGGGTACCGGCTAGTTTCTGTCCACCTGACATAAACCTAACAACCTCAGGTTTCTCAGGGATTCTCGACTGACGAACTGCCGCCATCCAACTGTCTTGTGGTCATGTCTTTGGGGTATTTTCTCGATTGCTAATTGATGCAGAAGGACCCAGCCCAGCCACCGTAGGCAGAATCAACCTTAAAGCGGGTAGCCTGAGCTGTATAAGAACGGTCACTGAACGTGAGCAGGAAGCAAGCCAGTAAGTAGCTTTCCTCCATGACTCTGATTCAGTTTCCAACTTTGACTTCCTGCCCCGACTCTCTCAGTGGTGGTGTGTGACCTGAGAGTTGTAAAACAAAGCAGGCTCTTTCCTCTCTGAGTTGCTCTGGTCATGGCGTTTATCACAGCAACAGAAAAGAGACCCGGATAAGGTAGGTGTTAGCCACTGGAAGCGGGTCCTCTGCAAGCGAAGTGTGCTCTCTCATCTACCAGGCCAGCTCTCTGAAAAACTTTCCTGAGCATCCCTTCCTACCTAGAAAGATTCATAAAGAAACGGATGTGGTTCTTTAATCCCTCAGCTGTGGCCAGCTCAAAGTAATCCTACCCTGCCTGCTAAAGTTCCTGGAGAGGCTGGAGCCTGCCACACTCTCTGTCTGCTGGGCTCTCTTTAACATTATACCTGTGTGTGCCAAGAACCCAAACTTATGCATACATTAACACACACACACACACACACACACACACACACACACACTTCTCGAAGGCCAGCATCATCATTCTATGTGAGTCCCTTTCTCTCCCCTATCTCCCTATCCATTAGAAAAACTGAGAAACTCTCAACCCCTTTTCTACACTACCTTTCCAACACCAATCTCATCCTGAAGTCTTCACATCCACACGAATGGGCCTTTATAGGAATCAAAGAGGCTAATGAAAAGCCAGCTTCTTCATGGTACCCCAGAATCCTCCTTCAAAAAAGTTTTCAGGGCAATATAATTTTTTTTTCCCCAAAACAGGATTTTTTTTTTTTTACTTCTGTCAAACCGGTAAGATCTTTTCTACCTTGTTACAATTTGAATTCTATTGGTTGCTAGCATAATTTAAAGGAAAACATACATGAAATAACAGCACAGATTCTGACACACGTTTCAAACTCAATATATTATTCTTATCATCGACATTATTTCTACCACTATTAAGCTTCAGGGGGGGAAATTAGATCTGTTAAGCTACGTTTTGTTTTTTTTTTTTTTTTAAATCCACTCAACGCTTTTTCTCGAACCACAGTTTGATCCAGTACTGCATTCTAAGGGCTGTCATGCACAGAAACAAAGCCAATGAATTCCACTCTGAAAACAGTTTTGCAGTTTTATTTTTAGCTTCTCAAAACTGGCCTGATTCTCCTTTCCCTGGATGAAAAGAATTCCCTCTGAAATTCCTAACGTAGCATACGAAGTCAGAGGAATATTTCTGGGTTCAAGCACCAATCCCTCAGATGCAGGCGAGAACAGGCACGGGTGAGGGCCGGAGCCACATCAGGGGTGCGACTCTCAAGGAGGAGACACTGCTAAGCTGATAACCCACCAGTGGTCTTTTTTTCCCTCTGTGAAGTCATTGAGCTAATTTTTACCTCTAAAAATTCATCCGCACTTTCTACAGCTTCAAAGGGCACATGCGTACCCTATGCTGTCTTCAGCCGCAAACTCTGACAAGGACAGGCATCAGAGCAGCTGAGGGGGGACGTTAGACCCTACCTCCGTCGGTCTTGATGTATCAGCACTATAGAGAGGTGTTTACGGTCACCCAATGGCTCATTTATTTCCCTAGGAATAATCTAATAACGCTTCTTAATTAAAATATATCACGACATTAATGAAAAGAAATTTGCTATCTATCCAGCTGAGTCAGAGCTGACTGAAATGCCAAGCTCAAGAACCGGATGCCAGCACAGTCCTGCACTACAGACACAGAGGAGAATGTGGTGTCCAGGAGCCACGGTGTCCACGGGAGACTTCAAGATGCTTACTATGATCCAGTTGCAGGGAGGCGAACACCGACATCAGAGCTAAGTTCCCTTCTGCTGGAGTGCACAAGGCGTAGCACACTAGCCTTAGAGGAGAAGAAAATGGATGGATGGAGATACACATATGTGCATGCGCACACACACGCACACACACACACACGCGCGCGCACACACACGCGCACACACACACGCACACACACACACGCGCGCACACACACACGCGCACACACACACGCGCGCGCGCGCGCACACACACACACACACACACACACGTAGATGCAGCTCTCTCCTAAAGAGTAACTTCAAGCAGACAAGAGAGTGAAATGTATCGCCACGGAAATGCGCCGTGCTTCCCATGGCAACTTCCAATCGTCAAGCGGTTCTTCCCAGCTTCGGTGACATGACAGCATTTACAGAAACATGCTGCCTTCCACTTTCTGTCTATAAAAAAATCACTTTTCCATTTTATGTTTTTATGGTTATCTGTCTCAAGTACCATTTTAAACCCAAAATAACCGACGAAAACTGTATCAGTCAAGCCACTTAAAAGGGTGCTCACATGTACTTTGCTAAAATAAAATATTCATATCTGCTGAGTGATGTGTCCATCCCAAAAGAAAAAAAAAGACTGGGGATCATAACAAAAAACTAGAGATCATACATTTCTAAAATGAAGTTGATTCCAAATCTCTGAAACTAAGCTCCCAAGTGCCCTAGACTGTCAGGAAGTCATGCTGTTTCTCATCCCATGGCTGGGTGACAGGAAGTCATGCTGTTTCTCATCCCACGCCTGGGTGACAGTTTTTCTTCATGTCACAGAACGACACCAGTGCTTAATGCAAAGCTTGGGATTATTTTCTTATGAAGCTGATGGAAGAGACGCACTGCTCGGATTTACTATGGACTCTTGATATTTTCACAGACTGCAATAGTTCCTGTGACCAATCCTGCTTTTACTGGCATGCCTTGCACAACCCTGGGATATAGACTATGGTTTACACCCCAGTTCATGTCTCTGCATCATTAATTTCCAAAGCAATTTGTGTCAGACGCTAACAATGGCGAAGTAAGGATGAGAAGAAGGAACCAAAATTTGTTTTCCCTGACAGACAACCGGCATAGCTGTTTCTACAACGAACAGTTTTGTCTGTATTAGAGTCCAGAGGACTCACACGGAAGCGGGTTGATTTAATTCCGGGTTGTTGTCAAAGAGGGCTAACAAGAGGGTGCTGTGCAAAACAAGTCACACAGAAACACAGGTCACCTTACTCGGAGGAGGGGACACGGGGTACACTGGGATTTGGCATAGAGAAACCATCCCATCTGAGAAGGGCCTTCCTCACCATCCATCTTCCATGATCCTCCCAGCAACTAGGACGAACATCTCATCCCACAGATGGTAAAACACGGCCAAACAAGTCCAAAGAACTTCCTCAGTGTCACTTAGTGTTTCCATGTGAATCTGAATGCTTCTTGAAAGAAGCACATAAGGAAGAGGCTAAGAACTTCACTCATAGTTGTTGAATGTATTCGGAGATGACAAAATATTTCTCCTATTGTGCCTTCACATTGTTGCCTTCTCGTGAGCATTTCTAAACACCTGAATCTAAGTTCTTTTTTACTTCGACACTCGGCAATTTGGAGACCATTGTGGATTTGGAAGCTACTAATTGTCTAAAAAGAAAAGAAAGAATGTCAGTGGGACACGTTGGCACACTGAAGGCAAGAAAAAGCTTAATTGCTGTGACTTGAGAGCACAGAAAGAGAAGCAAATGAGCAGGCAATAGAGAGTTTTGCAGAGGCTGTGGAGGTGCCTAGGAAAGGCATGCATTCAATGCTGATTTCCCCCAGCCTGTAATTACTACCTGGCCCAGAGAACAAGGGGTGACTCTCCATAACCTATCTGTTGCTCTTAGTTAAAATAGCTCTTATACACTTGATGCCAGCCACGTCCTTGCCTAAAACAAAATAGAGAAGGGAGTGTCTTTAAATTGGGACTCAAATTATCAACCATTACAGCTATGGTTTTTAAATGTTTCTGGAGTCACATTGCAAAGACCGAGGGGAGTGATCAAAGGCAGGCCCCCTGACTCTGACTAGAGGGTCAAGTGTTGGAAGAACTTTGCAGGAGAATATTCCCCCTGCCTCATCTGGGCAGAGCTGGTTCTCACTCTCCCTGGACTGTCACATCTGTCTAGTCCCTTCTTTGATTAGGAAAGGGAGGCGGTGACACCGGCCAAAGCTTTGACCCAGAAAAGACATGGAATGTACTTCAGGTTTGACTCAACGGTGTGTGTGGAATCCCTACACACATGGTCTTCTACAGCTGCCCTAGCACTGCATTCTGACTTTCAGCAGATCCGGGCTGATATCCAGCAGCCAAGCAGCTCTACCAGCTATTGTTTAATCCACCAACACTTAAGAGGTCATGTATTGAGTATAGAATTATTGTTGCATCGTTGTTGAAATAGTTCCACCTTCAAAAAATAGCTTGGCTTGGCTACCTGTCTTTTACACCTACCATCTCAAACTTCTAACTGCATCTTGTCTGCATCGGTCAGCTTTTTGATATTACGGAAAGTATCTTAGATAGATCTACTGAAAGGAGAAGGTTTATTTTAGCTCACTTTCAGGGTGTTTGTCCTGTGGTTTCTAACCCCAGCCACACGGAGCCAGAGGCAAGGCAAAAGGACCACGGTGGCAAACACATCACCAAGGTAGTCTTTTCACTGTACCTGGCCAAGAAGCAAAAGCAGACAAGGAAAGTGGGTAGGAGCACAGCCTTTTCTAGGGCACATCTCCAGAATCAACTTCCTCCTTTAGGTCCACCTCTCCAGGCTGTACTACACTGAAATAGTGCCACAGGATCCAACCAACAAACGCCCTCCCAGTTGTCTCTTCTTTGCTCAGCATTGAAGCTCACATAAAATGTATTCTCTAGATTACAAAGGCTCACTGGGCACTCCTCCTAAAGGGAAAAGTGATCAGATTTCAGTAACAGACAAGGGAAGATCAAATCGTGTTCAGCAACAATTTCCAAACACTGAACGGTGATAAAGTATCAAGGGAGGAACCCTTTACTACTATGAGTTTTACCTCTTGCTTTAGCAATTTGGAAACTATTCTAAATTTGGAAGCTACGGACAGGGCAAGGCAAAACAAGAGAAATGTCATTGCAAGGACAAAGGAGTCAATGAAAGAGTCTCTCATTTCAGGGACTGTGGAGCAAAGAATAAGACGCAAATCAATGTATTTGGCTCCATGTATACAAAGTGGCTGGAACAGAGCCTGGGGTGGGGGAAAAGCGTGTGGCCCTAGAACCCAGAAGGTGGAAGCAAGAGAGCCAGCAAGCAGTTCAAGGCCAGCCTTGGCTACATAGCAATCTGAGGCCAGCAAGGGCTACTTGACACCTCAAAATAAAAATAAATAAATACATAAATAAATAAATAAATGGCAGAACACATCAGTCTAAAAAGCAAAAAAGTAGAAAAGTGGTTGCCAATGGGTGGAGACAGGGGAATAGTCAAATATCTAAATGTTTGTAGACTGTGATTATGGGTGTGGCTACAGAACTCAGAGAATGTACTAAAGGTACAGTGTAGTTTGAATGCGTGAACTGTATCATGTGAGAATTACATCTCAGTAAAGCTGTAAAACAAACACATGTTGGTAAGGAGAACATCAAGAAAAACAAAGGCAAGGAGTAATTTAGCAAGTGTATGAAGAACCCGACCCTCACCGCTCCCCCTCCCATCTCCCTCAAACCCCTTCTCACACCTCTGACAGAGCACGGCCTTTCCGACCTCAGCGACTCGGCATCCACCATGTAATAAGGCCTGATTTACTTTACACCATCACTTTGTTTTAGTTTGGGTTTTCTCCAGTTAAGCATTCTTCATCCTCAATTGATCTCTCAGCTTCACTCTACCTCCACAAAGAGTTTACATACATCCAGCCTACAGTGGGCAACACAGGAATCACTCCTCAGAGCTCTGACTTTTCTCCTTCCTAACAGTGACTTTAATGGTCAATTATATATTCATCAGTGTTTGCATTTTAATTGCTTTCTCCTCCAGTGACTGCATGACTCATGACAGTAAGACCTACATCTGTTTCATGACCTAGGAAAGTTCACTGAAAACGTATGGGAAAAGTGTCCACAAGGTAAACAAGAAGATTGATAATGGGGTTGGAGAGATGGCTCAGGGGTTAAGAGCACGGACTGCTCTTCCAGAGGACCTGGGTTCAATTCCCAGCATCCACACAGCAGTTCACAACTGTCTGTAACTCCAGTTCCAGAGGACTTGACACACACAGCAGAACAACATTAAAAAGAAGATTGATAATGAACAACTAGCCAACACAAGGAATACATAGCATGACTTTCAAGTTCGAGATAATTTAATATGCAAAATGAAGAAAGGGAGGTAAAGCATTTTCATCAATATAACAAAATCAAATACCTCATTTTCTTTATTCTTATCATTTTGTTAAAACTAGACAAAATCTTAAGTAAAGTTAAAATGGTTGAATTCATGTGTACATACTTTCAGTTACATTAGTATAATAAAAGTTCACTAAAAGGCCACTCATTAATAGGACTATTATTGGTGATAAAACGAAGAACGAAATAAGTTCCTTTTGGCAATGAACTTAGCACCTAGCTTGAGATAAAAAGTCATGCTGTTTCAATGCTAAAAATTTTTTAAGACAAAAGAACAAAGGCAAATTTAGAGAGGTGTGTGAGGAAATGCTTCATGCAGTATATATGAGTTTAAAGTGTTTCTAATCAAAATTTCAGTGCTCAAAGAAAAAAAAAACCTAGGCATTGAGTAAAGCTTTATGCGGTACAGATTTTAGCTGTAAGGTCTTCTGCAATAGGCGCACAATTAGCAAACAAGATGAAATCATAGGACTTACATCCCTACCTTCTTACAGTAACATTCTGCTCAACATTTCCTGAAGACTGGGACCTGCTTTTCATTGTTCTCTTGTTGAAATGAAATTCAGAGAGAGGAAAACAAACACATCACCTTTTAAGGATTACCTACTAAGAGTCTTGGTTTGTCCTAGTAGGAGGGTAAGGGGAGAAGAAAAGGCAAGAAAGGAGTGGGAGACAGAAATTTGAGATAAAGACGAGGGGGAAAGGAAGGAAATGGAACCAACTCTCAGATACATAAATCATAACGAATAAAGAAACATGGCACAAGTAGAGGCTCATTAGGAAGGACTCATGCTAACCCTGTAATTTAGGACAAATGTGGTATCAAATCCTCTAACCATTCCCACTGTATCTATTATTAAATCTCAGAGCACTACTGACTACAGAGATCTTAGGGGACACCCTGAAGGTACTGTTCCTCTGTCAAGAGTCTACCTATGATTGCCATGCCTCTAACAATCACTCACACATACTATGGTCCTGAGTGTGAATTCTGAATAGGACAGTTGATTCTTCCCAAGGCTGCTGTAGCCAGTAACAAGGGGACAGGTGTCAGAGACCATCCCTTCTTGACTGCACTTTGCTGCACACACAGGGAGCAAGACATGCTAGAGGACTGGTAAAAGCCACATGGCTTCACATAGATTAATAGAAGTGGGTTAATTTAGGTGTAAGAGTTAGCTAGTAACAAGCCTGAGCTACCAGTCAAGCACGTATAATTAATATAAGCCTCTGTGTGGTGGTTCAGGAGGTAGCTGTCAGGTATTTGGAAACAGAAAGCTCCCCCTTACATTTACCTTTGGCTAAAATTGAAAATACAGCTCAAGAATGATTAGATCTCAATTGTGCACTAGATTTTTATAAAGTATTCTATTTGCACTGTAAAATGCACAAAAATTGCCTGTAAACTATGATATACACAGAAATCAAAGCAATTAAAACAATAAAATTTTAGGTGAAGTTTAAAAGAGTTAATTCACAGGATGGCTTCTTTGAGAACAAGAGTACATAATCAAAATAAAATAACTGCTGTGGGACATTGCTCTTTGCCCTGTAAGGATTTGTCACTCCTATTGGTTTAATAAAACGCTGATTGGCCAGTAGTCAGGCAGGAAGTATAGGCGGGGCAACCAGACTAAGAATTCTGGGAAGAAGAAAGGCAGAGATACAGTCATCAGTCAGACGCAGAGGAAGCAAGATGAGGATGCCTTACTGAGAAAAGGTACCAAGTCATGTGCTTAAACATAGGTAAGAATTACAGGTTAATTTAAGTTGTAAGCGCTAGTTAGTAATAAGCCTAAGAGGCCAAACAGTTTGTAATTAATAGAAGCCTCTATGTGTTTCTTTGGAACTGAACGGTTGCAGGACCAGGCTAGACAGAACCTTCTAACTGCAAAATAATGGCTTGAAAATATTTCATCTTTGCATGGGGCTTTAAATTATGGGTTTTGATACTTCTTTGAAGTATTAATAGTTCATATTAAGGAAATGCATAATCTGCAAAATTTAATGCATAAGACTATTAGCACTAATAAATAGGTTAACCCAAGTTATTTCATTATTAAATTAAGCACTGGATATTTTGGACCCCAGTGGGATGAAGGTTCTTAGTTAATAATCCTGAGCAACTAAACTTAAAATCCCAGCAGCAAAACCTATGATTAGACCGGAGCATTTGGGTCCCTGGGCAGCCAAGAGACAGAAAGTACATACACAGGGCTACCAGACTCTGCAAGGAGAAAATAATAATGCAGGATTCCCACTTTGGGTGTTGTTGTTGTTGTGTTGGTTTTGTTGTCTGAGACAGGGTCTCTCCATACATTCCTGGCTGTCCTGGAACTCACTAAGTAGACCAGGTTGTCCTGCCTGCTTCTGCCTCCAGAGCACAAGCATTAAAGGCATACCTCACCACGTGCAAAAGGATGTCCATTTTGTTTTCATTTCACAAAGAGGAGAAATAATTTTGTTATCATAAATATTACAGGGGACATAGCTATACACCAAAATTCTTGTTCTTAGTAGGAAATTTAAATTGAACTAAGTTTCCTGAAACTCATCTGCCAAACAAGACGTACAGAAGTAGACAACAGCACAGAGTCACCAGTCACACATGCTCTCACTCACAGCCTAGGTCCATTAGGGACCCTGGATGTGTTCTTCAGATGCTGAGAGTCACTCGGAACCCCTAAACCTTGTTACAAGACGAATTAGACAATGTGCACCCTTGGCTATTTATCCGTCCTCTTGGGGTTAATAATTCCATCTGGGGCTCACTCGAGCCGGGAAGTCATTTTTACATTGGGATTATGCATTTTAATCACGATTCCTCTTCCTAAACCCAGAAGACAGAAACAGTATTTTTAAAAACTTACTTTGTAATTGAGCTGCTTCTACCTCTAACTCAGACGGAAAACAGGTTCATGTGGGGAAAATGTCAAATGTCTACAGAAGATGATAGCCGCCACCAGTAAACTCCTTACCCTCCGAAATGGGTAATTTCCACAGAAAGATGGCGTTTTCTGTAGCCAATAAACTAAATTGAAAAAACCTTCAGCCAACTGTAATAAACACAGAATTGAAAGCTAATAAAACACCACAGGGCATTTCAAGGTAACTCCACAGGAGAGAGCTCACCAGTACAGATGTTTACAGACGGTGACTAAAGATATAATAATAATTAATCTGCTTTTGAAGTAATGAACAAATCACATGCTTCCTTAAAATACAAAGTGCAAAGCTCTTAGCTGCTAATTAAGTTCAGGAGTGAAGTAAACACTTGAAGTAAAGGCTACGGCTCATAAGCAATAATACATAGCTGTCCACACCCGACCAGTCCTTCCCCAAACAAACGCTGCTTTCAGAAGGCAAGGTCTGACCCAAATCTGGCACTCAACTGTGGTCGTTGGATCTTAACAAGAGCCATGATCATATGCTGCTGGATATATCATACTTCCGTAAGAAATGTTTGCAAAGAAATTACTCTAAACTAGGCACAAGAATGCTAAATATAGTATTTTAAAAAATGAAATACTTAAATCATATTCAACTTCGACATGGAAAACAGAAGAATAAGTACCACAGTCTGGTACTTTAGCTGTCCTGCCTCCTTCACGTGTGCTCAGAGCATCCTACAGGATGGGAACAAGCAGAACTGAACAGGATCAGATTCTCGTTCGTAGACAACAGAGAGGAGAAGGGAGGTGAACGGAGTGGGGCAGACAGATGCAGGACAGCCTTGGAACTGAACACTAGAGGACAGCCCACAGACAGGAGTCTTCATGGGTTGTTTTTTTTTTATTTAGCAGGGGAAAATGAAAACATTAATACCTCCTGACACATGAGAACTCTGACACTAAAGAAATATAAGGAAGCTGTCCATCACCAAAACATTAGAATATGGTCATATCCCTGCTTAGTTTGTTGTCTGAAGCTGTTTCCTGCTTCAAGACCAAAGCACTAACGCAGAACCCAGAACCCAGAAAACTGAAGTATTTACTCTCTTGTTCATAGAAAATGCTGTTAGACCAATGGCTTCTGAGATGGAGAAGACAGATGCCTGCCCTACAGCCCATCACTGTGTGTGTGTCTCCCAGGGCTTCCAAAGCACAGTAGCAAGAATCACCACAGACTTGCTATTTATAAGAAATGACCATGTCCTGAGCCTTTCCTCATCTTACTGCTTCACTTGGTTTCTTCAATAGATTTCTTCTTTCTTGAAAACAGGGATTCAAAAGGATCCAGAGATTTGGGTTACTTCTCTGAACCTGTATAAGCTTTCTCTGCCATCACCCCCTTCTCACTCCATCCTTTCTTCGTGGGCCTGCAAACCTGTTCTCGTCACAGCCCCCTTTCTCTATTCTCTGGGAGTCACCCCCACCCACACTGTGGACAGAGCAGGGATGTAGCCCTGTGGTAGGAACAGGGAGGATGAAGACAGAGGATAGAGGATGGGCAGTGACCGCATTGTCAGTGAGCCCTCACTGTCAGGTCGCTGGCCTCCTGACTCCTCCATCTAGCTATACCTAGACCTCCCTTCTACAAACTAGATCGAGACATGCTGCCTTTAAGCCCCTATACCTTCCTCTACAAGTTTAAGAAAAAGTGGAGAGGGTGGAAACCTCCTCCCAACCATCACCCATCAATTCCCTTTGCTTTCAGTTATGTATTTTAACTAGGGCTACATAGTGACCTGTCTCAAAAAAGTATACTATATATTTTAAACAAAAAAAAACAGATTATCTGCTCTTTGAGGGTAACAGAAATATGGAAGAAAAAATCATGACATTTGTTTGTTGTTCTAGAATAAGCAAAGGAAATACAACAATTGGGGGCAGGACAAACAGAATCAGATCAAATTCTTTGACTCTCAAGGGTAAAGCAAAAGACCCATAAATTTTCCTAGAGTAACACTTCAGAAGATCTATCCATGCATGCATCTCTACCTGAAGAGTCATAGCTTCACCAGGTCCAGAGAGTCTCACATGGAATTACAGAGGAAAGGGTGTCCATTGAAGGGTCACTACAGTATCCTCTGTGTCTAAAATATGGCGCTGCTGGTCACTAAGGTAGGGCTCCACTTTCTGAATATGTGAACCAAGTCAATCCAACCCCCTCATTGTTTTATAGACTAGATTTCTGAAAGGGAAAATTATTTGAGATAGTCAAGACCACAGAGCTGCAGAAAAGCTAAAATGAAAACAGATACTATGACCCGACCTCAGCCCCAGGCCACCACTCTATGGTGACAGGGAGGTGGACGATTTAGATAAGTGGCTAGGTAGCCTACCTTCTGCTTAGTCAACAGATTCTAAGTTACCTCAAACCACGTTCAAGGAAGGTAGTCATTGGCTCACAGAAGATGGAATACAACTCGGATAAGACTCAGACTCAAATCAACACCGCTTTCAGACTACCTGCCCTCTCCAAAAACTGACCACATGGCCACTGATTTGTTTCAGGCAGGCTGTGAATGAGTTACTTCCAACACACATAAAGGAAAATACACGTTTGGAGAAACAGTTCCCAGTGAGGCTCCCTCACATTGGAACCTTTTGGAAATGCTCATGGAAGGCTGTATTTGTTGCTGTTTATAACTTTTATAACCGTGATACTATAAAAATTTCAAAGAGCAAAACATAACACAAAGCCAAGGTCATTGAACAGTTAATTCCGCTGAGCCAACTCTTCTAGACATATCAAATGAGAGAATAAACTCCTTATCAGGTTGTGTGGCCACTTGGTTTCATGTAGCTCTTAATATCCACACTTGGAGGAAGCCCTGTCCGCTGTCAGAACCTTTATCCAGGTCCTGGGAACCACAGGGAACAACTCAGAAATAAAATTCTGTCATTCTCATTTCCAAATAGGAGGATGACCTCAAAATGTCCAATTTACCTTCCTTCAAGCTCCTGTCTATTCCAGGGGAAACACTAATGCATTTTCCCAATAGAATTAATATGATGTATGTTGTGTGGGCTCCATGATGATTTTAGAGCAGAAATTATACAATATGGTTTAAATAGGTTTTGTGGGTTGGCCTGGAAACCTAACATTGTTACTATGGAAAATGTTTCAAACTCAACAAACAACTCTGTTTCCATTGAACTTTTGAATGCAACTATTTTAAGTTAGGGGGGTTGCATATTTATTTAGACTTAAAATAGTCATAGATGAAGTTATCAGGTATAAAATATTTCAGTTAGGATTCTAGCCTTATACTGACAAATGTCCCTCTGCCATATTTGGTACAATGGATCTGAAAGGAGGGTGTTACATCCTCTTGCATTACTATGCAAGAATTCAAATTCAAAATTAAACAGGTACCAGATCCCATTTCAAACTAAATTTTTATTGAAGGTTGGAGTGACTTTACAAAGCAATTAAGCATTAGGCTATATATTGGAAAACAATAAGTCACTGAACCAAAATCTTCCATTCTCCTATCTTTAGACCCAGTGGGAAATGTTCAGAGCAGTGCAGTTGTGAGCAGGGGGAGCCTCAACTAGCTATACAGAAATCTTTGTGAACATGTAAGGTTGAATCCATATCCTTAAATTTTGTACTTAAAATTAAAAAACAAGATAGTTCCACTTGTCTCTTTCCTTCCCAACACAAAGGTCCAGTTCTTTTTCTCTCTCCTCTTCTTCCTTTTGATGTTTTTGTTTTTATTTTTCAAGACAGCATCTTCCTGTGCTGTGCACACTGGCTCAAGGAATCTTCAGCCTAGAGAAGAGCTGACAATGCAGGCCTACAGAAATCAAGGGAGCGAGTGAACTTCCTGAACCAATGCTAGCCATAGATCAGAATGTAATAAGAAATATTGGCTAGCTGCAGGGATTTTTGTTTGTATGGTTTTTTTGTTGTTGTTGTTCTACTATCCAAGATGTAAAATGGAAACAGCATTATCTAAGGACCCAAACATATTGCAACATTTACCTATCAGCATCCCCAAGAGCTGAACCTGTGCCAAATCCTTCACGTTCCACTCTGTTCACTATAAGATTTCCCCTCCCCCAGACCCACTCCTCCTGATGTGTGGAGGAAGAATAAAAGGTTTTTAAGTAATGTAATCTCTATACCCCAGAAAGCATTTGTTATCTAGTCCTCGTTTCGTCATGCTAAACATTACTATGACTTTAATGAAGAGAACTATGTCGACAAAAGCAACATAGATATCGCAGTTCTCACCAAGTCACCCCGCTGGCAGCCAGTCTATTCTACTGACAAAGGCACACACCATCTCTAAGAGTCCATTATAGGAGGATCTTTCAAGTGCTTGTGAAAATGAATTAACTGACCTCTACCTTAAATAAAATATTATGGTTGAATGCTAATGGGGGCTTTTAAATCCTGTAGCATTTAAATTCTGATGAAACCATAGATTTTGAAGTTGACTTTTGACATGTAGAAGAAACACAGAAATAGCTTTTCTTCATAAAAGGGAAAATAATAATAATAACAATTCCAGTTGAAATCAAAGGCTGGTATACTACAGAAAATTCCATTTTTAACAAATTAATATCCTTTCATGTTTTCTTTGCAAACTCCTAGGCTTTTTAAATTTTTATTTTAAAGGTTTTTTTCATTTTACATACCAACCATAATTCCTCCTCCTGCACCTTCATTATCTCTCCCCAACCCACCCAATCCCCACATCTGCTCCTCAGAAAGGATAAGGCTCCCATGGGGATTCAACAAAGTCTAGCTTATCGAGTTGAGGCAGGACCAAGACCCCGCCCTCCCCCCCCCCCCATGATCCTGGCTAAGCAAGGTCTCCCACCATAGAAAACGGGCTCCAAAAATCCAGTTCATTGCATTGGCACAGGAGAGCACTTCCTAAATATAACACCAGTAGCACAGACACTGAGATGAGATCAACAATCAATAAATGGGACCTCGTGAAACTGAAGGAGCAAAGAATACAGCAAATAAGACAAAATGACAGCCTGCAGAATGGGAACGATCTTCACCAACCCCACATCGGACAGAGGGCTGATCTCCAAAACACTAGACATCAAAATACAAAATGATTCAATTTTAAAAGGGGGTACAGAGCTAATCAGAGAATCCTTAGCAGAAGAATCTCAAATGGTCGAAACACATCTAAGGAAATGCTCCACATCCTTAATCATTAGGGAAACACAAATCAAAATAGCTCTGAGATACCATCTTACACCTGTCAGAATGGCTAAGATCAGAAGTACTGAGAACAGCTTGTGTTGGGGAGAATGCAGTCAGGGGGTCACTCCTCTGCTGCTGGTGCGAGTGCAAACTTGTACAATCCCTTTGGAGATCGGTATGGCGGTTTTTCAGAAAATTGGGACTCAATCTACCTAAAGACCTAGTGATACTACTCCTGGGCATATATGTAAAGGGTACTCAATCATACCAGAAGGACACTTGTTCAACAATGATTATAGAAGCATTACTCATAATAACCAGAACCTGGAAACAACCTAGATTCCCCTCGACAGAAGAATGGATAAAGAAAATCCGGTACATTTACACAATACAATATTAGTCAGCTGTAAAAAAAAAAAAAAAAAAAAAAAAAAAAAAAAAAAAAAAACAATGGCATCATGAAATCTGCATAAGAATGGATAGAACTAGGAAAAAAAATCCTGAAAGAGATAACCCAGACTTAGAAAGACAAACACAGTATGTACTCACTAGTAAGAGGATATTAGACGTAAAGCAAAGGATAACCAGGCTGCAATCCACAGCCCCTGAGAAGCCAGGTAACAAAGGAAGACCCTAAGCAAACTCCTAATATCAAAGAACCCTACATTTCTCTCAATAATACAATTTTTCCCTTTGACATAAATTGCAAAGATCAGTAGATACTTGTAAAAATAATGGTGACAGTGTAAGACAGCAACGCTTAGACCTCAGTGTTCACGAGGCTTTGGAAATCAGCAGTGAGAAGCTGGGACTTGTTCGTTGGGGTAACTTGACTGCCGCTCTGAGCACGTCTCTGTGTACTGCTCCCTGGAAATCTCCTGTCTGCCGGCGTTAATTAAAGTGTTTTTAACTCCTCATAGATCACCTCAGCGCTGTTTGTGCTTCTTCATAAGCCTTAGTTACTGACTATCGCCCTGCCCCTCCTCTCTTCCTTAAGTCTACGAGTTGACAGAGGACACACCAGGTAAATTATGAAAGAAGCAGCCGTTACTTCAGGTGCTTGTCATTCGGCAAAGCCGAAGCTGCCACCACTAATCCCCAGAGAGCCCAATTCTGCACAGGTGAGACCTGGAAAAAAACAAAAGCACACGGCAGCTCACTCTGTTTCTCCTGGGCACGGGTTCCAAAGTACGAGACTTTAGAAGGTAGCGTTAATGAAGAAAAATTAACATCATACAGGAAAGAGTCTTGTCAATGCCCAAACTACACTTTTCATTCATAAAATGCACGTTTTGAAATGAAAGCATTTAAGTGAGCTTTCCCCATCGCTAAGGCTCCGTTAACCACATTCATCTGTCAGGCTTCACTCCAAACACGAGATAAATCAGTGGCCAGAGATGAAATACAGGAGGTTCTTTCTGTGGGGCTCACCACAGTTTTCTCCCCAAAGAGCAATTTGCCCGTTTTCAATAGCATCTCTGGCTTCTGTTCTCTTTCAAGTTCAAAATTCTCTGACCTACCTTCCTGCCTGGGGAAAGCACATGCTCACCCTTAAGGGCCCACAAGGAGCCTCCGATTTCTCAACAACCAGAAAGCGCTACAAATTACTGCCATGCCCAAGAGAAGAGCAAATCAAATTTCTTTTGAAAGCTACAAAGAGAAGCAAAAAACTAAAAGCTCTCATTCTTAATCTAAAAACAATGCATATGTATGAGCCACACTGAAGTCTAAATATACACTTTGTATTTCACCCACACTGCTTATGACTACAGAGTTTTGCCAAAAATATTACATTTAAGCATAATACCTCAACTTTCTGAAAATCTCCAAATCCCCTATTTCCTTTCCACTGCCTACCCCCACCCAAATACACTACTACAAACTTCTGGTAAAGGATAGAAAATCTCATCTTAAAAAAATGAAGATACTAATATGGCCTGATAGGAAACCGGTCTGTGCCTCAGTTTACAAGGGAAGTGTTTAAAGAGACTCTGGCCCTAACGAATCCTAGCAGTGAATATTAATCTTCCTGAAGCCCAGCTGGGAAATGTGCATAGCATCCCCGAAGCCAGGCAGTGTATTGAGAGAGCCCAGAAAGCTGGCATCTTGACCGCATTGGGGGCCACATGCTTCTCTTCTGGAGCTGTGCTCTGTCCACAGCAGGACATGCGACAGCATGCAAGGCTGGTACACACTGGGCAAAACTTCGCCATGTTGTCCCTGGAGAATTATCTGGATAACAGAAATGTGTGGGGAATGGCAGTCACTGTTACCTTTGTCCCTCTCACTGCATACATACGCCAGCCACTGTGACCAAGCCCACATATCAAACTGTATTTCTACCTTTGAAAACGTCACCACTGGCAAAAGATGATGTCCTGATCTGCTTTCGGTTGCTGTGATAAAACACTGACCAAAGACAACCTAGGGGAGGAAATGGATGTTTTTGGTTTCTACTTCTCCTCTGTAGTCAGTCCGTCCTCTACGAGAACCAGGGTAGGAACTCAAGCAGGAACCAGGGAGAAGGAACTGGAGCAAAGACCATGGAGGGCTGGAGGGACCTCAGGCTGCTTACGAGTTCATTCTCAGGCTCGCATATACTCTCTGTTATTACACAGGGCAGTCCCAACTGCCCAGGGATGGCCCTCACAAAACAACTGGAAATCAGGAAAAAGCTTCTAGAGATACCACAGGCCAGTATGATAAAAACAAGCCCTCAACTGAGGTCTGCTCTGATTGGTTACGTCCCTAACCCATGTCAGCCATCACAGGCAGGCATGGCCTCTGGCACTTGAAAGAGATGCAACACAGCGCCTATATATAATCTTATGAGTAGAAAGGGAATCTGAGAGACGCGAAAAGGAGGGTAAAAACTCACAGCTTTGACAGGTGGAGAGAGGGTGGCCACACAGCACTTTTCAGTCACCATGTTAATCTGTCACAGGGCCGTGACAGAAATACAGACACACTCACGCCCAGTTCACCTAATACTTCACTCCGCCATGACAGGTATGTTGGGAAGTTCCCATATTACTCTGTCAGACTTTCCGGCGTCTGTCCGTAGCCAGCATGTTTTCACACCGAACCCTCTGGTGCTGGCTAAGCTCCTCCAACGCGCTTCCTGTTTCCATCACTTCTCTGCCTAGGTCTTCAGAAGACTGACAGTTCTCTGGTGAGACGACAGGAGACGAATTTAACCAAGGCAAGGTTGGGAAGCCAAAAACCCGTCTGTCTACTGTGCCACAGCAAACATTTTCTATGGCACTCATCCTCCATTGAGATAAAACAGACGGCCTTTCAGGCCCCACTCAATCAACAGCCCAGGCTTAGCCAGATCAATTTTGTCTCTAGATGGGACACATAGACCCCTGCTTCTTGTGTTTTCTAAGACTGTCTCATTGTTAAAGTGATGTGACGGAATAACTCCCCGCTTTAAGTAAACAGCATGGAATGGATTTCTCAGCATTGTGATTCAAGATACATCTTCATTCCTCTCAGAGATTTGAAACTTATGACTAAGAGGGCCATGGTGAAGACACAGGGTAATGTGTGTTACTGTGTTCTTGAATAAGAGAATAATTGATCAAAAAGTTAACCAAATCTCATTTTTTCTTGGCACTAATTTATTGATTAAGGATCCCAAGATCATCTTTATCTGCATGGTCACAGCTGGGACCCTCATGCTGAACTCATGAGGTCTCAGCTGCACTGACTCAGCAAACCCATTTCCTGGGTGTTCCTGGCTCCTCACCTTGCCTGTCTCAGCCACTGTCTCTTTAAAAAACAGATGCTGCAAGTTTACCTTTACCTGACAGATGACTCCAGGTTGCTGTGGTACAGGAATATACAAAAACTGACCCGTGAGGCAAAAAAGAAGAAGACTGGAAGGCTAGCGGCCACCTCATTCTATCAAGCTTAGGTCTGCACGATGGAGACTCACCAATTTACCCATTTCATTTTGCTTCAAACTATGCTGTGTCTACCACAAGGTGAATGTCAACATGACAACCAAGGCATCAAATCTCTCTATTATATCCTTCATAGTAAGGAGCTCCAAATGCAAACTTGTCAATCAAGCTAGAAAACACAGTCTACTTACATTTTTTACAATGAGAAAAGTTAAAGTATAATAGAGATTTTTCATTTTTTACTTTGTGTGCATGCGTGTGGATCTGTGTGTCAGTGTCTGTGCGTCACACACATGTAGGTGCCCCCAGAGGCCAGAAGAGAGCATCCCGGCACGAGGATTCCAAGCAGGTGTGAGCCAGTCTTCACGGTCCTGGAAGAGCAGTAAATGCTCTTAACTGCTGAGCCATCTCTCCAGCCCCATAAAGAGAATTCTTAATGAAAACATGGCTGCCGTAATCATAAAAAAAAAAAAAAACAGTGGTACCTGCCAGGCTCGAAGTTGTGGAAGCAATAAAGAAAAACTGCAAAAATCACAGAGAATGCCCTCATTTTGAGTTTCTTATTTGTGAAATTGAAATAATAAGACATCCCTCCTAGGCTTGTCAGCAATAAATGAAAGCAGGCATGTGAGGCACTCACCCCTGAGCCCAGCTCAGGTGAAGCCTCATAAAGGTTCAATGTTATTATAACTCAACACCATCCCAGAGACTCCCATCACTGTGATGGCAAGTAAGACCCAGAGATAGTATAGAATGTTACCATGTTAGATGATGAAGGAAGACCCAGAGATATTATAGAATGTCACCATGTTAGATGATGAAGGAAGACCCAGAGATATTATAGAATGTCACCATGTTAGATGAGGGAGGAAGACCCAGAGATATTATAGAATGTTACCATGTTAGTTGATGAAGGAAGACCCAGAGATATTATAGAATGTTACCATGTTAGATGATGAAGGAAGACCCAGAGATATTATAGAATGTCACCATGTTAAATGAGGGAGGAAGACCCAGAGATATTATAGAATGTCACCATGTTAGATGAGGGAGGAAGACCCAGAGATATTATAGAATGTCACCATGTTAGATGAGGGAGGAAGACCCAGAGATATTATAGAATGTCACCATGTTAGATGATGAAGGAAGACCCAGAGATATTATAGAATGTCACCATGTTAGATGAGGGAGGAAGACCCAGAGATATTATAGAATGTCACCATGTTAGATGATGAAGGAAGACCCAGAGATATTATAGAATGTCACCATTTTAGATGAGGGAGGAAGACACAGGACCCAGCTCCCCAGTGTCTCAAATATTAGCATAGGGAGAGGACAAAAATGTGAAAGTATAGAGGAAAACTCCTTCAGCTACTGGTGATGCCAGCTGTGAGTCACTGCCCATCCTTACTTCCTGGGTGGGGTTTCTGGGGCTGCCAGAGCAAAGGGCCACAGAGCAGGCGCCTTTAACCCAGATCTATCTATTTTCTCACAACTCTAGGAGCTAGAAGTCTGACACCTTTGGCATTCTGGGTAGATCCTTCCTTGCTTCTCCCAGCTTCCGGTGGAGGCTGTGAACATCAGCATCTCTGGTCATGCTACCAGCAGAGCTCTGACCTCTCCCCTCGTGCGTCACTCTCTGTCCCTTCTTGTCTTTCAAGAACATCAGTCATAATGGCACGTCCTGCTCCAAAATGGCCTCACCTTACCTTGATTATATATGCAAACATATTTAATATTTCAAATGTGGTCTTAGTACTGGGATTAGCGGCACACCTTGTTGCCAGGGAGAAGACAAGCCAACGTCCCCCATCCTTCTCATGAGAAAACAGTTTATTTTGTTGTGGGTTGGCTTAGATTCTTTTGGTCAGTCTTTAAGCTACAAAACTGTGAAGTTCTTGAAATGTTATCGATGCTAACTGGCCAATTCAGAGGGATGGAAACAAAGCAGCAACTATGCCTACTTAACCGTGTTTACTTCCCAAGCTCATTAGTGGTTCCACTCACTGTATCAAATTTAGTACATTTATTTAGTCTGAGTCAATGCCTGTAACATCCTTTCATACATTGAAGCCAATTTTCCCCAAGGTCATGTAACAAGAGAGAAGCTACAGACCTTGCTCGGGTGAGGCAATCACGATGAAGTAGGGCACTGAGTTTTGTGCAAGGGAGTTGGGCTATGAAGCGTGCCCAGAATGGTGGAGCGTTGATTTTTAATGTAATTACATGTTATTGTATTTAATTCACATCTGAACTAAAATCAAAGTACGACTGATGTAGAGGGAATTAAAATTTTGAAAGAATGATTCTTAATGAGGCTCCTTATATTCCGAGACTGAGCAGCGATCACAGTCCCAGGTACAGAGGGGATAGATACACAGTAACTTCAGTTAACATCCTTGAACTAAAGCATTCTTCCAGCTAACTCTTCTCCGGAACATGAAACCTGACTTCCTAGTCAAGCGCAGCCTTCATCACTGCTGAGTGTTTGTGTGAGAGTTTCCCACCCGGGAGTGTTTCTAGTAGATATTCAGTTAGTTAAAGGGTGGAAGCTGAGGTCAGTTTGTGAACATGTCTAGCATGCATGAAGCATGGGTTCACTCCCCAACCCTGCCTAACTCCAGGTAAGGTGTGCATGCCGGAGGCAGAAGGGTTCAAAGTCACCCTCGGCTGTATAAGCATGTTTAAGGCCAGCTTAGACTCAAGACTATCTGAAAAGGGATGGGGCAAAATTCTAGTTAATATTAATAAAGTAAGATTAAGAAAAATGCCTAAAAATGAACTAATCTAGCCTGTGGTAAGGAGCGTAGGAAGCAAAGCAATCAATATCAAACTTTTATGAACATATATTTGCTATCAAATTTGATCAGGTGGGGAAAAATTGTTTCATAGAATGAAATAATTGAGACACACACAAAGCTTCTCCAGAGTTTCACAATGTAGATGAGATTTTCTAGTTAGAAATAAATTGTATTTTACATTAAATAAAAGCTGTATCAAACATTGGAGCTGGTAAGTAGCTATAATTAGGCAGTATGAGACCGCTGTGTTTGGGGCCACACATCAACCCCAGAAACTGCATGGACTTGAGACAGCACAGAGTGGCCCTCAGAAGTACAGCACCTACCAGTACCACAATGAGGGCTTTAGTGCCAAGGTTAAATGACTCTAATGTTCACACCTTGCAGGGACAGGAAGCTGACTGGCTTCATAGTACACCTGTTATGAAATACTGCCCAGACAAGTAATAATATAATAATATATGTGAATCATCAATAAGCGACATCATCAACATCACACACACACACACACACACACACACACACACACACACCTGGATTTAATTTTTCAAATAAGTTGATAATTATTTTTTAATTGTACTGACAACTACCTTGGGTCATTTAAAAACCACTCCCCTAAGTCTCTAGCAGTGCATGAACAGGAAGAATTTCACTCATTCCTAACATTTTTAACAACATAAAAGGCAACTAACATTTTAAAATGAGAATCTTGGTAAACGGTCCCACATAAACCAGAAAACAACTCAGAAAGGTTGTTAACCTGAAAATTTTGTTACATTTAAAGAGAGAGAGGGAGAGAGGGGGGGAGAGAAGGGGGAGAGAAAGAGAAGAAAAAGGAGAGGGAGAGGAGGGAGGGAGGAAGGAAGGGCAGGAGAAAAGAAGGGCAGGAGGAAGGAAAGTAGGGAGGGAGGGGAGAGAGAGAACCCATGATACATGTATGACAAACTCAGGGAAGGTGGTCCTCTCCTTCCACCCTGGGGATACTGGGCATCCAGCCCACGTCATCCCAACAGGCACCTTTCCTAGCTGAACCACCTCACTGACTGTCACCTGATTTAAGCCGCTGTCATGCACGCTGTCAAACTGTCTTCTCTGCTGAGCATGTGCACAGGGGCCTTCAACACCAACCATACTTTGCAGTGAGACACAGATAATGTTGGTTTTATCTTTTCTGGACTGTTCTACCTAGACTGTAAAGAATGAAGTCTATTTTACAAAAGGAATTGTGTCACATCTTCTCTTACCAACCAAAAATAAAGACTAGACAGCAGTCAACAGAGCCTCTGTCAGGCCTGCAGACACAACTGGAATTGTGCTTTCCAGGGAAGAGGGCCTGAGGCTGACCATGGAAATGCAAAGGTTAGGAATAGGCAGACTTTGAGACCCTTGCCCTCTTCAGCAGACCCTCTTAGGTGGCTGCTTCTCTACTAACGCCTTTGCTGTCTCTGATGGTAAAAGAGAAACGGGTCAGAAGACCCCAGACACTGTGTGCCTTTTGTAATACCAAATGCAAATTCTTTAGAGACACATCTTCTGCAGAATTCTACTTACATATCACTGGTCACCCTAACGACAAGAACCTTTGGGAAAATTAATTAATTTAAAAAGCCCTGACCCTTCCCTCTTTCCAACCTTAATCATGGCTTACACTAGCAATGGGCAGCTTGCCACCGAAAGTCAATCAACAGACAACAGGGCAGCTGTCTGAGTGGAACACAGAATATTCTCATTGTAAAACCATGACTCCAACATGAAGGACCGTGTTCCAAAGTCTTGAAGTCTTCGACCAAATATCCGACACACCATGAGGCTGCCAGGGTGTGGTCAGAAGGCCAGATAACCCCAACGTAATTAGGCGCAAAGATGATAGATAGCTGCAGAGTCTGGGCATCAAGATAGCTCCGTCAGTAAAGGTGACATACAAGCCGGACAGGCTGAGTGCCCTCCACAGCGCCCATGTGAAGAAGAAAAAGAAGCAGCAGCAGCTACATGTGCCCTGGAAGGTCATGTGCAACGGTATCTTGAGGGGTTGTGGTCGGCAGTCAGGCAAATCAAAACGCTCAAGTTTGCTTCAAGATCCTGTCTCAAAATGTAAGGTGGGGAGTGAGGGAGAGAGACACTGATGTCAACCTCTAATCTATACACACACGTGCTGATATACGCACAGGCACGCACACATACATGCACACACATGCACACACGTCAGTACAGATGCATACATGCACACATGCACACACGTGAGTACAGATGCACACATGCACACATGCACACACGTGAGTACAGATGCACACATGCACACACGTGAGTACAGATGCACACACATGCACACACGTGAGTACAGATACACATATGCACACACGTGAGTACAGATGCACACATGCACACACGTGAGTACAGATGCACACATGCACACACGTGAGTACAGATGCACACACATGCACACACGTGAGTACAGATGCACACATGCACATATGCACACACGCACACACACATGTGCACACGTGCACAGACACACACACACGAGCACACACACATGCAGGCACACATACATATGCACACACACACATGCACCACTGACAGCTACAATGACACACAAGCGGGAGACCTCATATGTACACTCAATTATCAGCATTCATTTTTGCCTTCATCACCTTGACTATCTTTTTGTTTTGTTGGCTGTTTGAGACGGGATATTCCTGTATAGCCTAGTTTGGCCTCAAATTGTAATCCTCCTGCCTCAGCATCTCAAGTGCTGGGATTACTGGTGTGCACCACAATGCCCAGCCTATGTGAATGTCTCTGAATATTTAGGGCAATTGTTTGACAGATATCTGAATAAAATAGAACTGAAATGATGAAAGATGTCAGTGTCCTTTGCAAAATGAAAATGGCTTTATAACTTATGGTTTTCAACCAAGCAAAAACAAAGACTGCAAATTCTAGTAATGAAAAATAATCAGAATATAGCAGCATACGCAAAGCTTGATACATTTCTCTGTGTGTGCATAAGTATGTTTGTGTATGGGTGTGTGTGCGTGAGTGTGTGTGCATGAGTGTGTGTTCATGAGTGTGTGTGTGCATGAGTGTGTGTTCATGGGTATGTTTGTGCATGAGTGTGTGTGCATGATTGTGTGTGTGTGTGCATGAGTGTGTGTGCATGAGTGTGTGTGCATGAGTGTGTGTGTGCATGAGTGTGTGTGTGCATGAGTGTGTGTGTGCATGAGTGTGTGTGTGCATGAGTGTGTGTGTGCATGAGTGTGTGTGTGCATGAGTGTGTGTTATGTATGTCTCTGAGTGTATGTGTGCTGTATTAATGTCTGTATAAAAGTGTGTTTGTTTGTGTCTCTGTGTGTGTCTCTGAGTATACGTGTGTGCTGTATTAGCATGTCTGTATGTGTATGTTTGTGTGTATGTTAAAAGCAAGAACCCAAGTGGAAAAGTCATAAATTATAATGCTGAAAAAAAAAATGTGTTCCAAAATAGGACTTGTTTTCTTCAGCAGTCTGGATAACATTTTACCTTGTGTTCAAACTATCCATGCATGCAATGAATGCCTCTTAGCCAACCTCAAATTACACCCCACTTCTGATCATCTCGTGGAAACTCAATCCGTGTCCATGGAAATGGAGCGTCGTGTTGTAAAGCTAAGTAAGTGAAATAATACTTGGCATTTAAATGCAGGAGCCACCTCTAGATTGTCTCTCATTTTCATTTAAATGTGTCCGCCTACAAAACAGGCTACAAATATAACATAATATTTCAGAGATTCAATCAGCATGAAAGCTGACCCTGGCCAAACACAGTGCTCACCCTTGTTACTCTACGGTTTGTTCACAAGTAAACTGGCATCTGGTTGTTTTTCCTTCAGCTCCATCTGCCTATTTCGTAAACGGCAATTCACTGATACAACTTTAGTGCATGAAGACTGGAACTGATCGCCATTGAAGTTTATCACTCTGTACCCTTAGCAGAGGGGGTCTTTTCCCAACGCAAGGTTATTTCCCTGTGAGCATCTCTGTATGGTTTCCTCCCATCTCTGCCACCTGTGCCAACACTTCTCCGCACCACTTCCACACATCTTTCTTGGCTGGCTCCTCACTGAAGGACTATAAATCCATTCATATACAAACATAACAGGCAATGCTCTAGATCTGGGAATCTCTTCTACGTACATGGTACAGTGTTTAGGGCTCACACTCACCCCACCCGAGCACTATGCTTTTTAAAGAACAGATGTGACCTGTTTTGTCTCATCCCATACACACAGCCATTGTGTGCCAGTAAATAAATGTTTAGCTCTGGCCTTCATAGAAAAGTGTGTGTGTGTGTGTGTGTGTGTGTGTGTGTACAAAATATATATTTATGTGTATACTTTCATTATAAATATATACTTATGTGTATACTTTCATTATAAATATATATTTATGTGTATACTTTCATTATAAATATATATTTCTGTGTATACTTTCATTATAAACTGTACTAATATGAAAGACATAGCTCACAGTTTGAAAATTATAAAATTTCTTCCATTCATCATTAATAGGAACAGTTCTTTTGTTTGATAATGATTCACAAACACTAGAAGAATGTTTCCACCATGGCATCCTATCCCCAAGATCCTCTCTACCTGACCTGATATAATTGTACCCTACCTTCTTAACAAGCTCTCTGTCACTCTTTCATCTAGCAAACAAGCAAAACCAAAAATCTACGATTAGGAGCAGGAATCTGTCGAGTGTTTGTAGATGTCTCTGCTGTGGCTAACTTCGAGATTCCAGTATAGAATGGTGAGCAAAGACTGGAGAAGCATGGCCAGCATTCAGGTCAGCAGAAACCATGACAGAGAAAACGCAGCAAACGAGGGAGGCTGAGCTTTTAACATTGGTTTTGATTTCATTTGTTTGATCACAAGGAAGCGCCCTGTATCGCCACCCTGCTTCATGGCGCCTGCTCTTGCTGCTGGAACCCACAGAGACCAGGAATTCTCAAACCAGAGGAGCATTTCTAGTCATTTCTCAACCCTTTCCATTCCCTCTGCTGTCGCTGGCTTTCATTTCTAACTTCATGCATTCACCCACCGTTCTCCTTGAACATTTGTGTTAGGCTTAGTCCCTTCGTGTTCACTCTGCAAACCCAGTCCGGGCAATGTCACCAAGGATTCAGTGTGCCACCACTCTCCAGGGACTCCCCAGCCTCTCTCACTCGGCAGGACACACAGTTTGCCGAGCTCCATCATCAGAGTTGGCTCCCCATCTTATTTTCTTACTAAGTAATTAGTCGGGTCATCATTTAGGCTTGTCTCTTCCATTAGGCTGTTCCAGAGACACATGGAACATTCTGACACCTTTCCCGTATTCTCAGAACCCAGTGCACTATCTGACAGAGTAGATGTTCTGGGAAAAGATGAAGTCACTAACCAATAATTAGCAAGTATTTCACACACAGCAAGCATGGGACAAAAGTCAATGTTCACCGAAAAGTGTTTTTCTCCCAAAGTCTAATAGCACCAAAAGGCACCAGAATCCAAACCTCACCCGTGTGAGAGAACCCAGTCTCCTTTCTCTGCGCCACTCACGACGGTCACTCATTACAACCTCCCTACTTCCTAAGTAGCCTTCAAATCTCCTCCGGTGTTGCTGTCACTGTGATAACCACGTCTGTGTAGGTTCACATGTGGCCAGACATGCAATAGCCTCCGGAGCCCATTAGTTCCTGTTTCCCTCCACGCCAAATCAATTGCACACTCTTACCAAAACACAATAATACAGACTATGCCAACCTCTGCTTGATAACCTATCATGGCTGCTCTAGCAACTCTATAACCTCTGAAGTTTTCACTCCAGAATTTACAAAGCTTCTCTGTAGTCAGCACTCACCCAGCTTCGTTAAACTCCCTCCCCATTCCCAGGAGAAGCCCACACTTGTCAGGGTTTCCTGGTGTCTGGCCATCCTCCACCCTGCTCTGACTACCTTCCTCCTTTCACATGGTTGTTGCTGCGCATCCTATGTCCTCATGCTGCCAAGCATGTTTCTGAACCTGCAGCAAGTCTCCCTCTGCAGCTCTCCTACTCCAACGCTGTCCGTATGCCCTGCGAGGATTGCTCTTTGAACCTATGTCTTCTGACATAAGTATCTGTCAAGTAGAGACAATGCATTTTATGGCTAGGAAATACAAACCATTTCGCTCTGCAGAGAGCAAATGTCCACGCTCCCTCTTTCAAAGCCACTCACCTTGAGAGTCATCCGCTTCCTTTAATGACGATGGCATGACTCCAAATTTTTTTAAATAAACTTTCTGAATTATATGGTTGAATGTTTTTGCATATTATCTCAAGTAATTAAAAAGAAAAGTCTTTCTGGAGAGGTATGAGGCCTGGAGCCTGAGCAGAAAAGATACAAAGGGGAATACAATATAGAAAATGGAATATGATTAAGATGAATAAGATCACACAACAGTTGGCATGAAGGTGCTGGCGAAACTGCCTCCCATGGAAGTCTAAACGGGGACTATAAAATCTAAAGAAAGCACTTTTTCCAAAGGAAAGTGCTGGGATTTCATGCACGGTGCTGGACCTTCAGAGTTTAAAAGGCAATGGTGTTTGGTTTGTCTCTTTCGTGTTTGTTTTGTTTTTTGATGCTCTGGATGGAAGTCAGGCCTCACACATGCAAACAAGGGTTCTATCACTTAGCTGCACCCTCAGCCCAAGACCATTACTTTTTAAAGACATTTACAACATTTCAAAGGGATTCTACAGTAGATCATTTTCACATTGACATGTAATGTCCTCAAATTCAGCAAAGAGGCTTAGGCTAAGAAGGTTTATCTAACCAGTCACAGACCACAGGGCTGGTTAGCAGCAGACAGAACCACAGCCTCTCCTGCTCATCTCATGAGTCCAAACACTTCACCTGAACACAGTGGGTTCACGCTTGTGTGTGCTGCCACCAGTGCCCTGCCCAGGTTCTCCTGGAATGCACCGTTTCTTCCTAGCCCCCCATTTCTACACGGCTAATCCCTATCTATTACTTCAAGGTTCATTTCACCCGCTTTCCCTGGGTTGTCTTCACTGCTGATGGGCTAAAAATAACCATGCCCATGGTACCTTTGTTACTTACACAGAACTTGGAAATTTGCTCTTACATGTGTCTCACAGAGACCAGATTCATACTGCCCAGACAGCAGTAGCCTTTGGACAGGTTAACATCCAAGACAGATCAGGTTGACCGTCACGTTCTATATATCACTATTGATATAAATTTGGGTGGATATCTGAGTAAGTATGAAATAATTCTTTAAACCTTCAAAGTATTTTCAAGCACGTAGCTAAGTTAATGTTCACCTCTGAAAAATAGGAAGGAAGCTGTCTCTATAAGAGAAACTGGGCTGTACAAGGCCAAATGCCCCCTACAGAAGGATGGGTACACCCTGCTTCTTGGACCAGCAGGGGCTTATCTGGGGCTGGGGGAATCCTGAGAAAGACTAACTTCAATTCTGGCCTTCTTTGCATTGCAACTCTCTTCCTACAAAGATCACCACCTGTATTTATAGTGGATTCTGTTAATGCCACCCACACCCATGCCCGTTACTGCTTGAATGGAGGCCCACAGGCTTCCGATGCCAGCGTATTCATGCCTTTGCCCAAGGGCTTTCTCCGGACTGCACTGCAGAATAAAGTTCTGGGGTTTGTATCCTCTGGAAGCAATCCTCAATGAAGAGTAACCCTAGGTCACTTGTTTTGGAGGGGGACAGCTCCAACGTGTAGCTTCCATAGCATCCCCAGAATTCCATTTCTCTTGTTCAGAACCAGAGCTAATTCAATACACCCTCGTCCTTTCTGCCCTGCTCTGAACACTCAAGTTTATTTTGCCTTTCGCCTCTAAGTGAATGACCTGTGCTCAAATCTTTGACACAAGCTCTAGTAATTGGACCCCAAAAGAAATGCCATAGATAGAAATGAATTTCTCACCATAAAAATATCAAAGGTACTTTATAAGCTAGTATAATTGCACTTTTCCAAGAGAACACATCAATCAGTCATTATTTACCAATATACAGAAAACAAACCCGAAGTAGAATTAATGTTAACATAAGAATTTGGACTTAACGATTTTCTGACATAAAAAAGAAACACTGGAAAAGCAAGGCACATTCAATAGATGGAGATGGTGATGTTTTAATGCCGACTTCATGCCTTAAATCTAACCTTTCTCATGTCCTTAGATCTCTGATCTAACCATGCAAATTCACAATCTGTCCTGCACAGCTGCACTGGATATCCCTGAGGATATCCACTCATTTCAGAATTATCCAGGTAAATACACCTTGGCTAATTTCTTCATTTCTACCCTGTTCCCATTCAGTTTGGTTTAGTTTTGTTCTATGACCTATTTCCTTTATTAGGTATAATTCCTATGTTTACAAGTTTACCTTTCAATCGATATAACCCAGTAGTTATCAATAATCAAAGAGTTAATGCAACTATCAGTTCTATCTAATTTCACAACCTTGCCATTGCCCCCCCCTCCGAGACATCCCATGTCTTCTGACACTCATAGCCTGCTCCCCTTAACATGACCCATTTACACACAGAGAGTCATACCAGACATGGTCTCAAAAGCCTGGCCTGTTTCTCACAGCATAATATTCATTACTCCCATCCACCAACAGCACTCCATTGTTACTTATTGTGCACAAAAATATTTTAATAAGTAGATACAACACCATTTAAAAATATGTTCAAAGGTAGTAAATATTAGGATTATTTCTACTGTTCGCTATTATAGATGGCTGCAAACATACATATATTTTTGTCTGAAAACCCCTTCTCAATTCTTACCCCTTTCTCCCTCCATCTCTCCTCCTTCTTTCTTTCCCTCCTTGGTCGCTCCCACTTCCCATATACCTGGGAGTAGAGCTGGGAGGTCATATAGCAGATAGGTCTATGTTTAACATTTTGGGTCCCTGTTTTAAACTGTTTCTCAAAGAACTGAGGCAAACATTATTTTTTGGCATTAGGAAAGCCTCCCTGGGTGTATAAAGTATAAAGGGTGATAAAATAATTCAGTTAAGACAAGAGGCATTGAAGTCAGAATTCTACCACAAGGCAAGGCAGAAAGTAAGACAATACGATTGCCCAAGACAGAAGCAGAAATGGGAAGGCAGAATTGGAACTGAAAGAGGGCAAGGAAAGGAAACACGCACTGGAAAGATTAGTTTAAAATGATGGCTGCAGAAAATAAACATGACGACCTCAATTGCATAACATACATAGACAGTTAGGAAAAATAAAATATGCAAGATGTAAGCACCAGGGTGTAACAGATACCGAAACGGAAAAGCTAGGATCTACAGGGTGCAGCTGTAAGCTCTATGAAATGTACGTATAGTGTTGTTGGAGGAAGCTGTTAATTCATTCCTGGCTGCTCAGCCCTGAAATAATCACTCAGAAACTATATTATTTAAATCACTGCTTGGCCAATCACTTAAGCGTATTGCTAGCTAGTTCTTATATGTTTTGGTTAACCCATTTCTATTAACCTGTGTATCACCACAAGATCACAGCCTACCAGCAAAGTTTCAGTGGGCTCCAATGGAGGCATCTGTCCCCAGCTGTAACTACATGGCTTCTCCTTGACTCCGCCTTCTTTCTCCCAGCATTCAGTTTAGTTTTCCCACCTAGCTCTAGTCTGCTCTGTCAATAGGCCCTTAGCAGCTTCTTTATTAACCAATGGTATTCAGAGCATACAGAAGGGAATCCCACATCATAGTGTGGTCTGATTTTTTTTTCTCCTACATCACAGAAATGAGACTTTTATTTAGCATATCCTATATATGAATATTACCAATTGATTTAACATTTTCTTAAATTTGAGCACAATCATCAAAACATATCTACACGTGATTGGTTCCTCATCTCCCTCACCCAGGGGAAAGAGGAAAATTAGCCACAAATCAAAGTCTGCCCACTCTTCAGGGCTGGATTAAAGAGGATCCATGAAGCAGATGAGAGGAGAGGCCATGGAGGAAACTGCCAGTCTCTGGGCTATCCCAGTCTCTGGGACTGCCGTTTTCAAAGGGGCTATCACTGACAGAGTAAAAGAGCATAGGGAAGGAATTCACGCAGGAGACTAAAGGGAGGCTTTGTGACTTAAAAGATAAGAAATAGAGAACACAGAAAAATGGAAACGATTGTTTGTGACTGTAAGAAAATAAAATGCAGAAATAACTAATTTAGCTTTACCTCTCTTCCCAAACCTTGACTTCCTCCCAGGTCAGCATCGGGAATTTGTGACTTAAATCTGTATTAAAATTTCACAGAAAAAGGCCCACTGGGTTTAACTGTTTTGTCTGCCTTAGGTGATAAGATACTGACTTAGAGAGAGAAAGAGAGAGAGAGAGAGAGAGAGAGAGAGAGAGAGAGAGACCCTCTTAAAGTTATGGTACATAACCACTTGGTGGTTTTTAATTTAGTTACAAAAGGCAACTATAACATTTTTAAATGCAAAATAATGGTAACAGGACATATAGCTTTGGCTCCAAGTGACAGACAGCCACAGTGACAGTTCAGATACGACTCCAATCTATTTTGGCAATTCTGCCTAAGGCAAAAGTCATCATCCTGGGCCCAGGCCTTTGTAAAAAGCCTTCTGCCCCACCATCCCTCAGCCACTGGCTTCCACAACATGGTCTAGATGCATATCCACCCTTCAGCAACAGAGACAGAGGAAGAGATGGCTCTGCATACCTCTGCCCTTCAAGACCCACCTGGAAGTCCCCAAATTTGCACCCATTTACATCCTATGCATAGAACTCTGCCACATGCTCAGATTCCTAGCTGCAAGGGAGGCTGGAAAATTCCATCCTTAGCCTACAGGAGTGGCTCTTCAGCTGGCCTAAGAGGCTCTACATCTGAAGGCAGAGAAGAAAAACACCGAGAGAGAACCTGTGGTTTCTCAAACTGTGAGATTCTGTGCTTAAAATTCTACAAATGATTTACATATTGGTTCAGTTTTATATGAGCATATAAATCTGGCCTAACCTTTATGCTTAAATACTGGAAACAGCAACATAACAACACCACAAGTTTTGGCATCACAGTGCTGATATTTATTTCAGTCCTGAAGAATGTTCAAGTTAATTCTCATTTCTTCTCACAGAATTACTTGCCTAAAGCATTCTAAAGCAACTCTGGTCTTCTTGCTTAACAAGTAGCTTTCAAACGACTACATTAAAAACCCAAATTACAGAATTAAAAATCACTGACATATTCCCACAGCATATGGAACTATACCACCTCAAAAGCTTCTCTTATATCCTCACAGTCAATTGTGCCCTTAATGCCAGAAAACTCTTGAAGTGGCAAGATGTGCTCACGATGGCAAGATGTGCTCCTGAATTTTGTCGCTTGACTCTCGTATTAGTTCACAGTGCTATATTTTATCACTCAAACATGCGAGTGGATTAAAAATAATGTGATTCGCTAGCACGGAGTTCACAATTGCTGAATATATGAGCATTCTAGAGGCCGCTACATGAACTGTAGAACCCCCTAAACAAGATCCATAAAAGATGATCCTATTTAAAATGCAGTAATAAGCCATTTTATACTCTTCGCATAGACTATCTTCAAAAGTAAGTTATTCAAGGCTACTTGGCTTCCATGACTCTTTAAATCCTGGTATTTCTTTCCAGTACTCTGTTTTCTCATAATTATATTTTTTTCTTATTCATTGTGGGGGTTACGTGTCATGGCATGCAAGTGGCAGTCTCTCCCCCTACCACATAGACCCTGGGTCAAACTAAAGAGATAAGACTTGGCGGCAAGACCTTTATCTGCGGAGGACTCTCATCAGGTGCCAGAGTGCCATCTCATGGGCATAGAAATGATTATTCTCAACAAATTAACTTCTTAGTCTCAGACTAGTTTAGAAACAATACCCTGCTGATGTGTGCTCATGGCACTGAAAACGCTCTGCTCACTATTAGAAGGGAAAGGTAACCACCAACCCCACAGGAAATCTTGTCATCAGCAACATTGACATGCTTGCACGGCATGCTGGTGCAATAATGGGACATGCATTATTGAAGTAAACAACCACTTTCTGATTGGCTTTAAAGCCCACTCAACAGGATGCAACCCATGTCTGGCACTGCTTGGGTATCCAAGAGCCTGAGACTAGAAAAGCCACGGGATTGGGGGAAAACTAAATACTATTGTTCTGCTAAAGAAACATCGCAAGAAAATGACTTCCAATGACGTTCTGCTATACACATACCTTAATCAGCCATTACCAGACAAGCTTCCTCTTACAGTAGAGGGAAACTCAAACAGAGACCTCCAACTGGGCAATGTGCACAGAGTGGGAGATTTCCGGAACACTCGGCCTTAAATGGGATTCATCAGAGGCCTTCCCTGCGAGCTCACTTAGCCTTAAATGGATTCCTTCACCAGAGGCCTTCCCTCTGAGCTCAGGGAACGATGCTAAATAAGAGACAGAAATATTGCAAGAGCCAGAGGGGAGGGATGATACCAAGGAAACAGAGTTTCGAAAAATTCCAACACAACAGGCTGACACACACATGAACCCCCTGAGACTGTGGTGACACACACAGGGCCTGCACAACCAGGTGGGGGGCCCCAGCAATGAGAGGGGAACTGGGCACACATCTCTATCCTTAACCCAGAAACCATCTCCAATTGGCAGCCATTTGCAAAGCATAGACTAGCTTCTCCACAGGAGTCTCACTGGATGGATGGGCCACACTGAAGGGTTTGATCCATGCTCAGAGATGGCCAACAAAAAACTAACTCCGTGGTATTTTTGTAGACATTTTGTCTCACGTTGCTTTGTTTGACCTTTTTTGGTCTTACTATTTTTTTTTGGTTGTATATTATGATTTCTGATTTTGTGTTTTTTATGGGTGTGGGGGGGGTTCTTGGGTTTTTTACTTTTTTGTTTTTAATTCTGGTTTGTTTGGGCTCTTTTAGGAGTTTTATATATTTTCTAAAGGGAAAGAGAAATAAAGGGCATGAAGTTGGGTGAGTGGCGAAGAAGGGACGAGTTGACAGAGGTGTAACCATGGCCAGAATATATTATATAAAACTTTTTTTCAGTAAAAAGGAATGGTTTTTTTTTTAACATGGCTTACTTGCTTTTGGTTTTTGGTGTGCTGTGGTGATTTGTGAGATAAGGTTCTTTCAGTATAGTCCAGGCTGGCTCTGAACTCATGATCCTCCCACCCCAGTCTCCTCAGAAGTTAGGATTGCAAGCATTCACCCATACTGTTCAGTTATTAAGAATAGTTTTGAATGGCAAGGCCTTGATAAAATAATCAAGCATGATACTACTCAGTTAAGTATGAAACCTTCATTATGCTTATAATATAAAATACTCATTAAGAGAAATTTAGAAATGATTAAAACAGGAAATAGCACAATAAAGTACATTAAACTGAATATCAAACAATTCTATTGCAATGAACAAGATTTTGTTTGGAAAAGAACACATCCACTCCCACCAAAACTGAATAGGATAAACTAGATCCACCTTCTTGTTTGCGAACAATTTGTGTACAAAGTATGTACAGCAATAGTTTTCAAAATATTGGATACCAGGAAATAATCTTTTAAAAATTAAAAATATATGAGAAAAACCCTAAGAAATGGGAAGTTGAGGCCCCTAACTCTGTCAGCTTATGGGTCCTAATCAAAGAAAGGAAAATCCAGGCTTAGCCTTCTCACGACATGAGGGAAAAGGTCTGAGACTCTAGTAGACCAGGGAATCTAAAAAACTAACAGAACATGTAATAGAGGAGAGAGATCTGAGCAGAGAACGCTGGAGAATTTCAGGGCACCCACTACAGTCATGCCAACACCCAGGTCATCAGCAGCTGCTGGTGACGAAACACACCCAGCCCCCAAAGCCAGGTGAGAGGTGAAGAACCACGGTGAACAGAGTAGAGCGAAGAGTGCCCAGCTCTCAACAAGACCAGGAACTGTGCATTTCCCTACCAGACACACTGGAGAGAAAAGGATGCCTCGTAACTCAAGCAGTGCTGGCAACGGCACTTAGAGACGGATCTTAAAAAAGAGACCTAAAAGGATCAACTTTTTTTTCTAATCATTAACTTCATCCCAAGCACTCAAGAAAAGGTACCTAAGAATAAAAATATTCACCACCAACAAAGGGGAAATCACAATGTCTGGCTTCGAGGAAAAGTTTCTAAACAAGGCTAGTGCTTTAGCTCAATGCATACCCCTCACCTCACAAGTGTAAGCCCTGGGTTCAAGTCCTCCACTGCAGGAGGAGGAGGGAGAGATGCTAGACAGACAGAGAGAGGGAAACACCTCATAGTGAAGAAACGTCAGTCAAACAAAATCAACCAAGGACTGAAAAAGACAAGAGAATGTGTAATCACGGTCATCAAAACAGGTACCATTAACTACTGTGTTCATATGGATAAAAGAATTGGGAAGAAAGCCGGGCGGTGGTGGCGCACACCTTTAATCCCAGCACTTGGGAGGCAGAGGCAGGCGGATCTCTGTGAGTTCGAGACCAGCCTGGTCTACAAGAGCTAGTTCCAGGACAGGTTCCAAAACCACAGAGAAACCCTGTCTCAAAAAAAAAAAAGAAAAAAGAAAAAAGAAAGAAAAGAAAAGAAAAAAAGAATTGGGAAGATTTTTTTTTAAAGATTTATTTATTTATTATGTATACAGTGTTCTGCCTCCATGTATGCCTACACACCAGAAGAGGGCACCAGACCTCATTACAGATGGTTGTGAGCCACCATGTGGTTGCTGGGAATTGAACTCAGGACCTTTGGACGTGCAGGCAGTACTCTTAACCACTGAGCCATCTCTCCAGCCAAACTTTAATAGTTGAAGAAAAGCAAGGCGCATGTGACCAACAGCTGAAAACTTGAAGGCCCAGGTCTCGCGACTCTCCAAAATAAAGTGAGCAAGAGGGAGAAAGCTACACACAGTCCAAGCCTGACGCAACTCAGTCCATGACGGGGATTCAGAGAATAAACTCCCAATTGAAAAAAGGAATGACATGGTTGTCTTTTTCTTTCAAAATTTGACAGAAATGACCATCCCACACATTTAAGAAGTTCAATCAATATAAAGGAAATTGAGAAACAGCCATGACACAGTAAGTCACTCAAAGCCAACCCTGAGAAAAAAACTACGGATCACCTAAATACACTTATTTAATACGCATGTATTACATTTAGTATATATACATACATATGTACAATATATAATTGTACATAGAGACATACATAGGAACAAAGATAACAGCCGACTTATAAGAAAAAGCGACGCAAATGAGAAAAGAGCGGAGTTGCATCCTTAAGAATATTTTTAAAGCTATTAGTAATTATGAATCAAATAAAGTTCTTTGAAAAGGAGCATACTAAAGATGTTTCCAGACATAAAAAACCCGAGAGACTTTATCGCCAGCAGATGTGTGCTACAGACCATGTTTAAGAAGATTTTGAGGCAGGGGAAGGCGACAGAACGGGGGATCAGGATACGCACATGGTAAAGAGCAAACAGTCAGTACCTGGGAGAAACGGGGGAGGTATTCTGACCATGGAAATGTCTGTAAAGTAATATTTACTCTTTAAAGTAAGAAAGTATGTTTTTATTTACAATTGAATCAACAGGAAGTGAGATAAATTTGTGCATTTGTATAAGGTGCACATGTGTAGCAGGAACACGCACGTGTGTACATACGTGTAGAGGTCAGAGGTTGACGCTGGGTTTCTTTCTCAATAGCTCTTCCCCTGGACATTGAGGGGGGTCTCCCGTTTGAACCCAGGACTCCACCTATTCAGCTCCAGCCCAGCAGCTGCTCCAGCTTCCTCAGCGCTGAGGTTGTAGGCGGCGGCTGAGCCTGCCTGGCATTTTCATGATGCCTGTCATCTGAACTGCGCCCCCCTCCTTGTGGAGCAACTGCTTTGCCCTCTGAGACACCTCCCTGGCCCCGGGATAGGAAACCAATTTTTATGTTTTCCAGGCACTACTTCGAAAATGACAAATTCACGGCAGAATATTGCAGATCTGTCAAGCTATAGAAATTAAGACTCTAGCCATTATTCCATATTTGACTTTAATGCTTTGAAAGTTTAGCAGAAGCTGGATTTATCTCATTTGTTTCCACAGGCACAAAGTAGTTACTTCCAAGGACTATTGTGGTCAACCAGCAAGTCAGCGGAGAAGACCAGGACGTGGCTTTTGCTGAACTCTGGAAATAGCAAACACTACTGTTTTGTGTGATACTAAAGTCAAATATTTATATTCATGTAGACAAATGTTAAGGTCAAACAGGTACATGCGAGATTTTAGGATCTACTTACAGCAAACCGCTATTTCCCCACCACTGCAAATGAACACAGTCCCAAATCTGCAGCAATGAGACTTAATAAGGGAACTGTTTATCAGGGAGGTTTGGGGAGGAGGTAATAAAGTAGGGGCAGATTTCCATCTTCGGCGTCTGGAGAAAGCAATCATAAGTTGTCAGAACTCGACTGTGGATCGGTGAGTCCAAAATTCTATAGATTGCTACTGAGGGTTTCTCTGGTTACAGGAAATCTTTTCTAAAGTACATCTGCAGGTTCTTTCAGTGAGATATGGTGCTGGCATGGAATAGGAAAACAGAATGGAATTGCATCTTTGGGGGATGAGGGGAAGGTGGGTTTCAAGATAAACATCCAGCGCACACAAAACTGACTTGAGAGAGGCGGTGATTCATCCCAAGAGCACAGCGCAGAGCCTTTTATGTGTCTCACCGTGCATAGAAATGCTGAGGTACCACCGAGCTGGAGGGTGACTAAGCGGGACCAAACAAAAGGTAAGTCTATGCAGAAATCTGTACATTCACATTTCTCCATGTATGACAAGTAATAAAATACCAGCCAGAAATCAAAACACAGTAGAAATGTCTAACATGGTGCTACATGTCAGGGGAGCCTGTTTCAGTTCATCTGCGCAGTTAGCCCCTACACCAGGCTCAGTGTCTGGAGGAACTAGATGAGACTATGCATCTGCACGAGCAACACCAAGGCCAACATGTGTGTAAAGGATGACCATCTCGTCTCCCTCTCACAGGTCCGCAAGTGGTGTGAAACACACTGGTAATGCAAAAGAAGAAGCCACTGCCCTCCATGAGACACCCTAGGGTCCTGGTTTCAAGCACTTTGGGAACACCTGTGACATGTACGATGGTGGGGTTATTATTTACGTAGCCACTGAATTCTGGTAATGCTTCAATTCCTTAAGTGCTCCTCATCACCCCCACAACAGAAAAAGGAGGCCAAAGGGCAAGATGGACAAAGAAATCAATAGCAGAGAAAGACTACCTGAAGACAGTATTTTTTTAATAGCCACTTTTAAATGTGTTCAGTATACCAGGAAACAGAGTTCATAATCCCAGATATGGGTAGCATAGCAAACAATGTTGGTAGTGAGGATAATGGTGGAGCTGGCGGTATTCATGAAAGTAATACAGGCAATCCAAGTGTAAAGGGCTCATTTGGAAGGAAAACAGTGAAAATTTAGAAATTAGTGAAGGTAAAAAAGCGCTTCTCAGTGGAGAGAGATAAGGAGGGAGGGAAGAGGGGAGGGAGAGAGACGTGTAAAACCTACTTTGGTAAAGGGATGAGTAAGGCCAGGCCTCCAGACTAAATAGGACATCATGAAAGAAGAAATCAGATTGGGGACTGACGGAAGAGGTGACATACAGTATTGCTGGTCAATGAAGGAGACGTGCAGGAATATGTTGCAGTTTTTGAAGTACTAAACTCACTTCCTCTATCCACTAACAACAAAATCAGATAACAACAGCTTCCCCCTGCCAAAAATAAGTCAGAGTATTGAATAAATGAACAAATGTTTGTGACAGGCATCATCACTGCGCTTGCACCGCCCACTGCCCCACGAGGTCAACTCAAGCCTGGGTCACATGGCAAGGAGCTGCGGTATCGGGAAACATGCCTACAGATCTTCACGGGCAGGAGGCCCACGGGGAGAACTGATGCCCATGACAGCTGCAGGAGCAGCCCAGGAGCGAAGAAACCTCGGGAGCACGGACAGCGCCAGTCAGAGCACCTCTCATGTGTGAGTCAGCATATTCGCCATCAAGGTAAAATAAACCCTGCCCTGTGGACTCAGAAGGCACTAAGAAATCATAACATCTAATCAGCTGGTAGGTCAAACAACACTTTTTAGGCATCAGCTGTAAGAAATATACTCCATGCTGTGAGCGGAGATGAAAATCTGACCCCAAGGAGTTTCAATCCAGTTGGGGCCCCAGAAGGAAGACGGTGATGTAAAATGTGTTAATTTGGTACAACAGGCACAAATCCAAGAGTCGGCATTTTGGGTTTTTATTGAGATATAACCTATAGAGATAACTACAAATCTGTCCTCGCTAACTAGTGAATAAGCACTTAGGAGGAAACAGAGCTACAGAGCGGGCATACAGAGCGGGCATCCCACCTTATCTGTTAGTGTTTTCAGTCACACTAGATAAAGGGAAACCAAGTCCGGCCAGCTAGAGTGGCTTACACCAGCATCGTGAGCGCAGAGGAGGACGCCTACAACGTCAAGGCCATCTTGGGCTACTCGGTGAGTGGCAGGCCAGCCAGGGTGAGGCGCTGTATCAAACAAAACACAACAGGAGCGCCTGACCAGGGGAAAGGTGAGATGAATTCAGCACTACAGAGCATGCGCAAAGGTCAGCATCCTACACGCTGTGGTCAGTCGGCTCATCTCTATCTTACCCCAGCCTCTCTTCATTCTGGCCATCTTGGAATACACTTTGCTCATTGACACAGAATCCAATATCTCCACAGTGACAATCACATTTTTCAAAAGAAAATAAAATTTTACAACATTTTCAGTGGATCCTGCATTAAAGCTAACATTTGTGGGTTAGATATTGGTGGAATTTGAGTCTCGGACACATAACGGAATCTGATTACCCCAAACAAGCAAACAGGGCCTGGAAGTTAACGTTGCTTACTTGTGGGAAAACTACTGTTCCAGGGATGTTTTCTGCACTTATACTGACGTGAAATACAGATCCGATTAAGCAGAAACTGAATCTGAAGGTCCATGCTGTACCCCAGACCCAACACTGGCAAGCTTTCTCCAAGTTATATGTCTCATGTCACACAACACAGCACTGCTCCTGTCACCAGTTCTGTGGCTTGTGTTTAATATTTGTCCACTGGGTTGGGTTTAAATAATTCATAACACCTACAAACAAAAGCATTTGCATTTTATGTCACCACACACTTAACTGAAATGCTTAATAAAAACTGTAAGTTCGCACTCTACAAATTAGTAGTCTAGGCAAAATCAGCTCATTATTCCTGTGGCATTTTGTTTAGATAGCAAACGTAACCTTCTCTGCCGTATTCATCAAGGTGTGGTCAGGGAGAGGTCACAGTTGCGAAGTGAGCCATGAAAATTACAGGGGCTATAAATACATGTGTAAAGTAAGAGAATGCTGTGTTCTGGACACGCACACACACATGCGTGCGCACACACACACACAAGTAAAGAATTTCATCATACAGTAGCTTCTACCATGGATTTAAAAATTAACACTACAATTCAATGTCTAATCCTTCAAGAAGCTCAGATGCTATTAGAATCGAGAGAAGACTGAGATGAGAAGACCCTGCAGGGATCAGAGGGTTCGTCACAAAAAGAGATGAGTCACACATTGCCCATAGGAAAAGCAAACGAGAGGGACGGATAGGAGCAGTGTCCCAACAGAGCCACAGAGGAGCAAAAGTCTAATTTGGCTACAAAACAAGGACTTGGTATCTCTGGTCAGAATACACACTGAGAATGGAAACAGAACAGGCCATCTCTGTTTGCACGGGGGGACTCAGCTCCTGACTGTGTGCTGCTTACATGACATAATCCCTGGAATATGAGTGGCAGAACTAGCCTCGGAAATGCCCAGCTCTGGAAACAAAACAGTTGGGTGTTATTACGTGTTGACTAATTCCCTCAGCCTGGCTGTCTCCCACTACCTTAAGTCCAAGCCATTTGCTAACAGCAACCGTCTAACATTCAATGGTGCTAAGGCTAAGCTGGGTCCAGACAGTGGACCAAACAGAGAGCGGAGGCCTTTAGAGTCTTAGCTCTAAATAAAACGCTAAAACTTACATAAAGAAACAAGTTCATTTCAAGGTTTTCTGAGTCCTACTCGGGACTAGAACATTGCCGTCCTCTCCAGGTCAGCCGAGTGACTCACAGTTCCCCTTTGCCAACTGGAGGGTTCAGGGAGGGTAGACACCGGGACCCAGGGGAGGCAATCCCAGTGTTCCACCTACCTGTCATCCATGGAATGGTTCGATGGTATTCACTTGACCTAACACGGTCCAACCTGAGAATTTTCCTGGAATAATCCGTCTTAAATGCTTGCAATTTGACTAAAACATCCAGAGAACCCTTAAAGGCTTCTCAAGTATATTGGGGGGATACAGCATCTCTCTGTAAAATTAACAGAAATTAGATGAGATTTCCAGAGTCCCACACCAAGCTTGTGTTTCACAGGGAAGCAGGAAGGGGATCTGGGCCAATGATTTGATCAATGGAACGCGAGCCATTTAAAGGAGATTTAAGTACATAAGATAGAAGAAAGGGGCAGATATCTATGAATAGAATTCGGAGACACCACCGAGTAGAAAGGAGGGCCGAGTAATAGAAGAAGAAAGAAAGAATGTTTCAATAGACTTTTCAAGTAGATCAAAACGGTGGCATCTGAAAAGGCTATAGAAAGAATCCTATGGCCAAAGAGGTGCTGAGAATTCATAATGTCTCCTGATTTAACTTAATAGTGGAAATCTACATACAGGGGAGAAGATGGACTCGGGACTTTTGATTTTAACCAAAATGGAAAGTTCAAATAAAAACGAACAGCCTCCACTGATTCTCACTTTTAGATCTAAGAGAGACCTATCGTCGGCGCTTCCTGCTGGGGAAATGAAAGCATGACGCAGCCCCCGATCTCACTCCTGTCTTTAGCCAGCCAGCGTCTTCCAGTGTGCAGTTCTCTCAAGGTGAATGGTGGACCCCAAGAGCAGCGACAGCAGAGACACTTCAATGTGCGCATGAACAGCTTCCCCTGGAGACTTCGCTTACCGCTGTGAGTACAGAATGTGAGCCCAGACTCTGGGCTCTGAAACCAGACCTGCATTCAATTTCTGGGGCCACCCGTAGTCAGGTGACCCCGAGCAAGGTAGTTAACCTTTCAAAGTCTCCCTTTACTTGAGGATGGGAATGGGAGCAGCAGAAGGGAAATGTAGTCCAGGCAGCCAGAGTGGAAGTCTGGACTTGATAAAATGGTCTGAGAAAAGTGTTTAGACAACAGGATGTGTTCTGTAGGCCAAAGATCCTACATAGCATCCCATCATCTCAGAGATTCAGGAAGTACTGTGCTTCTGAGTGGCCTTGGGTCTGTTGCCTGTAAGACAGACTTTGGAAGGCCACGCTGTACAGCTCTGAATCACAGTGCTGGTTCCTTGAAAGGATTGGCGGGCCCAATCCCTTAACAGCCTTCTGCTCTTAAAGATGAATTAAATCAGTTCCCAGGCTAACGCATGCTAACAGGAAGCCTTCCATGCTGTCTTTGCCACCATCATTGTACTGTAGGGCTTCCCAACCATCACTGCCTCAACCCCAAAAGATCACTCTTTCCAAGGACAAGTACAACTCCAGCCGGACGGCCGAAGGCGGCCAAAAATTTAAACATTCTGTTAAACAATTGTTCGTTCTTTTGATTTTTTTCATTCTCTTTCCCTCAGCAGTAAAAATATGTTATTCTTTTGGGCCATAATAATTGAACCTCGTTCATATATATATAAATGCAGAGACTCCTGTCCTAGGTGACATAAACTCTGCTTACAAAGCTGGGTGTGGGCAGTGGCAGCGAAACATCTCACGGGACACATCCTAAGGTGACCTCCAATTAGACATTCGGTGGCCTCTTTAAAGATAAGTAGAGCGGATGCGTGCGTTGGCTTACTCCTTTCTGCCTATTGACGCGGCCGAGGAAGCATCGCTGAGGGCTCCCGTTTCCCAGCCGTCATGTCTAAGTCAGAGTCTCCCAAGGAGCCGGAACAGCTGCGGAAGCTCTTCATTGGAGGGCTGAGCTTCGAAACAACCGACGAGAGTCTGAGGAGCCATTTTGAGCAATGGGGAACACTCACGGACTGCGTGGTCATGAGAGATCCAAACACCAAACGATCCAGGGGCTTTGGGTTTGTTACATACGCCACTGTGGAGGAAGTGGTTGCCGCTATGAATGGAAGGCCCCATAAGGAGGATGGAAGAGTTGTGGAACCTAAGAGAGCTGTGTCAAGAGAGGATTCTCAGAGACCAGGTGCCCACTTAACCGTGAAGAAGATCTTTGTCGGTGGCATTAAAGAAGACACGGAGGAACACCACCTGAGAGACTATTTTGAGCAGTATGGGAAAATTGAAGTGATTGAAATCATGACTGACAGAGGCAGTGGAAAAAAGAGAGGTTTTGCTTTTGTCACCTTTGATGACCATGACTCTGTGGACAAGATTGTTATTCAGAAGTACCATACTGTGAACGGGCACAACTGTGAAGTAAGAAAAGCCCTATCCAAGCAGGAGATGGCTAGTGCTTCGTCCAGCCAAAGAGGTCGAAGTGGTTCTGGAAACTTTGGTGGTGGTCGTGGAGGCGGTTTTGGCGGCAATGACAATTTTGGTCGAGGGGGAAACTTCAGGGGTCGTGGTGGCTTCGGTGGCAGCCGTGGTGGTGGTGGATATGGTGGCAGTGGGGATGGCTATAATGGATTTGGTAATGATGGAAGCAATTTTGGAGGTGGTGGAAGCTACAATGATTTTGGCAATTACAACAATCGGTCTTCAAATTTTGGACCAATGAAAGGAGGAAACTTTGGAGGCAGAAGCTCTGGCCCTTATGGTGGTGGAGGCCAGTACTTTGCTAAACCACGAAATCAAGGTGGCTATGGTGGTTCCAGCAGCAGCAGCAGCTATGGCAGTGGCAGGAGGTTCTAATTACAGCCAGGAAACAAACCTTAGCAGGAGAGGAGAGCCAGAGAAGTGACAGGGAAGCTACAGGTTACAACAGATTTGTGAACTCAGCCAAGCACAGTGGTGGCAGGGCCTAGCTGCTACAAAGAAGACATGTTTTAGACAATACTCATGTGTATGGGCAAAAAAACTCGAGGACTGTATTGTGACTAATTGTATAACAGGTTATTTTAGTTTCTGTTCTGTGGAAAGTGTAAAGCATTCCAACAAAGGGTTTTACTGTAGACCTCTTCTCACCCATGCTGTTGATTGCTAAATGTAATAGTCTGATCATGACACTGAATAAATGTCTTTTTAAAAAAAAAAAAAAAAAAGATAAGTAGAATTAATAGACTGTAGCAAAGGTGATGATGCCACTCTGTGGACTGGATGACACATTAGTTATATATGTATTATAGATAGTTATATATATTAGTTATGTAAGTGTGCATGTGTGTATGTATATGTTATATATGTATGTGTGAGTGTGTGTGTATATATCATGTGTGTATGTGCATGTGTGTATATTATATGTATGTGTGCATGTGTATGTGTATATATTATATTGCGTGTGTGTATATATCATATATGTATATGTGCATGTGTGTGTTTGTGTGTATTATATGTGTATGTGTGCATGTGTGTGTTATATATGAATTGTGTATGTATATATTATATGTGGATGTGTACATATGTATATGTGTGTGTGTGTGTGTGTATGCATGGATGGCCGAGAGAGATAACTCTGTGGTTAAAATCAGAGGTTGTTTTTTCAGAAGCTCCAGGTTCAGTTCCCAGAACCCATATGATAGCTCACAACTGTCTGTAACTCCAGTTCCAGGGGATCCAAAACCCTCACACAGACATACATGCAGGCAACACATCAATGCATATACAGTAAAAATAAATAAATAAATCATTTTCAAAGATATTGATATAGATATGGAAAAGGCAAAGTATCACGCCATGCCACAGTATAGTCTCTGTTTCACTCAAGCAGAGAAGCAGAGATCTGAGGACATGAGCTGCCATGTTGCACAGGTGCCCGTAAGGGGGCTCCTCAGCAAAGGAGAGCTGAGACAGCCTGACAGTGACAGCCAGACAGGAAGCGGAGACCTCGGTCCTACAGCTACAGGAGGACGAGACTGCTGACAGTACAGGAGAGATGGACGCTGGTCACTCTCCATGGAGCATCTGATGAGACTGTGGCCCTGACCAAGTCCCGACGAGACTCCGGAGTAGAGCGCCTGATGAGCTGTGTGGAATGGGGGTTGCTTCAAACTGACAAACTCATTGTGCGAGTTATGCAGAAGTAGCAAATGAAAACCATCAATATTCTCTAATAAATTTATTTAGTACTGGCATACATTTTCATGCCTGGCTACTAAATACCTTGAGTGACATCTAATCTCTCCAGATCGTACCTTTTTTGAACATTCCACCCATCACTGTGCTCCAGGAGCTGGTCGGCACTTACCTCTTTCCTGAAACAGCTTCTGCACAATAGGAAGACAGTACCATTTCTGGCAATATCAGCACCATCAGTTTTAGAACATCCTGCTGGACTCTGCCTTCTACATCATACAACAGGTAAGCACTCCCTCTCTCTGAAGCTGCAAACCAGATTCTTCACAGACAACAGAAAATCACCAGATTTTCCCCGTCCTTTGCACTGAAAATCTTTCAGATGAGTTTGCACGAAGCATGCAATTAAGAGAAGGGATAATAAAACTACATTAACTGGATAGAAAGTGTCTGGGCCTGTCTTCTTCATTTAAAAAAAAAAAAACTAGAACTGTTTTCAACAAATATGTGTGAGCTTACATAAGACTTCATTTTCTAAGGACTGCAATGTTTTCTTCTGCATCCTGGCTAATACACTTCATTCCTGGATCTAACCGCAAAATGGCGCACGTCTATATATCACCTGGGCTGCTACAAGTCACGTGGGCAATTATCTTGAATACTCTGTTGAGATTTGATGGAGGGAACACAGTAGAACGAAGAAAAAGATGAGCAAATTGCTGTGTGTTTTCTTCTAGTAAGGTCTATTTCTTAAGATGCAAAGTCGAATAAAAAGAAGATTTTCCCATTAAACCTCTTGTTTACAGTCATCAGACTGTAAATTACGCCAAAGCATGAGACCCACGGGGGTGGGGGAGCACACATCCTTGATACACATCACATGATCTCTGACCACCATCTGGCTCTGGAGTGGGTGTTCCCTTCCTGACTTCTGGAATATTCTCCTAAAAATGGGATCAAGAGTTCTCTTGCTGCTGATTCTCGGGTTGATAAGAGAACTGATAAACCCTGCAGGGCTTTGATCAGGGAAGGAAGAGGCTGTGGTTGATAAAACAAGACCAGCAGAGTCAGGACAAGACGTGGGCTGAGGAGCGTCTGCAGGAACGCATGCCACCTAGAGAAGCTGAGGCTGCTCTTCCCTGTTCAGATGACTGGGAGAGTTTTCCCAGAGCAAGAACCTATTCATGCTGACTAGAACAAGGGCCCCCAAATCTATGTTATCTCTAGAGATGACACTCGAGGATCTGGGATTGTGTAAACCTATGATATCGCCATGGCAGTTTGCTCTTGTGATTAATAAAATGATAAATACATATCAATGCCCTTGGGGTCACAGAGTCACTAATGTGCCACTGTGGGTCTATCCATCTTCCTGCTGTCCTCTTTCTACACCCTATCTCTTTTTTTGGGGGGGGGGGTGAGAATTACCAAGAGATCTAAGTTATAATAACAATCTAGAAACAGTTATCTGTATCTGTGAATGTGAATAACAAAACTAAGTGTGCTATCCTCACTGGGAAAAAAGTGCTTTAAGCAGTAAAAGCCCCCACCAACTTAAACACAAATATAAAAAAAAACACATTTGGATGTAATCACAAGAAAAATGTCCATGGCTTCCCTATTTCACTAATGAGAAGGTGCAGATGCCGCATACAGAAGGATTTTATCATGTCCATATGTTTCTCGAATGACTCTCCTTGTTAGCTATTTCTCCGTATCTCTATTTAAGAATAACATACACATTCCCCTCTGAGAGGGTGGACAGCACATGTTGTAAGGTTTAAACAATTCAAGAAAATCTCCCTAATAAAAAATGGAGCCCACAGTTGAAAATATTGAGATTATGAATTATGAGTATCATTAAAGTAGTTCACTTTTTCTCTTCTAGCTAGCCTCAAGATTTAAAATTCCTTAAACCCTCAGGGAGAAGCTAATATATAGTGTGCGTGTGTACGTGTGTGTATGTATGTGTGTGTGTGTGGTCTCTGTGTATGCAGCAATTATGGACAGTGAAAGTAACTTCATAAGGTCTATAATAAATAGTCCCGTCACAAACAATGACAATCATATAAAATCGCCTTTTAGCTTTAGATGCATCATCATTATCTTACAGACAGTGGTGGCTCAGTGCAACAGTCTCGGGCCAATGTCAGTCTGGCTTTCCAGCTAAGGCAGCTCAACAGGCTGGACTTCAGAGAGAGAGGAACAGGGAAACTGAGGTACAAAGAGCATCTGCTTCCTGTCTATAAACTGATACCTCATCTCAAACTCTTCCTCCTGCACACCTTCTGTCCACCTAAACTGTCCACTGTGTAGTGGAGATCACCAGCTTGGGAGCAAACCAAGGACCACATCTCTCTCCCTCTAGCTGCCAGTCCATCAAAGGTCTGGGCTCGGGATACCGGTGCAATGGGCACCACTTTGCTAACTGAAACACGCCTGAAGACCTGACCTGTTCCCACTTCTCATGGTGAGGTTTGCTCCATTCAGACAACATAAGTGAGGGGAAACGGCAAACTTACCTGAGATACGTTACTGTTCGGAAGTATTTTAAGCAGAAGGTACATCAATGACTTGATGTCTGTGAAATAATTAAATTGGCCCAAACTGGAGCAGTAGTTTTAAAGGATAAGATTGACTACTTATCCTTGGTTAAAAAAATGCAAATATAGAACACAACAAACTTCCAGTGACAAAAATTTCCATAATAAATATCCAAAGTCCCAAAGAGCAGTTCAAAGGCATCTTTTCCCAAACGTGATTTTTATACTGTCCTCCTTTATTAACTGCAGCTTCTGTGCTGTTACTAATTACAGGATTTAAAAGATTTCTGGGGCACCAGAAAATAACATCTAGATCTTTTCAAAAGTCAAAAGTTTTTTTGTAACATGGGTTCATGAGAACTCACTCTGCTTTTCCTGGACTTCATTCTTACAAGGTTTGGATTATGCTCGGAGGACTCGGAGCCCCTAATCGCTACTCTATAAGCTGTCTTGGCCCACCAAAAATATTCAGTTGCATAAGCGGTATACCATTGGGGGGGGGGCGCTTAATTCCTCACTTCGTTCCTGCCATGAGTTAAACTTTTTAAGACCTTTGTGTCTCGCTTCTTTACTGTGCCTAGTAGTGAGATACGTGGGTGCATCAAGACGGCTTTTCTCACGGATTTCAAAACCCTACAGTCAATCTGAAAGTTCCTCTTAGGGGAAAACACACACCTCCCGAAAGGGAAAACAAACGTGACAGATTCTCCTCAAATGAGAGCATAAGAAACTCACTTACAGAGACTTCTTCAAGACCCGTGAACGGCAGAGACACCGGTGCCTTGGATCTGCAGGGCAGCTCGGTCCCACTCTGTCTCACACAGACACACAGGCCTCTGACACCAGCGCCTCTCACTGCCGACAAGTGGGTGATGTCCTCAGAGCCAAGCTACCAGCTAAGCAAGCAGGGATCGGGGAACGCCCCCCTGTCTTCGCCGCCTCATCCCATCCTCACTGCGACACCCCACAATTTACCTTAAGGAGCAAACATTCATCACTCTCCTCCACTGGGCACGGCATTGCTTCATCTCCCATCCTCCAACCTGAACTTTTTCTCCAAACCCGGTATTCGGCTGTACTGACTTGGAACTGAAGTGCCCCTCCAAACACCAAAGGTACCCCACTAAGTATTTCTCCCCTCAAGCAACACGTTGGCTGTGCAAACTTTTCGTTCACGGCTTGGATCCGACAGAAATCGGGTGTGTGTTCGGGTGCGGGGGAGGGGGGTGGCGAGGCAAATCTGACCAACGACCCTCACCTCGGCTTGACTAGCCAAATGCCAAGGTCTTCACCAAAAACACCACCCATCACCCAACTTCTGACAATGGTACCCACCAAGCTCCGTGCAAACCAAGTGGCGTGGAAGTCCCGGCAGAGATGCTGCCAGCCCGGGTAACCCGACAGGGAATGCCGCGGCGCACCCGGAGCACGCGTGGCCCCCAATTCCCAGGGCTTTCCCGGGCAGCACCAGACCCGACTGCGGTGTCACTCACCTCCGCCCGCTCCCGCCGAGGCTGTGCGCCCTCCTCCGCCCCGCGTCGGCGACCCCCTAACTTCGCCGCCTTCTCCAAACAGCCATCTTCCTCACGCAGGAGAGAATGGCGAGGCAGGAGGCCGAGCGGGGAGGGAAAGTTGCCGGCGGGGCGCGGCGGGGCGCAGGCGGCGGGGGCGCGCGAGGCTGGGGCGCTGCGCGCCGTGCGGGGAGGCGGGCGGGCGGCGGCGAGCTGCGCCGAGCGGGCGGGCGGGCGGCGCGCGGAGGACGGGCTAAAAATAGCGCGTGCTGGGAGGGGCGCGAGGGGGACAGGGGTGGGAGGGAGACCGCGGGGCCGGGCACGAGCCCCGGCAACGCTGGGCGGGGCGGGCCGGGGAGGTGGCAGGCCTGAGGGGACACCTGGGGGCGCGGCAGGGCGAGCGGGCGCGGGAAGGACGCGCGCGGGCAGCAGGGCAGGGGCCTCCGGTGGAGGGGTGGAGGGGAGATGGGATGGCTGGGGACCACCGAGGGAAGCTCGGGCACCAGGAAGCGGGGCTGGGGCGGAAGACGCCAGGTGACCCCGGCCGGTTCGGAGGAGGAGCGCGGCCCCGGCCTCGCCCAGCTCGCCCTGCTCGCCCTCCAGCCCCGCCGCTCAGGTGCGCGCTCGCCCAGCCAGCCGCGCAGACCGCAGGGAGTCGAGCACCGGAGAGTCTCGTCTCGGGGCCGCACCTCCAGCGACCCCACACCGGCCTGGCGCTTCACCAGCGGGGGAATTTTAAAGAAAATGCTGCTCTGTCGGGGTGTTGTGTTGCTGCTGTTGTTGAAGGACCAAAAGGGAAATGTGAGGCAATATGGTGATGGAAATGTGATTTAGGTTTGCCGCGTTTGAATGCTGCACACACATAGAGAGCAGCCTGGCTCTGGAACCCGCCCTGGCAGAAAGGAGACACTGGTGGGTTCTGGAATTGCCTAGAGGGCGTCTTCGGTGGTTAGTATTTTACCTTGGGGATTGAAAAAGAAATTGCAGCTATAACTTGTCTCTACTAGTATTCCTAATGTCTGCAAATAGCTTTATAAAGTAGGCAACATTGAATATTTTATTTAAAAGGCTCAACCTGAGAATATTTTTCACTCAAAGGGGCTAATAATTATAATAAAACGGTGATCTGAAGAACAGTTAAAAACAAGTGTCTACACGTCCATTTTTTGTTTTCCTCGGTGTCGGCTAAAACACAACTAGTTCACAGATCACACACGCAAAGAACCAGAGAGACCTAACCCAGTGCCCTCCTTTTCAGCCCAGGACCATGAGATCACTATGATGTGTGTGTGCAAGGGCTGGCCATAGCAGGGTTCTCTAAAACTGACTGCCAGTTCCATAAGGCCAGGAGAACTCGAGGGCTGTACATTCGGTATGCTGTAAGATGATTCAGCATTTGCTGTGCGTAGAACTGTGCGATCGCTGGATTTACCACCTCGCTTTGCCCCGATCATAAATTCATACTCTGGGAGTGGTCAGCTGGCTCTCTATTGGAAAAAGGGAGAAAAGGGGGTGAGGAGAGAGTGGAGTATAGAGAGTTGGGGGTGGTTAAAAAAAAGTCACTGTCCGAGAGTTTGGTTTCCTGTCCATACTAGAAAGCCTGTTAAACAATCTTGATAGTCGGCCAACCTTACCATTTCAGAGATGTTTCTCCATCTACAAGTGCGGCGTAAATACCTGGAGACACCTTGCCTTTCAAAATGGAGTCTTTTCTGAAATTGTCAAGTGTCCAGGTTTCCTCAATGTCTTTCAGTTTCTGTTTGCCTACCACCAACTCCAACAGAAGCAGCTCTACCATCTCTCTAGAAGGACTTTCTAGAAACGTGGGGTGGGAATGCGGAAATCTGCAACGTTCTAGCAGTTCAGTGGTCATGTGAAACAGACCTTTGTGTAATCGTATGGACAGGAGAAGTTGAAATGGAATTTGCTTTTTTATTTCGGGGAGGTTGTTTTTGACTTTGTATTATTTATGTCTACCACATAATAATACATAGCTCCAAGCAGAGAGATTTCTTCTTTATCATTCTAGTAGATACCTCAGAGCCAACCCGGAGGAAAAACTTGCTGCCTGCTACTGCTGATTCATGTATTTTAAGTCAGTTTATCAGGAAACATTATAATTCCTTTTAACAGTTCATGCTCTCTATTCAAGCCTATGTTATACTCTTTGTGATTCTGCATTATTATTTTGCTCTGGCTTCATTTTCTCCTCAACTGAGCTGTAGGAAGATGGGGTAAGTCTGTTTTTACTTCCAGTGTTTTATATTTTTCACAATATTTAACATTTATTGTTTGAGATTTCCTACATGAATATATGTATTTTGATTATATATACCCCTCTCTCCTCTAGCTCTCTCCAGATCCACCATTTCTCTCCAAATGTTATCCTCTTACTTTTTCTCTCTCTTATTCTTTCTATTTTTTCTCTTTTAATTTCTATTTATTTATGTTTTATTTACATCCCAACCAGTTTTTCCTCGCTACTCTCCTCCCAATCCCTCTCCCCCACATCCCCTAAGCCCCCTTCATCCACTCTGCCTTTTTATGCAGGAGAAGACAGGTCTCCCATGGATGTCAACAAAACATGGCAAAGCAAATTGAGTAAGACAAAGCACCTCCCCGGCTGGGTGAGACAACCCAGTATAGAGTACAGGGTCCCAAAATCCTGCAAAAGAGTCAATGACAGCCTCTGTTCCCATTCTTAGGAGTCCTGTGAGAAGACCGAGCTACAGAACTATGACATATACCCAGAAGGTATAGTTCCTGGCAGGGTCTCTGGTTCAGTCTCTGTGAGCCCCCATGAACCCAGGCTAGTTGATTTTGTGGGTTTTCTTGTGTCCTTGACCCCTCTGGCTCCCACAATTCTTCCTCCCCCTTTATTACAGGATTTCCCAAATTCTGCCTAATGTTTGGCTATGGATCTCTGTATATGTTCCATCAGTTGCTGGATAAAACCTCTCTTGTCACTTGGGCTAGGCCCCAATTCCAGCACATCCCATAGGCGGGACAGATGTAGGTCACAGGTTATATGGCTGAGTTGGTGTCCCAATCCCTTCACGGAAAGTCCTGCCTGATCTCAGGAGACGGGCAGTTCAAGTTATGCATCCCCCATTGCTAGGAGTCTTAGCGGGGGCCATCCCTGTAGATTCCTGGGTGTTTCCCTTTGACTAGGTTTCTACCTCACATAAAGTGCCCCCCTTTCCAGCCATCTCTTTCATATTCTCCCCTACCACCACTGAACCTTACCTCTCCTGTTCCCATCCCCACCCACCCCCAGCCCACCCACAAAATCTACTATTTCCCCTTCCTGGGGCGATCTTAACATCCCACCATTAACCCTCTTTGATGCCTCGTCTCTCTGGGTCTGTGCGTTATAGCATGATTATCCTTTACTTTACAGCTAATGGCCACTTATAAGTGAGAACATACTGTATTTGTCTTTCTGAGTCTGGGTTACCTCATTCAGGATGATTTTTTTTTCTAGTTCCATCCATTTGCCTGCAAATTTTATGATGTCATTGTTTTAGACAGCTAAATAATACTCCATTGTGTAAATATACCACATTTTCTTTATCCATTCTTTGGTTGAGAGATATCTAGGTTGTTTCCACACTCTGGCTATTACAAATAAAGCTTCTGTGAACATAGTTGAACAAATGTCCTTGTGGTGGGATGGAGCATCCTCTCGATATATGCCCAGGAGTGATATAGCAAGGTTAGATCAATTCCCAGTTTTCTAAGAAACCACCATACTGATTTCCAGAGTGGCGGTACAAGTTTGCACTCCCACTAGCAACAGAAGACTTTTCCCCTTGCTCCACACCCTCTCCAGCATGAGCTGTCACTTGTGTTTTTGATCTTAGCTGTTCTGACAGGAGTAAGATGGAATTTCAGAGTAGTTTTGATTTGCATTTCCCTGATGGCTAATGTTTTTGAATATTTCTTTAAGTATCTCTTGACCATTTGAGATTCTTCTGTTGAGAATTATGTTTAGATATGCAACCCATTTTAATTGAATCATTTGGGCTTTTTATATAGCAGAATTAATAAAATCTCAGAGACAAATACTGGAGTTCAACCTGAAGACCAGAAAAGCAAAGCAGCCAGCCCCTGGCTCTTACCTCTACCTAAGTCTGAAAATGGCGATCCTGCCTCCAGGACACCTCAGATTGAGACTAAGACTGGGGACTATCTCCTCCCATTTTATAACCCTCTCTAATTCTGGGTAGTGCACCACTACCGCCTGGTTTCTATGACAAGCTAGTGTGGCTACTGGGATTAAAGGTGCGTGTCATGGCTGCCTGGTCTGTATGGCTGGCTAGTGTAGCTGTTTTACTCTCTGATCTTCTGGAAAGCTTTATTTATAAAATTACAAATGAAATGCTACTGCATTTTTATGTCTGGTTTCTTGAGTCCTATATATATATATTGGAAATCAGCCATCTGGGGTGGGGTCAGTGGGATTTTTTTCCCATCCCATAGGGCTGTCATTTTGTCCTTTGTCTAATCTTCATTCTTAAAGAAAATCTTTAGTTGTGCAGATAAATCAAGACTATTTTAAACATTGGGCATCCCTAGTCCCCAAATCTGAAATATTTTTGAATCTTAATGGTTTTGAGCTCACCAAATCTGACCTCATATAACTTGTTGCTGTCAAAACACAGATACCCTAAAATCACTGAATGAAATCAAGTCAGGCTGTATGCTCAGGCACATGTAAAACAAGCAGGTTTCATGTTTAGATTGAGTATCATCCCCTAAGAAATATAGTTATATGAATATATCAAAATATAAAAAAACTACAAAGTAAAAATACAAAACCACTTCTGGTCCCACACATTTTGGATAAAGAATACTACTCAACCTGCATGTAGAATTCTAGTGTGCCTTATCATGTGCAATATTAAAGATCATGACCTGCTTTCATTAGCATACTTCATTTCCTATCATGGATAATCAGGCATTAGTATGAACCTAGGACTGTCATTTGCCATATTTTGTTACTTTTCATATAACTGCCCTTTCTGTGTAGAATCCCAGCTAGGATTCTAAAATCTATAGTCATTTCTCCTTAGGCTCCTTTTGGCAAGACAGCTTTTCGGAATTTATTTTGAAAACCATAACTTTGAGACGCATTGTCCAGATATTTCATAGGTTGTCCCTCTTTACCTGGTGTTTTTCTAATAAGAGTTGAGTTGGAACTCAGATATAATATAATATCAAAGTTCCATTCTTTGATGTCAAGAGCGTACGATAGTGGTGCAATGCATCACTGAAGTGCCGACATTGATCTCTGTCTGACGTAGTATTTGCCTGCTTTCCCCTCCCTGAACTTGATCTCTTTTCCCTCCTGGTGCTCAGTGATTCTCTAAGGGAAGTCACAATGTGCAGCCCACACTTCCGGAGTAGGAAGTAATGCAGAAAGCAAGGATAGGATTAGACAGATTTTTTTTCCTATTGAAAAATCTATTAGAGTCCAGAAAAAGAAAGAGGGCAGAACATGAGTCAAAAAATCATTTGCTTGGGAGTAAAGAGCTGTGAGCATCAGACTTTGTCTCAAATTCTAACACCAGGCTCCCCAGTAAAACCCAGTGGTAGGCAGGTCCCAGACCAAGTTTCTAGACCAGCCCTCTCACGGATAACCTCTGGCTGGACAAGGCTTCCGGGCTCCAAACAAAAGAATGGAAACAAAGAAACCTATGGGGTTTATGGAACCGCATCAGAAAAGCAAACGCTTGATGTACAGGATTGAAAGAAGGAAAGGAGAAGATGGACCAGAAGGATTATTTAAAGGGATAACAGCAGAAAACTCTGCAAGTCTGGGGAGGGGTATAATGTCAACATTCGGAAGATCAGCATTCTCTAAACAGATTCTGTCAAAACAAGTCTATGCAGTGATGTGTTGTAATCAAACTACAAGCCAACCACAAAGAAGAATGTGGAATAGCTCAGTGCTAAAGCTTGTGCCCAGCACACACAACGTCCTAAGTTCAGTTCCTAACACCCAAACTTGTTGTTGTTGTTTAAACTCTTTGACTTTTTTGACTCTTTGAGGAGGGAACACTACCTAGCTCCCAAATAAATCATACAAGGAGACTTATTCTTACTTATAAATGCCGGCCTTAGCTTGGCTTGTTTCTAGCCAGCTTTCCTTAACTTTATCCCATCTACCTTTTGGCCCTGGGCTCTTTTCTTGTCTTACTTTCACTCTGGCTCCATGGCTGGCTTTGTGACTGGGTAGCTGGCCCCTAGCATCTAGCATCCTCCTCCTTTTCACGGTCCCAGATTTTTTTTTTCTATTTGTTTTCTCTGCCTGTCAACCCTGCCTATCCTTCTCCTGCCTCACCATTGGTTGGCCATTCAGCTCTTTATTAGACCAATCAGGTGTTTTAGATAGGCAGAGTAGCTCAGCTTCACAGAGTTAAACAAATGCAACAGAAAAGAATGCAACACAATTTTGCATCCTTACACAAATGTTCCACAGCATAAACAAATGTAACACGTCTTAAAATAATATTCTACAACACAAAATCAAGGACAAAAAAACAAAGACAAAAGGAAGATCCTGAAAGCACCACAAAGAGGAGGTGCATATCACACGCATAAATGTTCAATGAGACTAATAATAGATTTTGGAGTACAAAATCTATGGGTCAAGAGAAAGTGCGGTGTCATATTGATTGTACTAATGGATACAAATAGCCAAGCAAGAATATATACAAATACACATCACATATACCACATGTAACAAAACTAATAAACAAAGAAACTTCTTCATACTCCAATTAATATCAGAAAATTCTATGAAAGTACAAAACTCACTGGTACGGAACCACTGAACTAAGGAGTGCAAGTTACATATCTTCAGTGTGAGTGTTAGAGAGAAACCACTGAAAGTAACATAGCACTCTATAAAAAAATGTCAAATGTTGACACCAAAATGCAAAATGGCAAGGGTAAAGTCAAAGTGTTGTTTAGATCTGCCAAGCTGTCATCAGCGTGGAATATCCTGTTATGAACATAGAATGATTTAGGCGAGTCTCACGGTGACCACAAGGAAAAGATGGATAGTAAGTACGCAGAATGCATGAAATCGCTACAGGCATGCTAGGAAAGGGAGCTATCTAATCACAAAGGAAGGTGACAAGACAGTATTGAAGGAACAAGTGAACCATTTATTTGACAATAAATTGATTAGAGTCTAATTTAAAAATCCGTGTCAAATTCTAGTCATGGAATAGATTAGCCCAACTATATGAACCCTACAAAAGATTCACTTCACCTTTAAGAACACATTAAAGCCAAGCATAAAGGTGCATACTTTTAATCTCAGCACTCAGGAGACAGAGGCTGGTAGACCTTGGAGTTCAAGACCAACCTGATCTGTATAGAGAGTTCCCAGGCCAACCAGGGCTACAGAGTGAGACCCTGATTCAAAGAGCAAACAAGTAAACAAACTTCTATAGAAAGTAAAAGAATGGGAGAGAGGGGCTAAGGAGGTGGCTTAGTGGGTGTCCTGCTAGCCTACAGAGCCAACTTCAGGTTCCAGCACCTACATGTACAAAGCTATGATCTCATAATCCCAGAGCTTCATAGACTGAATCAGTCAGCTGCTAAGAGTTCCTTGACCAGCAAGTGAAGACAAATGGATGAGCTTCAGATCTGGGTAAAGAGTTACTGAGAAAAACACATAATGTACACTCTGCCCCCCAATTGCATGTATGTATACATGCACACATGTGAGCATGTACATGCTAACATTGGAAACTGTATTTCAAACAAGGCCAGCGGTGGCTACGCTCATGTCGGAAAAGAGACAACTGATGTTTCATGTACACAATGCAGGCCAGAAGAGGGTACCAAGTCACTTTAGAGATGGCTGTGAGCCACCATATGGTTGCTGGGAATTGAACTCAGGACCTTTGGAAGAGCAGGCAAAGCTCTTAACCACTGAGCCATCTCTCCAGCCCCCAACTGATGTTTTATACAATGATAAAGTGACAACTCCTTTAGGAGATATCACAGTTGTCAATATGTATACACCCGACATCAGAGGGTCTACGTATATATAACAAGTACCACTGGGTCTAAAGGGACTAACAGACCACAGTGCACCGATACTAGAGGACTTTCAGTGTTAGACAGTATTAGACAGTGTCCAGGAAGAAATTAATAAGAACATGTCAGATAATCTGCACTGTCCAGACATAACATATGGAGAATTCCATAAAAGCTGCAGAGGACACGTTCTTCCCGAGTCCAAATTGATCATTCTCCAGAGCAGGCCATGTGTTAGAGCAAGTCTTCAAAAAATTTAAAAATTATATCAAATATTTTTATGATCACAATGATATAAACTAGAAATCAGTGAGTGGGCACATTGGGGTGAGTTACAAAGCACATAGAAATTGATAAGGAATAATTAATAGCACTTTAACTACCAATCAGTCAGAGAAAAAATTAAAAGGGAAGTTAGATATATTGTGACAAAGGAATTGGACCTACACCATGACACCATCTACAGGATAAAGCCAATGCGATTCTGAGAAGGAAGTGTGAACTGGACCTACACCATGGCACAACCTATGGACAAAACCAATGGGATTCTAAGAAGGACGCTTGTAGAAGAACATGCCAACATCATGTATTTTGGTGGAGCTGGTTTCTTGCTATTGAATTGTTTGAGTTACTTATCGAAGGAAGGTCCCAAACCTTACATTCCAAAGATCTAGAATAAAAGAATAATAATAAATAGTAATAATAATAATGAAAGAATAAAGAATAAATTAATGTAAAGTTAGAATAAGATAGAAACTATCACTATTACCAAAACAGAAATCAATGAATCAGAGGTTAGACAAACAAGAGGAAAAAACCAACAAGAGGAAGAATTGTTTTCATGAAAGAAAAACAAGTGAAAATCCAAGGACAAAGAAGACTCAAGTAAATAAAATAGAAAGTAAGCACTGCAGCAGAAAGCACAGAGATGAATAAGGGAGGAGCAGGAAGAGCTATACAGCAACACAAGCTTAACCTAGCAGAAATAAGGCGTGCACACATTGGAGTGTCCTGTGAGGTAGAAAGCCAGGGTAGTGCACCAGTGAGTATGGAGGCTGCACAGTAATGGCAAGCCTCTCATCGAAGAAGCGGCTTGACAGTTTCATGACCCGGTTCTCATGCATGGAAAACCGCTTCCCCCCAAAACTGAAGAAAAAAACAACAATTTCAGGTTCCTTTTACGAGGCCAATATTATCCAGCCACCAAAGCCAAACAGGAGTGTGAAAAAAAAACACCATCCTCCATGAACACAGATGCAGACGTCCTCAGTAAAGTGCTCATGTGCACAATTCAACAGCTCTCTGTTCTGCAACTGTGATGGAGAGCATTGATCAACATACAGGAAGAGGAAGCCCCCAGGATACTAGCCTCCCAGGCATGCCCACAAGGAACTATCTAGATCAGTCCAGCCTCGGGGATTCTCTGTATTTGGTTGATTAATAGGGAAAGACTCGTCTGAACTGTGGGTGGCGCCACTCCCTGGCATCCCTGAGTGTACAAAATGGCAGAGGTGAAGTGAGCAAGGGCATCTCAGCTCCTGGACTGTGACGGTCGATGGCATGGGGTGGATTAACCCAAACCCCTGCTGCTGTGGCCTCCTTCTATGGGGCACTGCACCTTCTAACAAGGAGCCGAGATAATCCCTGGTTTCCTACCATTGCTTTTGTCGGGGTAGCTCATCACAACAATACAAAAAGAAACTAATACTCTGTCAACTGTGGCTAGTCACTGAAACTCAAGGGGCATGCATCAGGGACAAGCAAGGGGAATACAGGAGGGACATTCATGAAGTACAAGCAAGGGGCATGCATGAAAGATAAGCAAGGGGATCCTTGCAGGATATCCAGCCCACACAAGCCTATATATGTAATAATACACATCAACAAGATGAAGGACAAAAACTGTGTGATCTTCTTGGTAGATACAGAAAAAGCATGTACCCTAATCAATGCCCTTTCATGATTAAAACCTCTCAAAACCGTAGGTGTGGAAGAAATGGTCCTCTGTACAATAAAGGTGAGAAGCCTACCGTGCACACACTCGATACTGAAACGTGAAAAGGACGTTGTTTTAAGATCAGGAGGAATACAGTCATGCCCCCTCAAGCCACTTCTGTTCAACACAGAGAGTATGATTAGGACATAGGGGAAATAACTGGGCATCTAAATGGGACAGAAAAAACTAAATCATACCTGTTTTCCAATGACCTATACAGAAGTCCATGTAGACACCACCGAAACTTATTAGAATTAATAAGCAAATGAGGAACCTTTGAGACACAAAGTCAACATACAAAAATCTGCAGCATTTCTATGCATGAGTGATGGCTGCCTGGAAGGGAATAGGAAAACAGTCCCATGTATAATAGCTATCTAAAACCAGAACATGCACAGGAATAAGTCTAACCAAGAAAGTCAAAGGCAATATAGACTGAAAACTATAAAACACTAATAAGAGAAAGATGCAAGATACCCCAAATCTGTGGCCAGGCTACCCAAAGTGAGCTATGAATAAATACAATCCCTGTCAAAATGTGAAATTATTCAGATTAATCAAAACAATAAAAAATTTGTTCGGAACAATAAAACGCTCCAAGAGTTAGAGTAATCTCACACAAAAAACAATGAACCCAGAAGCATCACAATTCCTGATCTCAAAATACATTATAAGCTTTCATAATCAAAACAGCATGCTATTGCCTTACAAACTTTGATGAATAGAACAGGATAAGAGTCTTAAATTAAGCACAAGTACTTATATTATTTCATTTTTGACAAAGGTCCCAAGAGTGTATAACAGGGAAAAGACAGTTTTTCTAACCAGCTGTATTAAGAAAACTTTATGTCCACATGAAGAAGAATTAAGTGGGATTTTTATTGCGTATCACATATAAAAATCATCTCAAAGTGGATTAGACATCAACATAAGAAAGAAAAAAAACTACTAGACAAATAGAGGGGATAGGTCTGGGGAAACTACTCAGCTGCTATGAGTATGCCATATGGTCCCCAGAACCCATGCAGAAAAAGCCTGGCAGAGCAGTGCATGTCTGTCATCTCAGCGATGGGAAAGTGGAGTTAGGCAGATCCTGAATTTCCTGACTGTGCCGCTTAGCCTACCTGGTAAGTTCCAGGGCAGTGAAAGGTGAACGGCACCTGAGGAACGACATGCAAGCTTGTCCTCTGGCTCCCACATCCATGCACCTATCCTTAGAAACGTGCACATGTACACACACGCACAAAAACAAAACATGGAGAATGTTCTGTGACATTGGTCTGGACAATAGTTTCTGGTCTGGACAATGATTTTGGCTGGAAAGAAAAGCAACAGACTACCAAGCAAAAAGATAGATTGAATAATACCAAGCTAAATTTCTCCTGCAAGGCCAAAGAAGCATTCAACAGTCAGGAGACAAATCCATGTGTTGGGAGAAAATATTTCCAAAGGGTACATCCACCAGATGGCTCCTATCTAAAACATAAGTAAGTCAAACAATTCAATAGCAAGAAACCAGCTCCGCCAAAATAGACAATGGCTAGAAACAGACATTTCTCGAAAGAAGGTCCAGGAATACCCAGCATCTATGTGAAGACATCACCAACTTCTCAAATTACCAGAGAAATGTGAATTTTAAAACAAATGACATATCAGCTCACACAAGTCTAAAGAGGGCTGGTAAAAGCAGAAACGGTAGTGGGTGTTTCTTGGGGGAGATGTTTGGTGGTTGTCTTTAGATGAAAAGTCTATAGTGTGTGACTTTTGTGGCCTGTCCTCAGGGGCCAGGCCTCCCACCCTCTAGTCCCAGGCTTAGCTATGTGTCTGACAGCAGTGTTGCTAGGCTTCTTCCTGCAGAGTCCCTAACAGTCTTCCTGAGGCTCACGGTTGCTCCGGACCCTTCCCCACCAACTCATCAACCTTTCAGGTGAGGAAAACCTCTTCTAGGAAAAACCACACCAAGCAGAAGAAAGTGAGCAAAACTCGACCTGTGAGAGTCGAGTGTTGTCAGCTCATATCGCAAGGCTGGAGGCCCGGGCTCTGTGTCTTTCTTTTGCTGTGCAGACGTTCAGAGCCTGTTTGAGACTGTTTGGGATCCATGTGTTAAATTTTTTTAAATAATCATCGTTATATATTGAATAAAATAAATATTAGGTTGTCAATAAGATTAATTTCATGCCCTCTCTGTGCAGAATTTTATGACAGGTATTTTGAATATTAAATTTACATTGTGTCATCGAAAAGGTAGAGGAACTTTATTTAGAAGTAATAGATGATGACATTTAGCCAGGATATATTGCCAAAGGCGAACTGTTTCTCCTCCTCCTCTTCCTCTTCCTTTCCCTCTTCTGCTTTCCCCCTCCTTCTCTCCTCCCCACCATTTAGCCTAAACTGGCCAATCCTCCTGCCTCTGTCTCCTGAGTGCTGGGATTACAAGCACTGATCACTATCTTGAGTTTTCAGGGGTAAATTTCATTGTGAAGCTGGTGGGATTTAGACTTTGGGGACCTTCATTTGTACAGTAGTCGACTAAGGCCAAGGAATCATAATTTAGGATTTTTAGAATCATGGCAAATGTGTATAGTATCAGGACCTTCCAAACCCGACTTTTTCTCTCAGTATTACCAAATATGAAAGGGTGGAAGGGGAGCTGTAAAAACTCTGGGAATAAAGGACAGGACTTCTCTGGAGCAAAAACAGAGGGCAGGAGTGTCTGACCTCCCACTCTTCTCTCCAAGGCAGCAGTGAAGTCTGGGTTTCCTCTACAGACGGAAAACTGGGTCAGACTCGTGTCCATGGCTCTTTGGGATCACCTTGATCAAAGAGCAGAGCCCCTGAACCAAGAGATGACCAGCAAGCAAAACAGACGTCTCCAAACCCACTATAAAATTTCCCCATGGCTGACGCTACCCAGAAAAACGTCTAGACACATTTGTAATCTGTTTCAAAAAAGGTCCAGGTTAAACCTGAGCACTTCTTTTTTCTAGAAGTCATCTCATTTTGAAAATAATTTTCCTCAGGGTTTCTGTAAATACTTCCTCTGGGAGATTAACAGACTGTTTTCCTCAATTAATTTAACCTGTTCACAGATCTGCACCAACGGATTCCCCACCGCAAGGGAAGTGCTGAGCGGTAATGGAGGTGGTAAAAGGACCCTTTAGGGATTTCCTTCCTTTGCTAAACTTTCAGTGGAAACTGGAAGCTACACTGTCTCTATTTTAAACAATCTTTTTCTTCTAAAGTAATATTTATTTATTTATTTATTTATTTATTTGGAGGCTGGGGGTCCATGCACCGTGATCGATAGTGGAAGTCAAAGGAAAAACGTAAGGGAATTGGTTTTCTCCTCTCAGCTGGTGAGTCCTGGAACCAAACTCAAGTCATCACCCTTAGGGGCAAGAGCCCTACCTGCAAGGCCATCTCTCTGGGCCAGGATCCCCTTCTGGAACCTGTGTGTGGAACATGGTAATGTTTAGTCATAGCGCATTGCTCATTTATGAAGCACTCTGGACCGCGATAGGTCACATGGCAAATGACGTGTTGTAACCGTGTTCGTGTGAGCAGGTCGTCAGCCAAGCTTTTGAAGGATGAAAGAACTGAAGAAAAGCCTTCACACACACACGTGTTCCAAGGCGATTACATTTAACAAAAAAAGCTTAATAGCCAGATTATTAATGTTTCTTGTTAAGATGATATGTATGTCATATATATATATATATATATATAATCTGCCAAAACTGAAAGAAAATATTCGGAATTAAATATGTTTATATGTACTTACATGCTCTCAGTAGGTAAATTCAATTTCCTAACAGATAATATCACAGCATACGTAAGTTTTATGACAACTAGGTCAAAGGAAGAACACTGAAGCAATGAATGTCATTTGTATTATGTCCTATCTAATGTTACATTTTCTTGTGATGCTCAAGTTGAACTCAGCGTTCATTTTTGATTTGGAGATGTTGCTTGACATATGAATAAACCCATACCAATTTAAGGATGCCTGAATTTGAAGTGCTGCTTCTAAGAAAACTCTTTTCGGTGCCTCTAGGAGTTAATGCATGCTAAGTTGTAAACAAAAATAAATAAAATAAGCAATAGCCTGGCAAACTAAATTGTTCTAATTTAATCTTAGGTCTGAAGGTTCTTAAAAACTGCTAGCGTTGATTGGGGGCTCAAGGGCAGGTTTTATGATCTCTGCGGTGCTTTCTCCTGTCACAAGATGGTTGGTGCTCCAGCCATTAAATCTACTTTCTAGGCAGAAAAAAAAAATAGCCTAAGAATTAAAGGCACATAAGAGGCAGCGCATATATCCAGAAAACAAATATTTTCCCAAAAGTCTCACCTGGGCATTAGCCTTGTCTCTGAACACTGAGAGGAGAATAGTCCTTAATTGAGAGGAAAGTTGAGAGGACACCTGTTACTTTTTATATATTATTTCTTATAGCACTAAAAATTCTTTAGCCTACAGGGCTGGATCTTCCACACGCCCGTCCCCAAGGCCTGTGCATCTCATGTTCAGGTTTACCACGGCGATAACCCCTCTCCTCAGTACCGATTTCTCTATTGCCTACTGGGTTAACTTTACTAGTCAGTGTGACAGAGCACATGGCTGGACGGGAGTCAAGGGAAGAAACGTTTACTCTGGTTGGCATTCTGGTTTAATCCATCATGGCAGGGCTGGTATGGCAACAGGAGCAGAGGATGGCTGGTCACATTATATCTACAGCCAGGAAGCAACAGGAGTAGACCCTGGTGCTCTGCTTGCTTGGCTCCTATAGTCAGTCATGGCCGCCACCGCCATGGACTGGGTGGGTTTTCCTTCCGCAGTCAAACTCATAGATACACCTACATGGTAACTCTAAATTCATTCAAAATGACAATGACAATTGACCATTACAATATTATAGTCATATTAATTAATGGTTTCTTATATAACTGACACCGGAGATAATGCTAGTATTCTAGTTCATTTCTATAACAACCCTGCAACTTGGGTACGTATAATGGTCACCACGAAGAAGATGGAGTAAAGTTAATTACTGCCCAAAACCCCACAGCTAATGAATGAATAATGGAGCTTAATTCAGACACAGCAGCCTGGCTCCAGGGCCCCGCTCCTCATCAAGGTGCTGAAGTAGCAGCATAAAATCCAACTGCATAGTTTTGAATGCAGAAGGCAAAAGATTTAGTATGGAGAAATATGAGCGAAATAAGGAAGCTCATAACACTTTAGCATAAAGTCAGCAAGTCCTAGGAAGACTCATCTTCAGTAACCTTGATTACTTGTTATCTCTGTGTCCTCTGCAATAGCATGGAAGAGCTAGGAAGAGCCTTGAAAACAGTGTTCCTGGGCAGCAAGGCCAAGAAGACCCGTGAGGATCGCCTGAGACAGATTATGTTTATAGAAAGAGAGCAGAGATCATGACCAAGGGGAACAAGGAAATTAACTTGGTGTGGATCTTTGGCCTTTCAGGACATGAACTACTTCCTCTTTGTGAGGTATCTGTGGTCTAAACTACACCTACACACATTTCACTTAAAGGTATCTGTGCTGAAGTACAAGCTTAAACCTGAATTTAGGGACACTTTTGTGGGGAAGCCAACTTCCAACTCACTGAAGGGCTCCTCCATCTTACCAAAGTTTTGTAGGTGTTGGCGATTCTCATCAACTAGAACCAAGAAGAATTATTTTGGACACGGGGATGGTGTCACCAATACCACCTTCATATCAGCCAGCATTTCCTCACTGTGTAATCTTAGTCCAATGCCCTCGTGACAGATGTACTACTGTCAACCAGGAGGAAACTGAGGCTGGGGGGGGGGGGTCAATAACGCATAGTTCCAGTGTTTTACAGTTATTGATTTGCCGATTCCACCCTCTCTAATACCTAATCGATGACCCTGCCCCTCCCTCCTGTTTTCCCTTTCCTTCCACAGACATGGCTTCACGGACTTCTTTCTCAAACACTTCAACATAAAAGTGCCCTGAATATCTTCCATATCACATAAAGTGTTGCCTGCTTCCTTCCTTCCTGGATTGGACTCATGATACATAAGCAAAGGAAAAAAATTGTATTTAATTAAAATTTAAGAGGCAGGTGTGGGGAGAGATGGCTCAGCAGGTAAAGTGCCTGCCGCTTGCATGAACAGAGACCACCCCAGAATCTGTGTAATTCCAGGCATGGCAACACGGTCTGGAATCCCGGTGCTGAGGGTTACAGCAATAGACAGATCCTGAAAGTTTTGTGCCCAATCAGTATAGTCAAACTGGCACACTTCCAGTTCAGTGAGTTCAAATCCCTGCCTCTTTCCAGTTCAAAGTCTGCCTCAAACAGTAAAGTGGAAGGTGATAGGGGCAGTCTGTTCAGTATGAACCTCTGAGCTCTAACACACGGGGGAATGCACAGCACAGCATACTCACGTTCAGAGAGACAATGTCCATTTACAGCTGGAGCATAAATTGCATTCCACGGTAAAACAACTCACCCTGAGTGAACAGATGACGGAAGGGAGCAAGGACTGAGCGCATTATCAAACATGTCACTTCCCTACGGGCCACAGCCGCAACCATTCATGAAGGCTTAGCCTTCAGAATTGTTAACGTGTGTTATTGGTAACCAGTAACCAGGTCACATTTTCAAGCCTTCATAATTGTAACGTGGGTTATTGGTAACCAGTAACCAGGTCACATTTTCAAGCCTTCATAATTGTAACGTGGGTTATTGGTAACCAGTAACCAGGTCACATTTTCAAGCCTTCATAATTGTTAATGTGTGTTATTGGTAACCAGTAACGAGGTCACATTTTCAAGCCTTCATAATTGTTAACGTGTGTTATTGGTAACCAGTAACGAGGTCACATTTTCAAGCCTTCATAATTGTTAACGTGTGTTATTGGCAACCAGTAACCAGGTCACATTTTCAAGCCTTTATAATTGTAACGTGGGTTATTGGTAACCAGTAACCAGGTCACATTTTCAGTTTAATTTCAATGTAACTTCAGTTTCCTAGTAATCAGGTCACAACTTCCATTTAGAGAAAGTCCTATCTACCCCCTCCAGGTTCATTCTCTTCCAGTCCAGCTCTGGGTCCAGGGCTATAGCCTGCCCTCTGCACAGCCAGGGGTTCCTGTATGCTCAGGGTATAGGCTGGTCAGCAGAGAAATGGGGAAGAAAGGTCAGGCCACTACTGATAACCAATATTCAGCTCTGTTGCTAGACCCTGGTCTATGTCCTGTCAGCCTAAATTCTCACAACCAGTGCTCATGGGAGTTTGTTAATTTGCACCCAGGCCTCCACGCTTCAAACCTGGAGGTCTTAAGAACTTGGTACTATTGCTGCAAAAATACCAGAAGTTCCCCATCCCTAGGCACGTTTGCATGACACACTGACCCTTATCATCCTGCCAGCATCTCCACTAGTAGTCCCTCAAGCTGACTTTGCTCCTAAGAAAATGTCGTCTGTTTTTTTCTGTCTAAAGTGTGGTATAAGCGAACTTCTATTATAATAATCTTTATATCAGGCAACCACAGAATGTGTGCAAAGCAGCTGTTCTGTAGTCGATTGAAAGGTTGTTCCAGGGCACACCAGGAAACTTCATCAAAACCTGGACGTCTAAGGCCTCCCAAGAACAAACACTGCATTTCCAACCCAACTCAATGCAAGTATCTAGGCCATGTTTGTGTTCCTCTAAGCTTTAATCTCAGTGCTAAGAAAAAGGTTCTCTCTGTGTGCCCTCCCCCCCGCCTCCACCCCGTGTGTGTTACATCCTCAGATGTGTTTCAGTTACGTAACATGGGTTGTCAATGGGTGATCCACATGACAACTACGGGCCCGTTCACACTTGTCGCAGAAACACATCCTTTCCATCGCAATGTGTTCCTAGAAGCCACATTCAAGAAAGCATATTCCTGCGAGTCCTCAGAAGAAGGTGGTCCATACATCCAACCATGCACATTGGGAACCAATTAAAAGACTAACAAAAGTCTTCAGGTTTGCAGCTAATCAGCGAATGTAAGGGAAGGGCAGCTCATCTCCTATTCAATTACTTCATCAGCGTGGCAATTCAAACTCAAACTAACAAGTAATTGAAAAGTACAATATAATTTTTAAAGAGACCATTAATGACCACAAAAAAAACATCAAAACCAACAAAATGTAGGTGATGCAATGAATGGAAATTTGTTTAATAAAGAGATTGTTGAAGCAATTATTAATGTATCTGTTTGGGTCTGCATATTTCCTCAGTACTCTCTCAACCTTGCTGTGCATTTCTGAAACATTGAGAAATAATATCAACCCTGTACCTCTTAGGGATTCATTTATCCTTTTATCGTAGAAGAGAGAGAGAGAGTTTGAGCTCTTGTTCTGAAACAAAAATTTCTTAGTAATCAATCAAAGCTTTTGAAAAATAGCCTCAGCAGCTACATTTGAAGGGTATGCAGTGCTCTGCAATAAAAAAGAAAGGCACCATGCATTTCAAGCATACTGTGAAGTGGGCACGCTCTGCTCCCTGATGCCCAGCGCGGCTCAGACTTGTTCACCAACACTCAAGCATAAAGAGCTGCTTTCCCTAACCCTTTGACTTCTAATAAAAAAGGCTCATTCTGTTGTCTTTAAATATGAAATGTATCCATAATTTTAAAAATTAAGGTACTTTATCGCCTAACAAAGACTGAAGTTAAAAAAAATAGGACACAGAAGATACAACATAATGTTAAGAAAAAGCTCGCTGGGGGGGAAATATTCTTCTCTCCTTGTTTTTCTGGCTTGGAAGTTTTGAAAGTAAGAAGCAACTGTTTATCCAGAAAAGGCTAAAAAAAGTATAGGATAGCATGCTATATTTTAAAATCCTTGTATTGAAAGTGCTATTTTAATGTATTTCATATGGAATTATAGAAATCCTCTTTACCCCTATCTCAAACTGATTTAAATTCAAATTAGCCAAAATATTAATGCTACCCAGAATACTCTGGGGAATTAGTTTCAATATTTCATAATTTTAATTTTTCTACATTTTCATGATAAAATTAGGAAATATCACAAAAACATTTAACTATTTGGACAACTTGGCGTTAAATATAGTGTACTGAACATGTATTTGTCCTGACTTCTGAAACAAGGAAGCTTTTTCTTTAAAGCATACATCCACAAAAACAAAAAGACTCAGAGGTGGGGTGGGGGAAATGACATCACAAGTTCCGAGGCAGAAAACTAGGCGGATAAATGGCAGCTGACTGAGAAGGCAAGTTAAAGCTAAAACCAGAAATAAATCAACACAAAACTGAGAACTGGAGCAACACATACGTGCTAAAGTGGGAAAGGGAAGGGGCAGGAGCTGGGATAACAAAGGGACACCTTCAGCTGCTCCGCACATTCAGATTCTCCACAGAAACAAGCCCCCCCCCCCCCCACACACACACACGCACACATCAGTCTCACCGACTGGGAATTTTCGGTTGTCTTTTGGGGATGACCGAGCATGAATTGCTGCATTACAGGGAGAGCAAGTGCCGGGCAGACTTACAGGACCAAGGTTCACAAGGCATTGGTGCTCAGGCGTTGGAAACAGCCTCAACACCATCCTAGATGCCATCTCGGGTGAGAGAAGGGTTACCTACAAGAGAATGAAAAGGTTCATGATGGAAGTTTAGGAACGAAGATACTTATAAGGTGGGGAGATTTTGAAACTAAAAACTTGTGGGGCAGTGGTGGCACATGACCTTAATTCCAGCCCTTGGGATGCAGGTGGATCTCTGGGTTAAGCCCAGCATGGTCTACAAAGAGAGTTACAGGACAGCAAGGGATACATAGTAAAACCCTGTCTTGAAAGAGAAAGAGAGGGAGGGAGGGAGGGAGGGAGGGAGGGAAGGAGGGAGGGAGGGAGGAAGACAGACAGTCAAACTTCTGGGAGGCGTCTCAGGATTGTTCCGTGAAATCTCTAAGTGTCTTTGCTTCTGTTCTGTGCATTTTGAGTTCAGCCATGTTTGATTGTAATAGCTTCACTTGCCTAGCAACCTTCAGTCTCCTGCCTTGGAGACCAACCATATCCTTGACCCCTCGAATGGGCAACCATAACTCGACCCTGGAGTGGGCAGCCATAACTCGACCCTGGAGTGGGCAGCCATAACCTCGACCCTGGAGTGGGCAGCCATAACCTCGACCCTGGAGTGGGCAGCCATAACCTCGACCCTGGAGTGGGCAGCCATAACTCGACCCTGGAGTGGGCAGCCATAACCTCGACCCTGGAGTGGGCAGCCATAACCTCGACCCTGGAGTGGGCAGCCATAACCTCGACCCTGGAGTGGGCAGCCATAACCTCGACCCTGGAGTGGGCAGCCATAACCTCGACCCTGGAGTGGGCAGCCATAACCTCGACCCTGGAGTGAGCAGCCATAACCTCGACCCTGGAGTGGGCAGCCATAACCTCGACCCTGGAGTGGGCAGCCATAACCTCGACCCCTGGAGCTGACAACCCACAGGAAAGGATGCTGCGGGAGGCAATGACCACAACAATCCAGGTCAACAGTCACAGAGGATGAGGACCAAGAGAACTGGGCAACTATAGACGAGTGGGAGGAAAACTCATTGTCCTGGAGTATTCTAGGACATGTTGCAGGTGGTTCTTTCAGAGAAGTCGCTCAGCTGGACCTTGAAACACAGGCAACTGACCAGCGGCCTGGCTAGGGATGAGGGACCTGAGCCATGTTTAACTTTGCTGTGACCATTTGGATTCAGGTCGACCAAGACAGGGACATGAATTTAGGCTAGGGGAAAATGTCTCTTCATCCAGGGTTTCCGCAGCTCAGGGGTGTGGGCAGCACAGCCATTATCCACAAGTGCTAAAATTTAAAAACTATCAAATTACCCAATGATCCAAATTTATATGGCAGGGAAAGAGAACTTGAGAATAATTATATTAGCATGAATAAGTAATCAGATGGTAAAGATGAGTACAAAGATTGTGAAGATATATGATCAAAATTTTCTTGGCATTTTATATTGCTCTTTATGCAAATATGACCAAATAAAAATAAAACATTTTCAGCCTACACTGTAGGCCTTATCCAAATGAGAACAAATGTGTATTGATTTATAAAATCTTTTCTTCAACAACCCTCCACATACATTCACGCTACACACACACACACACACACACACACACACACACATTCACACACACAGAAAAACACACGTGCAGGTGCATGCTTCACAAGATTTGCTTTGTCACTTGAAGCATTTGCTAAGAATGGACGGCCATTTGAAGGCAAATAAATCTAAAAGGTGTTGCTGCTGGCTCTTGAGAAAAGTGATTTTGGTTAAAACACGGAGAGGCTTGTCTTTCCCAGGATAGAGAGCATGATATTGGTATGTTTTCTGTGACTAACATGGAATACACGAGACAAGATGATCTACAGAGGAAAAAATACAGAGTGATTTTGCGAACCATTCAGAGGTTGGGAAGGCCCTGTCTTTGGCTTGGCCTCTTTGGTCATAGCCTGATGCCTCCAGTTCCTGACAGACGACAAAGGGGCACACTCAGCAGCTGTCAGAAAGAACACAAAGGATGGAGCTGCTTATTAACAATAACCCACTCTGGGAACGAAACCAGTCACGTCATTCTAAAAGCAGGAAGTTACTCAAAAGTTTAATCCATTTGTGGAAGCCCTGTCCCTGTAACCAAAGCACCTTCCACTAGGCAACACTGCCCAACTCTGCCACACCGGGAACCACGCTTCAACGTAAGTCTTGTTGGGAATGAACCATATTCAAACCATAGAGTAAACAAGTCCAGAACCATACAGTGAAGGCTTGGTTAGTAGGAAGAGCTCAGAGACGTATGGAGCAAGTGAGAAAAAGAGGAGACGTGACCTTTGTTAGAAAGTGAGGGGCGAAGGACTCGCTATTACGCTGAGCTGGGTCTGATGTCGGCGTTATCTGTCAGACCCTCGGATCTGCAGGAACTTTGTCACTGAGTCACAGGGGAGCTGGAGGTTTGCTGGTGTGCACTGTGTGGCACTAGAGAAGGCAGAAGATGCACTCATGATGAGGGTGACAGTGCAACCTGAGCAGACGGGACAGGAGACCCCAGGCTTTTCTCTGTCAAAGCGTCTGTAATAAAGCATTTGTGCGGTTCTCATGAGCACTTGGGCTGAGAATTGGAACCATAGGCGTACCCATCCAGTCACAACTTCCAGACTTAGAGCCTTGTTCAGATATCACCTGTCTTAATTTGGTTTCTATTGCTGTGGTAAAAAAACGCCATGACCAAAAGCAACTTGAAGGGAAAAGAATGTATTTTCATCTTAACCTTCCAGGTAACAGTTAATGACTGAAGGAAGCCAGGACAGGAACTCAAGCCAAGCAGGAGCCTGGAGGCAGGAGCTAATGCAGAGGCTAAGGAGGGATGCTGATACTGCCTTGCTTCCCATGACTTACTCAGCCTGATTTCTTATACACCTGTATTGGGATGGCGTCTTCCATAATTGTCTGGACCCTCCTGGTCACTAATTAAGAAAACATCCTACAGACTTGCCCACAGGCTAGTCTTAAGGAAGCAGCTACTCATGTGGTTCCTTCTTTTCAGGTAATTTTAGCTTGTGTCCAGCTGATAGGAAGAAGGAAAGCCATCTCCCTTCTTCACTCTTGGCTTTGAGTCTGCTACCCCCAAAACTACACTAAGTCAGGAGAAACCGAGCACAGCAACCCTTAACAATTCCCATCTAAGACGTCAAACCTCAGCTACTCGTTTCAGAACTGCGATCCCATGAGCCATGTCCTCTTACAAACAACACCGTTAGCTTTGCCTTTGCAGTGTAGCCAGAGCTTGACCGCATCTCACCACCTCCATTTTCACTGTGTGGCCATTGCTCCCTCGCAGCTCCCACAGCAATGGCCTCTTAGCTAGTCTTCCTGCATAGCCCATGCCAGATTGCTCCTCAGATCATCCAGGAAACTACAGCCAGAGTCTTAGCAAAGGTCTACACGAGATTCCCTTTTCCTCCTGCTTTGACTTTCTGTCCACAGTTTCCTGTGTCTCCCTGGCTCCCTGGGGCTCCTTGAACACTGAGGGACACTGCTGCCCAGACCCTCTGTGATCACTGTGTTTAGAGTAACGCTAGTCTCCCAGGGCGGTGTAGCCACCTAACACGTCCTATGACATGGAAGTCACGTCCTTAGAACTGTGAGCCAACACCCCACAAGTCTGCCACGCCTTCCTCCCTACCCTGCTTATTCCCACAATGCTCATCTCCATCTGATGATGATGTCACTGTCTTGCTGGGCTTCACTGATCTCCATTACGTCTTTCCTCCATTTCACCACATACAAACTCCACAACGTCCAAGATCGGTACCCCTTTTGGTATTACACACCTGGCCACCTCGAACAGTACCGAGCACTGAGCATACAGAGGGTGTATGATGAAACTGTCTGAACAAATGAATTTAATGCATTAACCTTATACGGTGAATGCTTGAGAATGTTGATATCTTTGTATTGATCTTTATTGTGTCTTGGCCTTCATATCTTATAATCTGCCTTTGGAAACAGAGAGTTCATTTCTCTCTTCCATCTTCTAGTGCTATTAATCCAACTTGCATCAAGTTGCAAAGGCAAGCTCCTTGCTGAGCATACTTTTGCTGTGAGAGCAGGCAGGAGGCAATTAGAGAAGACACTTGCAGTCCGAAGCCCCAGGTCCCAAGCCTGCTTCTTCAGTGAATTCTTGTGTAAGCATGGGACTGCGCGCACATTTTTAACAGAATGGGATTGTCTGAAGAAGGTAGAATGGGAAACTAAGTGGGTAGCTGGAGGAAAAAAAATACTGGATGTCATAATTTGCCTTTCATAAATTCTCACAAGTGAGAAACTCATCTAAAAATGGAAATTCTAAGACAATCAAAACTGAGATGTTACAAACTTAATTTTTGTTTTTCTTTCTTTTCATCTGTGCAAATGCCTTCCATTTCCTCTGATTTTATCGCCCAGGAGGAAGCATCTGTATTGGTAAATACCCTCCTGGGACACATCTGTCCTTTCACGTCCCATCAATCAGCAGGGCTCAGTGGCTGGCCACTGTCAACGCATTGAAGATGTGCAGCTCATTTAATATGAATTGTGCAACGCTGTCTTTGCTCTCCGTATTTACCCAGTTACAACCAGGAACAGTGGAGTAGCAAGCACACTCCTTTCATTTATCTTCCGCTAAAGCTTAGTCTGTAACTAATCAGAAGAAAGCCACATTATTGTTTACACTGTTTAAAAAATAAGTTTGTGAGTGCTTTACGAAAAATGTGGTAGCTGGATGTTCTGCTTTAGAGTATTTTCAAATACCTCAAGCAGTTGAGAATGCTTTGACTTATGGGGATTTTCAATGTTTTTTAGAAGTCTCTTTGATCTGTGTGTGAAGAAGAGCCAAACATAACTAAACCAGCATTTCTCTAGGACCTAGGTGTGTACTTTCTTTAAAAGAGTAAAGAACCATTATATTTTAAAATCATATGCAAGCTACATCAGAGCAATTTTTCTATACAGGCACATGTGTGTGTCTATGACAAGAACTCTAAGTCTTTGAAGAAGAAACGGAAGGATCTCACATGCTCTTGGATTGGGAGGATCAACATAGTAAAAATGGCAATTCTATCAATAGATTCAATGCAATCCCCATCAAAATCCCAACAAAATTCTTCACAGACCTTGAGAAAACAATAATCAACTTTAAACGGAAAAACAAAAAACCCAGGATAGCCAAAACAATCCTATACAAATAAAGTACTTCCGGAGGCATTATCATCCCTGACTTCAAACTCTATTACAGAGCTACAGTAATGAAAACAGCTTGGTGTTGGCACAAAAACAGAGATGTTGACCAATGGAATCAAATCGAAGATCCGGACATAAATACACAAACCTATGATCACCTGATTTTCGACAAAGGAGCTAAAATTATACAATGGAAGAAAGAAAATGTCTTTAACAAATGGTGCTGGCATAACTGGATGTCAACCTGTAGAAGAATGAAAATAGACCCATATCTATCACAATGAACAAAACTCAAGTCCAAATAGATTAAAGACCTCAATATAAATCTGACCACACTGAGCCTGATAGAAGAGAAAGTGTGAAGTAGTCTGCAACACATGAGCACAGGAGAGCACTTCCTACATAGAACCCCAGTAGCACAGACAATAAGAGCAACATTGAATAAATGGGACCTTTTGAAACTGAGAAGCTTCTGTAATGCAAAGTACAAGGTCTTGAAGAAACAAACAAAACCAGCCAGAAGTGGAGGCACATAACAGAGGCAGAGGCAAACATATCTCTGTTAGTTTAGGCCCAGCCTGGTCAACATGGCAAATTTCAGACTAGACAGAGCAACATAGAGAGAGCCTGTCTCAAAACAAAAAATTTCAAAACAAAGCTTACTTGTTCAGGCTGCAGAAATGGCTCCACAGTTAAGAGTACTCGCTGCTCTAGCAGAGGACACAAGTTAAGTTCGTACCATTTACATCAGCTGGCCTGTCACTACAGTTGCACGGCATCCAATATCGTCTTCAGAAGTCTGCACATACATGCACATATAGTTACACTCACACACACACAGAGAGAGACAGACAGAGAGAGAGAGAGAGAGAGAGAGAGACATACAATTAAAAGTAAACTAAATCTATAGAGAAATGAAGATGAAGATGGAGGAGAGGAAGGAGAAAAGGGGAAAGGAGGACAAGGAGGAAGAAAAGGAGGAGCAAAAGGAAGAAGCTGTTGCAGCTGCCATGACGATTGACAAAGGTTAATGTCCACAGAGTCTGAAATGTGTGAATCTAGTCACCTCTGCTCAGGGAAAAACAGCGCGAAGGGTCCTTCCCAACCAATGTTCCATTGGAGAGTGACGTCATAACCTTCACACCCTAAAGAATTCCTGGTACCTTATCTTTAATTTCTCTCCTCTGCATCATGAAAGGTGGTATTGCTGTAACATCCATGAGAGAGTTGGGGGAAAAAAATAGCCATTCAAACCTTTTCTTCAGGCTTTGTCTTCTTGTGTAAGCCCTCTTGGAAAAGGCAAACCCGTCAGGTGACAAAGTAAAACAAGCCCCAGAGTCAAAGGAAGCAGTTAGCCGGACTGGGATTTTTCTTCCTTCACAGCTGATGATAAAATGATGAACACAGAGCAGAAGCTGGCTGAAGATCAGGTGCCGGACCAGAAACCGAAAAAATTCATGCTTGAGAACTTTCTTCTTTTCCTGGGGAGGCAAGAAACTGTGCATAACTCAACCCCTTCTCTGTGCCCTGTGAGATAAGAGGACAAGGATACAGGATGTCAGAAAATCAGTTCATTTTCCTTTTCAGACAAGTCTTCCTGCATCAGCGTGGTACCTGAGTTGACATTAGTTAGTAATCATTTTTCTGGGGTATTCTGTTCATTGTACGTCTCTCGCCTCCCGGAAGCAACCATGTGAACGGTGAGCCGAGCTGTCAGAATTCTGATTCCTGCCTGCTAACGTTATCACTTGCTGCTGTTCAACAGCGTGAAAATATTACTCCTAATAGGACAGCGTGCATATGCTGCTAGGGTGGAAATAATGTCGCCACATTCTGTCTGCCTACAAGCACAGTAGCAGTGAACTGGGGTGAAAAGCAATTTCCCAAGCAAAGGTTCCATAAAATGCTCGCTCTGAAGGCATGGATGGCACAGATGACATGGAGCAGCTTCACCTCAGACCTGATTCTAAGTTACACTCACATAAGGTGTCACTACTGCTCACGCTAGGTGTACCACTGCACACACTAGGTGTGTCGCTGCTCACACTAGGTGTCATTGCTCACACTAGATGTCACTACTCACACTAGGTGTGTCACTGCTCACACTAGATGTCACTGCTCACACTAGATGTCACTGCTCACACTAGATGTCACTGCTCACACTAGATGTGTCACTGCTCACACTAGGTGTGTCACTGCTCACGCTAGGTGTGTCACTGCTCACACTAGATGTCACTGCTCACACTAGGTGTGTCACTGCTCACACTAGGTGTGTCACTGCTCACACTAGGTGTGCCACTGCTCACACTAGGTGTGTCACTGCTCACACTAGGTGTCACTTCTCACACTAGATGTCACTGCTCACACTAGATGTCACTGCTCACACTAGGTGTGTCACTGCTCACACTAGGTGTGTCACTTCTGCTCACACTAGGTGTGTCACTGCTCACACTAGTTGTCACTGCTCACACTAGGTGTCACTGCTCACACTAGGTGTCACTGCTCACACTAGATGTCACTGCTCACGCTAGGTGTGTCACTGCTCACACTAGATGTCACTGCTCACACTAGATGTCACTGCTCACACTAGGTGTGTCACTGCTCACACTAGGTGTGTCACTGCTCACACTAGGTGTGTCACTTCTGCTCACACTAGGTGTGTCACTGCTCACACTAGATGTCACTGCTCACACTAGGTGTGTCACTGCTCACACTAGATGTCACTGCTCACACTAAATGTCACTGCTCACACTAGGTGTGTCACTGCTCACACTAGGTGTGTCACTGCTCACACTAGGTGTGTCACTGCTCACACTAGTGTCACTTCAATGCAGGTCCTCAGTGTAGATCTTGGAGACCCATCTCCTACTTCTCTGTGAAGCACATGTTAATGTCGCACATTCTCTGAAGAATCTGACCAAGATGAAGCAGGAAGGCACCATGAACTTTACCTGGGAGAAACTCTCACCCAGACAGACATCAGCTCTCTTCATCAGTTATCTTCCTTAAACGTAAGCTACACCTTATAAAAGTGTGTCACTGGTGATGACAGAATCACGAATTTAAATTCTAAAAGACTTTTAAGATAATCTGGGTGAAAAAAGTGACAGAGATAAATAAATGCCAGAATTTTAAAGGAACTACAAAATGGCTGGGCAACAGCCGCAGAAATTGTGTAATATTTGTCAGAAGACTGGAGCTGTTCTTCCCAGTGTTGAGCTTTCTGTGATGCGTAGCATGAAAATCTAGTACAGGCCACGGCAAGACGGCTCAGGGCTTAAAACACTGGTCGCTCATCCAGAGAACCCAAGTTTGATTACCTGTATGACAGCTCATACCCAGGTATAGTCCAGCCCTGGGGTATCAGGTGTCCTCCTCTGGCCTCACACATAGTGCACAAACACACATGCAAGCAATCAGCCATGCACATGGAAAAGTAAGCTATTAATGGAGGAATGGACACGTAGAAAAGTTTAACCACACCAGAACACTCAGTGTAATGCTGTGAGGCTACTATGATTCTATCAAACTGACACGGTACCCTATGCAACTGTTCAAAGGAGTAAAGTTAGGGATGCAAACCACAGTGAGATGTTAAACTGCATTATGTGAAAAAGGCAAAATGCCAACACTGCATATAACGTGGTGTGACGCCAACATTGCGTGTTTACATATATATTTATTTGTGTTCATGCATACAACTTTAGTTTAGAGTCATGGGCCAAATTCTGAATGGAGATTCACTGAGTTTTCCTGCAGTTATTTCTCTGTGCTGGGCTACGATTGCTGTACACACTTAGGGAGTATTTGGAATTTCTACAACTACCATGAATTATGCATTTCATGAGAATAGGAAAGAAGGAAATACTCTTTTGGTTTTTAAAATGTATTGTAGGTGTCTTAAGACTAGAGAAAACTCTTATTAAATGCAAGAGCAGGATGTGATATTGCATATAAAATCAAATTTGTCAAAAATATGTAAAAATGAGTCCAGGGAGTTTGAATGACTAATTTTACTCATTCAAGTTTGTTTATATTTTCAAACATCCAATAGCTGTTTATTAATTTAAAGTAAATAAGAAGTAAAAACACATTAACCTCCTGAGAAAGTGTGAAACACCATATATAAGTGCGAGGAACTAATGTCCATAATTGAAAAATCCCCACTAGAACATCTATACACTCTATAACCAAGCCTTGTGACCTGCTACACTCTGTAACATAGACATGTGATTGGGTGTACTCTGTAACACAGCCATAGGATCTAGAATGCTCTATAAGACAGCCATACAATCGGGTATGCTCTGTAACACAGCCATAGGATCTAGAATGCCCTATAATACAGCCATACAATCGGGTATGCTCTGTAACACAGCCATGTGATTTGCTGCCTGTGTTGTTTGTGACAGGCGTTTTCTGCCAACTGTTAGTGTATTTCCTTTTGCAAAGGATCTTAAAAGTATTGTCATAATCTAAGGCTTCCAAATTTCTTAATCCAAATCTCTTGTCTGTTTGACCTGACCATATTTGAACAAATCACTGGCAAAGGTGTACACTTTGGATGAAAGAATAGCCAGCTATAAAACGTGTCATAGTCATCGTGGTAAATATAAAAGATAGATACCGATGCTTCATGCTCAAAGATGAAAAGGATGATGGCACTGACTTAAAGCTACTGGGGCTGCAAATTCTAAGGAGCACAAGTGCACACAGCACTTTGAAGAGAATAGTCCCTATGGTCACCATGTGCATGTACATGATTAAATCATGTTCCTTACCGTCAGTCTCTGCAAAGAAACATCTTTACATCATGTAATGGACATAGTATTTCTCCTGACCTGCATCCCAGGGAGTTGGTAGGCAGAGTCCTCTGGAGGAGGGACAGAGTCTTGTCAAAAGCTGATTTCTCAAGCTTTTATTCTCTTGTTGATGACTCAGCATCATTAAGATCAATGTTTAACCTTTGGCTGACCTTGTGGAGGCAACTGAGAGGGTGAGATTTTCTCTGTGAAGGAATACCGGCTGTAGAGCCTTCTGATTGTGTTTCATTGCCCACAGATGCGTCAGGAAATGCAAGAGCTGCCACACTTAAAGAGTGGACTCGCTGAGCTTGGCTGGGTTTGTTTTTCCCCAAGAATAGGTAGTGAATGAGGGAGAAAGGAGTTTAACTCTATGGGAATAATGTTTCCTCAGTGAGGTACTTCTCCCTTCTGAGACGGAAAATGTCATGTCTAGTTTCTTCTAATCAAAAGACTTTATAGAGGGCTGGAGAGATGGCTCAGCCATTAAAGGCTGGGCTCACAACCATAAATATAAATACAAAAGACTTTATAGAAAAATAATCTCTGCTAAGAAATTATAAGGTGTTTCAGGTGCGGCTCCAAGAAAAAAAATCCAGATCTAGACATGTCTGTAGATTTACGCTGAAAGAGTAAAATCAAGAAGCTGAAGATGGAAGTTTAAGTGCAGCATTCTTCTCATTCGGCTTCCGGACTGTACTGCCCTAGTCACAGGATCTCAGATTCATCTTTTCCACGCAGTTGTTGTACAGGAGATCTGCTGTTCACCACCCAGATGACAGCCCTATGCTTCACGATGTATTAGCTTCTCACTTAAGAGATCTCTCTCAAGACTCTTCTTCAAGTCACACAAAGAAGAGGAGTTGGGGGAAGAGGATCTGGGCTGGAGGAACAGTTAAGTCCTAGACTTTTGGAACGATCCAAAATTGCCTTTCCATTTCACCCTCTGCCTGTCTCTAGGACGATACCGGGAAGGTTCAGCCCCTCAGCCACTGGATGCGTGCCCCTCTCCATAACCACGGTATCACTGGCTGTGCTTTTCTTCCGGTTTTTAGAAACCAGCCAGTGTCTCCAATTGCTCTACCATCGCCTTTGATGGGAAACTCACAGTCCGTTTTGTGAAAGACCAGGTCAGTTTGCTCCACATCCACTCCAGTCCAGCCTGTCTGGGTTAGCCTTATCTCAGGAGATGTGCCCTACGTCTGCCCGCAGGCTGGGTTACGAACTTTGGGTTTAATGGAATAAAAGGGTGCAGAAAGGCAAACTACTACCCTAAAATATAACATTGGGCAAGGCATTAAAAGTGAAGCCGAGAAAAGACTCGCCCTAGAACGAAGCGTGTGGGTTCTAAAGGAAGCTGGACACGGGGCAGACCGCAAGGCAAACTGGGGTGAGGTCACTGGGAGCCTTTGACCGAGAAAGTACGGCAAAAAGCTACAGTCTTACTTCTTAAGCAGGAGTATTTTGGTGACTTATGTCAACAGTTTATTTTCTGAATCTTTTTTAAAAAAGTTATTTTTGGTCACTTTAAATATACCCCAGGCACATTTTTAAACTCTTAGATTGTGTTAACACCTGCAGCTTTGTCATTGTACAAAACAAGTCACATGAAATGCTAAGTGGAAAGCTTAAATTAAGTCTTTCCAGAATAACCTCATCTGGAGGGCGGTACTCTGGCGAGCTCCGGGCTCCAGTGCGCCACCGTCCCGCCCATCATCCTTCAGTTTGACTCCGCCACAGACACTTAAGGGAACATGGAAGACGAGTGTGTTGCTTGGTGATCATTCTTCATAATGAATGGGTGCGATTCCGGAGGAGGCTGGCTTAATGCTTCCCTTCCATATGTATAACCCTAAACTAGATTTAATCTAAGAATGGTGCCTTAAATCAAGATTTGTACTGATTGCGTTTTCAGGCCCCAGCTCGACAATGCTCCATCACACGCAGCATCCTCAGCTCTCCTGCTGGTTCCGAACCCACCATCCTAGATCTGTTGTACGACCTTCTCTTTTGTAAGGATCCCTGACAATCTTAAATACATGTCAAGCATGGCTCCGTGGTAAAGAGCCCTGCCTGCTCTTCCAAAGTTGAGTGAGTGCCTACTCCGCAGCCTTTTATTTACCAGGTACCAATTAAGTGTCAAACGTTTACGTGTGCTACCTAACCTAATCTTCACAAGTTCCTCCCCAGGAGGAAGACCTCACTGCCCTCATTTCTAGACTAGCAAAGCTGACTGTCAGCAAGTAAAATAACAGAGCTTTGCGACCTTGTTCAGAAAGTGCTCAAGCAAGGGCCTAACTTGGTTTTAGTCTAATTGCAAAATGTGTGTTTGTTTTCCATCACACATTTCCTGGACATGAAGTTCAAGGAACTGACGCTTTAAAAGAATACATGGGAGATTACCATGGCAATAGTGCAGTGTCCCTGCAGGGGGGCAGAGACGAAGGTCCAGTTTTGAAGGATAAAAACTTTACTTGATAGCTGGCGTAAGCATGCCCAAAGACTTAAGGGTGAGAGTGTGGGTTGCTTTTACGGGCTTCCCAGTGATGTGGCAATGTTGGAGTACAGAGGAAGGCTGGAAAAGCAACACAAAGTGAATCAGATAGGAAATCAATACAAAACCTCCCTCAGCATTGCCATGATGAGAAGATCTCATTTCTATGTGGAGGATAGTCTCAAGCTCTTCCGAGTTGCCTTTGTTTGGTCAGATGGCTAAATATGAACCATGATCCAGAAGTGATGGAGGAAGGTCATTGGTTAAAAAAAATAAAGAAACTGCTTGGCTGGCCCTCATAGGTTAGAACACAGGTGGGTGGAGAAAACAGAACAGAATGCTGGGAGGAAGAGGAAGTGAGCTCAGACTCAACAGCTCTCCTCTCGGGAGCAGACACCTCAGAGAGACGCCATGCTCCCGGCTCCTGGGCAGACACACGCAATGAAGCTCCGACCCAGGATGGACGTAGGCTAGAATCTTCCTGGTAAGCGCACCTTGGGGTGCAACACAGATGATTAGAAATGGGCTAAATTAATATGTGAGAATTAGCTTAGAAGAGGCTAGATAGAAATGGACCAAGCAGTGTTTAAATGAATACAGTTTGTGTGTTGTTATTTCGGGCATAAACTAGCAGGCGGCCAGGGGTGCTGGGGAAGCAGTCCGGCCGCTCATATTTCAACAGAGTGGCGCCCGACGTGATGGACTAAATCCACTTAAAAACCTGAGAAGGCTTAAAAATAAGGGAGAGAGAATTTAACACAGATTTTTGCTGTTTGTTGGTGGCGTGCTGTAGAGAGATTTCCTGATTCGGCAACAGCAGCAGAAAAAACGCTGTGTCATTTTAAAGCGCAGCTTCTTGGGGCTGTGCTGCCAGCATGAACTCTGGCTTTAAAGCATTTCAATGGCTTTATGGGACTGGATGTCTGTGTTCCCGCTTGGGATTGAAAGGAGAGTGCTCTGAGACATGCTGATGGCTCAGTGCTCCCCGCCTGCACCTGGGCAGACTGCAGAATCAGGCTTAGGCAGGCGAAAGAGCATGGCGGATTCCTGCCGACATACAGAGACGTGTTTTCAGACTGCGCAGTGCTCTGCGTGTCAGATTTGGCTGTAACTTGGATGAAAAGAATTTCTGTGCTGCACGCTCAGTCTCAGAATTAAAGTGCTGAGTGCCGCTCCTACCTGGCGGCCACAGAGCTAGTACAAAATGGTACGTCCTCCATTTTGAAATTTTCCTGACTCAGCAGCAAGAAAAAACTGGCTGTTTTAAAATGCCAGCTTTCTGGGCTGTGCCACCATTGCGGTCTCTGTCTGGCTCCTGTGGGAGACAGAGCTTTTGAATGGAGCATTTGGAGTAAAGTGCTACGATTTATTTGATGGCAACTAGACTGCTGTGTGCCTAAAAGGGGGACATTGCGTGCCGCAGCTCAGAGGCACAAGCAGCTCCGCCATGCTAGTGGTGCAATGTGCAAGGATCAGAGGCATGAGCGGCTCCGCCATGTTGGACTGGACGGGACAAGCAGGCAGTACCTGTTTTTGACCTAGGAATGTCACAGCTTAGATTCTTAAGCGCCTAGTGATTTAAAGGCGCAAATCAAAAGTGCTCCTGGATAGTAAAAAATTGCAGATTCACAATAGGACAGATTCAGACCACTAAATGAGTCACACTGTTGGATGAATGTACGTAGGCTTGAGAGAGAGAAGAAAAAGAAAATAGAGAATAAAGTTAATGATTTAAAAAAAAACAAAAAGGTAAAATCTTTAAAGAGACAGAGTACAGATAGTTAAGAGATTAAAAGAAATAAAGAAAAATAAGCCACGTAAAAATGGAAAATTCACAGAGAGTCTGGATTATGTACATTGTGCTTTCTTTAAAATTTTTGACTATAAAGGAGCTATGTACAGAGAGACATTTCATTACATGGGCTGCCAAGCTAAACCAGAATGGATATAAGGATATTATGATTTCAAAATTTGGGTCTAAGGATATGATGCTTTGGAGAGGGTCTTCTTTTGTTTTCACAGAGGACCAGACCCTGTGGATTTCTTCTATTACAATTTGGTATGATGGACCACGCCCTCCTGAAGGGTTGGTGTGAACATCTTCAGAAAATTACTTCGCTCAACTGCCAACTGAGATGAAACTAGCACACAGGTTATACCATGAAAGACCTAATTAACGACGCCCCCATTCAGCAGGAAGCAGTTTGGAGAGAAAAAACTGCGCCCATGTTCCCAAATATGGTTTATAAACGTTCTTTAACATTTAAAGGGGGATATGATATAGATATGAATAATTTGTATTAGTATAGATTTTGCTTTATTGATAGAGATTTAAGGTCAATTTTGTTATATGTATATGCATATTTCTGCTATTAAGATATTGTGATTGTGTAGTTCATTAAAAAATGTAATGTATAATTAAGAAATATAGGTTAATGGATAATCATCAGTAATGGTCAAGCTTGTAGTCATGTTAGTTAGATTTTCTAGATATATAGAGATACATTTCAGTTAGATAGACATTCTTCATATCTTTCAAAGACTGCAGAATATGGCATTTAATGTTTTAATAACTTAGGACTTTTCATGACAATGAGACACACTGCTCCTGGCAGCACCAATCTATTTCAAGAAGAAGATGGGCATCGAAGAGGATCCTTATGGAGTTTGATAGCCATTTGGGCAAGAAACTGTTCTTGCCTGGACTATTGCATAAACTGGACACAGAGAACCCGCAGAGAGAGGACTACTGAACTTGCCTAAAGGTGAGATGATCTTTCGGGGTTCTTGATTCATGAAAGAGTCTGCAAGACATTCTGCAGGACACAACAGATAGTGACTGAACTGACTTTGAAATGTTCTGCTTCATGGAAATGTCTCTGGATACCATGGGCCTGTAGGCCGAAGATGGATGCCCCAACAGTACAGAGAAACTTTGGATGACTGTCCAGGCAGCGAGATGTCTCTGTCATTTCTAGAGTTTGAAAGTTGCTTTTTTCTTGTTTGCTTAAGTAGTATTGTATCTTTCTGGAGTCTTTGATGGAGTTAAGAATAGTTAGTTATAGTTATAGTTTTCCTTAGTTATGATAAAGATTATTGTAATTTTTACTTGATAACTGTTTTGTTATATGTAATTATGCTATGTTAAAGTTAAAGCCTTCCTTTGTTTTTGTTTAAACAGAAAAAGGGGAAATGATGGAGGAAGGTCATTGGTTAAAAAACAAAGAAACTGCTTGGCTGGCCCTCATAGGTTAGAACACAGGTGGGTGGAGAAAACAGAACAGAATGCTGGGAGGAAGAGGAAGTGAGCTCAGACTCAACAGCTCTCCTCTCGGGAGCAGACACCTCAGAGAGACGCCATGCTCCCGGCTCCTGGGCAGACAGACACGATTCAGCTCCAACCCAGGATGGACGTAGGCTAGAATCTTCCCGGTAAGCGCACCTTGGGGTGCAACACAGATGATTAGAAATGGGCTAAATTAATATGTGAGAATTAGCCTAGAAGAGGCTAGATAGAAATGGGCCAAGCAGTGTTTAAATGAATACAGTTTGTGTGTTGTTATTTCGGGCATAAGCTAGCAGGCGGCCAGGGGTGCTGGGGATGCAGCCCCGCCACTCTTATCACTACACAGAAGCCCAGTTCATTTGCTCAGTCACCAGCCTTCACTGGGCACTGTTTCCTGCCACACACTGAGGTTATGAGGATGAGCAAATCACATCCTACACAGGATAGTCCTAAGATGGACACCGCGCCCAGCTTCTCACCCTGCAGCCCAACAATGTAATTCTGAAGACTGACTCTGGTCACTGAAAGTGAGGTCAATCCACCTGCCGTACAGTGGTTGCTGTGAATTAAAGCTGACTGCACTTCCAAACGTCCCTGAGACGGCTTGCTCCTGGGTGGACCCACCCAGTGTTTAAGGAGTCAATGATTGGCACACCATTGTGTCCCATACACTAGGCAGCCTTCAGATACAAATGCAAAGAAGTGGGGTTCTTTTAAAGGTGGAATAAATTATTTGAGCCTTGTTTATAATGAGCAACGCTGCCAAAACACAGGAAACATATGAGCTTCATCTAGAAACCATGATGTTCCAAAGACACTATCAGGAGGGAAGTGTTTCCCAGGGATCCCTATCAAGTTTATCATTAGACTCTATGAGTGTACATTCCATGTCAGCTTGCAGATAGTCCCATGTGGTATAGTAAACATGTTTTAAATATAGGAGGAATTCCTACAAGATAAGGGTTAAGGGTAAACTCTGGGGGCACAGAAATACCTTTGTCGTTTTTCCTTAAACCTCCGTCTCTGCCAGATGAGTGAGGTTTCCTGTTTCAAAGCTACAGGATTAAACTATGATACAAACCTTTCAAAGAGGAATGGATTTATTTGCCTATCAATCTTTCAAAGATTACATCTGGGTGTATCTACATGTTCTATCTGTATATATGCCCTAGATATACATACTTGTGCTTATATATGCAAACCCACATATATACAAATAATACATAAAAACAAAATTATGCACATATATATCATATATACCTATTTTATCACTTGGCATTTACAGTAGAATTTCTAATTTGATAATGAAATGGGGGAAAAAATCTTAAAGCCAGGGCCACTGAGGCGGCTCAGTAGGTAAAGGTGCTTGTGGTCATGCCTAATGGACCAAGCTTGACCCCTGGAACCCACACGGTGAAAAGAGAGAACTGGCTTGTTCAAGTTGTCCTCTGACCTCCAGACAAGTGTGTGGCCCCTGTGCACAGCTCCCATACCCAGTAGTGTTGAAAATTGTAAAGCCTCGTGCATTCTTACAGCCAACAATCTTCTGTGAGTTTCTTTACTCACGGGTGTTTGGGGTTGTTTCCACTTGGACAATGATTCTATCCCTCAAGTCATAAATCCGTGGTGCCTTTGAGCACAGAAGCAAAGTCCCCTGTCATCATCTCCCCAGTTCTCCTGAGCCACTTGCTCACTCCCCGTAGGCTTTCCAGGTCTCCTTTTCATCAGCAGCTGCTATCGGGGAAAGCTCAGAACAACTGGCTCCCACTAATGTTAAGTGCGGGGGAGACCTAATATCCACCTGCATTTCAACTCTGGCGAGAACGGCAGGAGCTTCCTGAAGCTAGCCCGACCCAGCACTCTAAGAAATAGTCTGAGCTAAGGGGAGGGCCGGAGGAGAGGGGAGGGAAGAAATGAAGCAGAAAAGTTATAATTTACAGCTCAATCTTATAATGCATCATAAAGAAAAATATTGTCTTTAAACAAAGTGCTGTGTGTGTTCTCACTATAATGCTATAGAAGTTGGGAAATGTCTGTTTTTGCTAAAGTATTTCAAACTTATAAAAATGAAAAAGTCAGACTTTCTTTTCAAGACAAGAACTGTTCACTGTCTTGCTCACCAACTGGTACCATCCATGGCTCTCTGATCTCAGTGGACGTCCATTATAAGCCTGAGGATTTCAAAACTAGCAAGGAGTCTAAGGTAACTTGGCAAAGACAATTTCTTATCACCTCACTGAATGGCAATATAGTTGTATTTTTAAGTCTTTCAAAAGAGTATCTTCTTTTAATAATTTGTTTTTACTTACTTCATTTCACAAAAAGTATTAGTCTGCAGTAGGTTGGAAATCAAAACAAAGCAAGACTGAGAGGTCATTCCAGTTAGATGGAGACATAGACTACTAACCCAGTTCTAGTTAGATGGAGAAGTAGACTACTAACCCAGTTCCAGTTAGATGGAGAAGTAGACTACTAACCCAGTTCCAGTTAGATGGAGAAGTAGACTACTAACCCAGTTCCAGTTAGATGGAGAAGTAGACTACTAACCCAGTTCCAGTTAGATGGAGAAGTAGACTACTAACCCAGTTCCAGTTAGATGGAGAAGTAGACTACTAACCCAGTTCCAGTTAGATGGAGAAGTAGACTACTAACCCAGTTCCAGTTAGATGGAGAAGTAGACTACTGAGCCAAGTGATACCATTCAGGTGTTTCTGATTCTGGTCTACAATGCAGCTCAGTCTTAGAGCTCTTGCCTGACATACTTGAGTCTCTGGGTTCAATTCTCTCTTTTTTTTAAATTTATTTATTTATTTAAGGATTTCTGCCTCCTCCCCGCCACCGCCTCCCATTTCCCTCCCCCTCCCCTGATCAAGTCCCCCTCCCTCATCAGCTCGAAGAGCAATCAGGGTTCCCTGACCTGTGGGAAGCCCAAGGACCGCCCACCTCTATCTAGGTCTAGTAAGGTGAGCATCCAAACTGCCTAGGCTCCCACAAAGCCAGTACGTGCAGTAGGATCAAAAACCCATTGCCATTGTTCTTGAGTTCTCAGTAGTCCTCATTGTCCGCTATGTTCAGCTAGTCTGGTTTTATCCCATGCTTTTTCAGACCCAGGCCAGCTGGCCTTGGTGAGTTCCCAATAGAACATCCCCATTGTCTCAGTGTGTGGGTGCACCCCTCGTGGTCCTGAGTTCCTTGCTCGTGCTCCCTCTCCTTCTGCTCCTGATTTGGACCTTGAGATTTCTGTCCAGTGCTCCAATGTGGGTCTCTGTCTCTGTCTCATTTCATCGCCTGATGAAGGTTAATATTCAGGAGGATGACCATATGTTTGTCTTTGGATTCACCTTCTTATTTAGCTTCTCTAGGAACGTGAATTATAAGCTCAATGTCCTTTATTTATGTCTAGAAACCAAATATGAGTGAGTACATCCCATGTTCCTCTTTTTGGGTCTGGCTTACCCCAAAATTCTCAAGACTGCACAAATAAAAATAAATAAAATGCAAAGATTCTATTTCAGGTTGGAAGCCAACACTTCTGCATTTCTACAGACTCCCAGGTGATGGAGGAAGGTCATTGGTTAAAAAATAAGAAACTGCTTGGCCCTCATAGGTTAAAACATAGGTGGGAGGAGTAAACAGAACAGAATGCTGGGAGGAAGAGGAAGTGAGCTCAGAGGCCATGCTCCCCTCTCCCGGGCAGACGCAATGAAGCAAGCCGCCAGGTCAGACATGCTGAATCTTTCCTGGTAAGACTGGTGCTACATAGAGTACTAAAAATGGGTTAGGCAAAATATGAGAATTAGCCCGTACGAGGCTAGAGCTAGTGGGCCAAGCAGTGTTTAAATGAATACAGTTTGTATGTTGTTATTTCGGGTTTAAAGCTAGCCAAGAGGCCAGGAGCCGGGCTGTGGGAAGAGGCCTGCAGCTCATACAACACCCAGGTAGTGCTGAGGTGTCTTGTCATATACCCATTTTGTGTACCCTTGAGCCAAACTGGAATACTGAGGATGCCCACACCAAGTGATTCCTTGCACACCCAACTTTGAGACCAAAGTGGTTATTATAGGGAGGAACAGTGTGAGTTGATAAATGCACACCTGCTGCTTGGTAGAGTAGCAGGCCTAGAATTTGGAGACACCGCTGACCTTGGGTCATGGAATAACCATGAAATAACCAGCATCAGATACAACATGGGCTGCTTTTGTGCCTGCTCTCACCTGCTTTCTGAACCACGGGCTTCTTCTTGTTTATCCTTCACATCATGGTGGCCAATTCTGTGAGAGCATGCTCAGTTCCCTGTCCTCGGAGTTTTATTTTCTGAGATGGATTTGCTCCATGCCTCTGAGGAACACTTTGATCAATGAGATGGAATCAGATCCTTGATGTCATTCCTTGAGGTGGAGTGTTCTGAGGTGTGATGTCTTTAAATAGCCGATCTCACACCTTCCCCAGCTATCCGAATCAGTCACCTAGTACCACCGAGTCTTTTCTGAGCTTGCCAAACCTGGTGGTGAGATTGGCAGCCTCACCAAAGACATCCCACCCTCCCAACCTCAGACCACTTTTCTCCTTCTCAAGTTGCCATAAGATTGCATTTTTCTAATCTTTTATTGATCCTTCATGGATTTCACATCATGTGTCCTGATTCCATTCATCTCCCCATCCCTCTGTTTCTGCCCTCTGCCTTGCAATCCCCCACCCACTTTTTTCATCCTGGAAGCTGTCGTGTGGCCCAGTGAGTCACACAGCAGACCCTTTAGTCCGTACATCTTTACTTGTAAGTGTTCATTGCAATGAGTCATGGATCTGGTTCGAGGCCTCTGGCTTCTACTACAGTGTGAATACTGGGCCCTCACTAAAATTTCTCTTGGATATCCTGTTGTCCTGCATCATGGAGATCCTGCATCTTTGCATCTGCAGGACTGGCCCCTCCACATGCCCCAACAGATCATAGATTTGGTGGATGTTGGGGCAGATCAACTCATAGTCTTGGTTCTGGGCCTGTGTGGGAGCTGGGTTGTTCAGTCTGCCAGCTCTCCCTCATCACCACTACGAGGGAGAGCTCTCCAGTACTGCGGGGCTAGATCACCCAATGCCGCGGGCAGCAGGGGTGAGGTCAGGTCTCCTGTTCTCACCCCCACCCACACAACCCGGACCAGCTCTACTGTGCTGCCCAGGCGGGGTGCTGGGCCCACTCTCCCAACTGCAACTGGTAGTGTGGGTCCCCAGCCCCATCGGCCATGGCGCAGTCCCAGGGTGCAGAGGATCTGGGGAGCAGGGTCTCCATGAGTGTTGTGGTTGTGAATGCCGCAGGAGACTGTCAGAGGACAGCTCGTTCATTGAATAGCTTTCTCCTCCTATTTATTCTCTCTGCCTGGCATCCTCCCCTATCCTCACCTTTCGTTATTGGCTGTTCAGCTTCTTATTAGACCAGTCAGGTGTTTGGGGTAGGCAAAGTAATATAACTTTACAGCGGTAACAAATGCAACATAAAAGAATGCAGCAATCTTTGCATCATTAAACAAATTTTCCATGGCATAAACGAATGTAACACATATTAAGTCAATATTTCACAACACTTAGGTTGTCCTCTGACAGAATACATACATACATACATGCATACGTACATACATGCATACATACATGCATACATGCATGCATACATACATACACGCATACATGCATGCATGCGTACATACATGCATGCATATATAATGCATGTGTACATACATGCATGCATGCATACATGTGTTTTAATAAGAGAAAGACTAGGGTGCTAGAAGAAATAGCTAAGAGGATAAAATATTTGCTGCTTAAGTATGAGAAGCCGAGTTTCAACTCCCAGTGCTCACATAAATGCCCCGCACCCACTTGTAATTCCGGCCCTCAGGATGCAGTGGCAGGGGATGATCGGATAAATTTGAATAGTTACACCGCATTGTGCGCTCCAGGTTCAGCTGAAAGGCTCTGCAATGATGAATAAGGCGGGTGATCAACCAAGGAAGACTCTCAACTAAGCCTTGGGCCTTCGTGACACACCCACATGTGTGCAACCATGTGCAAATCTTTAAATCTGTGCAAATGTGTGAACATCACACGCATGAACACGTGCCAAGGAAAGTTTAAGTAGGCAGACAGAAAGAGCAAGGCTGAATCGGGCTCTAGTTCAGCGATGTAGAATGCGCATGCGCCACGTGAGAGGCCCTGGATCCAATCCCCAGCCCGGAGTCCCTTCCTCCTATGGCTTATGATTCTGCCATGTGCTGTTTCCTTCTTTCAGACATCCCCATCATGAGGATGCTGTCTAGCCGTAATGCTCTGTAGACACGGGAAGGCTTGCTTGAATTAGCACCACGCCATTTGAATTTTTAGCATCTAAAACAGTAAACTAGATTGCCGGGTTTGGTTTATAACAGACTCAGCTTCAGGTGTTTCCCCACAGTGGTAGAAAATGAACCGATGTGCTAAAGTGTGGAAGATCGTCAGGCACAGGAGACGCTGCACTTCGAGCAAATGGTTGTCAACAGAGAGAGATTAATAGACCCCTTAAAAAGTTAGAAATCACAGTACTCTACTTCTACATTTTGACAGATGAGCCCAGAATAAAGAAGAAATTGTTGGAACTAAAAAGATGAACGGGTGGGTGAGAATTGCAGTTCTCAGTATATGTACAGTTTACATATATAAATATACCCTTGTTGCTATTTTGTAATATCCAGAATCACACAATATTAGAGTGAGAAGAACCCGCTGCCGTCACGTAATATAGCATCTGAGTTTGCGTGGAGGATAACTGGAGACTGAGGAGGGTGGGTGACAAATGAGGTTCCCCAGCACACTAAAAAGGACAGTATGGAGATGAGAGCTGAGCCTTCCAACGCTTCGTCTCAGGAATCTCACGTGGCACTGTGGGCTGGGAAAGCTTATATGATCCAGACGCCAGAGTGACTACTGAAAACCTTACAACAGCCTCCAGAAGCAGACGTTATTGTTAGCCCATTTTACATATGGGATCATTAAAACTGAGAAAGATTTCAAGTTATGCATGCTTGTATACCTTACATGAGGGTAGATGCAGTCTGCCTGCACGTTGCTCATTTGTGACGGTCACTTCACACTGCAATCTCACTAGTCAAAGTGACGGATGCCACAGGTGGACCTGGAGCACTGGGGACAGCCTGGGTTCGAGTCCACAGCATCCTAGCTTTGAGATCCTGGAAAAAAAGATTTCCTGCCCCCATGCCTGACATTTCCTTTCCTGTGGACTGCCTTATCGTCAGTATTAGAATATTCAATCCTTTCTTGTGTGCTGCCTATCGTCAGTATTCAAAGACTCAATCAGCCTTGCTGTTAGGACATGGCTGAGGAGTGGACTCCAGCTCAGAGAGACCTTTGCTCAGTTGTCCTAGACACAAACAGGAACATGGGCTTCTGCACTCTGGTGTCCCTATGCTCTCTCTCTTTGGGTCTCCTACGGCGAGAAGATTTCCTAGAACTTCAAGAAAGCTCTCCTGCTGAGCTGGGCAGGCTTCATCACCTCTCCACACCAGTGCTTGCTTGGATATGTCAGTTGCTGCTTCTCCTAGGAGATAAGCAAAGTTTTATAAACTTGAAAATATAAATATCTGAAGATGATTAGGAAAGATTGCAAGCTGGACATAAAATCTATATTCATTATTAGAAATGCAGAATGACACTTCTGGTCTAGGAATATTAACCCACTTGCTGTTAGGCTTAGCATCTAGACCAGGTTATTGTCAAAGCAACCCAGAACAAACACACCAAAGTCTCTGTGGTTCAAACTGAGGTAGCTTTTCAAAACTCCCCAGAGGAGTTGAATGCACAGCCCAGACTGAGAAGCATTGCTTGAATGCTATTGAGTGAAAAGGAAGTCTATGGTTGCTCTGGAAATCTGTGTTTCAAGAAAGAGTAATGCTCGCTGCACTGAAAATTGCTGATCTAGAGCGGGTAACACCCCAATAAAATCTCTGAGGTCCATGTGAACAGCTTTGAGTTCTAAACAAGAAAACCCAGCAAGGGAGGTTTTGGGCAGTAAGCACGTGATAATATTTTGAGTTCTATTTCATGAAATTAAAAATAGCTTTTTGATCGTTCTCCACACTGGCCTATAAATGACATAGTAATTGCAGTAGAAGAAGAGCTTGTATCAATATTTCCCTCTTCTGTTTTATATGAAAACTGTGTGGAACTCAACCTTTATAATTCCAAAGAGATAGTACCAAAGTCACAGCCATGTGACATGGAGGAGAGCGGTGTTGATTTATGAGACTTCACAGACTTAGAAACAGGCACTAAATATTCATGAAATCCCGACACTGCTTGCACATTGAGTTATATTTCAGTGATCTGTAACTGGGTTATAGGAAAAACTAATAAAGTGGGCACATCCAAAGTCATGGAACCTTCGAGGAGGCAAATGTCTCTCATCTTGGTGGTATTGAACTGTTTACTATTTTTTGTTTTGAATTACAGGTACGTTTGATTAGTTGTTAATGGCTGGAGATAATCCGAAGGCTCCCAAAGAAAGGTAAAGAAATATTTAATTGACAAATCAAGAGTGTAAATATGGGGGGCTGGAGAGATGGCTCAGAGGGTAAGAGCACTGGCTGCTCTTCCAGAGGTCCCGAGTTCAATTCCCAGCAACCACATGGTGGCTCACAACCATCTGTAATGAGACCTGGTGCCTTCCTTGCCAGCAGTACATTGTATACTTAATAAATAAATCTTTAAAAAAAGAGTGTAAATATGGAAAGGGGGATTTCATGAAATTTTTCTCCACAGGTTTTTTTTTTTTCGGGTGAGAAGCTGGAGCTGGAGCAATGAATGAATAGCTCAATGGTTAGGAGCATGGGGCGCTGTTCAGAGGACCTGAGTTTGATACCTTGCACCCACGTGGAGGTTCACAACTGTCTGTAACTCCAGTTCCAGCAGATCCAGCGCCTCTTCTGACCTCTGTGAGCTCCTGCACATAGGTACACTCAACCACATAGGTACACATGTCTTTTAATTAAATAAAAAAAGTGATAGAAACAGACTGGAAAGATGGCTCAGTTCCTGATCTTCCAGAAGAGTGAATTCAGTTCCCAGCAAGCTTGAGCAGCCTACAACGGCCTGTGCTCCAGCTCTAGGGAATTTAGTGCCCTCTTGTGGACTCCGAGGACGCCTGCACTCGTGAGTGCTCACACATGTATGCAGACACATGCTCAGACCCACGTGCACACACATGCATGCAAGTGAACACACACATTAGGAAAAAAGAATTTATTTTCAAAAGTGGTAGAGTCTCTAAAGACATAAGGATACATGTGAAAAGGGAGTTAAAATTCTGCCATTCAGCAAATGGCAGAATACTATAATGAAAACAAAGTTAAAATGAGACTAGACAACACTTTAGATTGAACCATAAGTTCAAGAATCAGTATGGTAGACTAACAATGATCAAAGGAATCTTAGATTTCATTCAGTTATCTTACCAATTTTGGTCCCATTACCATAGCATAATTATCCCAATTTTACTTAGCTAATGACAGTTTGCAGACTTCAGACAGGCACCACCCAGACAATCCGCAAGGTAGAAACATTAAAAGCTTATCACTGATGAGATCTGTCGGCTCAGTTAGGAGCTGTTTATATTTGAAAAGAAATACTATTCAGTCAATCATTAAAAATGTGTTCTTTTCATTCTTCTTGCACTCTGTGTGTGTGTGTGCCTGTGTGTGTGTGCCTGTGTGTGTGTGTGTGTGCCTGTGTGTGTGCCTCTGTGCTTCTTTTAATGTGTAATAAACAGCCATCAGTCTCAAGTAGCTCCAAAACATAGTGGTGATGTTCTTTAGTAGTTACTAATGAATTATCACAATTATAAACTCTCTCTCTCTCTCTCTCTCTCTCTCTCTCTCTCTCTCTCTGTGTGTGTGTGTGTGTGTGTGTGTGTGTGTGCCCATTGTTGTGTAGGGAAGCCATATAATTTCAAAAGGCTTTAATTTATTCCGACCTCAAATAAATGCTAGGGAATAATGCACCAACTCGAACGAAACATTTTTACAGTTGTTGAAAGGCAGCCATGATGGTGTGGTGGCGAGATGCATGAATGGCGGCTAAGCACAGGCGTGTGAGGTGACACATTCAGTACCTGCTCCTCTGGTCAGGCCCACGGGAGCAGAATTCTTTAGACTCAATAGAAAAAGCAGAGCAGTGAAGCGGATGCAAAGACTTAGAAACGGCATGAAAAGTGAAGGTCTTGATAAAAATAGAGGTCTTTGAAATAGCGGTACTTAGTGTACCAAGAGGGTCACATTATCTGCTCTCCATCTTCACAGGGGTGCACAAGCAAGGAGAGGATTAGACGTCCACAGAGAAACAACATACAAGGGAATTTTCTACGAGGTTCATGTATTTAAAAGAAAATCATCAAAAGGGTCCGTGGAGTTTGCTTCCTCAAAAATATTATAAATAAGACATATATTTTCTTGTTCTAGATAGGTCGGTGATATATTGCTGTGAGGAATAATTTACTGTTATAGAATGACATCAGAGGGAGATCATGCTTATGACTCATCATTTTTCTATACAATATACAAAAATGTAAGCCGTTTACTGTAGTGAGGAGCTGCAGGCTGTGTTCCTGCCACCCATCTCCTGGCCGCCTGGCTAGCTTATGCCCCAAAATAACAACACACAAATTGTATTCTTTTAAACACTGCTTGGCCCATTATTTCTAGCCTCTTACTGGCTAACTTTCACATCTTGCTAACCCATTTCTAATAATCTGTGTAGCACCACGAGGTGTTGTCTTACCAAGAAAATTCTAGCACACATCCATTTTGGGCTGGAGCTTCATCATGGCTGCTCTGGAGAGGAGAGGCATGGTGTCTGCCTCACTTCCTCCCAGCATTCTGTTCTGTCTACTCCGCCTACCTAATTTTCTGTCCTATCAAGGGCCAAGGCAGTTTCTTTATTAACCAATGAAAGTAATTCCTCCACCAGTTTACGAGATCTGAAAGTGAAATGCTAAAATACTCAAAAGACTTTGTGACTGGTAGTTTAAATTACACTTAACCCTTGATGGGGAAAGGGAACATCTTCTGTTGATTAACCAATAATTTTCCACGTGGTCTCATGAAGACATGCTTTATTAGCTTATTTTGTGGAGAGAGCCTGTTACTATAAAGATGCATTAAGATATCAAAATAGATATAAACATCTCCTGACCCATAGAAGGAATCCTGTCCTCTTGTGGGCCTAGATTCCACCTTACCTGGGAATCTTCTGCAGACACTCATTCATAGAAAGACTATCTTGATCTCACACCACACTGCTCATGGGCTCCTCATTGTTCTTCAGGCCGTGGTGTCCTTCTTTCAGTTCTGTAGAGCACAACCCCACAGACTCATTCAACACTTTAGCCTTACCATGCCTTTTCAGTAGTGACTGGCATAGGGCATCCACCGGAACAGCTCCCTCTCTCAAGATGGCAACTGAACACACATTTGCCTGGTCCACCTCCCTGTGATTGGCCTCCAAGAGGAAGACTGTGGGAGGAAAAAGAAAGTCTACAGAGGTTCTTGTGTGGGCGAGGACTTTGATGTCATTTTACAAAACCATTGACACCTATTGGTGTTCTGTGTACAAAAAACTAGGCTCATGAACAAGTGAGGTGGATGAGTAGGTAAAGGCACTTACTGCCCAGCCTGGCAACGTGAGTTTGATCCCTGAGACCTGCATGGTAGAGGAGAGAAATGGCTCCCACAAACTGTCTGCCCACCCCACATATGCTGCAGAATGTCTGAGGGCACAGACACACACACACACACACCACACAGACACACACACATGCAGACACACACACACCACACACAGACACACAAAGACACACACATCACACACACACACCACAGACACACACATACCACACAGACATACACACAAATGCAGACACACACACACACAAAGACACACACCACACACAGACACACAAAGACACACACACTACACATACACACCACACAGACACACACACCACACACAGACACACACACATGCAGACACACACACCACACACAGACACACACATATGCAGACACACACCACACACAGACACAAAGACACACACAGACACAAAGACACACACATCACATACACACATACACACACACCTTGCACAAAATAAATAAGTAAATAAATGTAAATAATTTCCAAATCATGCTTATAAGGTACCTGTGATGTGTACATATAAAGTTTGGAATAGTTTCCATTTATTTTTACTTACTTATCCTCCAACCCTAACAGATTATTATTAACACAATTATTCATTTCATGAGAAAGCCATGCCAATAGTTTGTGAAGAAATGTGCTCATAGTCATCAAATATCAAATGGCCCTGCTGGTCTGGTGTGAGCCTTGGGCATATCCACAGCCCTACCTCACCCCTCTGCAGCTAAATTAAACTTGAAGACCAGAAATCAGCTATGTCTGTACTACTTATACCTAGAAACAGCATTGACCACCATTGTCTAAGTCTCCAACAGATACTACACTCTAAATTAGTGAACGTAAAAGACCGCTTTAAAAATACACAAATTTCAAGACGGAAAATATTAGCTTATGCTCCTGAATTCGCTTAAGCACTCACAGACCTGCTCTTTCTCATGTCTACAGAGGAAATAAAGCAGATTGACACTAATAAGCTGTTTCTTGGTTTTCATTGTAGTTTATTTTAAATGAGCGCTCATGAATTGAATTGATAAGGAGGAAATTAACATATAAGAATATGAAGCAGAATGTATTTACACAAAAGTGACTTGGTAAAGCAAACTGCTAAAGTCAACAACAATCAGAAAGTAGCATTTATTTTAAAGAATTTGCAGGAGGTAGTGTATACAGCGTACATTCATTGTATGGTTCAGTATATGCCAATGCAGCCTAGAGCACAACAAAAAAAGTTTAAATATAACCTCATTTCAAGGGGTTGTCAGTCAGAAAGCTTAGACTGGAACTTAGAGGTCCTTTTCATTATCATTGAACAAACTTAAAATACCTAATTTTGCTGGTTAGTTTGATGTCAACTTGACACAGCTACAATCATCAGAGGAAGAAGCCTCAGTTGAGGAAATACCTCCATAAGATCAGGCTGTAGACAAGCCAATGGGGCATTTTCTTAGTGATTGATGCGGACGGTCCAGCTTATTGTGGGTGGTGCCATCCCTAGGTTGGTGGTCTTAGGTTCTATAATAAGGTGGGTTGGGCAAACCACGGCAGGCAAGCCAGTAAGCAGCATTCCTCCACAGCTTCTGCATCAGCTCCTGCCCCAGGTTTCTGCCCTGCTGGAGTTTATTGCCCTGACTTCCTTCAATGATGAGCAGAGATTTGTAAGCATAAAGTCAAATAAACCCTTTCCTCCCCCAAGTTGCCTTCAGTCATGGGTGTTTGTTTGTTTTTTTTTTTTTTATCATAGCCATAGCAATCCTAAGACATTGATCCTTAACACTAACGCATCACAGCGAGTGCTTTCTTACAGTTTCTCAGACTACTAGTGTCTGTTCAGAAAAGATCATACGGGTTCATCACTTGTAATGTCTTTATTAACTACCAGGACATCCTTACTGCCAATCATCAGCCAAGATGGCTTTTCCCAATGGAAGTCATGGAGGAACAACGCACCAGCTATAATCCCAGGCTGCATTCTTTTCAATGTCACTGTCTGAGTCAGGTAGAGGCTAAGGCCCAGGGGTCTTCCCAAGGTGGGGTGTCTAGAAGGGAAAGTTCTAGTCTTTAAATCAAGCTGGAAGAGTTCTCCATGTGCGGAGCTTTGGTGAGGTGAGAGACCCACCCCACAGTCCTACAGGAAGTGAGCAGGACAGACGCAAATGATTCGTGGAGCAGGACGATGGGAATCTCTGTAAGGAGTGACCTTGGACCCTTCCTGGTAATTCTGAATCTGGGGACATAACACATCTGGGAGGATTTTGCATTAATCCAACAACAGCTCCCGTAAAGGTCAGAAGAAAATTCTTTGATTTCAAACAATTTCCTCCAATAAATTCCCTTACTATGACAGTACAGAGTTAAATATAAAAAAAGCACAAAAGGGAAGAGGGGTCACGAACAGAGAGAAAAACAGCTGCACATTAAATCAGATTTAGAATGAAGTAAGAACAAGTTTGAAGACAAGAGTGAAGATCAATGAGCTAGCTCTAAAGCATTCTGCCCAGAAACACTGCAAAGGAACTCACCAAGATGACTTCCCAATGAAAATTGCAGTAACTAACATTTAAAACTCAGGAGGCTAGATTGAATGCACTGCAGCCGCAGGTGACAGACAGTAGGAGGCCGGTGAGGTGGATCAGAAGATAAAGGGGCTTCCATGTGAGCTTGGGAACTTGAGTTTGACAGCTGGAACCCATGTAAAGATGGAAGGAGAGCGAACCTACTCCATGATGTTGTCTTCTGGCCTCTGCTTGCCTGTTAGCAAATAGAATGTAAAGATGTGTCATGTGTCATCAGAGTGACAACAGAAGAAAGACTTAGCAATATCTGCGGAGACACATCAGGAGGACTTTCCATACCCAATAAAAATGACTAATGCATGGACTCAAGACAACCACACCTAATTACTTAAACGAACTAGACTCCTAGACAAATAACATTCAATCCACAGAGCAAGAGAGATGTTAGGAAAGGAGAAAGAAAGGCAGGGAGACAAGGAGTGAAATGGAGAGTAGGCAGGGAAACACATCTAAACTCTTAAACAATTGATGACAAAGCAGAAAGGTAGTTTTTCCTAAACAAGAAAGAAATACTGCAAAAATACCATATGTAAAGTTCAGCTGGAAACACAGTGGTCAAGGCAGGTAGTTCCAGTACCCCAGCACTCATGTGAGTGAGACAGCAGAACAGATGACATGAAGCATTCAAGACTAGCCTGGGGGAAGGAACAGGAGCTGTACAAAAAGAAACAAGTTTGCTGGGCATGGCAGCCCATCCCTGCAATCCCAGCATTCAGGAAGCTGAGGCAGGAAGATCGCCATCTAGTGCCAACAATAACAGAAGTAAGTACACTAAAAACTGAATAAAAGCATCCGGCCAAATATTTCTGTCTAGTTCAGTTTCCGTTGCTGTGGTCAAACACTGAACAAAATCAACTGGGGAAGAAAAATGGTTATTTCATCTTACAGGTGACAGTCTGTTATTGGGGAGCCAAGGCGGGAACATGGAGCCGTGAACTGAGGCAGAGACCATGGAGGAGGACTGGCTTGCTTCTCTACTCAATCAGCTATCTTATACATATATTCATATATCATAGATTAACACCATCTACCTGAAGTTGGTACTCTTAACAGTGAGCTAGGCTGTAGCTGGCATTTGCACCACCACCAAACTCCCAAATAAAGATATGGAGACTTATTAATAATTATGAATGCCCAGCCTCGGCTTAGGCTTGCCCCACTCGCTCGTTTAACTTGGCCTGTTTCTAGTCATCTACGCTTTGCCTAAGGGCTTTTACCTTTCATTCTGCACGTCCTGCTTCTTCTCTGTCTGTCTGGCTGGCCCCTGGCATCTCCCTAACATTTCTTTTTCTTTCTTTTGTTCTTTCTTCCCTGAGTCTAAATTCTTCCTCCTACTTACTCTCCCTGCATGTAAGTACCACCTGTACCTCCTCCCTTGCTATTTGTCTTTCAGATTTTATTAGATCACTCAGGTACTTTAGACAGGCAAGGTAAAACAGCAACACATCTTTGCATGGTTAAACAGTTTTTCCACAACACTAGGTCATCCCCACCAACTAGCAATCAAGACATGTCGAGTTGAAAACAACTAACCAGCACAACCTGAAAAGTGAGATGAAACAGATTCTCAAAGGTCAACAGGATGGTATCAGGGGCATCACCTGGCTTCTGGGTAGAAACACAAACTCCCCACACCCCAGTTCAAGTGCTGATTAGAAGTTTTGGGAGTGGAGTCTGGGTGCTAACCCAACTTCCCAGTAGTTCTGATCTCTCTGGGATTTGTGGATACATAGCATCCTCCAATGGGCTACCAACCGTTTCTACTGATATGAACAGATAGCTAGTTTCAATGCTTTTAAGAAAATCGTTATTATTAATAGATGGTCACTACTGAAGAGAGAAAAGGGTTAATTTTATTTTCAATTTACTGTTTGTTGACTGACCAGATGTAGTAATAAGGGCGGCGGGGCTGCGTTCCCAGCACCCCGGCCGCCTGCTCGGCTTATGCCCGAAATAACAACACACAAACTGTATTCATTTAATCACTGCTTGGCCCATTTCTATCTAGCCTCTTCTAGGCTAATTCTCACATATTAATTTAGCCCATTTCTAATCATCTGTGTTGCGCCCCTAGGTGCGCTTACCGGGAAGATTCCATCCTGGGTCGGAGCTTCATAGCGTGCGTCTGCCCAGGAGCCGGGAGCATGGCGTCTCTCTCAGGCGTCTGTTCCCGAGAGGAGAGCTGTCGAGTCTGAGCTCACTTCCTCTTCCTCCCAGCGTTCTGTTCTGTTTACTCCTCCCACCTATCTTCTAACCAATAAAATGGGCCAAGGCAGTTCCTTTATTAGCCAATGACCTTCCTCCATCAACCAGACATTACAGAAATGCTATGGGAGATTCCTTAGTTGATTCTTCCAGAAAGCATGTTGATCTGATCTTCCCAGTTCCCTGTTTTTCTGCCTTCCACAAAATAGGTTGCTTAGTTCACCTAGAGAAGATAATCCAAAAGACCACCGGAAGCTATTCACTTCCTTCATGTGGTTTCCAACAACGCAGACCTCATGGATGAGAAGGTGTATTAAAGGGTGTCGTACTGATGCTTCTGATACTGACGGCAAGCGTCAACCGGGTTCTGCAGGAATACAGAAGTCATTCAGTGGATTCATAGACGCAGTGGGTTTCATTAGTCCCAAAGTAGCAGGGGCCACGTGGCAGCCCTGAACTGTCAAAGGCAAGGTGAACATAGCTATGGTAATGGGCAGCACAGGCAAGGCCCACTGTCCTGACACCTTTCCTCCAATGATACCACACCTTCTCCAACAAGGTCACACCCCCTAGCCCTCCCTCCCCTTCCTTCTTGAGTAGTACTGCTCCCTGAGGACTAAACCTTCAAATATATGAACCATTCTGACTTAAACTACCACGGATATGTTTCTTCTTTTTCCCTCGAAGCATCAGAAAAAAATGTATATATTTTTTTTATTTTTTTGTGTTTTGATACAGGGTCTCGCTCTGTGATCTTGGTTGGCCTGGAACTTGCTATCTTGACCAGGCTAGCCTTGAACTCACAGAGATCTACCTAACCCTGCCTCCTGAGTGCTTACAAAAGCACTCAGATTTCAATAACATAAATGAAAGTCATGTGTCCTTAAATTTCATCAGCATAGCTCTTGTTACTGGTATGAAACTGAGGTTATGCCTGAAATAGCAAACATCAACCCAGAGTCTCACTGAGACACTGCAAGTTATACCTGAAATAGCAAACATCAGCCCAGAGTCTCACTGAGACACTGCAGGTTACACCTGAAATAGCAAACATCAGCCCAGAATCTCACTGAGACACTGCAGGTTATACCTGAAATAGCAAACATCAGCCCAGAATCTCACTGAGACACTGCAGGTTATACCTGAAATAGCAAACATCAGCCCAGAATCTCACTGAGACACTGCAGGTTATACCTGATAGCAAACATCAGCCCAGAATCTCACTGAGACACTGCAGGTTATACCTGACAGCAAACATCAGCCCAGAATCTCACTGAGACACTGCAGGTTATACCTGAAATAGCAAACATCAGCCCAGAATCTCACTGAGACACTGCAGGTTATACCTGATAGCAAACATCAGCCCTGAATCTCACTGAGACATTGCAGGTTATCTCACACAGCCATGAGGCAGGCATTCCTTCTTTGCAATGTACTTTATGGACTGCATGGTCTGTCATTACGAAGGTGCACCATTCAGCTCCGAATCTCACTGTTATCCCACAATTCCCATTTCAGACTAGGACTGTTTGCTTCACCAGACTTTTAAAAGAAACTCCAAAGTACACTGCAGAAACAGCTTCGTGAGTCTAACATAACACTCACAATCAAAGCTGTGCGAATGAATCACGAAACTGCCTCCTCGTCTCCGGTTTGTTGTGCTGGGCCTTATCCACCTAGCTGCCACCTGGCAATGCACGTCTGTTGCACAGGACGACAGATCTCCAGCAAAAGGCTTGATAAACACACACAGTAGTCAGCCCCAGTTCTAAACAACCAGAAAACAAACTTCAGAGTGCTTGGACTGAATATGAATCTCCTCCCAGAGTCGCGCTTGATAATTATGAACCAGACAGACAGATAAGGCAGTCCTACAATAGTCATCTGGGGCTGTGACTCAGTCAGTGAAGTCAGAGTAAAGGCACAAAGTCCTCCTCATCGACAGGCAGGGAACTGCTGGGAGGAAAAATATGTTCCCTGCTTGAAATTAGCCGCCACACATTCCCAACCTACACAACGCTCTCACAAAGGACATCCAAATCTGTCCTTGTTTCTAACGTGTGTTGTGACAGGAGGTGACAGTTTATCAAAGAACTATAATTGCCACCTAAACATCTAGCATTTTGTCAACTGTAAGTGTGTTTAGTGAAAGCATTTATTTAACTTTAAATACAACCATTTTCCTTGCTCTCTGAAATGACTGCCTGGATTTCTTTTCTCCTTAGCAGATCAAGTTGCATCAGAACTGTCTTTGAATTATTTATGTTAGAATTGTGAAGGGGGAAGAAACAACCAGTCAAGCAAGAAACAATGACACAGGAAATATGTATCTTCTGGTTATTGATTCAAAAGACCCTCAAAAGGCAACGATTGTCACCCATGTGCGGAGGTGATATCCAAGCACTCTCTTTCAGGAAGGAGAAAGATACGGCCCTTTTTCCCCTTCGTCATTCCCTTTGAACGATGAGCAAATTCGAAGAAGCAATACCTCAACAGACAGAGTGTGTTATCCAATATGTATTATCACTGCATGAAACTTCCTCCTGAAGCAGTCAATCATAACTAGGCTGTTGTGTCTCTCAAGCCATGGAACAAGGAGAACAACGTGAAACCCCTGGATGATCTAGCCGAGTTAGAAAAATGTCAGAATAGCCGTCTATGACATCACAATCTATGCTATAATGATCTGTGACATCAGTGGTTCATTTCTTGCTGGAAATTTATCTCAGGCATTAATTCAGCAACCAGATCTTTGGGCTCATGTTTGTTCTTTGTTGTAACTACTTGGTTAGTAAGAAAATTTCATGCAAGCATTTCTGCACACTTTCCCCCATCATTCTAATAAACTGGGGGATGGGGAGAAGAAGGGGCCTAAGGGGACAGAGCAGTCAAAGCTATACTTGGAAATCTAGGAAGCCCACATCCTGTAAACACTAGTCAGTTCATCGTGGTTAGCTTGTTTCTTGTCCTGGGTTCTCCGGCTGTGAACTGTGATATAAAATGATGGAATGGGCTCTGAGGCCTTTTCCATCTTTAACATATTATGGTTCTGGACAAATCACTAGAATTATGAGGTATAGCAACAGCCAGATTTGGGAACAAAAATAACAGCAATACAAAAATGGCTTCTACTTAACACCTCAAGAATAATACACCAGCTACGAGTTTTAAATGTTTACATTAGCATCCAGTCCTACTTAGGTAATATTAAATCTATTTAAAAATCTGTTTTGTTTTTCATTAAAAACTGAAAATGTATGTCATAATGAGACACTAAAAGAAAAATCAATTTAATTGAAGCTGCAAGTACTTTTTAGTGCCTCTAAATTAAGCTACAGGATTTTCTGTACAAATCACTGTATGTAGCTCATTTGGGATGAATTCTGTGGCACAGGTGTTCCTGTTGGATTTGTTTCTAAGGAAAGAACATGAATGAAGATTTGTGAACAGAGAGCAGTTGGCATCCATTGTCGATCACAGAGAACATGAACCAAAGAGAAAAAAAAAAAGGTGTTTTCATATCAAGGGACATGCTGCCATCATGAGCATGCTATTTTAGCAAGGGCATTGTTAGTTGTTTTCATGACTCTATAATAAGATCTCATTAAATATATAAAAATAAAACTTCATAGCCGAGTAAAATGTTTCTCAGACCTTATTATAGATAATAAAGGATTTGATATTTACTTCCAGCCCCTTGTTGGATCCCAGACTCTCTTTCTTTAAGCATCTAGTTTGGTTGCTCTTTGCAGCTCATCGTCCTAAGCCCCACAGAGCAGTCCAAGCCTTACACATTGTGGCAAGATGTTGCCATCTATAAACATGCTCAGATACATTCCCAGCTACACCAGGACACGTGGCCTGTAGGCTGCAGATTTTGATACATCAGCAAAGGTAAAACAACTGACCCCACGAGAGTCTTCCATGGAATATTTATTTAATTAACACATCAATAATTATAGATCTTGGATTTACATCCAAATCCCCCGGGATGGATTTCCATTTATACAGTTTTGCCTTTTTGCTCTGTTGAAGAAATGGACTAAACATTTTGCACATACCTCCTCCAGCCTGAAGCTTTCCATTTAAACTTAAGAACCTTGTTTTGTATTTTAGTGTATTCAAATTTAAACATTCCATAAAAATTTATAACAATTGGCCAAGCAGTTGCCCGTGCCTTTAATTCAAACACTCAGGAGGCAGAGGCAGTCTATCCCTGAGTTTGAGGCCGTTTCTGATCTACAGGACTCGTTCCAGGACAGTCACAGATGTATCCAGAGAAACAAAACAAGAAAATAATAATAATAATATATAGAAAAATTCCCAAGGAGTACAAAGTCTTCTTAATTTGAAAGAATGTAATAGGTGTCAATAAAGCCTTTTGTTTTGCTTTTTTCGAAAGACTTAAGGTCAGATCAGCACAACCGTTAACAAACGAAGAGTAACGGCTTCTTAACCACCGGCTGTTCAATGACCGGAAGCTGTTAGGGTCTGTGGTCCACGTTCCGTTCCAAGGCGGCAGAGCCTGGACCATTTGAATCTAGGATCTCTGGCCAAGATGCCGAACATTAAAATCTTCAGTGGCAGCTCCCACCAGGACTTATCCCAGAAGATTACTGAGCGCCTGGGCCTGGAACTCAGTAAGGTGGTAACTAAGAAATTCAGCAACCAGGAGACCTGCGTGGAGATTGGCGAGAGTGTGCGCGGAGAGGATGTCTACATCGTTCAGAGTGGGTGTGGTGAGATAAATGACAGTCTAATGGAACTTTTGATCATGATTAATGCCTGCAAGATCGCTTCGGCCAGCCGAGTGACTGCAGTCATTCCGTGCTTCCCTTATGCCCGTCAGGATAAAAAGGATAAGAGCCGGGCCCCCATCTCTGCGAAGCTCGTGGCAAATATGCTGTCTATAGCAGGTGCCGATCACATCATCACCATGGACCTACACGCTTCTCAGATCCAGGGCTTTTTTGACATCCCCGTAGACAATCTGTATGCAGAGCCAGCAGTCCTGAAGTGGATACGGGAGAATATCTCCGAATGGAGGAACTGTACGATTGTCTCTCCTGATGCTGGCGGGGCGAAGAGGGTCACTTCCATCGCAGACCATTTGAATGTGGATTTTGCCTTGATTCACAAAGAACGGAAGAAAGCCAATGAAGTGGACCGCATGGTTCTTGTGGGCGACGTGAAGGATCGCGTGGCTATCCTTGTGGACGACATGGGTGATACTTGCGGTACAATCTGCCATGCGGCTGACAAACTTCTCTCGGCAGGAGCCACCAGAGTTTATGCCATCTTGACTCACGGGATCTTCTCTGGCCCCGCCATTGCGCGCATCAACGGGGCATGCTTTGAAGCCGTGGTGGTCACTAACACCATACCTCAGGAGGACAAGATGAAAGAATGCACCAAAATCCAGGTGATTGACATCTCCATGATTCTTGCGGAAGCCATCCGGAGAACCCATAATGGAGAATCTGTTTCCTACCTGTTCAGTAATGTTCCCTTGTAGTGAAATGACATATATTTTTACATACAGTGAGATAAAATAAAAGTAAACCTTGTTCATTACTTTGCCTCTGTCTTTGATGAAATGTTCAACAGGAAACCGAGTGGGGTCCACTGTTGTCTCAAGAGACAGTGAACTGTGAGGGTTTCCCAGCTTGGTTCATTTCGGCTTCTTTGCAAACTGAAGCTTTCACAAACTCCATTCCTACAAGGTTTCTCATCTCCCAACATATTAACAAACAACACGAGGACAAATCAGTCACAAAGCCACTTGATCTATCAAACAAAATCACGTGCTGCATGGTCACCAGAATCTACTGCAAGTTCACGTACCCTGGGCACTCGCAGCCATGCTCCTGGATTCTCAATTCACTGGAAGGCAAGAGCAGCTCCCAGTTTAAGCCCAGGTTGGCTTAAATCATCAAATGTACACAGCAGAGCCTCCTCTCCCTCTGGCTTCCCACCCAGGCATCCTCCTGGGCAAATCTGCAGTTGGGTCCATCTGTTCATGTGATAGGTAATGGGTAGTATTTACAGTATGTGTTCTGCCATAGCCAACTACCACCACCGTGGCAGAGTTTAGGTGGCATGCAGTGCCTTCTGGGTTGTTCCAACATTTATGCTCCGCTTTGGCCTTCCCAAAGACCTTGTTTTTGCATTTTGAGATGATGCTCTCATGTCTTTTAAGGAAAGTCAGCGTAGTGTCTGGGTCTGTATGAAAGTGTGTGGCTTTGAAGGTTGTGTTTAATTTCTCATGTCCAAGAAAACAGAGAAAAGCACCAAGGAGTTGTAAAGTCTGGAACAAGAACAAGATAAATGGAAAGCAGTACCCAAACGGCTGCTTGGTTCTCATGTGAACTGCCAGGTAATATTCAAGGTGGAAAAATATCTTTTTATTTCTGAAGAAATAGTTTAAACCTAACTTCCTGTGTTCATTCCAATTTGAAGGCAGTATTCAGGCAAATCTTTTTTTAGTATTAAAAGACTAAGAAACTTGACCATTATGGCTCCTTCCAAAAAATGTTGCTGGAAGTTACTGAACTCCTAGCATTTGGGAATCTGAGGCAGGAGGATTAAGAGTTCAAAGTCTGCCAAACAGTGAGTTTCAGGTCAGACAGTCTGAGCTACACAGTGAGAACCTATCTCATATGCATTCATATACACTGTATCTACAGCCTGAAATATCTGTCACTAGGAATAAGGGCCCCATGTAAACTCACAAGACATTTGCTAACAGATACAGGCCATGCCTGAAATCCTGAATAGGAAGAACGGAATTGCACTGACAGCATCTTCAAATCATCTACTTGTCATAACCCTAATTAAGATCCTTATAGGAACTTTTTAATGAAGCAGACCTGACAGGCTTTTCTCAAAGTTCACCTGGAAGAATTCATCAAGGACTTTTTGAGAGTGTGTTGTGTTACAGTATATTAAAACATAAAGCCAAAGGAGTATAAACAATAGTTTACACACAATACTGCAGAATTTAGATTCTCGACCCACACCCATGCATTCTTGCAGGAATTCCATACACATGTCCCCATTTAATGGGGCAATTGCCCATGATACCAGAAGGAAGCACATAACTGTATCGTCCTTGGGACGCTCGTTCTCACGAGCCCCTGTGGGGGTGTTCTCCCAGTCTCCTGCCTTGGCATCCACCCCTTGCTGTCTACACAAGTTCTCTGAAGTGCAGAATGAGCCTTTTGGCATATTCTCAGTGGACATTGTTTAGTCGTTCATCCATCCAGACAGCAGTAGTGTGCATGGTGAGCGTCTTCGAGCTGTATCCACAGCTCCTGCATACCCTGGTCCTTCTGTTTCCTTGAAGGAAATACTTAAATTCTTGATTGTACACCTGACGATAGATGAGATGTATTACAATGGGACTTCTACCTTAGACTCATTGTAATACTATTTCCCTGTTTAAATGAGGCTTGTCAATTTCATATAAGTAGTATTTGAGACAAACTTCTCACAGAATACAAAGTAAATGAAGAATGTCTACTCGCACAGTAGATAACATGTACTTAAATCCATCTCACTATTGGTAGCTTGCTGGCCACGACTCTAGAAAACTGATACTATTCTGGAACAAATCTATGGCCATTCACTCTGCACATGCCGTATCCCTTCAGGTTCTGGTCCCAGGAGGTAGGATGCTGTTATAGAATAAAAAAGCAGAGCTGGCTTTTGAATAGGGAATCTGTCGATGCGGGAAGGATTTTAGGGTCTGATCGACAGCTAGCAGGGCTAGAGAGATGTCTCAACATGAAGAACACCTGCTGCTCTTGCTTAAGCACAGCTCCAAGCACCTAAATAGGGGCTCAGAAACTTGTATAGCTCCAGCTCCAATCAATGCAATGTGTTCTTCTGACCTCCTTGGGCACCCAGCACAGGCAAGAAAAACACCCAGACACATGAACAGAAAAAAAGAAAAACCTAGATTATTTTGAAGTGTGTATATGCATGTGTGTGAATGTGTAACATGTATGGCATGCCATATGTATATGAGTGTATGAGTGTACGTGGTATGTGTATAGTGTATATGCATGTGTGTGAATGTGTACACATGTATGATATGCCATATGTATATGAGTGTACGTGGTATCTGTATAGTGTATATGCATGTGTGTGTGTTTACATGTGTGGTGTGAATTCATATGTGTGTTTGAGTGCATGTATGCCTGTATGTGTACATGTGTGAGAGAGAGAGAGAATGTGTGTATATGTGTACATATGTGTGTGAGAGAGAGAGAATGTGTGTATATGTATATCAACATAAGCAGACTGCTAGCAAAATATGGTTATTAAATTTATTTCTGATGAGGTCTCAAAACAAAATAGAGAATAGATTATCATAAGCTAAAAGGATGTCTGTACCTGTTGTAAAATGGTAGAAACGTTGTTCTACTTTGAACAGGAAACAACCTGGAGTGGTGAACTTGGACATTTGGCTTAAGAGATTCCAGCCCAAACATGTGTTTCACTCCACTCGCTAGTTACAACAAAACAGAGAAAACAGAGTGGAGTGTGGAAGGAAGAACACAGCCAACGGAGCTGGGAGCCAGGAGCCAATTACTCGTAAGTTCTCAGACTAGCCAGATTTGCAGAGGATGCTAAAATGAACAAATCCATTACTGGTGAAGCATGCTCTGGATAGAGGCCCCAGGGCATCCTGGATAACCTTTTGTGAAAGAAATTTGGGATGTGACTCATGGGCACAATCAACCATCTCAGAGGAGGCAGGACCAGACGCTCAAAAGACAATAGAACCTTAGATGCTCAGCTTTTATGTTTCCGCTGATGTTTTTAAGTTGACAGAAGATTCCCTAATGAAGGATAAACATAGCAATAATGAAATGTCTTAAATACCAACCTAAGGTTTTTCATTTACTCAAAAAAGCAATGGGGCACTCTTGTAGGCTTTGTAATGTATTTTCAGTGGATGGCCGATGGGATGGGAATCGTATATTTGGAGGAACTGAACAGCAATGAGTGAGAGCTGGAAACCACAGCATCTTGGGTAGGCTGCATTTTGAGATTTAGACCTAAATAATATACATCTCTCATTCACAATAAAGATGGCTAACTCCAGATGGGGCAGATGTTAGGGTGGGCCAACCCCGGACTGAGCTGTGGGTCTGGGTGGTGGTTGAGCTGCTCAGTGAACGGACAATAACCACAGGATCTCCATGACTTGGGGCAACTGTGGGATATCCAAGCAGAGTTCCGTTGAGGAACGGGTGAAGATGGTGTGCAAGAAACCAGACCTTGAGCCAGACCAGTGGCTCATTGTGATGAACATTTGCCAGAAAAGCTAAGGGGACACCAGAGTTTCCTGGGGACACACCATGGCTCCCAATGCCATCAGGATGAATGGAGAGGTGTTGGCGAACCAAGAAAGATTGGAAGTGAAGAGGTTTTGTTGGGTTTTTTATTTGTTTTTGTTTGTTTGCTTGCTTGTTTTGTTTTGGTTGCTTTGCTGTTTTCTTTATTTTTTAATTTTTGTTTGGACGAGAAGGATGTGGAAGAACTTGGAGGTGAACAGAATTGGGGTGCATGATGTGAAATTCTCAAAGATTCAATAAAGGAACTATGTTAAATAAAAAAGATGCCTGATCCCTAATCTCATTCAGAATAAGGATGCCTAATCACTATGCACCACAGACTGTCTACAGGAATTTGGAATGAGTGTAAACGTTGAGGTAGACCAGGCATGTCTCTTATCAGATGACATGATTAATGGTGTTTTCTTCAGACTGGCTTCATTGAGTGTTTGCTAACAAGCTTACCAAATCCTGACCCTGTTTCAAAGATGCAGTCAGATGATTATACCACAAGACATCCTTCAAGAATTAGGGAAGATAAGGTTGTGACTGATGGCTTTAAATAATACATTGTGTCTGGTTAGTTATTATGCAACAGTGACTTCCTCCACGGCATTTGGACTCATCATTCTGTTTCCCTATTTTCCAGGAAATCCATTAATCTAATTTTTTTTAAAAAAAAATTATTCTTTTCTCATATATCACATCCCAACTACAGTTTCCCTTCTCTCCTCTCCTCTCCTCTCCTCTCCTCTCCTCTCCGCACCCCACCCCCCATCCACTCTTCTGTTTCCCTTCACAAAAGAGAAGTCCTCCCAGGGACATCAACCACACACTGCAATATCAAGTCACAGTAAGACTAGGCCACTCAGTAGGAGGAAAGGATCCCAAAAGCAGGCAGAAAGAGAAACAGCTCCTGCTACCACACTTAAGAGTCCCACAAGAAGGCCAAGCTCTACTACCCTAACAAACAAGCAGAGGATCTAGGCCAAACCCATACAGGCTCCAAGATTGTTGCTTCAATCTCTGTGAGCCCCTATGATCTCAGGTTAGTTCATTCTGTGGGTGTTGAGGTGTTTTAGGACATCCTTGAACCCTCTGGCTTCTACAATCCAACCTTCCCCTCTTCTGCAGAAATCCATTAAATATTAACCCTGGTTTATCTGCACATGCTAAGTAATACCTGGGATGACTCATTTTTCCATGCAAGCAGAGACCTCTTTTTGCAATATTAAGTGATCTCTGGTTTAGAAATAAGCAAAGACTAGTATCTGTTTTGCAACTGATTTTACAGCACTCCTTGTCTGCTAGTTGGCTTTTCTATTGAACAGCCCTACCTCTTCTTTTAATTAAATTTTTTATTTTACATATCTCCCACAGTTTCCCCTCCCTCCTCTCATTCCCTCCCCCCACCTCCCTTCTACACCCCCCCCCCATCAACTTCTTCTCCATCTCCATTTAGAAAGGGTAAGGCCTCCCATGGGAGTCAACAAAGCATGGCATATCAAGTCCTACCTCTTAGAGAAAGATCTTAAGGGAATGGGGTCTGAGTACTCAGGGAAGAGCAGAAGATGTAGGGGGTAGCAACTGCGAAGATTTTAAGGCAAGAACATGAGTACAGTCATCAACTTTCTGTTGCTGTGACAGAATACCTGAGGTAATGTAAGGAGGAAGAATCTAGACATATTCACCTGCAGCTGCTTAGGTCCCGTGATTTTGGACCTCAGCAAGGCAGGACAACAGGACAAAGGTGGAGAGAAGGACCAAGAAAGGAGAGAGGAGGAGAGAGAGAAAAAGTGGAAGAGACAACAAGAATGAGAAACAACATCAGAACAGCAGAGCGAGGAAAGAATGCCAGAGAGAGAGAGTCCAGAAACAAGATCTACCCTTTAAGGGCATACATGAGTCTATGGGAACGATTCCTATCTAAATCACCATAAAAATCAAATAAACTTCAATTTTGTTGAGTATGATGGGCCCTTTCACAGTCTAGTTTTGTATGGACATGCACAGGTCATAAACTGTCCAGGGACATCAACAAGTCTTCTCCCCTAGGTTATGGAAACAGTAAGGAAAGCTGGGGGAGGAAGCCCTCCCTCTGTCAGCAGAGTGAGCTGTAGGAAGCTCTCTGACATGTCAAGCTACCTATCTGTTATGCAAAGAACTTGAGGATCATAGCTTTTGTAAGCTGTGCCCAATGGTGGGGTGGGTTTCTTCATGTTGGGTAACAGGAGAATCTGAATTCTGATCCCCAGCTCCCACATGAATCAAGGTGTGTTGAGACAAATCTGTAACCCAGCACTAGGGAGACAGAGACAGGTAGATCCTGGAGGCTCCCTCATCACCAGACCTAGCCAAAAACTCTGTTGCACAATGTCAGCCTTTGGTCTCGACAAGTGTGTTAATAGCAAGCACATGCATACACATTCACCGCCCCCCCACACACACAGAGAATAAAAATAACCCTAATATTGAAGAAGAGTCTTTGGTCCCTGTTTTCAGTTAGTGTTTTCTTTTTATAGGGGCCTTCAAAGGTCCTTTCAAGAAACGTTCTGATTTTCATAACAACACTCATTTCCACATGACCAATTAAAAACAGAAAAGGAGCTGGGCTAGGACTCGGGCAGGAGAGCCCTGAGGAAGAGAGGGCTACGGCAGAGAAGGTAGGTGGTGGAGCGTGGAGCGCGTAACTGGAAAGGCTGCCTTGTCTTTGGGTGAACAGAAACAGTAGTTTAACATTGAGAGGTCCAGCAAAGTCAAGGCTGGGAACCACTTCACAGCGAGTTGACTAGCGGCTTCCAGAGAGAGTGCGCACTGACCCTGCTAAAGGCTACAAACCTAAATTCACACTAAAGCGACATACCCAAAATAATTTGGACAACTTTGATTTATTTAAATGAATAAAAACAAAATGTTAATTTATGGACATAATTCGGTCTGCTAATTAGTCATGCAGCGCGGTGTCGCCCTTCGACGGCTCATTTCCATCCGCAGAATTAATCGCAGCCGAGCAGACGTAGTGGGGACAACCCAAGGTTAAAACAAATGATAGCAGAGAAGGAACGGGAGCACGGGCTGATAACCCGGGGAAAGTCGGGATTTATTATTCTGCCCGCGTCCTCTGGGACTGTGCAGCCGCTCTAAGTGGGGCTCTCTCCATTTCATCCAGATCTCTCTGATTATGGTGATCTTTTACTTTGCATTAATTTTATCTGCCTTTGAAGGTAATGTAACTGTGATAAGAGCCAATTAGTTTTGCACCATCGAGAAACACAATGAAAGAAAACAAAGATAAAATTAACTGTCTAAATGAGACTACAAGGCAATCTCATCTTTGCGATTCTCATGTAAGCCCGAGCACCATCCGTTCAGCACCATAAACTGAAGGACGGCTATAAGGATATGTTAGTTGTTCGGATCCATGCTGTAACGAAAGCAGTTCTTCTAGAGTAACATTAGCCAGTAATTCAACGCTAACTTTCCACAGAACTTGAGAGCTGCACCTATGACTTCCATTACAGACAGACACAGATGCCAGGTACCGCGTGAGGAACCAACTTGCTTCTTAGATTTTCAAATTTAAAAATTTGCTTATGGTAGGAAACAGGCAAGACGGCCTTAAGATAGACATTAGCTGATTCTCCAGCTGCCATCCTTTCACCGAGTGTAGCAGATCCAGCAAGGTTTGGTGCTTCAGTGACCATGATACTACCACAGGGTAAACATCTGGTGAGGTTAAACTTTTGTGGCCCTTGGTGGTTTGAGCTTGGCCTCTGGTAAAATGGGTACAAATAGAGAATTAACAGTCCAGCTGTGAGACAGCAACACACCATAATAGTTGGCTTTTTTTTAATTTAAAAAAATATATAAGCTGAATCTTAATAAAGGTTATTTTTGAAGATTTTAAAAAAAAACTATAATAATGTTTGTTGGTTGTTTTGTGCATTTGTTTGGGCTTTGTTTTGTAAGAAAATGGCAACCCCCCCCCCACACACACATAAAAGAACAAAAAAAGAAAAGGAGGTTGGGGACTTGGCTCAGTTGTTGAACAAAGAATTTGGTCTTCGCCAAACAATTTTTTTTTAATTTTAAATATTGACTGTTTTGTCTTTCTAAGAAATCTGCAATGAAAAGAGAAGAAAAGGCAAACATGGTCTAACTCCATGCACAACAGCTGATGGGTCCCCTGTGACTGCATCTTAGTGGATGGAGGCAAACCAAACAGATGATTGCCATGGAGAGGGTAGAGCGAACAAACGGTGCTAACTCATGGGGAAGAAATAATGAGGCAACATAAACCAAGACGGGGAGAACCAAACAAGTAACACATAACAGTGTGTTAAAAAAACGTGCTATTCTTTCTCATCAAGGAAGACAGGGAATCAATGTACAGCACTAGTTAGGAAAAGGAGAACAGATTCTTAAGAGTCTGCTTGGGAGTTCTACCAGGGGAGTGCAGAGTGCAAGCCTGTGTGCACCCTTCACCAAATGATGCTCCTTCTCCGTCAGAGAAAGCCTGTGTGCACACTCACCAAATGATGCTCCTTCTCCCTCAGAGAAAGTCTGTGTGCACACTTCACCAAATGATGATCCTTCTCCGTCAGAGAAAGGGGTCCTCTTCAACTACGTCTGCAGCATGAGGAGAAACGAGGGAGGAAGGTGTCTCAGCTAGGGCTTTATTGCTGTGAGGAGACACCATGGCCATGGCAGCTTTTACAAAGGAAAATGTTTAATTGGGACTGGCTTCCAGTTTCAGAGGTTTAGTCCTTTATCTTCATCGCAGGAAACATGGCGGCATGCAGGCAGATGTGGTGCTGGAGAAGGAGCAGAGAGTGCTGCATCTGGATCCGCAAGCAGCAGGAAGAGACCGCAAAGCCCACCCCTCCAACAAGGCTACTCCTACTCCAATAATTCCACACCTCCTAATAGTACCACTCCCTATGGGCCAAACAACACATAAGTCTATGGGAACCATTCCTATTTAAACCACCACAGAAGGGGACTTTGGTTTATCTAGCCAGATCAGTATCATCAATCCTGGTCACCAATAGAATGACAGATGCCACAGCCAGATCACTACCACATCCAGAAAAATAGACGTTTATATCACTCCCACAATTATAAACTGGCTTTTTAAAAAGTAGGTTGGGAAATACTGCTATTTCTTTTATCCTATCATTTTTAGTAGTATGACTTTGCCTATGCAGGTAGCAAATTATGATAAGGAAAAAAACCTCACTAAAAGAAAATTCTAGATATTGTTGTTTATAAGAGTGAAATTGTAAGAAGTCCTTAAAAATGTGTCAAGATACATTAAATAAAATATGTGTCTAGTCATTGCCACTGTGTAACAGTTATGGTCCCCAAATATTAACCTGAAGAAAAATTTCAAAGCCCAAGATACATTCCATACCAGTTAAATCATAATTTGAAGGGAATTCAGAAACCCAAGACTGTACCAGTTAAACCATAATTTGGGGGATAACTTACAGGCACTGTGAGTTTTTTAAAGGCAAGTTAGGCAAAATCAATCCTTTAGTAATTTTTACATGAAAGGGAGATAGATAAAGGAATATTTATGGCCATGGAAGGATGATCAAAATATTTTTATATTTATTTATTTACTTGTTTATTCATGAGTAAACTTGCTTTGTTTTGTATGCAACAGATTCTCAGGCTGTGGTCCAGGGTTGCCTCAAAATCAGGACAATCCTCCTTCTTCAGCTGGGATTATAGACATAAATCATCATGCCCGGCTATGTTAGGCTTTATAATCAAACAAACAAACAACAATGACTGCAAATGGACCACAAATACTTCCAATGGTATTAGTGAGGACTTGGCAAACTTGCTCCAAGCAGATGTGCCCTTGCTGAGACCCTTACTAAAGGGAGAATTGCAAACCTCTGGAGATTGACTCATCTTCACCAAAGCGGTTGGAACAAGGATGCCTTCTGAACTATGGAATCCGAACTCTGGGATGACTAGATGCCACAGAAAGCCGGCCGAGCAGAAATCAAGCTGAGTAAATTGGAGTCTTGCTGGAGCAGCATTGTAGTTTTTAATATTGAAGGAGTCAAGCAGATGAAGGGACCCACAGAGAAACTCAGAGAAAATGCTGCGAGAAAATGGAGTTAATGAAGAACAAACCAACTGTAAACATGGTGAAGGAGTCGACAGGTGAGGGTGAGTGAGGGTCCAGCATGAGAGAAATGGTTGAACAAGACATTCAAACTAAGGAGAGAACCAAAAGAGCTCTTGGGGTGTGTCCTCGGTGATGCTCTGACACCTGCAGTGGCTCCCAACACCTCCCTGGATCCCTAACATTCACCTGAGTCAGATTGTTTGAGATTGGGCTTCTCTGGATAGCACTGCCTGTCCTGGAACTCACTCTGTAGACCAGACTGGCTTCAAACTCCGAGATTCCCCTGCCTCTGTCTCCCGAGTGCTGGGATTTAAAGCACAAACCACTACTGTCCAGCTCCTTCATGTTTTTTAAAATGAAATGTCCCTATGGATTATTAGTCACTTGAATTCCAACCATAGGAACCCATCGCTACTCAATATGTATGTGGATGAAATTTTAAAATAATACGCATAACTTAATACTCAACACATAAACTGGTATATTTAGACTGATGTTTAATTGTTATATAATCAGTACAATAATGATACCCCACACAAGACTCAACATCTTTGAGGATACTTGAAGAAATGCCATATGGAATACTAATAGTGAAAGTTTTTGGAAAATCAATTTTCAGGTTTCTTTTCAAAAATGACTTTTCCTCCTAAATGCTGATGCACTATGGATGTGTCTGCCTGTGTTTCTATTCCATGTGCACTTTTCTGTCCTCCTTGTCCAGTGCTTTTTCCCATTTTTCCAAACTAAAGCCTCAGCTCTTACCTTGCTCAGCATTCTAAGGTTACACTCCCCAGGCCAGATGTCAACAGGAATCCAAAGTTTTGGTGCGGTGTGGGAAGTCCTTCTGTATATGTGTTGCTTTTATTGGTTAATGAATAAAGAAACTGCCTTGGACTGTGATAGGGCAGAGTAGAGCTAGGAAGGGAAAACTAAACTGAATGCTGGGAGAAAGAAGGCAGAGTCAGGAGAAGCCATGTAGCCCTGCCCGAGACAGATGCCGGGCTGATTCTTGCCAGTAAGCCACAGCCACATGGTGATACATAGATTAATAGAAACGGGTTAACCAAAGATATCAGAGCTAGCTAGCAATACACTTAAGTGATTGGCCAAGCAGTGATTTAAATAATATAGTTTCTGTGTGATTATTTCATGGTCTGGGCAGCCAGGAACAAATAAATGGCATCCCTGTACATTGGTATTTGTGAAATCTCTCTTAGCTAAGACACTGTCTGCCTTTTTAAAAAGAAAATGACCTCAAGTAAATAGAAGGTAGAAAAAAGATCTTTTTTTTTTTTTACCTCTTTTGCATGTCTGAAGTTTGAATAGAAAGGAAATATTAGAGGTAAGTTAGTACACTCCTATTGTTTAAAAAAAAAGAAAGAAAAATAAGTTCTCTGGGCAATGATGGGGCAGGTCTATAATCCCAGCACTCGAGAGGCGGAGGCAGGTAGATTTCTATTAGTTTGAAGCCAACCTAGTCTACACAGTGGGTTCCAGGATAGCCAGGGCTACACAGAGAAACCTTGTCTTGAAAACCCCCAAGAAAAGAAAGAAAAAGAAAAATAGATTCATTAGCATTTGCTAAAAGTACTACTGATACAATAACTTATAGTTGTGTTTGGATAGGAATACATTGGTGGCCAAATTTCACTACGGATGTTTAATAGAACTTTAAGAAAAGCAGATGTTTGGGACAGCCTGGCCATCTAGTTCACATTAAATATAACCATAACTTCATACATAAGATAATTAGCCCCTAAGTACCAGAAACAAATGAGTTATCCTGACCAAAACAGCCTTACGTTTTTGAAGTAACTGTGAGCGTCAAATCTCTGTGACGCTAAATTCCTTTAGCAATATTTAAAAGCACTGTGAACAGTTTTAATTTAAAATGTTAATATTTTAATACTGTGGAAATGGCATGCTTTGTAACTATGATATCCATGATAAAAAATTTAAACGTTGACTTAAAATTAGTAATGGTGTATATAAATTTTTCAAAACATTTTTAGGGAGTAATAAAAGAAAAAGTTAAGACCCATATAATAAACACTTTACACTCCTGTGTTTATCACTCTCAAGGCTGATCCCTGTTGAAGGCACACAGAACCTGCAAGATCTACTGCTCACTGAACAAGTGACAATATGATCCATCACAGCTTAAAATCCAGAAGGAAGTGATAAATTTTAAAGCATTAATATTATTGTCATATGAATTATTTAAGTGTACTAATGAGGCCATATTATAAACATCGAGGACTGAAATATTAATGAGATTATCTGTAGGTGGTGTAATTATGAGTGATTTTGATTTTAGTCTATCTTTTTTCCTATTTGTACACTATAAACATATTATTTGTAGTACAGAAGAAACTAAAGTATAGCTTTAAAACATATTTTTAGCTGAGTATCAATAACTTAGAGGAAGCAACAGTGGAAACTCAGCAGAATTTCACTTTTGACTGTAACTCTTAAGGTCAAGCCATGACAAATGCTACCATAAAATTTTGCTTTTTGATCCTAAACTCAGCTATCTTTATCCAGAATCGTCGGGACATTTATTCTGAAGCAGGAGTGCAGAATCAGACCCCTAATAGCAACACTGCTAGGTCCCCAGAAATCTGCTGCCTAAGTCTTTCTGAAAAGGGGCAATCAGCAGGAAGCATATTTTACACAGACATCTCCTGCATGGCCCTGAATTATAACTTACCTTACCCAGAAAAACCACAGAGACTGAAGAATACAGAATGGGAGTCGGCTTCCACCCCACATTAGGTTTGAATTATTATTCTTCAAGGAGTTCTGAGGTTGTCCAGTGTGTATTAAATCTTGAGCAAGTTTCAGATTTTGAGTACTGAACAGTAATTGGTTTGTAAAATCGGCTTAAGCATTTCCATCTGCACACAGAAAATGTTGATTAATTTTCTTTTTAGCTATGTGGTGAGGCAAAGTGATGCATTTTGACATTGAGCTCTTATCTGCAGTTATAGGACAGAAAAGTCATTATGGTTTCCCTCTCTGTGAAGACAGCTCCTGGCAATCACACGCTTCACAAGAATCATATCAGGTGAAATTTGGTTAGCAGTCAAATGGAGTTCTCCTTTGTCTATAATTGCAACGGTTAAAGGACTCAGGTGCACAGAGCTTTGACTAAATACTCTGCTTGTTCTAGCCCATCTTCCGTAGTTTAGAAATGTCCTGGCTGGAGGATCCTGCTCAACCGTGTCAATGCGCTCACTTCTCTTCCGCTCACCCACACATCCGCTGCTTCCCTTCAACATTTAGGGAAAAATGCATGCTATGTAAATAAAAATGCTATGATAAGTGAAAGAGAATTTTATTTAAAGTGGTTAGGGGTTAAACAAAATTGAAATTCAAGTGCAAACTTACATAAAAGGCAAAACTGACCATCCTGTCTTGAACGGCAAATTCTTTCGTCCTAAGACTTTTATCAGAATATTGAGAGGGACGCTAGTTGAGTTCCATTTCTTGTAGACACAGATGCTATTGCCCTACAAGTGGGACTTGTTAGGAACAGAAGCAGCTTAGACTAAACAGTAATGAAGACCCTGGGGCTCTTTGAGGCGCAGTCTTTTGGAGCGGAGAAACTTGAACTTGTGCTTCAAACATACCCCATGCACTTGATCTATTTTCCATTGAATATGGAATGTCTTTGCCTCAAATGCTGCAGAAAAAAAAAAAACCTCCTTCAAAATGGGCTTTTTTGTGTGTGCTAGATTTTGTTTTTCAATCCTTCGTGGTGGTACACTAGAATTGGTCGAAGAGGACATACACAACTCTTGCCTGCTTTGTTTAGAGATTGACGATGACGACAAGGTTTTTATCCCTCCTCCTGGTAGTGGGTCAGAAACACTTAGGTAGAACAGCCTAATTCTACTAACACCAACTGGGTGCTTGACATCTGGTGAGCTACTTAAACATCGTAAAAGCAGTATCCGTGCCACATTGCTGTGAAGAAAGCGAGGAGACACAGGAAATAGTCTACGGCAACTCTAACACAGAGTGGTCCCTCAAGAATGGAAGTCTGTTCCACCTCCTATTGGCTGAAACTTGCTGAAGAGTTGCCATGGTAGGAGAATCTCTATACTGATGATGGTAAAATTTCACTGCTGACATGAAAACCATAGTTTGATGGTCAAAAGCTGCAGGTTTGGGTCACCTTTGTGACTGTCCTAGTTCCTCTGTCACTGAAGGGAAGCAGCATGCTGGAGAAAGGGGCTTATCTGGCATCAATTTTACCTGGCAGTCTACTGTTGTGGGGAAGTCAAGGCAGGACACCCACGAGCAAGAGCTGAGAGACATGAATGCATCCGTGCTGCCTGTTTGCTTGCTGCTGTTCTCAGCTAGCGTTCCCTGTCACATGGTTCAGGGGCCAGCCCATGCAATGGGGCTGTTCTCATTCAGGGGTGTTAACAACAATGAAGACAATGCCTGCAGACATACCCACAGGCCACCCTGATCTAGATAAGTCTCCACTTGAGACTCCCTTCTCAGGTAGTTCTAGGTTGACATTTCAAATGAACCAGCACAGTAACTGAATACCTGACCTCGATGGCTGGGGGAACCTGGGATTCCACTGCCTGCTGACATCTTAGCGGTCAAAAAGCAGAATAAGACAGGAAGGGGGGCAGGATACAAACCTTGGGTACCATTCTCCTCCCCCAAGATATACTTCCGCAGCCAGAGGTCCTCCTCCCAAAAGGTCCACAGCCTCCCAAAATAGTACAGGCTCCCGGGCACTGAGTGTTGGCACACAGGAGCTTATGGGGGACATTTTACATCTAAACCACTGCATACTGTATTCCATGCCATGCTTGATCTATTTGTGGTCAGTGTACTTTCCTTATTAGTCCATTTGCTTAATGGCACACTTTATTTTATAATGTCAATCTACCTATTTTTTAATGTTTTTAGTTGCTGTGTGTCTTAGGTAGTACAATGCTGTCATATCAAATGAAATTGCAAATCCTAAAGAACTTTAAAGTATTTCACAAATATGACTCACCTTGACTAAAAGTCTTAAAGTAAATGGTGAAAAAAAAAAACAAAACAAAACTCTGGCATGGATAGATTTGCTTTTGGGGAAGATCAAATTAAGGAAAACTTACTGTCAAGGAAAATTTATTAACAAATCCCCCACCCCCCGCCCCATGCGCAATGCAGGGTTAAGCACAAAGCAATTAATGGAAACTGAGTATCACTCGTTCGTGAGAGGGGAAGTATGACCTAATCATTTGAATGCTGTTGTGACCCTGGTTTCCCCTGGCAATGACAATGTGGGAAGCCATCAAGCCTAAGCAATAATTACATAGTGGTTCAGCTAATTCCTACCCATAATTTTACCTGGGATACAAAGTCTCTTTTTCTGGTGGAACAATTGTAAAAAGCAATGGGTCCAGTCATTTTCCTAGGCAACGTTATCCTAAGAACTTCCACGTGCATTCCGGAAAGGCAAGTAAATACAAAGACACAACTATTGGTTTTCTTTATCATTTTCTGTCTTTGGGGAATTCATAATGACAGGATACCTTCACCAAATAAAGCACAGACTCAGGAAACAGAAGGGAGATTTGCAAGCTCTTTTGCTGTTGGGAAGGTTCTCGCCCAGCTCCCCTTGAACTGCTACCCCAAAGAGATAAAATCTCAATGGAGTAAAATCTTGACTTAGGCAGTTCAGCATCACCATGGAAACCTTTCCCCCTCCGTGACATAATGAGATGGTAACGCAAACAGCTGGCACGAACAGAGGCCCAGCTACCCATGCCAGAACGTGGATGGCAGGAGGGGCAAATGGATGGGGGCGGGCATGATCGACGAGTAACAAGAAAGCCCAACAGTAGGTGTTATGGGAAGGGGCGGACAGAGAGCTGCCTAAAACTTCAATACTGAGACTCTCAAGAGTTTGATTATTGTAAATTTCGATACTGAATCTGTGACATTCTCATATAGAGGCCACAGGGTGTACAATCAGATATTTTATTATCTGGGTTTAACCTAATATTTCACATGCCTAACACTTCATACTCAAAATGTGTGCCTTGACAGCTTCGGAGTCTGTGTTCTACTGTGTCTGAAGGAACATGTGTAAGATAAGAGCAGGGTTCGGATGCCAGCAGGATAGTTCCATCTCCAGGGAATGAGAGCATGGGATGCCTTCCCTTCAAGGATGATCTGAGTCTACAGATTGGAACTGGCTGATAGACTTGCATGCATGGAGCAAGAGAGACAATTAACAAACTGTCCTGCAAAGACATCCACTTAAAAGACATGAATTCAGAAAGACTGGGCAAGGAAAAGAAACAAGGCTTTGCATGAGGGAATCCGAGAAGTAACAAGAAAACCAGAATATGACAACACGGAATTTATATACGCATCTACTTGTATCAACTTTATATATTATTTATGTGACAGTTGAATTTAACTTGAATATATTTATCCTGTGTGCATACAAACACGGGTCACACACATATATGCAGAACGGGTCTAAATTCTCCTTATTGTGGTTTGACTTTTGAACATCCTCCAGAGGCATGTTCATGGAGTAAACAAAAGCCCACCAGTGTCACAGAAAGGTGAAGTACGATTAATAAAAACTCAGAGACAGATATTGGGGTTCAACCTGAAGACCAAAGAGAAAAGCAGCCAGCCGCTGGCTCTTACCTCAACCTCTGTCTGAGAATGGTGATCTTGCCTCCAGGAAATGTCAGAATGAGCCTGAGAGCTGTCTCTTCCCATTTTAAATTCCTCTTTCGTTCTGGGATTAAAGACATGCACCACTACCACCTGGTTTCTATGGCAAACTAGTGTGGCTACTGGGATTAAAGGTGTGTGTCTTTGCTGCCTGGACTGTTAAGTCTGCTCCATGTGGCTGTTTTACTTTTGTGATCTTCAGGCAAGCTTTCTTTGTTAAAATACAAATGAAATGCCACTACAGAAAAGGACAGGAAGAATGGCCTGAAATTGTTGCCAGCCTGGGGTGCCACTGTGATGTGGTGAAAACGTAACAAGATGAGGCCTACTGGACAGAACTAGATCACTGGAAGCATACCCTAGGCGAGGATATGGGGACCCAGGCCTTCCTTTCTTTCCTGGCTTCCTAGCCACCATAAGGTAGATAGTGGTTCTCTGCCACATGCTCCCCAGTGCCTTGTGTGTCTTCTCAAATTCCTGAAAGCAGCAGAGCTGGCCACCCTGGACTAAAACCTTTGAAAAGATGGGCCCAAATGATGTCTCCTCTGTTGTGCTGACATAGAACAGTAATTTCATCACTCTGATAGAATGAGACACATGCTCTTCAGGAGAGCATGGCTTCTGCAAAATGAAGGCTTAAGATGAGCTCAGGGAGAGAGTCCAGGATCATGACACAGCTAGGCATCAAAAAGTAAGCAGAGAAATATCTGACCCTAGATTTCATTCACGGACAAGGTGAGCTTCTCTCCCGGAGAAGATGCTTCAAAGATAGTGGAATCAAATGCAAATAGTTTATCACTGCATTACATAAGTGATGTTTGTATGATATAAAAGTTTTACCTTGTGATTGCTGTGTGTGCGTACGCACAGGAGAAAACTTATATGTATAAACCAAAGAGGAACAATATGAAGGAAGAATAAGTTTTGATTTATGTGAAGCAGGACTACTGAGCTTTTTAAAACATGCTGATCAAAATTATTCCTTTTCAATACATAGCATCTTTATTTTATGTTCATTGGTGTTTTGCCTACATGATTGTCTGTGTGAGGGTGTCAGATCACCTTGAACTGGAGTTAGAGAGAGGTGTGAGCAGCCCTGTGGGCTCTGGGGATTGAACCCAGGTCCTCTGAAAGAGCATCCAGTGCTCTTACCCACTGAGCCATCTCTCCAGCACCCATGCATCTTTTCAATAGTTTAGCAAGACTTCAACAAATGCCTATTGGGCTAGGCATTGTGCCTGGTGGAAGGGTGAGTCAGGAGAGCAGCAAGCAGAACCTCCTGGATCTCAGATCACAAGGATTGAAGGGATAGATGCTGAATATTCTTCCACGAAGCTTGGCTATGAAAGTGGTTGAAGGGAGGAGCCAATTAAATGATTGATTGGCTGAGCTCGTAAACATTTTCTCACTCGGAGGTTAAGAGCACTGACTGTTCTTCCAGAGGTCCTGAGTTCAATTCCCAGCAACCACATGGTGGCTCACAAGCATCTGTAATGAGATCTGGTGCCCTCTTCTGGCCTGCAGGCATGGAGGCTGAACACTGTGTACATAATAAATAAATAAATTTAAAAAAAAAATCTTTGCCCCCTCTTCTACAGTGACCGCTGAGCCTTTGCAGGAGTTGTGTTGTGGATGGATCGGATGAGACAAAGTGAACATGAGGACACCATTGGAAGCGATAACATGGAAGGAGAAAACTCTCCCAATCTCAAGACTAAGCAACCTTCCCTCCTACTGGCTACTGGTGATGACCGAGAGTGAGCGAGACTGTCCTTCGCAGGGAAGAGCCACCACCTGATTAGCCAATGCCGAGGGGTCGGTCTTGAAATTATATACACACAGGTAACATACAGATATAGCAGGCTTTTTTAATGTATTTAGGTGTGTGTGTGTGTGTGTGTGTGTGTGTGTGTGTGTGTGTGTGTAACAGCAATCAAAAGAAAAAGAGGCCTTGAGTTTTAAAGAGACTGTTTGTGTGTGCCTGGGAAGAGTTGGAGGCAGCAAAGAGAAGGTGGGAAATGATGTAATTACTTAAAATTTTTAAAAATTAAAAGCAAGTTAAAAACATACAGGGGAAGAGCTAGAGAGATGGCTTGGTGAATAAGAACATGTACTGATCTTGCGGAGGACCCAAATTCAGCTCCTGCCATCCACATCACATCAGTTATCTGACAACTACATGTACGTCCAGCTCCAGGGGGATCCTGCCCATCTGCACCTGCATGCGCGCACACACATACACTTAAAAGCAATGAAAATTTTACAACAGGTAGGAGAAAATGGCAAGGCAACAGAAGAGGACCAGGATATGCTAGTGCTGATTCTCAAACACACATTAAGAGGAAGGCAGTGGTAGGGGTGGATAATGGAGTGAGTAGTTCTCCTGCTTGCTAGTATTTTCTGTGGAAGCTGAGACCACCTGCTGGAAGGACTGTGTTGACAGAAGTTTCTGTCCCACCCGGTCAGTCCCAAAAAAACATACAGAGGTCTATATTAATTATAAACTGGTTGGCCTAGCAGCTCAGGCTTCTTATTAACTAACTCATATCTTAAACTAACCCACAATTTTTGCCTGTATTAGCCACGTGGCTTGGTACCTTTTATCAGTGAGGCAGTCTTATCTTGTGTCCTCTGCATCTGGGTGATGACTACAGACTGAGACTTTCCTCTTCCCAGAATTCTCCTGTTCTCGTTGCCCTGCCTATACTTCCTACCTGGCTACTGGCCAACCAGTGTTTTATTATCCAATATGAGTGAAAATTTTTTGCAGGGTACAAAACCATTGTCCCATAGCAGGACCAAAAGACAGCATTCCCAGGAACTTTTAGCAAAGAACAGTAAAAGTCTGGAATAGTCTGCTAAGAAATATGCAAAGTACTTTGTTTGTTAAAATGCTTTTCTCTGGGTTCAGAAAGCAATTCCTACCCTAGTGTCTCTTACGCATAAACCAGAACAAAAGACTTAAGATTTCAAATCCTAAGACTAGTAATAACATGTGCCACGTGTCCATTGAAAAGGAAGATTAAGGACTGGAGAGATGGCTAAGTGGTTAAGAGCACTGACTGCTCTTCCAGAGGTCCTGGAATTCAATTCCGAGAAACCTCTTGGTGGCTCTCAACCATCTGTAGTGAGTTCTTGTGCCCTCTTCTGGCATAAAGGTGTACATGCAGATGGAGCACTCATATACATGAAATAAATAAATCAATCAAAATAAGTTTAAAAATTTTTAAAACAGAAAGAAAAGGAAGATTAAATAATATGATGCTTAATAAATGTTTATAATAAAGATTCTTTTATAAAGATTATTATTTATAGTGACTTACATAAGAGGACTGGCAGGTTACATAGTGTGTATCAATACCAGGTCTTTTTACGGTGGAAGTAATAGAAAACAGAAGCGTCTTTGCTCAGATCACTGACAACCTTTCAAAAGCTGGGTTTAAATGGATGGAAACACACATCTATAATCCCAGTGTTGGAGAGATAGGGACCGAAGGATCCTAGAGCTTGCTCCAAAAGATGGTATAGTCAATAGACAGCAGAATCAATAGACGAGCTCCCACTACAGTGAGAGACCCTGTCTCCAAAACCAAAGTGGAGTGACAGAAACAGACACCCAACATCCACCTCTGGCTTCTGCAGGAGCATGCACAAGCACATATAGCTACACACACACACACACACACATACACACACACACACACACACACAAATAAAATAATAAAAAGCAAATTGAAAAAATTTAAACACAAAACAGCACTGACTTGCTAAGGGAAATTTGGAATAGGCTCACGCTGTGCAGTCAGGAGCTGGTTTGCAGCAAACAAAAAGGACAGCAGACACACTGTGAGATTGGTACAGAGTTGGGAGTCTGCAGTCAGGAATGATCCAAGTCCCTTTAAAGATGCTGCTGAGAGGATTGTCAGTCACCGTGAGAGTCCATAGGGAACAGAGGTTTGGACAGTTGGGTGACAGTGGTGGTATTAAGAGACAGCTAACATCCTAAGAGAAAAGGAAACAGAAAGGGAGCTAGGAGCCCCCTAAGAGTTGAACAGTGAAGGTGATTTAATACAGAATGCCACAAACACTCCTAAGAATTCCAGGAGGGCTCTCCATCCAGAGGCAGTGTGTGCAGGCAACAGCTAAGAAAGGCTGAAAAACCCAAATGTCAAAGAGACCTACCTCCAAGGCCTAACTCCTGGCTTCTCCTGAGTATACCTGCTCGGGTGCCCTGCCCGCCCACTGTTTTGCCGGCTTCCTCAGATGGTTTCTGAGCTTTCTCCTTGGCCATTCAACACCAAATTTCAGTCTTTTCCAGTTGTCCAATCTTTATGCCCTACTGCAAGCATCCTAGTCCTAGTCGAGAACCCATGTCCAGCCATTGCCCTGCCTTGAGGGGCTGGGCTAACTTTTCATCTGTCTCATCAGTTCCTGGACATTTGTGTGCCGTGATTTTTCATCATGTTCACTCTCTTCCTCCAGCTCCCCCAGATCCACCCTACTTCTCTGCACACCCAACTTTGCATCCTCTCCCTCTTTTGTTTTAAACCCATCTAGTACAGTTGGTGCTGCTCATATGCACTTGGGAGCGTGGCCTTCCACCAAAATAACGTCAACCCACGAGCGGCTCACCCTTAAAGGAAACGCATCTTCCTCTCCCAGCTGCTGTCAATCGCCAATAGCTCCTTAGCTATCGGTGGGAACTTAATGGTCACCTCTTCTCTCCGTTTTGACTTTTGTCTAGCTTGAGCTTAATTTCATAGTTCTTATGCCTTCTGTCTGAGTGCTGTGAAGTTATATGTTCAACTCACCTGCCAAACCCAGAAAATAGTTTTCTTGAAAAATCCTCTGCCTTCAGCTCTTACAATCCTTCTGCACCCTCTTCTAAAATGATGCCTGAGCCTTTGAAAGAAAGCATGTGATATAGATGCCCTACTGAGAATGAGCATGTTATAGGCTCATATTCTCTGACCCTGTGTCCGTTGTGGGTTTCTGTGTTCATTGACATTTACTGCAAAAATAAGCTCCTCTGCTTTGGTTGTATAGACACACTGATCTGTGTGTATAACAAGTCATTAGGAGCTGGCTTCATACTCTATCCATTCAGCAGAGTAAAAACCGTAGGGTATTCCCTAGGGCCTACGACCTGTCTAGCCACATGTTTGGGGCCCCAAAATTGGTACCAGATATGGGATTCAACTTACAGAGAAAGCCTTCAGTCTAATCATGGTAATACGTGTGGTAGCTTTTCCCACAACGTTCATGCCACCGTTGCATGATTGGGCCTGTCTTGTGAAGCTGGTCATGGTTGTAGCTTGCAAAGCTCGCAGCCAGGTAAGGGCAGGGTTCCTTTCCTCCTCTGTGTAGCACCTTCCAGTGTTATGAAAGCTAGCCAGTCAGCTGAAGCTCCCAGGTGAATGCCAGGCTTGATTTCTGTGTGTTCTAGGTTACAAGAACGTGGTGTCTTCAGCAATACGGTCTTTCCATCAAGTTTGGAGGGTAACAGAGGAAATTTACAATAGCCTATAATTTTTGAAAGAATCCAGAGGCCCTCAATAGCCAACAAGTCCAAAAGAGGTAACCATTTCCTGCCGTTGGCTTACTTATTTGTTACCTTATTTTATCTGGTAGGGGCATGGTTGCCTCATTCCAGAGAAACTCCATTTAAGCTTTTCCTATGTGTATATGTATATTTTAGGACACTTTTACAGCAGTACGCTTCTGTATGCCTTTTCTGAAATGTCTTCAGACTTAGTTATTTCTTGCCACAGTTCCTACTTAACCCTGTCCTTCCAGGACCCACCTCATTTATCCCTGCTTGTTCTATTGTTCCCCTTGACTTTTTATACTAGCGTGTTCTCTACGCCTCCCCAGAGTTCCACATACACAGTCCCTCGCTAACATCTTGGCCTCTGTGAGTGTTCCAAATGGAATACACACATCTGAGGATTCTAGGCGAACACCCACAAATAAAACATTTAATATTCATCTTTCTGGGTCTGGATTACTTCACTCAGAATGATAGTTTATAACTACATTAATTGGCCTGTGGTTTTCATAACCTGTTTTTTTTTAATAACTGAATAATATTCCATTGTGCAAACATAGGACCTTTTCTCTGTCCATCAGTTGATAGGCCTCTAAGCTAGTTCCATTTTCTGCGTATTGTGGCTAGAGCAGCAACGGACATGGATATATAGCTCTTTGTGCATATACCTTGGTATAGCTTGAACGTGTGGTCGATCTGTTTTCAACTTCTTGAGGGCATCTTCCCATTGGTTTTCACAGTGGCTACAAGAGTTTGTACTCCTGGCAGCAATGCAATGTGGTCCCCTTTCTTGCATCCTTGATAGCATCCGGGTAAGATGAAATCTCAAAGTAGTTTTAAGTTGCCTTTCCCTGGCTAAGAATGCTGGGCATTTTAGAAAGTGCTGCTCAGCCACTTGGGTTTCATTCTGAGTGCTCTGTCTACTTCCATACCCCATTTGCAGATGGGTTGTCTGTCTTCCTGACGGTAGGGGTTTATTAGGTTTTATTTGTATATTCCAGGTACTAATAATCCTCTGAGAGAGGCATTGCTGGTAATTTTTTTTCTCATTCTGTAGGCTATCTCTTCATTCAAATGATGCAGAGCTTTTTAGTGTTCCTTTTACACGGAGGATGGTAGAGGAGCGGGACGAGTCCAAGCATGCAACTTCCAAATGATACATTCGCCAGGCTCTTTGGGATTCTAATTGAACCATTTATTTATAAGATAGAGAACAGTAAGAATAAGAAAAACCAGTATGCAGGCTGCTATCTGCCAGCACCCTGCACAACATAATCTTATTTCTCATTAAAAAACACTGTATTTTTATCTTTCTTTTAAAGAAATCCTATCTTTAAGGTGAAGTATAAATCCTTTATGCATTTTTTCCTGCTGCTGGTACTAAAACTGAAAAAAAAATTCTGAAGTGAAAAGTTTTCACACTAGAATTTTGCCGTCATTCTGGAGGCATCCCCCCCCCCCCCCCACACACACACACACAAAACCACAATGCTGATAGGTCGGTAAAAGGTGCAGAGTTAAACCACTCCAGCGGCGGTTTCAGGGGATGGTGTCTCCTTTATTGCAGATGAGCAACCATGTATGCAGCAGGAACCTATGGGTTGTGATAGGTTAGCACATTACCTCGGGCTGGACAGTGAACGCTTGTACCGCCGGGGTCTGCATGTGGAAGAAGCAGGAAGAAGTACATCAAAGGAGATTTATCATCTGGCCAGCCACTGGCTACTTGGGCTCCCTCTGAATCTGGTTTGTGACTTCTGGGAAAACGCAGGAGCATGGTGTGCCATGCTTCTTATTTAGAAGTACAGTGTGGCCGGACGGCAGAGCCCATTTGTCCCTTATCCTTAGGACACCTTGAGGCAGGTGCATTCGAAGCCAGCCTGGTCCACAGAGTTAGTTCTAGGACAGCCAGGGGTACAGAGAGAAACCCTGTCTCAATAAAACAAAACAACAAAACAAAACAAAAACATCAGTGTGTCAGGTAGGCTGGCCCGGGTCATACCTGCATTTTCCCCTCATGTCCTAAAGAGCAATCTTCTCTCAGACCTTATTTTTAAGTCCCTTACCCAGGCCATATCCCACATGTGTTTAGGTGTGAGGGCCGTGAGGGAGCATTGTCTTGAGTGGTGCTGTACAACTCTATCTTTGCTATCTAAACTCTAACTTTGGCTAGCTACATAAAAAAGATACAGAGGAACACAGGTTGTTTTCCTTTTTGTTTTTGTTTTGTTTGTTTGCTTGTAGAACATTTTCCCTTCAATTAAATCTATATCGTAAACCATTTCACAAAACGGAGAGACCCGCAAAGGCTCAGTATTTGTGAGCATCACACGGGAGGACTCATTCAGACTGAGTTCTCCTCCTCAGGATGGAGGCCCAGCTTTGACAGAGAACTATTGCCACACTTAAGCGGATTACATCCTTCAAAAAAATTATGGCTGAAACACTCATCTTTATCTGTTCTCTTCTGCTTGATCCTATCAAGTTGATGAAACCAAGAGCGGCAAGAGACGTGGAAAACCTGTACCTCGAGCCATGATTTTATTCTGAAAAAAGATCAAACCTATTTTTAACAGATCCTGAGAGCCAGGAACTAATTTTTACCCAGAATTATGCATTCATGAGAAAACTGTGAATGAATCTATTGCTTGTGTAAAGAACCCAAGTGATGGAGTGAGCTGCCACCTAGAGTCGAGAGTGGAATTCCGCTCAGCACTAAGCGTCAAAGCCAGCCCGTCAGCCTTCAGCCTCGGGGTTCAACACAAGCCTTTCACCGAAGAGTCCCTTCGTTCTCTACCCATAGAAGCTATGACTCCACAGGTTTGAAGTTCTACCAAGCGGTAGCAAGTCTTCAGGACTGTGGGGACCAAAATGCTATTACTTATTGGTTGTCTGTAACAGTGATCTCTCGGGAGGTGTTTAAACGTTAGCAAATGAAGATAGTACACCAGAAGTCAAGGTATTTCGAATGCTTCACGTTATAAATCCCTGGAGCTCCCCTCCTCCGGCCGCAGTCTGTTGGTTTTTTGTTCCCTGCACTCACACACCAGGGCCAGAGGCTTCTCAGCCGTGATAGGACCACTGCCCAAACCTGGACAAAGCAGTCGTTTTTAACTGAGTGCCGAGGTCCTAGACACCTCACTCCTTTATCTAGGTTTCTCTAAAAACCCAACCCCTGAAATGAACACCGTGACTAGAACCAACCCACACAGCTTAACAAACAGCGAACACCTTCGTTTCCACCCCGAATTTTTACCACGCCCCAGTGCGGAAACTCTTTCCCCATTTTGCCTCCCGTGCGTCTCAAGGGTCCCAACTCTCCTTTCTCTAGGAATATGGCGGTTTGGTGTGCAGCTCAAGCCAAGAGTATCTGAGCTGAGATTTACAAGTCAGCTACTTCCTCCTGCTTTGATTAGGGAATCCTAAGGTAGGTGTGTCTACTGCGGAGTGATCTTTGACTAGAACCCTGCACCTGACTGATCTGTAAGGCTGCCAGTGAGAGGAAAGTTGGGCGTTGACTCTTTTCTGCCTCCCGGGATGACCTGTTTCCTCCTCCTTGAACTATTATCTCATTCTCAGGCTCTGCGCCCACAGCTCATGAGGCCAGTCCTCTCTCATAAAAGTGCCGTCCCCATTCCTTTCCCCACAGTCCATTATGATCTTCGTAGATCAGTGGCCAATTGCCTGACGGCAGACTTAGGCTTAACCTGTCCCTCCCCCCATTATTTTAGTTAGAATACAGAATAATGGGCTCAATTATGGAAGTTTCATACTTGTAAACTATTGCAGTGTGCACTTATTCATCCTCCTTACACTGTCTTGTCTCTCCTGCCCGCTTCTGGCCCCCCTTCTTCACCTCCAACGGCACCCCCACTTTGTTCTCAGGGCAATTGTCTAAATCTACATTCTCTATTTAAGAAGACACTTGATAAGCCTTTCTTTTATCGCTTCCCCCCATTTATTCATTTGTTTTCCCCAAGCGCTCTTGCTTGGTTTACATCCTCTGTGACACTCCTGTATCCCAATTGCTCCAACAGGCGCCAGACAGGCTTCTCACCCCTGGGCTTTCTATGTGGTTAGACTGGGTTTGTCCACTCCTTATCATTGGATCATGTCTCATTCATCAATCTGCTTGCCTACAAGTGCCTCTTCGTTTCCTCTCTCCTAAGCTGGCTTTGTCTATCTTACAGGATCTCATCCTCCCTTACCCTGGTGCCTTCTAGGCACCGTACCTAACCCTAACAGTTTCCTACCCTTTATGGTGAACTGGTACAACCTGGCATGGACGCTTCCTGTGTGAGAGGCCACACGTACAATTCTGTGCCAATTCATCTTGTCCTTTAAGTTCCCTGAGAAAGACAGCATGACTTTTTCCATCCCACATATAAAGAGTTTGAGTAATTTCCCAAAGGTGCACAGTCGATGAGCAATGAGGTTGGAATTTGAACTCACAAATCCTCCTTGGCAGACCAGGAGCCAAACAATGCCACTTCCTCTGTGGCCTTCCTAACAATTCTTCTCAGCCATAAATCTCAAAACAAAAAAAAAAAAAACAAAACAAAAAAAAGCCTACAACATCTGGGATGTTCTGTGAGGATTCCAGAGCAGTGAGAGAGCCTGTCTCAAAACAGAAGGTGCATGGCTCCTGAGGAGTATCACCTAAGATTGTCTGTCTGTCCCCCACATATATGCACGGGAATTGCACACCAAAAACAGGAAGAAGGAAGGAAGGAAGGAAGGAAGGAAGGAAGGAGGAAGGAAAGGAAGGAGGGAAGAAAGGAGGGAGGAAGGAAGGAAGGGAGAGAGGGAGGGAGGGAAGAAGCTAATCTGGGGTTTTATTGAAATCCTAGACTCCAGCACTTGTGTTGATGGTCTCTGGCCTCCTGCATTCTTTTTTCTTCCTCTAACCAGTGTCATGATTCAAATTCAATGCTGAATCTTTTCTTCTTTTAAGATTTCTTTTTCTTTCTATTCCAATTACTATGTCTTTTCCACACCGGTTCTGACTTTTGCCTGACCACTGATTGAACTGATAAAGATGCTAAACTCTGGGTCCTAGATTTTTCTTGTTAAATTTCTCCCAACTTCTCATTCTGATAATTCTGACTCTTGATAACATCTACTAAATGTTAGACTAATTTTTTGTTAGAACTTAGGAGAACTTAGTTAATATGTAGAGAACAAAGGCTATTTTCTATAGGAAAGAGGTAAATAAATTGCTCATCATAGAGCATGATCAAATAAAGTCTTCATATAATCATACCATAAGAACATGCAATCTGTACATAAGGGAAAGTGAGGAAAATACATGCTTACATTTTGCCGCATTTCAATTAAAGAATTAATTAGCACATAAGTATGTTCATGGATATATCTTATCAGTCATAAATTTAAAGATTAGATGGGATAATAAAAATCAATACTTAGTCTTGATGTGGGATGCCCCTCTGTATGCTGTGAATATGTGCAGCAGAATTAATAAAAATCCAAAGACAGATATTGGGGTTCAACCTGAATACCAGAAAAGCAAAACAGCCAGGTACTGGCTCTTACCTCTACCTCAGTTCAAAATGGCGGTCCTGCCTCCAGGAATCTCAGAATGAGGTTGTGTCTGAGAGCTGTCTCCCCCACATCTTGTATTCTTTTCTAGGGCTGGAATTAAAAAATGCGAGCACCACTACCGCCCTGTGTCTGTGGCAAACTAGTGTGGCTACTGGGATTAAAGGTGTGTGTCACCACTGCCTGGTCTGAAAGGCTGACCAGGGTGGCTGTTTTACTCTCTGATCTTCAGGCAAGTTTTATTTATTAAAATACAAATGAAATATCACTACAAATATGTTTTATTACCATTGCTTAATAAAGAAGCTGCTTTGGCCTGGCAGGACAGAATATAACTAGGTAGGAAATCCAAACAGAGATGCAGTGAGAAAGAAGGCAGAGTTGGGGAGATGCCAGCAGCCACCAGAGCAGCAAGATGCCATGGGGCGCAGGGCGACATACTGACTATTAAAAAGGGGTTGATTTATATGTAGAGCTGGGCAGCAAGAAATCTGAACCAAACAATTATAATTAATATTAAACCTCTGAATGATTATTTCATAGGTGACTTCGGGGACCCGTGGGCAGGAGAGAAACCGGTACAGGGGGGACAGATGGAAGAGAGAAAAGACTTCCAGCTACATAGCTCAGTGCAGGACACATGGCAAAGGTTCTGTAAATATCTACCATTCTCCTTACCGCATTATAGGTGTGTCTGTGACTGGACTATTAAAAATATGACTCAGAGGGCTGGAGAGCTGGGTCAGCTGGCAAGAGTGTGTACTGCTCTTATAGAGAAGCTGAGGTTGGTTTCCAGTACTCCCGTCCAGGGGCTTACAGCTCCAGGGGATCCAATGCCTTCTTCTGGACTCATGGGTACCTGTACTCATAGACACACACTGCACACACACATACACACACACATGCACATACACACACATACACACATGCACACACACGTACACACACACATACACACGGACGCACACACACATACACACACACGCATATACACATACACACATGCACACACACATACACACACACATACACACGGACGCACACACACACACGCACACACACACTTTATACATAATTAAAATTAAAACTAAAATGTTTTTAAATGTGACTGTATTGCATGTAATAATAAACAAGGACACGCCCACTAACTCTGCTTTCCTCACTGATTTTTCCAGATGCCACTATCACTGCTACCACAGGCATTTCAGCTGTAAAGAGTTCAACAGGCTATCTTTGTGTTTGTTTTTCCCAGTGCTGCTAACTTTCCAAGTTTTCCTGTCTTCTGTGAAGTTCTTCTTCCGGGGCCACCGTACCTTTTCCATCCACTTTAGGCTGAGCTCATTAAAGACACTTCAGTAGAACACTCACCCTCTCCAAACCTGAAGATTTAAAAACCATGTAGTCTTTCATGAGCACGGCTCACAACAAAGTTGTGCTGCTGCTTCGTGCTTGAAAGGGACGTGGAGCTTTCAGAGCAATGCTCAGTGTCAATTAGATGGCATCTCTGCGAGGGCTTTCATCTTTAAGAGTGGGGAAACAGGACATGGAGAAATAAAAATCATAATTTGCCTTACGTCATGAACTAGCTCCTATTTGAACTGACTTCCTGCCTGACAGCCCCAGCTACAATAAACAAAATATCAAAATACTAATCTGTATATTGTTATATATTGGTGAGTCATCTGGGCGTCCTGTGCTTCCTGCATCTGAACTGCGTCTTTTATGTTCTGATTGCCTCGGTGACCTTCCTTCCCAGCCCCTTACTTGTATGTTATGATTGGACTCATAAACAGCTGCTTCTCAGAAGCCTTGACTCAAGTCATCTTCCCATGTAGGCTCCCCCATTTATTGCTCGCATTGCCTGCTGGCTCTCACAACATTGTGGCATTAAATGAGCCCTATTGTAATATTGGGAAAGCCAGCATTTTTGTCTCTCTGCTCTCCTAAGCACAGTGTCTACAACATGCTCTTGATTCCACAATGCTTTTCAGCTAAGAATGTAAAAATGATCTATACACCAGTCAGGAGAGAATATACTAAACTGCCTTGACTTATTTCTTAATGTAAGGTATCTGCACTGTCGATAGGAGACGCCTCCACGGCGCCTGTGAAGGCTTTCCCACAGAAGCTGAGAGAAGAAAACCCGCCCTGAGTGTAGGAGAAACCATCTGGAAGGCCGATGTCCCAGACCAAACGAAGGGAGTGAGCAAGCTGAGGGCCATCACTTGGCCCCCTTCACCCCTGTTGCAGAAGCAGTGCAACCAGCCGCCTCGGGCTCCTGCTGCACCCCTCAAACCAACAAAACTATCTTTCTTGAACAGCTTTCGTGAGGAACGTTGTCCCCGTAGTGAGAAAAGTAACAAAAGTCGGTGCCTACTATAAATGCCCACAGGTCAGACAGGTGTGACTCAGAGGTTTGGGCTGACAAGGCCTCACAGTAATTATAGAGATGACAAGGGCTCTTACAGAGCTAAGCAAGGGCTCATAGCACATCAGCATACACACAGCATACACGGAGAGAAACCACTTGATGATCATCAGATTCGGGGTTATTCACAACAGCTCCTCAGTCAATAATTAACACTATGGGGAATTAAGGGGTTATATACACGGTTATGGCAAAAAGACTCCAGGAAAGGCTACGCTAAAATCATGGCAGAGGCTCTAGTTTTGAAGCGCTATCGGATATGAAAGCAAGAGAGAAGCCCAATTGAGTGGCACCATGAGGATGGAAGGAGGCAGCGCCCACAGGAATGGCTGTGCCTGGTCGTAGGGACAACTCTAGCTAGTCCTGCAGTTGACTTCGGAGTTCAATCCCCAGAAATCTTCTGCTGGATTTTCCTGTTCCCGTGAGAATAGGCCAACATTTCAGCAGTAAGGACCACGAAGAAAAATATATTCTATTAACGATTATAAATCTTAATCTGACTAGAAGGATTTAACTTACACTCACATTTTAAATAAACTTTATTTAAGTTGTCCTTGAGATTTTGTGCAATTTAATTTTTCAAATTTGGATACCAGATGTATTTAGAAATCTCTCTTTTGTATGGATGAAGTAAGAGTCTAATTTTATCTTTTTAAATTTTAGAATTTAGATATATTTTCTTTAAAATCCATCATTTATTCAGCTTATTTATATTGGTATGGCTTTCATGTCCTACATTCCATATGTGCTTGGACCTATTTCTGGATTTGACATTCATCTCCACTGGCCTCTCTATTCAAGCATCCACACTGTGCATTTTTTTTAATTATAGAAGCTTTATGGCATAATTATATCATGTAAGACTAGCCTCAACTCATTAGATTTTCTTTATTTAGAATACTTACATTTTTTCAGATGAATTTTATGTTCATCAAACAATAATAATTTCAGATTATAGTTATTAAAATCATATTAAACATACTAACTTTAAAGAATTTTTTGTTTTGAATTTTTTTTTTCCAAAATCAAGGAATGATTTTCAGCTATTTCAGGTCTAATTTCTGAATAGAAGAATATTTTAAACCATTTCCTTAAGTAAATTTAGCACATTTTTCCCTTAAGCAGTCTAAATATTTCATTTCTTAAATTGTCTAACTTAAGTGGTTATTGTTTCTATCTGTGCAAGCTATCAGATTTTAGATTAATCTAATGTCTACTTCCTTATATTTGAATTTTGTACTAGCCTTAGCATTATCTTGAGTTCTAGATTACCAACATAGCGGTTGTAATGAGGTAGTTGCATTCTTCCAATTCTTCTCCTTTATATTTTTTCTTTTTGGATAGAATTAGCTACGAACTCGAATCCTGGTTGCGTGACTTCACTGCTTTGTTTTTAGCATTGACAAGACTGCCTTCAGGGATTCTTTACGTATATACATCATGTTATGGAATGTCTATCAGAAAGTCTAGGCTTATGTGTAGATGGTTGGGGGTGGGCGGGCATGTGTTTTATAAAAACCTTCAGGAGTGATTCGAAGGTAAATTCTCACTTGTGAACAGTTCCTTGTTGTCTGAGAGTCAATGAAGCAACTGTACAACTATTTATTGAGCTGCATCTTGTGTAGTACTCTGCATATAAAGACAGGCCTCTCAACTGCACAACTATTTATTGAGCTGCATCTTGTGTAGTACTCTGCATATAAAGACAGGCCTCTCAACTGCACAACTGTTTATTGAGCTGCATTTTGTGGAGTACTCTGCATATAAAGACAGGCCTCTCAACTGCACAACTATTTACTGCGTTGCATTTTGTGTAGTACTCTGCATATAAAGACAGGCCTCTCAACTGCACAACTGTTTATTGAGCTGCATCTTGTGTAGTACTCTGCATATAAAGACGGGCCTCTCAACTGCACAACTGTTTATTGAGCTGCATTTTGTGGAGTACTCTGCATATAAAGGCCTCTCAACTGCACAACTGTTTATTGAGCTGCATTTTGTGTAGTACTCTGCATATAAAGACCTCTCAACTGCACAACTATTTATTGAGCTGCATCTTGTGTAGTACTCTGCATATAAAGACAGGCCTCTCAACTGCACAACTGTTTATTGAGCTGCATCTTGTGTAGTACTCTGCATATAAAGACGGGCCTCTCAACTGCACAACTGTTTATTGAGCTGCATTTTGTGTAGTACTCTGCATATAAAGACAGGCCTCTCAACTGCAAAACTGTTTATTGAGCTGCATTTTGTGTAGTACTCTGCATATAAAGACGGGCCTCTCAACTGCACAACTGTTTATTGAGCTGCATCTTGTGTAGTACTCTGCATATAAAGACAGGCCTCTCAACTGCACAACTGTTTATTGCGCTGCATTTTGTGTAGTACTCTGCATATAAAGACGGGCCTCTCAACTGCACAACTATTTATTGAGCTGCATCTTGTGTAGTACTCTGCATATAAAGACAGGCCTTTCAACTGCACAACTATTTATTGAGCTGCATTTTGTGGAGTACTCTGCATATAAAGGCTTCTCAACTGCACAACTGTTTATTGAGCTGCATCTTGTGTAGTACTCTGCATATAAAGACAGGCCTCTCAACTGCACAACTGTTTATTGAGCTGCATCTTGTGTAGTACTCTGCATATAAAGACAGGCCTCTCAACTGCACAACTATTTATTGAGCTGCATCTTGTGTAGTACTCTGCATATAAAGACAGGCCTCTCAGCTCAAGAGCTTGGTTTAGCAGAGGGCAAAACCCTTCACGCCATCAAAGCAGTGTTCAATGCAACTGCTACAGTGTGGTCCTTGTGGGATCAGTCGCCTCTCTGCCTGAGGTTGAATGTCTCCGCCTCATTCACAGTTCACTCCTGCTAGAAAGTTGCATTCAACAAGCCTGTATCTTGCGCTTTTTAAATCATTCAAATGTGGCTTCCATTAATAGTCAATGTTAAGCTGGCATTTTCATGATATCCAAGTGAAATTTTAAATTTACTGGCATAGGGAGGTAGCTTCCTTAGAAAAATGTGCTGGTTTGAATGAAAATGGCCCCCATTGGCTTATAGGGAGTGGGGCTACGAGGGGGTGTGTCCTTGTAGGAAGAAGTGTGTCACTGGGGGCGGGCTTTGAGGTTTCAGACATTCAAGCCAGGCCCAGAGTCTCACTCTCTTCCTGATGTCTGCCCATCTAGATGTAGAACTCTTGGCTCGCTCTCCAGCCACCATGTCTGGCTATGTACCGCCATGCTTCCCACCATGACAATGGCAATGGACTAAACTTCTGAACTGTAAGTCAGCCTCAATTAAATGCTTTCCTTTATAAGAGCTGCCATGGCCATGGTGTCTTTTCACAGCAGCAAAAACTCTGAATAAGATACCACCTAAATTCCTAGCACCCACATAAATAAAAATCAGGCATGATGATATGTGTTTGTAACTAGGGAGCTGAGGCCCATATCTGCATGAGAGACATTGTCTCAAAGAGCAAGACAGCTCCCGTGGAAGGACACTGAGGTTGACCACCAGCCTCTCACCCACATGCATACACGTGCATGCACACCTCACAAAAACATGTAGCCGTATGTATATGAAAATGCCCACTTACATACATGTTAAGGATAAATCGAAACCCCTGCCCAGTCCCTCCTCATCTGGCATCTATGGTTATGGCTGTATGGATTAAGGCAAGCAATATGACTCATTTGGTGATTTCCATAATCATTTTATGACCAAAGGATAATCAGCTAGCTATAAAACAAATCCTGGTAAAAAAAAAAAAATCCGAAAGCAAGGGTTTGGAATTTTTATTAGATTATTTCCATCTTAAATGTTTCTGACCTTAATGCGCATACTTTCTTCCTAGTTTTGTATTTCTCATCTTCATGCATTTTTGAAGGTGACTGAAAGAAACTTGGATTTGAAGGTTAGTGGCAAAGAGACAGCTGGGTTTGAAAAGAAGAGGGTTTTCAATCTGGAGTGTACTAGAACTTTTCTCATGGGACAGATACTTCAAGATCAACGTTTGGTCTCCTTCATACTTCACATTGAATGGGTCTAGCCTTCCTGGCTTCTTTGGCTACTTGGTCTGAGGTCTCTTCAGTGTTCACCCAAGAACAACAAAGGTGGAAGGCTCAAAACAAGGAACAGAAGGCCCAAGCATGAAGGTTGATACTTAGGAAGGACTCCCTATGAAGGATGCCCCTCAGGAGACACTGTCGGGAAGATTTCAAGATAGTTCTTTCTAGCTTAGTGAGACGTTTATTTAAAAACCAAAGAGAGGAGGAAACCAGGGTTGTTAACCTGGCTGAGCTGATGTTTCACCAAGCACAAGCTCTCACTTGAACATGAAGCAGGAGTCACCAGGCAAGAGTCACTGGGCAGAGGACAATACAGCAGGCCTTGAGCAGAACTCCTGCCAGCAATGGAAGAGCTCACTTTCTTTCCTTATTAGGGAGTTAACTTCCTGACGGTGGGAGTGCTATTGCTTGCGGTTGCTTGTTCCTATGTTTGTTACTGGCTTTTGTTTTGTTTTGCTTGAGACAGTGTCTTAGTCTTCCTAATTGGCCTGGAACAGGCTCTGAAGACCAAGTTGGCTCACAGAGACCCTCTCAACTCTTCCCACCCACGCAGGGGTTAAAGGTGTGCCCGATAGGCCTGGTCATACTTCCTTTTTATTGATATTTCCCTACACTTCCTGGGCAATGGTCCTAAGCCTGACAAACTGTGTGTGCCGTTGACACATAGCTTCCTCTCCAGCAGTACAAAGGTGACCACATTAACTCTACCGCATTACCTATGCGTGAGAGTATGGGGTTTCTCAAGCTCCTTCGTATCCATAAAGCCTGTGGTAAGGAGTTGTCACTTAGATCTGCTGATGGTTTGCTGTCTTAAACTCGGTCTGCATGTCTCATAGGAGAATGACTTACCTGGTGCCAAGAGCGTTATCTTTTCGTTTTGTTTTTACACTGCAAGCACAGTTTCCTCTCCATTCACTCCTCCTAGCCCTCTCCTCCTCCCAAATCTACTGCTGCTCCATTTTCTCCTCAGAAAGGTGCCAGTCTCCTAGAGACATCAGCCATACAGGATGAGGCAAGATACTTATTGACAAGGGGAAAACTTCCTATTGAGGCTAAACAAGACAATCCAACAGGAGGAAAGAGCCTTGAGAGCAGGTAAAAGAGTCAGAGACACACCCTCACCCTCTCTTAGGAGTCCCATAAAACAGCAAGATAATAGGTATAACATAAGAGGACCTGGTACAGACTCACGCAGGCCCTGGGTTTGCTGCTGCAGTCTGTGGGTCTATGAGCCCTGCTTAGCTGACTCAGTGGGCCACCTCCTCCTGGTGTCCTTCACCCCCTCTGACTTCTACCATCTAAGCTCAGTTTTACACTCCATTGTTTAGTTTGTGACAATACTGATGTCACAGTAAGGTATCTTATAGAAGAAATTAACAAGTCAGTGTATAGGTAACAAAGACAGTGGCTTCCATAGTGCTATTCTTAACACGGTTCTTTGGGCTTGACTTTCCCTAGCTATCAGATCTACCATGAGGAATTACAATGAAGATTTGAGTTTTGTAAGGAAAACTGAGGGCCAATTCCTTCATCTCATTGTGTCCATACCTACTAAATTCTCTGTATGTGTGTGTGTGTGTGTGCGCACGCGTGCACGCACACACGCATCTCATCTTTGTCTCCATATGGTTCAGTATTGTGCTTATCTGTCAATCTAGTCCTATATACATTTAAATTAACGTAGGTAGTAGAATAGGAGATTGATGAAGACAGGAATACTCCAAGAAGTGGAGCTAACCTTAAGCCAGACTATCCAACCACCCGGATGTACAAGCTGCGGTCTAAGGACCGGGAAGAGAATTTCTTTCTTTGTGACAGACAATAATTGATGCTTGTCAAATGGCAGCTTAACAGCTTATGTGAATTTTGAGAGGCAACATTAAATTTCAACTAATCATACACATTGAAAGTAGCAAATTTCTTCATAAATCAGTGCAGCTAACTTCCCAGCTTTGGCTTCCATGTGCTTCTCGGGAGCCTTGCTCATTCCGGTGTTCTAGTCCAGCTGTACTGGAGCAGAAGCCTTCAGCAGAGCTGATCTGCTTTAGTATATTTGTAATGTTGGCTCGTGTGTCTGAGGAGGTAGTGCTTTAGTCCCAAAAAACGTAAATTTCAAACCAAATTGACTTGCAATGAAAGCACTAGATTATACTATTGTATACTTTATATCCACAGAATTCTTTTCTGTTCAGTCGGGACAATGAGCCAAGACCGCAAAGGCTGGTCTAACACCGCTCCAGTCAGGGGAGCGGGCTCACAAAGCCCCGTGTGTCATGCTTACCCAAGCAATAAATTACTTTTTAGACAAAAATAACCTCAGAAATTGCTTTGGCTTTTCCTGAAGTAAAGATATTGAGTGTGTAGTATTGGGAACACTTTCTTTTGCTCTTCATCAGGTTCAATTATTTTTCTGCTTGATGGCAGGCATCACAAGAGAACAAGAGAGGTTTCATATATCTCACTATTTTCTAGCTCATTCTGAGTCCAGTTTAAATTTGTCCTCAGGAATAATTCTTACTGCTTCATAACTTGGCCTCTTAGCATAGAAATCTTATAAGAAAATTTAAAATTACTGACAACAGGAAAAACATTATAGAGACTTGTCACCCTGGACAGTAAACACAGGCCAGCCTCAAACCACCATCCTCCTGTCTCCATTCTCAGTGTGCTAAGACAACAGATGTGTGTCACTGTGCCTCGCTTCAAATTTGATTTTAATACCAAACATTATTTCTTTCAAGTTATTTCTAAGGATACACAGAAGCTATATTTTAAAAGTTTTGATGAAATAAAGACACCAATTTCTTATTAGATCCTTATCTTCCTTAAAATTTCATAAATCAAGAGAATAAAAATGTCTCCTAATTTAGACTATCATGAGAAGATTACTGAAAATATCACACATACACAAATAGGCTAATATGGAAAGAATTAACAAAGATGAAATCAAACAAAATCCCAACTTTGAGGAAAGCCTCAAATCTAGATTAAAAATCAAGTCAAGACAGACTCAGATTCATCTGCAGGTGCGTGTGTTACTCCTAGGCTAGAGCAAAAGATGCTAAGCAAACTGCCGCACACGGAGCTTTATTATTTATTTATTTATTATTTAATTTTTTGGTTATTTTGATTCCCATGAGCTTTGGGATTTTGTGGATTCATAGTTCCTTCATAATCTGATTGATCACCATGAACCCTATTCCAGGGCCAAATGCTCTTGAACACAACCGCACAGAGTTCTGTGCAGTTCCGGGAAGTCTGCAGGGACGCCAGTGCATGCCACCAACTGCACAGTGCTTTGCACGGGTTGGAACATACAACAAGTAGGAACTGGTTCGTGCTATCATGAGGCAGTCAGTCATCTTAGGGTATGGGAGCTTGGTGGCTCTTCAGGCTTGGAAGATAGAACTGTGACAACAGGCAGCAGAACCTACGGGAGGAACAACACCAGCAGGACGCTGTCAGCTGCTCGTGTGTGCTCCTCTGAGTTGAGTGTAGTGATCTCACTTTTTTGTCTGGTAGCAAACACAAGCGCCATCAGATCCAGCTCTGTGAGAACAGGAGGCAACATCTCTGCAACAAACCCAGAGGAGTCCATCTCCACACGGGCCTGCTATTCTCTAACCACGGCCTAGCACCAACCCAGTCAGAGGTTTGTGACCACCGTGGCAGGGAGATCAGGGAGGCAGAGTTTGGAGAAGGAAAATGGAACCTCTTCAAATTCTGTAGCCAACATCTCAGGGCCTTAAATCGGGGTAAAAACAGCTGAGATAAATGGTAAAGTGATTATCTTCCTCATCTTTATGTAAATACTCAAACGAGGTGATTGACGAGAAGGGGACAGGTTTGCAACCACTGGAGAAGCTGAGGCTGTGTGAAGGGGTCACCAATCAACACTGTACAGATAAACTGGCTTCCTGGGGGTACTTAGGGAGTATGCATAAAACGTATGTGATATATGCATATGTGCATATACATTTAAAATGTATTTTATTGATATAACCAGTGGCACCCGACTGAAATAAGACCACGTGCATTCTTTTGTGATTTCTAATGCCTTTGCTGACTTGTGCTGAACTTCTGTATTCTTAGTAAGTCGCTGAAACTGACAAAGTGATGGAGAAAGATGAATACTGCCTGCTGTTTACCAGCAAGTGAGTTGCAGGGTTTTCCTGCTGCGGGGAGTGGGAGCAGTATCTTTGCTACACTGCAGCAGGGTTGCTGACGCTGGGAGAAAGTTCAGGCTTTGGTGGCACTCCTCATGGAAATGCTTGAGTTCGCCATGCGTTTCCTGACCGCTTTCTTAACTCTGGAGAACCGATGAGCTTCCGGTTTTGTTTTCCATTCCAGCGCGGTCCTCAAAGTGCTTCCCCGTAGAATGACCAGCAGTGACCTCAAGCTAACCTCACTGAGCAGTGCAGTGATTGTACAGTGTTTGTTACATTTATCTGTAACTTATTAACTGTAAGTTTATAGTTTTAGTATTTATTTATTCTTTCCTGTTTTTTGTTTTCAGAGAAGGGGGTCTCCTGTTGCCCAGGTTGGTCTCTAACTCACAAATGTAGCCAAGGCTGGCTTTAAATTAACTCCTTGTGTTCCTGACTCTACTTTCTGCCTCCTGGGGTGATGGCCACACAATGCCACACCTGGCTTTTTACTTTAGGTTTTAATCACCATATTAGGAAATCATGTAGAAAATCAGTAAAAATTTAACCGTTACCCTTGTGAGCCAGTTCAAAACCATCCTAGCAGGTGGCTTGCATAATCCGAAAGAGGAAAAGGCCAGTTAAGAAACAACTTGAAACCATCGCTCCGCAATTGGAGAGCTGACATTGTGGCTCCTCGCCGTGGCTCTGCTGAGCTCTGTCTGGGAAAGAGACTCCACACCCTATTTTTTTTTTTTTTTCGAGACAGGGTTTCTCTGTGGTTTTGGAGCCTGTCCTGGAACTAGCTCTTGTAGACCAGGCTGGTCTCGAACTCACAGAGATCCGCCTGCCTCTGCCTCCCGAGTGCTGGGATTAAAGGCGTGCGCCACCACCGCCCGGCTCCACACCCTATTTTTGTGGGCATCTACGTACACAGTGCTCTCATGGGAACAGTTTGACTTTAGGATTTGACAGATTTTGTAGTGTTCATTTGTTTGGAATTTCTCAAATTCATGTTTTCTTTTATTAGTATAAATGATTAAAAAGCTTTTTGCATCATCTTTATAAAACGTGCCATTTCTATCCTTTTGTAGTTTAACTGTGAAATGGGCCAAACACGGCCAGTCTGAAAGCCTTTCTGGCTCCGTGGCTAGTGCGCATGATCACTGCTGACTCCCTCCCGTTCTGTGGTTTCTGTCTTTTTCATACTCTAATAATCTGGAAAACCGTGCTAGGGAAAACATGACACGGGACAGCCTGGACATGCTGCTCAGTTCATCCTTCTTTTTTTTTTTATAATTAATTAACTTGTTGTTTAAGACTAACAGGAATACCACCGAGGAACACTTGATATTTCTTTTATTTTATTGTGTTTAGCAATGAAAACAAAAGTCTCTTCCTCGGTGACTTTCTGGTAATTCAAACTCCCAGAAGCTTTACGAAACAGAAGAAACAAATGAATGAGAACAACTGGGCAGTAAATGAACTTGGAAACTAGACAGCAATTACACCACTTAGTAATTATTTCATCTGATGTTATGATGAGTGCCAACTTGCTGCTTTTAAGTCTTAAGGCAGATACTGTCACACTTGGCTTTCATTCCTTAAGATAAACAAAGAAAAACACAAGACAAAAAATGTAGACGTAGGGGAGATACGATTGTATTAAAACATTTCTGAGGTCAGCTAACACTTTTAGTATCACACTGAAGGCAGAGACAGGTAGATCTCTGCCATCCTGGTCTACATAGCAAGTTCTAGGACAACCAGAAAAACAAAGAAAAAACCCTGTCTCAAAATAACAACAAAAATGTTTCTAGGCAACTGGTTTAAAACTAAAAGGGATTGACAAGCTAATAAGAGAAAGACAGAATGATCAAACTTTCACTGAAAATAAATTCAATACTTTGTTGTTGTTCTTCCTGATAATGACAGCTCCTACACAGGGCCGGCTCCTTGTGCCCGGAGGAAGCCCAGATCACGCACGGTGGCATAGACTTTTAATCTTCAAACTGGGGAGGCAGAGGCAGGGGGATCTCATGAGGTCATTTCATTCGACATGATGAGGTCCAGGTAGTCAGCTGGAACTACAAAAGGGGATCTTGTCTCAAAGCTATAAAAAACAAAAACAAAAACCCAGTGAAACAAATAACCCTTAATGGTCTTAGGGCTGGTGAGGGCTCAGGGGTTAAGAGCACTCGCTCTTCCTAAAGACCTCAGTTTGGTTCACAGCACTCGGTGGAGGGACTCACAGTTGCTTATTAGTCAGATCCAGAAGAGCTGGACAACATTCGCATCTGTTTGTCAGCTTCTTTGATTCCCTCCACACACACACACACACACACACACACACACACACACATAGACTCACACACACACACACATAGACTCACACACACAGACTCGCACACACAAACAGACACACAGACATACATACCCACTCCCAACACACAGACCTCACACACACCCCTATGGACACACACCCAGATCCCCCATGGAACCCCCTACAGATTCCCACACAGACACACACACAGATTCCCACACAGACATACTCACACACAGACTCGCACACACACAGACACACAGACATACATACCCACTCCCAACACACCGACCTCACACAATCCCCCCACAGACCCACGCCCAGATCCCCCATGAAACCTTCTACAGATTCCGACACAGACACACACATAGACACACACAGACTCACACACAGACACACATATATACACACAGACCCACAGACACATACACATAGACCCATACACAGGCACACACACAGACCCACATACGATACATACATATAGACACACAGGCACACACACAGACACACACACCGAGACACATACACAATTTTAAAAATTGAAAAAAAAAGGTCTTTCACAGTACCATACTTAAGATCATAATAACCATAACCATAATAATATATAGTTTAACTTTAAGCCCAAACATTTCTTCCTATCTCTCTTTCTCTGTCTCAGTTTTTGTTGTTGTTGCTGTTTTGTTTTGTTTGTTTGTTTGGGACAGGGCTTCTCTGCATAGCCCTGACAACTATCCTGAACTTGCTCTGTAGACCAGGCTGTCCTCAAACCCAGAGATCTTCCTGCCTCTGCCTTCTGCATGCTGGGATTAAGGGTGCACACCATGATAGCCTGGCCTTCAGTCCTATCTTAAGCACAGGATAATCAGGTAGTCTTTTCTTTCCTTTTTTTATTCATTTTGAGATGGGGGCTCTTATTATGTACCCCAGGTTGGCCTCTAATCCATAGTTAGGACTTAGACTGACTTCGCACTCCACTGATCCACCTGCCACAGACTCTGTCCCTAGTGCTGAAATCCCAATAGTGTCCGCCACAAATCTACACTCAGCTCCGTGTTGTTTTAGCAGGGTTCTTACAAGGAAGCTTAGGCTGGCCTCAAACTATGTGCCCAAGTTAGTCCAACTGGTGCTCTCCCTACCTTGGTGTCCACCCTGACTCCCTAGTCAGAGAGCTACTTTTGCACACACCCTTGAGCACTGTGCATACCTAAACATCACAGTATGTTGTTGGTGACATCCCCCCCCCCCCCCCAGCCTTCTTCCTTACGTAGAGTGTGATAGTTAGGGTTGGTGGCCAATTGACAAAACCTAGACTTCCTCAGGAAATAAGCCTCTGGCAAGCCTGTGGGATTGTACTGATTACATTAATTGAGAAGGGAAGATCTGCCACCTGTGGGCGGCACCATTCCCTGGGCTGGGATCCTTGACTGAATAAACAGGAAGGGGGTTGAGCAGCTCTGCAACCTTTGCCCTCCGGCTTCTGATGGTGGATGTGATTTGATCAGAAACCCAAACTCCTGCTGCTGAGACTTCCTTGCCGTGCTGGACTGGCTGCACCTTGAGCTGAGTTGCCACAAATCCTTTCTCCCTTTACTTGCTTCTGTCGGGATATTTTATTGTAGCCCCGTAAAGGAGGCTAAGACACAGAGAAAGGAAGCACACTGTAACTGTAGAAAGACCAACAAAGTGGCTTGTGTTTTAATTCTATGACTGTAGGATTTGAAGGAAGAGTCAGGGTCCATCACTTTCTTTTTCCTTAATTGAGGCTAAATTTTGTCAGGCAAAAATGTGAAGAGCAGAAATGCCTTCTTTCAAAGCCCTGATCACCAGACGGTGAGCGATAGTAGCGTTCCCAGAGTGAAATCCGCAGCCATCTGCAATCTTTGCATTTGAATAGTCAGCCCACTTTAAGGTTAATCAGACAATGCATAAACAAATCAGCCAACTCCCCTGTTTCTATTAAAGAATTACCTGCTAACTAGACAATCTGTGTTTCAAAGCAGGTGGGGTTTTTTTTTAAAAAATAGAAACAGAAAAAAAAGCATATAATCCTTCATTCATCATTCCTACTAATATAAGCAAACAGGCCCCATTCACGGCAGAACATTTAGCATTCTGTTAGCAACGGAAAGAACGCTTCCCCAGCAACGGGAAAACCCGAAAAGGACATCTATTTTTAAAAATAAAATGTGAAACCCTCAGCATTTTGCTGATTTAATGAACAAGACAAATTATAAATCTTTCCCATGCAAAAGAGGTAAATATCCTTACAGAGTCAAGAAGGGAGTGATTTCACACGCCCTTTATTTAATTATTTAATTGTATGTCAGCAGGGTTTGTAGCTGTTTTTGTGTCCTTTGCTTTGTTTGGTTTTTGACCCCCCCCCCCCCCTTCTTCTGAGTTCTGCTCCTGAATTTGCACACGTGGCTTTCCAAGCAGGAGATGTCTCCTCTGCAGTGGAAGGTGGCAATGCAAGTCCATTAACGCACAGAACAGCACACAGCAGCGTGTGCCACTGTTGGGTAGCAGGAGATCTCGTTAAAGGTGGTGATGAACGTGCCTGTTGAAGAAAAGCCCTAGAAAAGGCAACTGCAGCTCGCTTCTCGCCAAGAGTCAGAGTTTCAAGGCAGAAGGACCCGAAGAAGCTTTGGATTTGTGGCCTAGGTTTTGTCAAGTGATTGCAATCGCATGCTGCGCCATGGGCCGTAGAGCAGGGCTAACCTAACTGTATGTTTCAACCTTTACAGAAAAAGAAACAAAAACTTAACTGGTGATTTCTCACTTGGAGGGTTTCAGGCTATTAATACCCAGACAGGGCCACGCTGCAAACATTCTGTTCCCGGCTTTATTTTTATTCCACGGGCAAGAACTTCCGGGGGCACCTGTGTCATTTCTCCACCATCTAGTTGTTTATATATTTACTACAAGTAGTTTTCAGTTTAGAAATTTCACTGATGCAAGGGTGCAGGCCTGGCAGACGAACATCAGTGCTGCTGTGGAAAAGTGACAGAACTCCTCCAACAAACAGTTCTAACAGCCAACAGCCATAGTTGTCAGGCTAGAGACAGGAAGCAATATAATGGCAGTCTTTGATATCCCCCTTCCTCTGTAAACATGGAAGTAGCTGAGGTAAGCCTTACAGAAGGAGGCGAAGCAGGCTTGGTCACTTCCTTCTCTGAAGACAGAAACAGAAGGTCAGAGTCTTCACACTTGTGATTGACGCCCGGTGCTACTTTAGTGCATCCGAACATAAAACATCTACTTCTTGTGATATACACACGTGTCTGTGTAAAATAATATGTGTATATATCAAGGATATGAACATATGTGCATACACATTTCTTCAGCTATTGACTGTACTATTATATTTATTGTATAAAGTTGAGCAAATATTTGAACTCTCTGGCTTTACCTCTTTGTAAGATGGGAATAATAACTGTTATTATCTTAAAAGGTTGTTGGGAGGCACTTAGAATCTGGCACACAATAAAAACTCAGTAAGCATGAGGTGGTTGGGTATTATAGAGAATATATTTATACAATAAAATCATTGGCTGTTCAGATCTACAGACAAACGTGTAAAAACAATCTTTTCATGTCCTTCCCTTTACATTTTAGGGCCCTGAGAGCATTCTGCATGATTCTGTGATGCTGGGTACGTGGTATTATGCATTTGAGAAGACTCAAGGAAGTGCACAGCACGGGAAGCGGGGCAACATTCACAAATTAAAAAACTAAAAGCCAACAACAAAAACCCTCATCCATTTAGATCTCAGGGACAAAAGCAAGCTGTCACCAGGAATCTAACTGTATTATGAATACACGAAACAGTCTCACCGAAGCTTGTGGGAGAAGAAGTGCTGAACTAAGTAACTTTGGAAATGTTCGGGGTCTGTAAAAGAGCTTATGTAGGCGTCAGCTCTGTACTCTGGGTGATAAAAGTTTCCCATGAGAGTACATGCTAATAATTCTGATATTGCTATACACACATTTATAAATGCACATGTGTGCCTATTTATATGTGCATTTGAGTATGTGCGTGTGTGTGTGTGTGTGTGTGCACTAGAAGACATCTGCTGCCCTTGGGAGTGCTGTCCTCCTTATTTCGGGATCTTGTCTGCCCTGAAGCCCACCACTGCCTGGGGTGACTGGCCAGTGGGCTGTGTCCGCCTCCACAGTGCCGGGATGACACGTGTGTACTATCATGCTCAGCGAATGTACATGGGTTCTGATGATCCAACTCGGGACCTCATGCTTTCAAAATCAGCCCTTTACTGATTGAGCTATCTCTTTGGCCTTTCTACTCATATTGAAATCGAACAATTAAGTACATATAAACAGCTGTAGGAAGCCAGCTTCTCACCGTGGAAGAGGAATTGCACATAATTAAGGAAAGGAAGCTAGAATCCTGCTTCTGATAACAGATAGGATTGGAGAGGTTAGCATGTCCTTTGTTAGTGTATAGATCTGAGTCATCTACCCCAGGCTGACCTGAACTCCTGCCTCAACCTCCCAGGTGATGGGATTCGGGTTGCACTAGCATGCCCAGCTATGCTTAACCTAGTGTAGATATAGATGGCTATATACAAGCATGTATAGATGGGTGTATATATATATGTATTCTCTTCTGGTTGCAGCTGCTTGAACACTTGATGTCCACCCAAGCAGCACTGTTTTGGAAGGATGTGGAATCCTGAGGACTGTGTGGTACGGCTGACAGAAACAGATGATTGGGGCAGGCCTCTATCCTTGGTTGGTTGCCTTGAACAAGATGTAGTATTTCTTCAAACTGATCTAAAACTAATCTCTAAGCTGCTTTTATTGGAACCTTTTTCACAGCAACAAGAAGAGTAACTTGTGTTGTTACTCTGTGCGTGTTACAGGAGGAGCGGGCTGCTTGTCATCCCGGCTAGTTTACACCTGAAATAATCACACGGGAATTGTATTAATTAAATCACTGCCTGGCCTGTTATCTCTAGCCTCTCACTGGCCAACCCTCATATCTTGATTTAACCCATTTCTGTTAATCTGTATATTACCATGTGGCAGTGGCCCACCGGGAAAGATTCAGCATGTCTGTCTCTGACAGCTCCATGGCGGCTCTCCGTCTTCCCTTCTTCCCATGGCAGCTCTCTGTCTGCCCTTCTTCCCGGCATTCAGTTCTGTCTACTCTGCCTATCTAAGTGCTGCCCTATCAAAAGGCCAAGGCAGTTTCTTTATTCAACCAATAAAAGCAACACATAGACAGATAGACACCATGTGCTCTTCACTAGTCTATAATGTTTGCCCGAGCAGCAAACATCACTTCTAGAGTCCAGGTCTTGTTTCTAGTATTATTTCCCAATAAACGGAACTGAGGTTTCTCTGATTGTAGGTTAGGCCAAGGAAGAGCCAGTTTCAGCCCATGTGACCAGAAGTAGAGGAAGTAGCCAAAAGGAAAACCAACCAACCAACCAAATAACAACAAAACAAACAAAAAACCAAAGAACCACAAAAACACCTCTTCCCACACTGATAGGAACATATATGCAAAGGGACAAAAGGCAACCAGATGCATTCCACTGGATAAAAAGCAGAGGATGAGAACAATAAACTAGTATTGGATTATAAGTAGCAGTATAAAAGAAGTATCTATGTACCCGAACCCATGTAAGTAATGTGATGCTCCCTTTGCTCCTATAGGCGACGTCCCACCCATGATTGGGCAAGATGGATGCAAAGGCAGACATGGAAGTGAGTGAGGGTGAACTGCTGGAAGAGGGAGAGGAGAGAGGACGAAAGAAGGACTCAAGTGACTAAAACTCATGTGTGAGACTGTCAAACAAGCTAGTTTTTCCAAATAGAGAAGTGGCAAATCTCTCACAGGAAAGAATTCCACGCAATCTGTTAGTGCGCCGTCCCCAGAGATGAGCAGTGGCCCACGTTTCCGTCTTCTAGGAATGGACTGCGCATGTGACTTCCTCCTCAGGGGCAGAGCATGGAGGTGCAAGCCCCTCACCAATACACACATCCGCTCCAGTGAGGTCTGTGTGCTCTTGGTAAGCGCCCCTGAAACCTGGATCTGCCAGGCCTCGTTCAGAAGCTCCCTGCCCGCTACAATGCCTGCACTAAAAGGCACCAAAGAAAAGTTTCTGTAAATAAGAACAAAATGTTGAAAAGTTGTCTCCCTCTAACTTTTGTGGTTTTGATTCACAAAGCAAAATCTTGTGTTTGCATAATGTGTGTGGGGGCGGCATGCATGTGCCAGGGCACACGTGTGGGCAGAGGACCACAGGTGGCAATCCTTGCCTTCTACTTTATTGGAGGCAGTCTCTGGTATTTTTCTGTTGCAGAGACCAGACAAGCTGGCCTTCAAACTTCTTCTCCCTGGAGGAGAGACAGGGTTATGGTGTTCTTGGTGGTCAGAACTCAGGGCCTAGGGGTCACATGACAAGCGTTTTATCCATTGAGACAACGCTCGGCCAAAGTATTTGTTTATAAAACCATCGATTGGAACACCATTATTATACTACTAAGGTATCAGCTTTTACATATTCAAAGTACGTGCTTCTATAAAGATCTTAGTGTAATTTTATTTTACAGCTATTATTGCAGAGATAAATGAATATTATCATTTTGGGGTTCTGTGTGCTGGTAGCAGAAGCCCCCATATTATTTCTGTCTTAATGAGCCGGGTCAGTATATCCTCAACAAGGAAAGGATATCCTGGGCTTTTCAAAGCTTGCCTGATTTGAATTATCCTACTAACATCGAGCAGAATGCGGATGCCCTGTTGTCTGTTCTTAGAATGGATGGCTGTGGCCAGTATGTTACTCCAGTTCTGCTTTCCTGGTTTTGTTTCTGGATTTTGTTAAAGTTTAAGACTCAATGCTCAGGAAAGGACCATGTACACCATCAGTGTATAACTTGTTTCAAATTTGTTAAAAGTGAGGATATTGAAAGTTTCAACATGAAGATAATACAAGATACAATTTTGCTAATTTTATTTTTAAGTGAATACATGTATCATAGCACTACATTGTATACTGTGAGTCTGTATCATTGTGAGTTAGAAATAGAACTAAAATTGGCCTATGCTGCTAAAATGTAAGCATGAAAATTGCTGGAGAGATGCAATTCATTTGGGAAGTAAATGACATATGCTTTTTCAGTTTCTCAAAATGAAATTAGATCCAATTTGTGGGGAGCTCAATATGTAGAGAAAGTTTTTGTTTGAAAACCAAAGAAATTGGCAATGGACATTCACTCTCTGAAGGCTTTGACATCAAGGTCGGGGTCCTGTTTTAAGTATCTAGGGCTTAACTCCCCTAGCCCCTCTTCTGTGATATCCTCTCCAGGGTTCACCAGGCAGATCCACACAGCTGTGGGACCAGCCTTTTCACAGGGTCATGTGCTTCTTAAAAAAGCTTGTTTTGTTTTAAATTTCTTATCGCCAGTCCAGCATCCTCCAGCCTCAGGTTTCCTCCAAGCAGCTGATAGGAATAGGAATAGGATGTCCTTGAGGCCACGCGGAAAGAAGTTGTGACCCTTTCTAAACCGGGGCTTACTTTGTTTAGATTTTTAAGTTACTTGCTTCTGTAAGCATTTTCTTTTCCAGCTACATAACTCAATTTCCGTAACTTTCTGCAATAATGTATTTTACTTGATTGCTTCCCTTGCTAGTAAATTGATACACATCCAACATATGTGTAAGACAGTCAAGAGAAACCAGGCTTTGTTGGACAGGCTAGTAATCCTAGCTGCTCAGGAGCTGAGGCAGGACTGAAAATTCAAGGTCATCCTGGCTTAGAAAGTGAGTTCATGGCCAGCTAGAGGAACACACTGAGACTCTATCAAAGAGTAACAAGACATCTAGAGATATAGTTCAGAATTGCAAAATAAGAATGTGCAACCTTAGTTTTTAAGTAGTTTAATTTTCAACACAAAGGGATTGTTTCTGGTTTTCACTAGGGTGTTTTCCTGCGGTCTCTTGGGCAATGTCTCACTGTTCATTTAAGAATCATTGAGCATCCTCTCTGTGCCACATACTAACCCGTCCAGCACTTGGCCCACTAAGGAGAGATCACAGAACATAGGAGAAATTCCTGATTCCTCGAAGCTTGCATTCTACTAAGAGACAGAAAATAAGAAGAAACTCGCAAGCACAGCTACCATGAAAAAGAGACCAGAGCAAAGAGGAGAAGATGGTAGGGAAGGGGCAACATTTTAGATGGGAGGCAAAGGTGTCTCTGCTGGTATTTGGTAAGATTCTTCCAGATAGAGTTCATTGTGCCAGGGTTTTGGGCACTAGGATGCCCAGTTATTATAGGAGCAGGGAATCGGCCTGTGTAGCTAGAACAAAGTGCCTAATAGAAACAGTTGTGTGGAAGGTGTTGGGGGGTAGAAGATAGGTGGAGGCCGGGATGCCAATCAGCACAGGAATTTTTAGGTCATATTAAAAGATTCTGGCTGGGAAATTAGATTGGAAGGGCTGGGAATTGTGATTTGTTCCCAGACTTACAAAGTTCTGAATGCTAATGGCATGCCCACACTCAAATTTCCACTCCTCTCTCGTCACGTGGGGCTCTCATTTATCCTGGGATGGCCTTGAACTTGCTTTATTTGTTTTTAAATTAACATTAACCCTGAATTTCCAACTCTCCAGGCTCTACAGCCCAAGAGCTGGGATCACAGACAACTATTAAGACACCTGATTTCTGTGCTGCTGGGGAGTTAACCCCCGGCTTTGCGTGTGCTCATTGAGGGCTCCTAATTTACTACTTTTAAAAAAAGTGAAAACAGCCTGGCGATGGTGGAGCACACCTTTAATTCTAGCACTCAGGAGGCAGTGGCAGAGGCAGAGAGGTCTCTGTGTCCAAGGCCAACCTGGTCTTCAGAGCAAGTTCAAGGACAGCCAGGGTCCGGGGCTACACAGAGAACCTGTTTCAAACCAAACAAAAAAAAAAAAAAAAAAAGAAAGAAAGAAACAAAAGAAAAAAGAAAAGAAAAGAAATGCTCCTTCCTACCAAGTGAAAGAATCTTGCTTCTAGGAAGGGAAAACGATGGAAAAACAGAACACACTACTCAGGCCAGACACCTGAATTAAAGTTTTAATTCACTAGTTGCTATTTTAAACATTAATGAACCTTCTGCATTCTTATTTACAGGTTGGAACAGTATCTTCTTCCAGGTTCCTTGTCGTCTCTTCACTTGGTTTCTCTTAATATCAATGCAGTTTGTAGTTTTCAGTCTTGCTTCCTATTTATAGATTAATCTGTCACCACCGGAAATATATTTTATTGTATTGCAGAAGTTAGAATGCCCTTGTTCCGGCAAAGGAGAAATTAGATATAAGTTGCAGAGTAAAACAAAAACTTCTTTGCTACTACTTTAAATGGAGCAGTTTTTTTTTTTTAAAGTACATGATAGCTTAAATCAATTTTCCTTCGGGTGGACACAAGCGAAGGGAGATAATACAGGGTTTGTAATGCAGTTGCTTTCCTCGCTGTTAGAATTTACGAGCACATCCTTAAATTACATTTAGCACAATAGTACCATTGTTAAGGGCAAAGATTCCAGTACACAGGAAGTAAGTGCTGGCTTTAGTTTTCCACAATCCCTTTTATAATAAACCTTTTGTGAGAACGCGATGCAAGTGCTTTATTTCCCAAGTCCAAACACTTATCAGTTTCCTTGCAAATTCGTTGGTAATGGCCGAGGTTCTTCAGGAAAACTCCTTCATGGCCAGTCAGGAAGAAGTGGGCGCTGTTTTACTAGAATTCACCTTACAGGTGGACTGAGAGAGGTGCCCTGGTCTCAGCAGCTCTCATTCACTTCGGGACTACTGACGGAGACATCTATTGACACCAGTTTCTTTGGGCAGATAAACACATTATATAAATTATATACAACTTTAAAAATAAACCCCAATAATGCTATGGAGACTGCAGCTGCCGGGCAAAAGCCGCTTGGTTTTTAGGAGTCTCTATGGGAGAAACCCTAAGCCTTAGAGCTTCGGCAGCTTCTGGCCAATCAGCGAGGCAGCAGCCCTAACTGTGCCAGGATCGGGGTGAAGAAGACGATCCGCCCGGGATCACACCGACAACCTGTCGCTCGCCCAGCGGACGACTCGATCCGGAGCGCTGGGGAGGTAGGGCGACAAGTTTCTGCCCAAGTTTCGGGGAGCAGCGCGGCGCGGGCGGGGGCGGCTGCAGTTTCAGGTCCCCGCGCCCGGAGGCGCCGTCCCGAGCGTGTCCCGAGCGCTCTCGGCTCTCCTCGGCGCCGTCGCGGGACATGCGCGATGGACGTCCCTCCGCCGCGACCCCCGCCCGCGTCCCTGCCTCCCCTGGGATCCCCGACCCCGCCGGCCGCCCAGCACTCCGATCGCGTGCGGCCCAGCGCCCGCCGCCTCCGCCCCTGCGCGCGCCGGCGCCATGGAGACGGTCACAAGACGCCCGCGCCCGGCGCGCCGGCCAATAGGAGCGCACGTCGCGGGGAGACGCGGACGTCGCTCTTCCAAGATGGCGGCGCGTCCGTCGCGAGCGGCCCGTCCGGGGGGAAGCCAGCGGAGCCGAGTCCAGCCGCCGCCCGGGACGGGACTGAAGCAGCAGTTGCCGCCGTTGGCGGCGACCCGGGTCGTTTCAGCTGCTGCGACGGCTGCTGCCATGCGGCGAGGTTAGGGAGGACCTCACTCCCCCGGGGTGGAATGATGTTAACAGAGGTAAGCGGCGCCCCACTGTTTACCTGAGAGGCGGGCGGGCGAGCGGCACCGACGCCGGCGCTGGGCCCGACCCGCTCGGCGGCTCCACCGGACCCGGCTCGACCCGGCCCTCACGGGCGGCCGCCGGCTCCCACAAGTGCCCCCGAGTGGGCGCGGTGCTGACTCGGCAGAGTTCCACCTCCTCCGGCCGCCGCTGCCTCCCGGCGTCCGCGCCCCGCTGCCCCGAGGCGGCCGCCGCTGTGTCCCCCGCCGCGTCCCGGTGCCCGAGGCCGGCCTCCGCCCGGTCCGCGTCCCCGGGCTACCGGGCCTGCTCGGCCTCCCCGGGCTGGGCCAGCATCCTGCCTGGGGCAGCCGGCCCTAGCCGCTCTGCCTGCCGCTGCCTCGACTCGCCGGCCTCGCGCCCTCCGCCTCGGCCCCCGCATCCCGTCGCGTTCCCGCAGTCGGTGCCCCTGTCCCAAAGTTCAGTTGGCCGTGCGTCCACCTTCATGACCCCCTCGGAACAGTTTTTCTCCTGTGTCCCGAAATGGAAGTAGGGCAGCGGCGATGGACCAATCGGTTTCCCTTTTCTCAGTGCCCACTTTGAAGAAGTAGAGTTTGCCTGCACTGGCAAAACCTTACGGGGTAGGACTTTCTCGGGGCTGCTCGGTTAGTGGCCGGAGGTGACATGGCTGTGCGAATGGTCCGTGCATGTGTGGACGGCTGACGCTGTGGGTTTAGGGAAACCCCAGGACCGTGCGCACTTGATGTTCTGTGAGGATCCCGATGTCAGGGACAGGTGTGGGCATTCTTGTGAGCTGCTGTGAGGGTCATAAGCAGCGTTAGTGATCATTGGGAAGCAGCCCTACACTGGCCTGAAAGGGAAATAAAATATTTGAGACAAGTGGCTTTTACTGTGCTCTGAGCGACGGTACAATAATAGGACACACTGAACTTTCCAAGCCTTTGGAACTTGGCTAACTAAGAAGCAGCAGCTTCGTTTGTCGTCTGTGTCCTGAGCCTGGCATATATGTCGCACCTGAGAAATCCTTACCGGTTGACTGTTAACTAAGGAACCACGCGTTTCTAGTTGTTAGAAGTTCACCTCACGTTTCCCAGTTCTACATTTTATTTTTAGTTTTCTGGCTACCTTCATTGTCACAGAATGTGGTCTACCGTAACTTGTCATTAGTTGTATATTTAAAAAAGCAAGTAGCAGTTCAGTTTCTTTTATTCTCATATTTCGGCGAGAAGGTGCCTTATATTAGTGTTAGTAACTTTTCAGAGTTGCCTGTGTTTGTGTAGTATGGCATGTCCTTTTGATAGGACTTTTTAGAGTTTTGATCTTTTCACGATGAAAATAGTGAGCTAATGCCAGCGTAACTGTCTTGGTTTGGATAGGCCGAGCATTCATTCTAAGCTTCAGTAAAGTGTTTTAAACAGGTCACAGTAGTAAACCTTCCTTTGTTGCAGCATGGGTCTGTGTGTGTACCTGTGTGTGTTCAGCACATGGGCTTGGTAGTGGCAGAGCTTGGTAGTGTTCCACTGTTGGTAGTTCCTATGGAGTTATTTTATCAAGCACTACTTTGGGCTGCCTCTCTAAAGTAAAACTCAGATTAAATTGTCCTTTGATCTCATCTGTGATTTTCCGTAGACATTTTGTAGACAAACTGACTGAAGTCCAGAGACATGTCCAAGGTCAGACAGTTGTTAGTGAACCAGCTGGAGCTAGGAGCCTGGTGTCCTGACTCTGTTCAGGACCTACCACTTTGCTCAGCTGTCCTCAGTAGTGCTCAGCTTTCTCGACCAGTTTGAAAACATCTTACTTCCTTTTCTCAATATTGTCAGCGTTTGAACAGAAGAGAATTCATTACTTGAGGCTTTTTGCTGAACTTCACTTCTCTGGCTTTTTTTTTTTAAAGCCCAGTAAATAGTCCAATTTTGAAGTGTTTTAGATACAAATGACTTCGTGTGTGTGTCTGTGTGTGTGTGTGTGTGTGCAAACGCATACGTATGTCTGTCTGCAAGTGGAAACACCAGCCACCAGGTCTTCGGGTTTAGGGGATGATTTAGTTAATGTTAGATCTCCGAATCTATAGGGATGCACTGCCTCCTGAAAGGTTTTCCTAATCTTTTTATTGGTCACGCTTAGCAGGTGTTTCCCTGGTCAGAACCCAGGTCAGTGAGGCTGTCACTTTTGGCTTCCTGACAAAGCAGGTTGAGAGTTAGAGTCACACTTGAATGCTCTCATTCAAGTTCTGTGCCGTGTCTCTTCACAGTGTGGAGTCCTCCCCTTCCCGGCTTCCTTTCCCTCCTTCCCTCCATTCCTGTCCTTTTACGTCCTTTCCATTTCTGATGTTGTCACTATGCTGGTCTTAATTAAAAACAGAAACAACGAAGTGGGCATACATAGATATGTGATCGTAATATCAATAATAAGCATTTACACGAAACTATCCAGTTCTGCATTTATCAAATTATAGATTTAATTGAAACGGCGGAAATGAGATAATGCGTGAGTTATTCGTTAAGAGCTGTTTTAAGTAAGGCAAAAGGGAACATTACTCAATTAAGCAAACTAATACATACATCAAACTTGGAAGCCTGTGAAAAGACATTCCTGTGAATTGAAAGTATAGGCCTAGTTAGGCAGCCCTTGTTTTTAACTTTTGGCTTCAGTTTTTGCTTTAAAAATTTTTAAATAAGCAGTTGACTTATTTGGAAGACTGTTCATTTTGTGTATTCGTGTGTCTTCATGTTTTCCAGCAGGAGTGAGGAAACTACTTTTTAATATGCAGTTAAGATTTCTTCCTCTGGCCGGGCGGCACTCGGGAGGCAGAGGCAGGCGGATCTCTGTGAGTTCGAGACCAGCCTGGTCTACAAGAGCTAGTTCCAGGACAGGCTCCAAAACCACAGAGAAACCCTGTCTCGAAAAACCAAAAAAAAAAAAAAAAAGATTTCTTCCTCTGCTTTGGTCCCTATTAAGACTTAGTATTTTCAATGTTTCTCCCATAAGATTTGCAAAAATTTATCATGATATGGTTGAAAATTATTTGCTTAATAGGTTCTGGCCTTTTGCATTAATAGTTAACTTTACATCTCAATATTGGGACTTTTTAAACTTCAGAATGTGTTGTAATTAGTGTGAATTTTCTCAGTATTAAGATATTGTTAAATATCACTGAATTTCATTAGTAAACTTTTAAGGTTTTCTTTATTTTAGAAGCTGTTCTAGGGCTATGATTCTGGTAGTTTGACAGCAAAGTAAAGGTATAGGCGGTGGAGGAAATGTGCCAGGTTGATTCTGGGAATAATGGCGTACCGTTGGTTTGTGTGATCAGTTGTCAGGTACTTGTCATTTCTGTGAGTGCACAAATAGTGACTGGGCCGGATGGTTCAGACCTGCAGTTCCAGCACTTGAGAAGTGTAAACTCGAGGAGCAAGGCCGACATTTGGTTCTAAAGCCAGTCTGGGCTACGGGAGTCCCTTCCTCAAAAACAGACAACCCACAACTAGAAGAGAGAGACAGTGAGAGACAGAAGTGCCTGGATTTGTGAGTGTGTGGCACTGAGTTTATGACAGTGTTTTCGATTTTTAGATATGAGTACTGGTGTTTTACTTCAAGGTTTGCAGACACAAAACAGATGGAAAAGGCCTTAATGGCAGGACTCTTAGAAGTCCCAACTTGTTAAGGAATGAAAAGGGCTTGTGGTTTAGATAAATTAGGATGATACTTGCACAGAGAAAATGAAATCAGTTTCCTCTCTGGAGGACTGCTCATTGCTTTCCATGGGTGATTGACTCAGAAGCAAAGTGATACAGTTATAGCCTGTTGCAAAGTTATGTGGCCATGGAGACTTCCAGAAATGCTTGTGGATGATTGGGTATCAAGGAAAAAAAGGGTCTGAGCTGCTAGGGACCCTTTACGTACATGACTGACTGTACACACACACACTTGCCTGTAGTACTACGTAAAATACTATGGCTGGATTTATTGATTAGTATATTTATGGTGGAAATACTCTTGGGATCGATTAATCCTTAAACTATATGAGCTGCTTCTTTAATTATTAATTAATGGCATTGTAAAGGCTGCTAACCAGAGCAAGAACTCTGGAGGCTTATCGGTATTTGCGGCATGTGAAGAGGTGTGGAAAGGACTTTGCAAAGGGCGTAGAAGGTTTTCACTGGAATGACCCTGGTTGGTAGTGTACACTTTCCTTCTTTGGTGTGTTTAGAAGAGCTAAGCTGAATATTACTTTGTTTTGTTGAGACAGGGTCTCACTATACAGACCACAAAACCCTGGCTGTCCTGGAACTCACTATGTAGACCAGGCTGATCATGACCTCAAGAGATCTGTCTGCTTGCTTCTCCCTCTGGAGAGCTGGGATTAAGCCGCTCACCTCGAAATATCTCCCTATTAGAAACTTTGTAGCCTTAGGCCAACCGGACATCTCTTCCCTGTGTGAGACTGAAGGGCTTTTTCCCTGGCTTGGTGGGCTGGGTTTCCTGTGCCTGCTTGCATGCCCACCCACCTTGGAGAAAACCCTCCCCTGTGCATTCATCCTGATGGACACTGAAGGTAATCACCTCTCTGGATGCTACAAGAAGTGTTGTCATGAGCACAGTGCACATACCCCTTTGACAAAGAGTTCTTTGTATTGCAGGAGCGAATAGTAGTTCTGCCTCAGTTTTTGAAGAATGGCCATGTATCCTATTCCTTGACAGCTATGCTAGTTTCCATGGGACTGTTGGTATCTTTGATCTTTTCGATAGTAGCTATTCTAACAAGCAGATAGGAAGTAATATTTCATTGTAGCTTTAATTTGCATTTTCCTGATGGTGAACAGTTTTTCATCTTCATGTTGACCATAGTAGGTCTTTCATATCCTATTGGAATAGGTTGTTTTCTTAAATGGTTGGAATCCCTTGTGTTTTAAATTGTAACCCCTTATCAGAACCGTGTTTGCCAATATTTTCTATTGTTACATGAGTTTTCTGTCTTTCAAATTTATTTATCTTGTGTTTGTATGTGTGCATGCATGCATGAGCATTTGCACATACGTGTGTGCTCTTGCCTGTGCTTGTGGAACCCAGGGGTTTTGGAAGGGTGTCATTTTCTGCTGCCCTCTGCCTTACATGTGAAACAGAATCTCTCTGAACCTGGACCCCCTTACTCTGCTAGCCTAGCTGGCCAGTGAGCCGCTTGTATCTCCTGTGTCCATTGCCGGACTCCAGGTATGTGCTGCTAGGATCATCTTCTATGGTGCAGGGGATCTGAAGTCCCCATCCCTGAACTTTCATATGGGGTCCTGTGAGATGGCTCAGCACATAAAAGCATTTGTCGTACAAGCTTGTCGACCTGAGTTGAATCTGCAGATCTCATGAGAAGGTGGACAAAGAGAACTGATTTTACAGCCTGTTCCTTGGATCTCAGACTGTGGCAGGCATGTTTCCCTCCTCGTGTGAAGGTGGATAAAGAGAACTGATTTTACAGCCTGTTCCTTGGATCTCAGACTGTGGCAGGCATGTTTCCCTCCTCATGTGAAGGTGGACAAAGAGAACTGATTTTACAACCTGTTCCTTGGATCTCAGACTGTGGCAGGCATGTTTCCCTCCATGTGAAGGTGGATAAAGAGAACTGATTTTACAACCTGTTCCTTGGATCTCAGACTGTGGCAGGCATGTTTCCCTCCATCATGTGCATGCTCCGCCCCCAACTTAAGATTTACTTTTACTTGGAAAATAATTACGGTATACCTATTTTCAAGAATTTTAAAGGACTTAACTTTTGCATTTTTTCCAAATTTTCAGAGATTGGATACTTAACATAAAGTGTTTATTTTTATTATTTTTAATTTGTCATGCCTATAGTCTCTCTCTCTCATTTTTAATTCCTTTGTTTTGCAGTGGGGCCTTAGCCTGTAGCACCAGTGGGCCATAGATTTTAGATCTTCCAGTCTTTTGAGCTGGGGTTCTGAGAATGTGTCACCATGACTCTTGTATATTCAGAGGTGATATGATTGCAAACAAAGCAAAACGAGGTGATATTTTAGTTAACACCACAACCCGAAACCTAAGGGCCTTTTGTGTGTTAGGTAAATCTCCATCTAGTTTGATGATCAATTCCCTCAGAAATTGATAAAGGGTTGTATAATTGGTATATTATTAGATTATGATGAGAAGCACTATGGCACTAATTGTTATGTATTTACAAACTTTTCTATAGTTTATTTGGGGAAATCAATGTCAGGTGGGAGCAGGAAATAAGCTTTAAGAGTTTTCAGACCTTGATACATCATATGATCATTGTAGAATGCTTTGCTGTACAACTCTGAATGTAAACACGACCTGCATGTCCATGCCCACTTGCAGATGATAAAGGTGCTGTGTTCTGATTTAATATTCTTGCTGTGTGTAGTCCTCATGCTTCCTGATGATTCTGTCAATTCTAGTTTACAGTAAAAGGCTTGAGGGCATATTGAGGTAGACTGTGATAGCGGGATCAACAGAGCGACTTAGCTAAGCAGCAGTGAACACTAGGGAACATGAGCTAGGAAGGGAAAACTAGGTCTGCCCTGCATTTTCCTGGGCTGCTCGCTGATGAGCCATTTGATGGGAAAGATGAAGGATTTCACAGATTTCTTTTCCTGAGCAAGTTTCTCAGGTTACAGCTTAAACAAACTGTGTCTTAAATTCTGTGGTTTCACAAACTGTTATGTTTCGTCACTTGACACAACTCTAGAATTCAGTTTCAGAGTCAGGTTTTATTATGCAAATATTTTCTTAAATATTCAGGAAAGGGAACTTTGAATTGAAGCAAATGATAGCTTTTAAATCATTTTAAACTTTGAAAGGTGGTTATAGTTAAGCAAACACACATGTTGGAATAGTGGTGATGTGTCCTTAAGTCTGTACCAATCTCATTAGGAAGACAGCATGCAAATAACCTGTATGCTGAGTGTTCAGAGGCTCGAGTTGCCGATCCTGTGTAAGGTGGATCCTGAAGTAGTCCTGTGGACTTTGTAAGCATTGGTTTCCTTCTCAGTAAAACAGAGATAATAATACCTTGGTAAATTCATAAAAAGAAAACTGAAACTTGTTGTAGATACTATTGCCAAGGCCTTAGTTAAAATTGTGTTAAAGGTAGACCTGTTTACCAAGTGAGAGTATGGCTACTTTGTGTTAGAAGACTTGGAAGATGATCTGGTAATGTGGGTCACACTGGAAACCTGTGCTCAGAAACCTCACTGTCATGGCTAAATTTAGTTCTGGGCCACTTCGGCCGTCAGAACTGAGGCCTTTCAGATTCTGTCGTCAGAGTGAAACAAGGCATTTTATTAAAGAGTAAAATTAAGAGGGAAAGAAGGTTGGAGACTGTGGTTTAGAGTTCAGTATCACTTGCCTTCACCCTCCAAGGCCAGGTGCAGCTGCTCCTGCATTGGGATGGTGACTGGCAGCTCTGATTCAGCGTCCCACAATTCCCGACAGGTGCTCTGAAGAGCAGTCAGGAGCTGGAGGAGGAGCCCCGTGAGCCCTGGTCTGTTCTTTCTCTATTCTGTGGTGTTGGGAGTCTGCTGTCTGCCACTAAACTAACCCGTAAGGCCTTTGAGTCTGTTTCTTCTTTTTCTAAAGACTCTTATGTATCCTTAGAGTGGTTTTATCACATTTTACAGGCAGATGCCAAATCCCATTACCCTAGTGAAAATAGTGCATGTACTCTGGTCTGATCTCTATTTATTTTCCTGTAAGTGTGAGTACTTGAGACTGATCATTAAAGTTGTGTCCCCAAAGTCTAAATAGCACTTTAAATTGGGTACTTTACATTGAAGTATGTGTTGACAGAATAAATATTAAACATCTCCTCAAGAAAAATTAATACACGTGGAAAATAACTTAGATAAGATTGTCTACAATGAATTTAAGGTATCACAATAATTATTTTTATATTTATGTCTTAGAAATTTTATATAGTTAAGTACATGGGCTGACCATTTTATTTCTAGATAGTTGGATTACTTCCACCTCCCCCTCTGTAAAAAATAGTGAGGAAAAGAAAAGAGGCAGTTGAGCAGGGAGGGCCTGAGTTAGGAATGTAAGTGTCTTTGTTTCTTCATCAGGGGAAAAATATAACAGGTTGTAATTTATCTGTAATGAACTATGAATTTGATGAAGTAAATTTTTATCTTGTTTCTCTGATTACATGGTATTCTGATTTCATGAGTCCCTAAAATTTTTATTCATCTACACATCTGTGAGTGTCTGGAGACAGTTTCTCTGTGCAACAGCCCTAGCTGTCCAGGAACTAGCTCTTATAGACCAGGTTTGCCTCAAAATCACGGAGATCCATCTGTCTCTGCTTCCTGAGTGCTGGGCTTAAAGACGTGCACCACCACTGCCTGGCACATCTATACATCTTTAGACACACACCTAAATTATCTCTAATGATTTTCATGGTACTTTGTAGAATGTTTCAGCTTAATGGTTTTTAATGTTGCTGTTAATGTTTACAAATATATGTGTGTGGATAAAAATGTAGTCATTGATTTCAGAGATAGAAATTTGAGGGCAGGCACACTTCTAAAATGTGCAGGTGCTATCAGATTCTCTGGATTAATGTTGCAGGAGGCTGCTTGTTGGTTTCCAGCCCCCCGGCTAGCTTAGACCCGAAATAATCACACAGAAACTGTATTAATTAAATCATTGCTTGGCCCATTAGCTCTAGCTTCTTATTGGCTAACTCATATTAATTTAATCCATTTCTTTTAATCTGTGTATCACCATGTGACAGTGGCTTACTGGCAAAGTTTCGGCGTGTCTGACTCTGGCAGCTCCATGGCTTCTCTCCAACTCTGCCTTCCTCCTCCCATGCTATGGGCCAAGACAGTTTCTTTATTCATTAATCAATAAAAGCAACACAGACAGAAGGACCTCCCACACCATTTCCCCTTTTCTGTTTAAACAAAAAGGAAAGCTTTAACTTCAAAATAGTAAACTTACATATGACAAAACAGGTACCAAGCAAGAATTACAGTTACAGTATTTATATCTACTTTATCTTTTATTATAACTAAGGAAAACTGTAACTATAGCTATAAATTCTTCAACTCCATCAAAGACTCCAGAAGGATATAACACTGTGACCCATTTAGAGGTCTTTTTTATCTGGATTTTTCTTTATTGCATATCTGTAATTATTTTCTGATCAGAAGGGTTTCTTAAAATGCTAAGCAGTTTGGTCTCAGTGGCCCTGGGTGCTGGGTCCGCTTCTCTCAGGTTTTAAATATGGTGGATGTAGTTCACCTCTCCCTCTAGGACTGCGGGGTGGGAGTCATCCTCACTACCTAAACTCTGGGTAGCACCATGCAGCCTATAACCCCCCCCCTTTTTTTTGAGTAAAAGCTATATCTGCCATACAGTGCACTGATCTATTCCCAAGTGAATGTTGAGCACCAAAGACACTCAACTCAGAGTTTGTTTTCTTCTTGGCATGATTGACCTTTGGGCAAGGAACTGCCCATGCCTCAACCACTGACAAGGTACATGGTATCTGGAAATGGATAAGCAAGACACAAAGAAAAAGACTGTCAAATCTTGCCAAGACAGTGTAAAACGGTTCTAAAAAATTTCCTGCCTCTGAAAATGGTCTGTCAGTTACTCTAAGCCTTAGGCAAAGATTGTTCCTTCAAAGTTGCAAATGAGACTGGTGTGATTGTCCAGGTAGCCAGTTGTCTCTGTCATTTGTTGTACATTTTTGGAAGTTGTTGATGGCACTTCCTGCCTATTCAAATAATATTATCTCCCTTCTTAGGTCTTCGATGGGGTTGAAGACTAGATAGTTGTAGTTACTTTCCTCTCATGACTTGGCCAGGTTATTTATTATACAAGACTTAAACTCATTAGGATAGGATAATTATTGAATATATTTGTTCTTATTGTATATAATTTTGTATTAGGCTTAGAACTCTCTTATTTAAACAAAGGGGAGAGTGTTGGAATTCCTACTGCCAGTGGCCTTTCAACTACCTGCCCACTTACTTGTGCCCTCTTATACTATGCCGATGTAAAGCGCTCGTCCGGCCTCTTTTGCTGCAGGATTCGGTTGCTGTTCTCCATGCCAGCGGAGGATTGTGACTTGTGAGTCTACCCCTAAATAAATAACCGTCTGAGCTAGTGTGGGATTTCTTTTAAGCGTCCTTCTTCAGATTAAAATGCTTCTTAGTTACACAGAGCACTGAGCGTCATTTTGTACATGTATTCACCCATTGTTTACAGAATAATAATGTACCAGGAGAGTTTGCTGTTAATAATCCATTTCTACTCTGTTCAGCTGTTGAAGCTGTGATGATCTGCATAGCATATTCAGTAGCATGAGAAGCTAGTGTATGTCAACTGAGATAGTTCATCATTGTTGACTCTATAACACCATTTTCTCCAGTTTACTGACATAGTTCAGTCTCATGCATTTCTGAAAAACACAAAGGTGAATTATGACTCTTTGACCTTAACCTGGTATTCTGAAAAGTCCTTGGATGTTGCTCTGTTTAATCTAGGATCGCTTTCGTTCCCGAAACATTGAGACTATTTTTAGCCTGCTTGTGGTTTGGAACAAGATAGATATGTAGTCCCTTGCCTTGTGTGTTTTTAAGTTTTCTCATTGTTGTTTAACAATGAACATATGCAAAAAATGGCCTTTCAGGTCATCATCTCTTGAGGCTTGGAGGTTGTAAAATAGACTTCAATGGAAGAGCTAATTGTGAAACAAAATTTCAGGGTGTTTCAGTTATTACACAAATTTATCAGGTAATGATGTGACTTCAAGATATGATGATGTATGATACCTAGTGTTTCTACAAGCCATAAGGTACTTTGTAGTTGGTTTCTGATTTCTATTTCTGAACTTGAGATATACTTTAGAAAAAAAATTTATTTATTATGTATACAGTATTCTGCCAGCCTGTATGTCTGTAGACCAGAAGAGGGCGTGAGATCTTATTACAGATGGTTGTGAGCCACCATGTAGTTGCTGGGAATTGAACTCATGCCTGGAAGAGCAGCCAGTGCTCTTAACCACTGAGCCATCTCTCCAGCACCCTGCTTTTTTCTTACAACAAACAACACTGATGCTTAATCAGACTACAATAAGTGTAATGTGTTGCCCTTTCTTTCTTTCTTTCTTTCTTTCTTTCTTTCTTTCTTTCTTTCTTCACAAAATATGGAGTAGCTTGATCCTAGGCTTTCACAATATTTCATGGTTTGTTAAATTTCACTTTACAGTCAAGAACCCTTGAATGAATGTCTAGTAACTTAAAAAGTTAAATAATTAACACTCATGTAAAACATGAATGTTTGTGAACTTAGATTGTGTTTGTATAGGTCCTCTAATGTTTTGTGGTGGTTTGAATGAGAATGGCTTGAAACAGTTTGGGAAGGACTAGGAAGTGTGGCCTTGTTGGAGGAGGTGTGTCACTGGGTGTGGGCTCCAGGGTTGTGCTCTCTGAGCTGCTGTGGCCAGGGGTTTGGTCACAGCAGTAGAAGAGTGGCTGAGAGGCACTCTGCAGGTCACAGACCTTCTTAAGAGCTGGGTGCTTTTGGTTAGCAGCGGTGACCGCCCCAGAGTACTTGAGTTTGAAGACAACTTTTGTCATTCTAAGCATCTTTTGACCTTGGTGAAGTGCCTAGCCTTTCTGAACTGCAGTTTTCTCCACTACTTGGTGTGCTTGCCCCGTGGGTTTTGGTGAGTACTAAGTGGTCCATGCTGAGTCCTGTTTAGAACTGACACTGAGTGAGTCCTTTGCTGCATGATTATTTCTTTAGCTGTAAATAGCAAGAAGTTTCTTTTTCAGACTTAGAATTTATTGAGTTGTCTTCTGTTGTTTTTGTTTCATTGAAGAGGCTTGAAAATGCTAAACAGAATCATTCTCTTTGAGCCATATAATTTAATGTTTTCCTTTGAAAGTTTTTAGTAACTTTTAATGTAGGTATTATATTTCTAGTGTAAATCTTAAGAATTAGATTCATACCTACTTTCAAGAGGAAAACAAGAAGGACGACACCTGTATAATGTAAATTGGTCATAATCAGAAAATTTGGTTAACAATTATGTGTCTTTGGCCCACAAACCCTTTACTCTAGATGAAAGGAAAGAGGAAATTGTAGACGACTCATCCCATATGTCACCAGTGTCATTGTCATGCAGAGCCTGGGACTCTGGTCAGCCTGATGAAGTTTCATGTAAAGTCATTCCCAGTAATTGAAATAAAAGTCTTAGAAAGTCAAGTCGATGTGTGTTTTATAATTCATTAAATCTTATTAACATTTGTTTTAGGGAACCAGAAAGTGAGGAGCAGTAAAATTAATCCCTCCAATATTCACAGTATAAAGGGCCATGTTATTGCAAATAAAATTTTTGCTTACATAAATGAAAGCTGAATATTTAGGCAGATAGATAATGTTCATCTCTTTATACAGCAGTCTTGCAGGCAGGCTCATGTAACAGTGAAGTGTTTTGTTCTCAGGGAGCCACTGTTTCTGTTACAGTAACTTTCTCCGCTGCCACAAGGCCCTTTGTGGTGAAGCCTGTCTTACTCCTTCCTTTCTGTACTTGACTTTCCCTTTCTTGTCTGTTACTGTGTGTGTTGTTGGCCCCTCCCCAACTCTCCTTTTCTGTCCATGATTTAAGGCCTACACTTTTCCCTTTTAGGAATTTTCTCCCTAACCTTCATCCCTTTTATTACCTTCAGTAAATTAGGCTCCACAGAATATTTAACATTTATAATATTTATGTTTTGTGTTATATTTATTTGAGTATAAAAATATTTTTCATGTTTATTTGCAAGATGAAAAAAATAAAATAATTTATACATTTTTCTTAAAGTTGCAGTTCAATGTAATTGCATGACTCTTCCCTAAATTTATCTTGATTAAAAAGGCTCATCTTTGAGTTATATGAAGCTCCTTGTACTTTCAGAGTTAGTTATTGATTTGATATCTTTCGCCTTGCCACCATACAGACCTTAGCCTTCTAAAGGCAGCTTATGTTGAACTCCGACAGCGCCAGAACACTGAAAGTTCCCTTAATACCTGCAGATTCCCAGGAACATTCGTAAAGAGTGGCCAGGAGTTTAAGGTGCTGGCTTATTTACTCCTGTTTTTTCCCTATAATTAATTGAAGTTTTCAGTCTTGCAAAATTACTTTGATTATGCAGATTTACTGTACAGAAATACCTGTCCCCTATTAAACAAACAAACTGCTTCGCAGTCTACAAAATAATAGTCTACATTGTACCTTGATTTTAAAATCAAGCTTAGTTCATTCTCTCATTCTATGGCTTTACCATTTCTGTGACCTTTTGTTTTGTTTTTATCTTTCTCTGTATCTTTAGAGTATAGTTGTTAATATAACTTACTCATGAGAGGGTTCTTAGAGTTAGCTGTATTAAAAGCTAGCAAAGGTCCTGATAACTTAGTGAGTGGTAGCTCATATTGCTGTGTTAAACATACGCTACCTGTTATGTAGGAAAAGAATTAGGGTTACCAGTATTAGGTTTGCACAGTGCGAATCTTACTTTGTCCGCTTACCATTAAAGAAATGATTTCCATTTGAATAGGTATTACAGAAAAAAAAAACAAAACCAACAAACAAACCCCAGAAACTAAGAATTGGAAATAACAGAAATATTCAGTATTTTTTGATTTTTCTAAAATTATTTTTAATTGTGTGTAAATATGTGCTGTCTAATTTTATGGCAACATGACACAGCCTAGAATCAACAGAGAGAGGGAGCCTCAGATGAGAAAATGCCTCCATAAGATCGCGCTTTAGGCATGCCTGGAGGGCCTTTTCTTAATTGTTGGCAGTGCCATCCCAGGGCTGGTGGTTCTGGGTTCTTTAATAAAGCAGGCTTAGCAAGCCTTGGAGAGTAAGCCCATAAGCTGCGCTCCTCCATGACTTCGGCATCAGCTCCTGCCTCCAAGTTCTTGTTCTGCTTGAAACTTCCTTCAGGACAGTGATGAACAGTGATATACAGGAATAAGCCAAATACACCCCTTTCTTCCCAAGTTGTGTTTTTGGTCATGGTGTTTAATCACAGTAACAGTAACCCCAACTAAGGCCATGCATGCATATGTGGGTATGTGCTGTGCGTATAGGGCCTGTGAAGGCCAGAGTTGTCTGATTTCCCTCAAGGCTGGAGTTGCAGGTATTTAAGCTGTCCAGAGCAGTGCTGGGAACTGAACTAGAGTCCTCTGCAATAGCAATTCTTGCTGTTAACCACTGAGCCATCTCTGCAGCCCAGTGTTCTGCAGCATTATAGTCTATATGGATGAAGGAAAAACATAGGCCCTTTATGAATATGTTTGGTTTTGCTTTGTGCCCCAAACTGCTGCTGTTATACAAGTTTTGTGTCCTTAGAGAGGAACCCTGGTGTCTTAGGGGTTTTAAAAAGGAAAACATTTAATTGGGGCTGTTTGACAGGTTCAGAGGTTTAGTTCATTATCATCATGGTAGGGCGCATGGTGGCATGCAGGCAGACACCGTGCAGGAGAAGGAGCTGAGAGTTCTACATCTGGATCCACAGGAAGAGAATGAGAGCCTGGCTTGAGCTTCCACCCCCCAGTGGCTTACTTCCTCCAGTAAAGCTACACCTACTCCAACAAGGCCGCATCTCTTAATAGTGCCATGCCCTGGTGACCAAGCATTCAAATCTATGTATGAATATATGGGGGCATTCTTATTCAAACCACCACAACTGGTGGATGAAGCTTTGTTGTGTAAACTGGGTTTAGTCATGCTAAAGTGTGTGAGCTTAGTTCCCTAGGACTGGAGCTATTAGAGTCAGATGAGGGCAGAGGGTGACTGACTTCCAGTGTCTTTAGCTGCTGCAGGGTGGCCCCAGGTGAGCAGACCAAGCCACATGCTAACTAGGCATGCCAGACATAGTGCTGGGTCATGTGTGTTATGTATCTATTGTAGTTTCTGCCAGACATAGTGCTGGGTCATGTCTGTTATGTATCTGTTGTAGTTTCTGAACTACTCAGAAAAATCTGAAGAGAACAGTCTTAGAGAATAGGAACTGATTGAGAAACATGGCTTTCCAAGATTTTAACTTCGTTTTTGATGTTTCCTTTTTTGCTATGAAAAATAAAGTTGAAACAGTCCTTTTCTCTATGAAACAATTTCTTGTTATGTCAAGGACATAATGACTCAAAACCTTGCCTGTTGCTCAGAAGTAGTCTCTGGAGAAGACTGGGTGTAGTTCAAGCTGCTGCTGCTAGGTGTTTGTCCGAAGCGCATTTCAGTGTGCTGGGTCAATTTGTAGGGATGTATTTAAAATATGATATTTAACATTTTAATTTTTAAAAAGATTTATTTTGTATCTGTGTTTTGCTTGCATGTATGTATGTGTGTGTGACATGTGTGCACGCCTAGTACCCACAGAATCCAGAGGAGGGTTGTTAGACCCCCTGGAACAAATTATAGAGAATTATGATTTGCCACATAGGTTCAGGGAATGGAACCCAGGTTTCTCTGTAAGAGTACATGAGCTTTTAACCTTTGAGCCACCCCTCCAAGCCCTATCCACATTTTAAAAATCTCACATAATATTCACGAAAATCCAGCTGTTTTTCCTTCTCTTTTTGACTTTATGTGAGGAAGCATCATAACTTGCAGATTACATCATTTTAATTCCGCAACTTGCTTCTATTTAAAGTTCAAGTGTTACATGGAGGTTTCGTTTCTTCAGGCAGTCACAAATAATTATGTTTTATGATATGTTTATATTCTAAAAAGGGCTTATACATATGCAAATTTATAACATCTTTTCACTTAATGTATCTAATATATCTCAGGTTTAGAGATTACCTTTGCTGTAACATTCATGTGGAATTACAAGTGAAATTGTTCTGATCTGACCTTAAAGGAAATCTACCCTGTACAATTAAATAGAATTCATTGAAGATATGAAAAAAATGTCTAAGTACTGGATAGTAAACTCATACTTATAATTGTCTAGTAGAAAAAAATAGAATATTATAATAAATGTCCAGAAGACATTTGATAGAAACTTTTTTGTTCCAGATTAAGTATGTTTAATAGAAAAAAGGCATAGATAAATATTTAAAACAACTTATGTCTAAACAGATGTTGGCATGATATTTTACAGTCATTTTAAAAAACAATTTCAATTTAAAAATTTTCATTTTTATCCTAGAAGTGAAGAAATTATAATCCTGCTCTAAAGTTTTGGGTTTCTTTGCATACTAAAGGTTGGTAGTTAATTGAAGACACAGAACATGAGTTAAGAAGATGAAGTTTTTGTGGGAAAAGTGGCCTACCCCACTGTAAAACAATACAATGCTGATTACAGTATCTTGCTTTTTCAAAATTCCATGCTACTCAATGAATAAAGGTGGAAGAAACTTCATGTTTCTTGATAAAGAGGTATTGAAAGTGCTTTTCTGGGATGTGCATGAGTATGTGTGTGTACGCTAGTGAGTGAACAACAGAGAGAGCACACGTGAGTGATGAATGCGTGTGTCTGTGTGTGTGTATGAGTGTGCACACCCACGCCAGAGTACATTGGATATTTTCCTCAATTATTCTCCACCTTAATTTTCATTTTTGTGGTGCTGGGGTTTCAGGTTGGGGCTAAGGACTAATGCATGTAAGACGAGCACTCCACCACTGAACTGCCCCTTCTGCTTAGTTTTTGAGACCGTATCTCTCACTGCATCCAGAGCACATCATGTGGCTGGGCTGGCTGGACTGATGGTCAGCAAGTCCCAAACATCTGCCTCCCTGATTTCTGTTACTGGGATCAGATTCATCCTGCCATGCCCAGCCTTTTCTCTGGGTACTGGGGATCTGAGTTCATCTCCATAGTCCCTAGTTTTCTATTTTATACATCACCTTTTTTTTTATTACTTTCTTGTGTATATGCGTATGAGAGAATTTTCATTAAATTTAGAAAAATGACTCAATATAATGCTGTGAATTGTCTTCTTTGATAATCTTCATCTACTTTCTTAGGTAGTTTTTATTTATTATTATACTCCTGCTCAGTAAAAAGTAGTTCCTTACGAAATTGATTTAACACAGAATTCAAGGACGAGTACCCAGATGTTAGTAAATTCTCAGGAAGGGAAGTAAGGTGATGAGGGTGTATCTTTGGGAGTTGGAGGAAGTGTCTTGATTTCAGCAGATCTGCCCTTGCTTATGCTTGTACTTACACAGCACATAGTTTTAGGAGTCTTGTATGTGCCACATCAAGTATACAGCAGTGTACAGAGCAGACTCAGTTTTAGGTCTTTATAAATAAAACTCATTACAATGTGGTAACCATGGGAAAGTTACAGTTCCAGTTGCGGTGATAAATGACGACACTGGCAGGAGAGTCTTTGACGTGGTGGGCCTTGGAGGCCAGCCGTGAAGCAGTCGGCACAAACAACCTTTAGCGCTAGAGGGCTTAGAGAAGAAAATAGGAAGTGTTTGCATTTCCTCTTCAGAAGACAGTGTGAAAGGGGTGGCTAGTCTTACTTACATACTTAAAGTAGAGTTGCAGAGAGTGTTGGCTAATGTAGAAACACTTATTAAAGACAGAATGAGGTGGGTCCTCCTTGTGTATTTTGAGATGACTCAGGTTATCTAGTATATGGGGTAAAGGTGTGTTGGATTCCATGTATCCATGTGCAGTGAAAGGTGAGCTGTGCTTTGGGAACCAGTAGTTTGTATGTGACTGCAGATTGCAGTCACCTGGAGAATTTTCTAAACTGTCCTTAACTGTGCTGCACATTGGAAATTGTGAAACCACGGTTCCCATCCTCTGTTCTTCTGGTGTAATTTGTAGGCTTCATAGCCTGGTAGTAGAATGTTAAAATTCCTCTTTACTTTCCTTTTCCTGAAGTATTTCCTAATGAACAAGAATTATCTGGGAGCAGAGGTTATTACTAGTGTGTGTGTGTGTGTGTGTTTGTGTTTGTAGGAAACTTCTCATGTTCTCATGACCTGTGAATTAAAGTTGAGACGATAATGATAAATGCAAAATATGGTAATAATGATGAATGAAACAATAAGCAGTCTTGGAGAAGATTTCAGAGGAAGCAGTTTTTCTTTATGGAAGTGTGTGTTTGTACTGTCAAGCAGAGTGAGCCTAAAGGGAAGTGGGAAATTGGATGAAGAGCAAGGATGTGTTTAGTGTAGAGGGCAGGATTGACAACAGTAAACTTACTGCATCATGGTAACAGGTCTCCCAGGTTCAGAAATAGTCTAAAAACTATGTGTACCCGTGCTGTGGTGGATTATAATTGGATATTGGATGAATAGTCCTCAGGTGCCAGTGTAAACCTTTGATGCATTGAAGATCTTAGGAAGTTCCAACCTTGTGTCCTCTGGAAAGAGTGGATTGATTCTGTGGGATCCAAAGAGAGACCCACGGTCTGGACTATTGCCACACAGCTTCCCTAGTGAGTTCTGACAAAGACTCAGCCTTTCCAAGCTTGAGTTTGGCCTCGCACACCAGTCTTCACCCATGACGCTGCCCTGGGTCTGCTCTGTCTCTGCCTGGCAATGAGTGGCGAAGCCTAGAGTGTGGTTTGCTTTTGTATTTGCTGCTTTCCTGGACTCATTTAAGATTTTACTTTTTCTAATGTATAATAGTATAGATTTAAGACAGAGTGAGAAAAAAAATCATATCTCGGCAAACTACTCTTATTTCTGCATTAGGATTTTCTGCATGGCGATTTGAAATAAGTTTTATAAAGAACCTTAGAGTAAAGGAAAAGCTATATGGGACTGGAAATTTGTGATTGATACTGATTCATATTGGTAAAAGAAAAGCAGCTATATGATGACTGAGAATTTGCTTTTCAATCAGGACTTTAGTCACAATATTTTCATACAGTTTCAGTATTTTTAGTCAGAATAAGATAAACTGTAAAACAGTAAATTTGGTAATAGCTTATAGGAGAAATAAGAAAATAGTACTCTGTGAAAACACAACTTGCACGTAATTAGAGTATCTCTGTGTTAACTAGTAATTAAAACCCATTTCCTAAGCAAAATGCTTGTCATGATTAAACATTTTATACTTAAGAACATTTAGTACAATTATTTTGTGTGTGTGCACATGCTATATAATGTGTTGGAGGAAAGAGGAACTTGATCGTCGGTTTTTCTTTTTCCACAGCGTGGGTCCAGGGAGTAAGCTCCAATTGGAGAATTTGGTGGCAAGTTCTTTAACTTGCCAAAACATTTCACTGGCCCTATTTTGTTTAACCAGATGATCTTGTATATAGTTAATTAATTTCAATTATGTATTTTTTTTAAGAGAATAGAGAGGATGGCTGTCCCTTAGGGTTCAAACTGCACCCCTCTTTCTTTCTTTTTTTTTTTTTATTATTTTTAAAGACTTTGTTAAGTATACAGTGTTCTGCCAGAAGAGGGCACCAGATCCCATTATAGATGGTTGTGAACCACCATGTGGTTGCTGGGAATTGAACTCAGGACCTCTGGAAGAGCAGCCAGTGCTCTTAACCTCTGAGCCATTTCTCCAGCCCCCTCAATTATGTATTTAAGTTATGAAACTCAGAATAGCTTGTTGAGGCTGTGATGGGTTATGGGCTGTGATGTTTATATGTAAGTTTTGTAGTCATAGTTTTAGGTATGCTCACTTGCAAGATGAAAACCAAGCAGCAATACGTGGTTTTCTTTTAATTCTTGATTCCGTTCTTTTATCTGATGCTCAGGTAGATGTGGATTCTTCTCCCCTTCTGCAAACCCCATGGTTATTTGTTGGAGAGCTCTGTGGGGCGCACTGTGCAGGCTTAGCTGTAAAGCTCGGGTTCAGGGTTCTGCCGTGGCTGTGACGGGTGACATCGTTAGGTTACACTACGTGATGTGACTTGCTGGTGACATGTCTCCATCCATAGGAAGGCAGAGTGGTCAGGGCCTTAGTTCTTCAGCCTAGCTGAGCCTCGGTGCAGGTTTATCAGTGCTAATCAGATGAGTACTAAGTGTCGCACCACGTGTGGCTGTCAGTCATCAGAGAGTCCACACCTTCAGAGCCCGTGAAAGGTTGGTACTGGGTAAAGACCTGTGAGTATTTTAATCCAACCATCTTCGATTCTCTGTTTTAAAATTACTTTTCATTTATTTTTAGTCATGGTTGTATTCTCTAATTTCTTTCTTTGTCCGTAGCTTTACTGATAGGAGACTAATTTTAGTATATTATTTGCATTATTTCTTGCTAAATGGATGGATTATTCATGGTTAAATATTTACTTTATACTGTATGACCCAACTAATAAAAATGTATAGAAATAAAGGGGAAATAGATTTATACTGTGTCATTTCTAAGTTGTGTATGAGAATTGGGGTTGGAATAATTTTTTTCTGAAAAAATACCTAAGAGGTATTGCAAATTATACCACTTAGGACCTTCTCACTGTGTTCATTGAAAACTGTGTATTTATGGAACATAGGAAAGGCTTGGAATAGTTTAGATAAGTACACACAGGTTTCTGTAGTACTAGTAAAGATGTGGAGGTTTTTTTCCTTTTTGTTCTTAAAAAGTAGAGATCTATAGACAAGTTTGTTGGATGCATTTAGCTTTAAATTTTTAAAAAATTGTTTGAGATCATAATATAATTACATTATTCCCCTTTCCCTTTTTTTCCCCCCAAACCTTCCTACATACCCATCCTTGCTCATTTTCAAAGTCATGGCCCCTGGTTTCCATTCATTGTTGTTGTGTATTCCTTACCTACCACTGACTGAGGTGGGGAGGGAATCAGGTACAGGGTGGGGCAGGGCTGACTGGTCTCTCTAGGTGGTCTCTGTAGACTGTAGTCCTCAGGAGGAGGACGCTGCAGCTGCTAGTCTTCTCTCATACTCATCAGTCACTCGCAGATGCTCGTACTTGGACCCCTGAGAGAAAATGGCCCTTGCATGATGGGTTGCCCCGTTTTCCATGGGCCACTTGGTCTTGGAGTCCTCAACAGGTTATGCCCATGTCAAAATACACATAAACCCAGGGCTTCACTCAGGGAGTCCTCTTTACCTTACATTATGAAAAATATTAGGCTCTTTTTTTTTTTTTAAAGGTAAGGCTGTAAGGAAGCACAGTGGGTGTCCTCGTTCGGGTCACTGTGGCATTAATGGATGGAGAGGAAATGTTTATTTGGCTTATACTTCCTATCAGTGAAGGAAGTCAGGACAGGAACTCAAGCAGAGCTGGATCCCCGTGACTTGCTCAGCCAGCTTTCTTAGATATCCCAGGGCCACTAGCCCAGGGATGGCACCACCCACAGTGGGCTGGGCCCTCACACCTAGCAGTTAATGACTTACAGTGGGGTCTTGTGGGTGTGCTTTCTCAGCTTCCTCCTTTAGATAATTCTGCTTGTGTCAAGTTGCTTTAGACTATTCAGCACGGATGTTTGAAAGGAAAAGCGTTCTTTATGGAAAAAGCTGTTGGCTGTTGAAGAGAACTTGCTAGGGAGGAAATTTTGCTGGAGTGGAAACAGGAGCAAGAGAACGAGCTGGTCGTGCTTGTGGGAAAGCCAGGTTCACAATGGTTATCACAGACTGTTTGGCACTAAGGAGAATGTAGGAGTCTGCTTCTCTGAAGAGGCACTGGGGCCAAGGCAGCTTATGAAAGAAAATGTTTAACTGGGGACTTGCCTATAGTTTTAGAAGGCTAGTTCGTGATCACCATGGCAGAAGTGCGGTGCCTGGCAGGCAGACATAGCACTGGAGCAGTCAGTAGCTGAGAGCTTACCTCTGATCCGGAAGTTGGAGGCAGAGATATCGAGACTGGGCCTGGTGTGGGTTTTTAAAGTTTACCTCCAGTGACACACCTCCTCCAGCAAGGTCACATGTCCTAATCCTACCTACAGTCAACCAATGTGAACCGAATTTTCCAATATATGAGCCTATGGGCCCGTTCTCATTCAAACCACCACAGTCCTACAGTCTGGTACCTACACTGAAGAATTTGCCTCAGGCTTTGGCAATAGAGGAGACTCCAGGGGATACTAAGGACAAAACATGTGGCAGACTTTGTTAACTGGTTGGATGAGCAAGTTCCAAGAGGGTCATTTAACACAGTTCTGACATTTCCTTGTAGTAATTGGATCGGCATTACTCCCTTTTAAGGGAGGGAATAAAGGGGACATTTAGTGAAAGCAGTGAATTGAGTTTTGCCCACGATGATCTTTAGCTTAGGTACACATAAGTGTCTTGTTCTTTAGTCAAACAGGAGTAAAGTTATATCTTTGCAGCATGACTGCTCCTCCTGTGACTGATTCAGGAAGCTAACTTTTGAGGCTAGGAATTCAAGGCCAGAGTGCATAACCTATTGAAAGACCGTTTTTGTTTTTCAAACCAAATTTGCCTCAGCATCAAGTAAACATCTTTAGAACACATGGAGGGGTCATGATTCTACTACAAACCATGCTCATTTTTCTGGTGGACACCACTGCTGGGCTTCGTCTGTCACTGATCCCAGCCAGAGTTTTCTTTTGTCTTGTCTCTTCTCTTTGTTCTCTTTGCTGCTGCTGCTGCCTTTTCTTCTTCTTCTTCTTCTTCTTCTTCTTCTTCTTCTTCTTCTTCTTCTTCTTCTTCTCCTCCTCCTCCTCCTCCTCCTCCTCCTCCTCCTCCTTTTTTTCCTCCCTCCCCTCTCCCTTTCCCCCTCCTCCTCCCTCCCTCCCTCCCCCTCCCCCCTCCTCTTCTCCAGAACCTCAATTTGTAAATGGCTTTAAAATATTTATTTAGAAATTAGACTATAAGGGAAGAAAAACATATATGTTGGAAAAATGAAATGGACCAGCTTTCTGATCTCTTTCTCAGTTTTTAAATTCTTTGTAATAAACACAAGCCAGCATCATCTACTTTGATATTTTGAAATATTCTTGACAGTAGTGGAAAGGGGATCGGCTGAATTCCTGGAAAGAGATTGGCTTTTTCTTACCTTTTTTTTATTCTTTGATCTGCCTGAATCATACCACCCGCAGTTCCCTTTCCACTCCCTCTGACTCCCAGCACCTCCTCCTCTGCCCTTCACATTATATCTCCTCATCTTCTTTTTCTGTGAGCCTCAGTGTTGTGCAGCATCAACACTTGGGAGTGTTTGGAGTGTTTGCATGCCGGGTCATGTCTAGCAGACAGCTCCACAGCTCTTCTCCCATCATCTGGCTCTCACGCTACTCTTGCCCCCTTCCGTGATGTTCTCTGAGTCTTGGTTGGGGAGACAGGGCATTAGAGATCCTGTTTAGTACTGAGCCCTGGACTTCACTTTCTGTCAGCTCCTGGGATAGAGAGAGGAACCACTCTGTGTAAGCACATGTTTAGAAGGCAGTTTGACAACATGTTCATTTAGCAAAACAAAGCTAGTTTGTTTTTATTGTTGTTGAACTGCAGGTGTCTTTTGTGTTGTGTTCAGCTTTATTTTTGGTACTAGAGACTGAGTCTGTGTCTTTTCTCCTGTATACTGGGTATGCACTCTATTCTGAGACATATTCCCAGCCCATAGAACTGCTTTTTGAAGACAGTTTTTAAATTTATTTTCAGTTTTTTTAGTGTTGTAATTTTTTTTGTCTTTTTTATTGTTTTTATTGAGCTATACATTTTTCTCTGCTCATCTCTCTTCATCTCCCCTCCCCTTCAACTCTCTCCCATGGTCCACATGCTCCCAATTTACCCAGGAGATCTTGTCTTTTTCTACTTCCCATGTAGATTAGATCCATGTATGTGTCTCTTAGGGTCCTCATTGTTATCTGGGTTCTCTAGGATTGTAAATTGTAGATTGGTTTTCTTTGCTTTGTATCCAAAAGCCACTTATTAGTAAGTACATATGATATTTGTCTTTCTGGGTCTGGGTTAGCATTTGTGGCATACCATAGAGGTGAGGGCAGTGCTGTTTTTAATGTGTGTGTGTTTTGGTTTCTGGAGAGTGCTAAAAAAATTTATTCTTTTAAAAAGTTATTTATGGGGTTGGAGGGATGGAACAGCATTTCAGAGCACTGGCTGCTCTTCTAGAGGACCTGAGTTGAATTCCCAGCATTCACATGGCAGCTCACAACTGTCTGTAACTCCAGTTTGAGAGGATCTGACACCCTCACATAAGCAAACACGCAGACAAAACACTGTTGCACAATAAGTAAAAATAGATAAATTATTTTTAAAAATAAAAAAAAATGATGTAGGATGTCCTGTATATGTGTTGCTTTTCTTGGTTGGGGAAGAGAGTTTCTTTGGCCTATAGCAGGGCAAAATATAGCCAGGCTTGAAGGGATATATAGAGAGTAGGCAGAGTCAAAGAGATGCCATGTGACCTCTGAAGGAGAAAGATGGACCCTTACCAGTAAGCCACAGCCTTGTGCCGATATACAGATTAATAGAAATAGGTTAATTTAAGATGTAAGAGTTAGTTAATAAGAAGCCTGAGCTAATAGGCCAAGCAGTGTTGTAATTAATATAGTTTCTGTGTGATTATTACTCGGGTCTGAGCAATCTCTGCCTACAAGCATTTACTCTTTTGTTTATGTGTGTGTTTTGCCTGTTCATATGTCTGTGTGCCATTTACATGTCTGGTGTTCAGGGAAATCAGGGGTGTCAGATTTCCTGGAGTTAGGTATAGATGGTTGTGGGTCACTGTGGGAGCCGGGAACCTTGAACACAGCTCCTCTAGAAGAGTTCCCTGTGCCTTAACCCCTGAGCTATTTTGCCGGCCCTCAAGCCAATTTTTAACAAATTTTTGAATCTTAAAATTTATTTTAAAAAATCTTTACGTTTATTATTATGATAGAGAAATAGGTTTCTAGTAGTTTCTTGATCAGTCTGTTTCCTTCGCCTGTCTGCTAAGTCTCTTGTCAGAAATCTAGAAAACTGTAGCAAACCGGGTTTGCATTTTTGAATCAGAGTATTTGTGGCAGGTCTGTCAGGATTGTTTATTTCTGTACAACCTCATAAGCGTTTTATGTAGTTTTATTGTTCTTTCTGCATCAGAGAAAACATTCAGGAAATATGATTTTCTGATTTAATTTTAATACTGTAGTTGCTTCTGGTCCCTAAATCATTGATTCCACTGTTTGTGTTGTGGGAGCACGGAGGAGTGTTTTGCCTGCTGGAGCTGCACACTCTGTGTAGGTATTGTAGAATTGATAGGTCTAGTTTAGAAAGAGTGTGAGCAGACGATGGCTCAGTGGTAAAGGAGCTGCTGTACAACTGGAGTTTACCCAGGACCCAGCACAGGTGGGGCAAGTGCGTGCGCAGCAGGTGCACACAGGAATAGCAAACTCACTGAGGTCATAGCCGCTGATTTTCTTATATTTTCTTTATTATTGGATTCTTAGAGTCCTGGTAGCTAGGGAGAGATCATTTATTGTCACTGCTTTGATAAAAATATTAAGGACTTGGATGCTGGTACTCCTAGCACTTGGGAGGCAGAGGCAGGTGGATTTCTGTGAGTTCGAGGCCAACCTGGTCTACAGTGTGGGTGCCAGGAGAGACTCCAGAGCTACAGAGAAACCCTGACTCAAAAAGTAAAACAAAACCCCCAAAATTAAGGACTTGGAAGTCATCTATATATGCAAGTAATTGTCCTAGAAATGTGTAAGGGAAGCAGTTCTATTACCAAAGAACCAGAATGTATGTGTAAGGTATAACTTACTCATTGTGGCTATCCTCCCATTCGGAAAACCCAAGGGTATTCACACGGAAGTGCCTGACTGAAATTCTGTCTGCATGGTCCTTGTCCCTGCCTACTTCACAGAAGTATGGAAAACTTTGTACAAGTCACCATCGTCAGGCTTCCTTCCAGAGGTCCACTAGGTACCTTGAATGGAGAGAGTGAAAGAGCCTGTTTGTCCTTCTGTTACTGAACATGAAAGAGAAGGTTGGGCTGTTCACTTTAGATTCCTGCCTTGCTGCCCCCGGAAATCACAGGCGGTAGATAGGTTGACTGAGAACTTGCTGCTATTTTTACGTGGTATTCCCTGGGGAGAAGGAGGAGGGCGCTGTTAATTGGTTTTGTTGTGGAGGGTGGAGTGTTGGCATGGATTGTACTGGCAGGACCATGTGATGCTGAAGCCAAGCCATATGGCCAGGTGAAGAGGAGCGCTTGCATTTAGGATCTCTCCAAAGGCTTTCCCCGTAGTCTGCCCTCTATTTTCTCTCCTCTAGTTTCTATTTTTGCTTTTTAGCTAGTAAATAGATGAATATTTAGTAAACTGACTTGGATATACCAGACCTAATCTTAAGAGAGGCTTCGGTCTCTTGTCAAGATAGCATTCAATTGAAATTCCTAGAGAATAGCTTTCAGCTTACTATAGATAGAGTAAGGCTGGAGGAATGAGAATGCCATTTTTAGGGCTGTTTTGGTTGTTGAATTATATATAATTTAAGGATGGCATTGAATGTGTATAAACTTTTGAGATTCTTGGCCCTATCTGGTTACCCTCTGCCATGTAATGTATATAAAATGTATTTGGGGCTGGGGAGATGCCTCAGAGGCTGAGAGCACTGGCTGCTCTTTCAGAGGATGTGGATTTGATTTCTGGTACCCACACGACAGCTCACAACTGTCTGTAGCTTCAGTTCCAGGTGATCTGGCACCCTCTTCTTGTCTTTGTGGGCACCAGACACACATGTGATGCACATGAAGGCAAAGCACCCATAAAAAGTAAATACATAGAACAATCAAAAATAGACTTGTTTTCTTATACCCTAAGAGTAGTTTATCCTTTCGAGAGTCATTCAAATCAGAGCCCAAGGCACTTCATGTGGGCTTCTGACAGCTTGTTCACCTGCTGATTTGAACAGCTGTCTTCACTTGTCCCTACTTCCTACATGCCAGAATATTCTAGGACTGCTGTATAATGCAATATGCTGTGCATTTATGAACAAAGCTGCTTAATTAATTGGCTGTGGTCAGACTAACTTGAGAGATGATCTATTCTGAGAATTCTGCATTAAAAGAGTCTTAGTGAGTTTCTAGAAATACATAAAGTTTCTAGTATTAGTTGTATGTGGTGAATTTTAAATTTTGAACATAAGTTGGCTTTGATAGACATAAAATTTGTTTCTATTTGCTCTGTATTATCAAGAGGCATACATGATAATTTTTCTTTCTTGATTCTGAGACTTTGAAAGAATAATTTTTTTTGTCTTTTAAAAATCTTTGTACAGTTTCATGTACATAATAAGGACTTTGAGGTTTTTTTAAATTCCTATTTCCTTTTTCATTTCTTCCTCTCTCCCACTAACCCCTTAATAAGGTCCCACCCCTACCATCAAGCTTTCCTTTTTGTGTAGACCCCAATGAGTTAGTTAGAATTGTTTGTAGGTGTGTGGGTGAGTAGTGGTTATGAGTAGCGTATCAGGCTACCCCACTGAAGAAAAGCGCACCCGTCTTCTGGTAGCCACTCTTGTCAATAGGTCTTGAGGGATGGGGCCTCATGGATCTCTCCCCCATTTATGATAAAATGCTTAGGGGTTCAGTCTTGTCATACATGACAGCTGTCGTGAATCCGTAAGTTCAGTGGCTGTGCCCTGTCCAGAAGACACCTCCTCATTGCAATGCTGCCGTCCTCATGCGCTCACGTTTTCCTGCTCCATCTTTCGTGGTGTATGTATTCCATTTATCATCAAACACTTGACTCTTGGCATTTTAGCCAGTTAGGGATTTCTGTCTTAACTACCACCCATTACAGTATTAGGTGTGTGACCTTGTGAATTATAAAACGTCTTTATACCTTAATATCTTTAATATATGCGTGTTTATATGTATGTGTGTGTGTCATTTTTTTTTAAATGAGGTGTAGTCTCTTGTATCCCAGTTTGCCCTTGAACTCAGTGTAGCTGAGGATGATTTTGAACTTGATTTACAGAGCCTTTTAGCGTTTAGAGGAGACTAGGAAGATTTATAACTAAAATTTTCTTGATTCAAAAGGCTTAAATGATTCTGACAGGTTAAGAAAAGCACTGGGTGCTACCTCAGCTTCGATGCTGTGAATGGAAGCTTAGGTACTTGAAACCTGTGAAACTGTGGATGACCTTAAAGGTTACCAGCTTAGCGTTGTGTGTGTTTCATGGATAACCAGCAAAGACATTTTAAAGTTTATGTGTGTTTAGCAAAAAAAAAAGGGGGGGGGAGATATTAGGGATTATTTTAATGTTATGAGCCCTGTAGATTTTTTTCTGTTTTATCTTTAGGTAATGCTTGTTTAAATTTGTGAAGGTTTTTGACATAGTGCAAAATTAAATTATCCTTGATCATTTTGGGAAATAATTAGAATTAAATTTTTAACTGGCATTAGATAAAATGTTCAATAAAAATCTTTTTTGGATAATGTTTCAATAAGGAATTTTTAATTTAAAATTGGCAGATAGTTGTAGGAGAGTAACACCAAAGCAAACGACCACTTGACTTACTTCTCTAGGGTTTTATGTTTCTCCCTGGTCTCAGGATACAGTTCTGCACTGTGCTTGCCTAGGGTAGAAGAAGTGCCGGGGCAGAGGGTGAGACCCTTGGCTTTGCAGAGTATGACCCAAATGTACACACAAACACACAGTGAAATTGCAAAAGAATAAATAAAAACAAAACAAAAATTCTCTCCTTAGTTAAGCAAAGCACTGCTTTGTAGACTTTTTCTTATGTGTATGTAATGTCACATGGGATAATAGATCTGTAATTGTGAGTTACTGTTTTTAGACAAATATATTGGTATCGATTCTTATATATTGATACAGTTAAATTATATTGACTATTGTATGCATGCATGTTTCTACCTCTGTTTAAAACATTTTTTTATGTATTGACATATATTGTACTGATATATATATATAGTATATATTTACCATATTGCAGTGTACATTTCTACCTCTGATTAAGATACTTATATATTGTTTGTGTATTGATATATATTTACCATACTGCAATGTATATTTGTACATTGTTTATATTTGGAGGTCATTGTCCTCATTTATTTCACAGTTGTTTATTTTCTTAGTCTTTAAGTTAGATATTGAGAATTATATAGATCAATAGTATTCTGAGCTTGTCATTTATAATTAGACTAATCAGGTTCTTTAGATACATAGAGATTATATTCAGTGTAGATAGAAAATCTTTAACCTCTTCAAAGAGCTGTATAAAATGGCCTTTAATCTAACTCAGAGTTTTGTGGTAGTGAGACACAATTGCTCCTGGCAACACCCACCACTCTATTCCCGAGAGAATGTTGAGCACCAAAGACACTCCACCTGGAGCCTTTCTTTTTGGCAGAACAGGCCTTTTGGGCAAAGAAATGCCCATACCTCAACTACTGACAGAGATAAAGAGCGTGCATCAATGGATAAAACAGGACTGTCATATCCTGCCAAGACAGGGTAAGATAGTTTTGAAAAGTTGCTTGCCTTTGAAAATGGTATGTCAGTTATGTTAAGCCTTAGCCGAAGTTGGTTGCTTCAACGTTGCAAAGGTGACTTTGGGTGATTGCCCAGGTAGCCAGTTGTCTGTGTTATTTGTTGCATGTTTTGGAAGTTGTTTGATTGCACTTCCTAATTACTCAGGTAACATTATTTCCCTTCTCATATCTTCGGTGGGGTTGAAGACTATATAAATGTAGTTACTTTCCACTCATGACTTGGCCAAGCTATTTATTATACAAGACCTAAGCTAGTTAAAATAGGATATTTGTACTTATTGTATATAATTTTGTAGTAGGTTTAGAACTCTCTTACTTAAACAAAAGGGGGACCTCCCACAACAGTCATTCATTTCTGTTAGATTGCTGGAATCTTGTACATTATAGTGATTCTTAAATTTTGTTTGAGTGAATGAGAAGCCTATTTTTGGGGGCGCGGGTTGCTGTCTTTCAAATGAGAACTTAGAGACTTGGAAGAATCTAAATTTGAGAGCATACACTTACCTTTGCAGCCCTCGGTAAATTAAACAGGAGGATTTCCCAGAGTTTTAGCCAGCCAGTCTTGAGTACAGTCCTATCAATTATTTGGGATTACTTCTTTGAAAATTTATTTATTTATTTATTTTTAAAAAACAGGTATTATTATTTTTTTCCATCTATCCATTCTTTCTTTTATTTTGTGTGTGTTCAAGCATGCTACAGCACACACATGGAGAAGACAGCATGTGGAACTCAGGTCCTTAGGTGTGACAACATGAGACTAAATAGATTTCTATAATTAGAACCAAATAACCTGGTAGAGAGTATCTGTGAAGGCTCTCCTCTCTCCAGTTTCAGGCTCCTTTTTGTCCTGTGATAGGCATTTTACTGTTTTAAAAGTGTATGAATGTCATTCCTCAACCAGTTATTTAGTTCTGAAACAAACAAGCATACATATATGTATACAGAAATGGCAGCACTACTAAGATGAAGTCAGACTGCACTGGAGAAGGTGGGCTGGCTAGTGCCTGCACCATGTCTGCTCTCACCTTTCTGGAGAGTTTATCAGAGCTCTTGGGGAGGTTGGTGAACAGTTTGGGGGACCTTGGGAAACAGAATGTCTCTTGTTGCTAGGCACCGGGCAGTATTGCAGGGAGGTGTAGGTGTTGTATGCTGAGCTCAATGACAATCAGAGGGATCAGGCTGCTTTTTGCTTTATTTCCAATTACTGCCCTACTTTGAGTTCTTAGGAGGAAGGGCAGGTGACCACTTCTGTGGGTGAAATATTACTCCCACCTGATCCGAGAAAGAGAATGGGGAGGCAGAACAAAAAATTAATTAACAGCCATTCTGGCCTGGTTAAAGGTGTCAGTGGTCAGGATGCAGAGAAAAGACGATAAAGATAAAGAACGACGGACGCAGAGCATAGGAGAGGACAGGAGTAAATGAAAATACTGTTTCCAAGTAAGTTGTGGAGAAGCTTTCTGTTCCTGTGTTCTCTAACCAGTGGAGCTGCTGAGCCATCCCGTTGCTTTTTTTCTCTGTCTGGTGGACTGTGTGCTCCCTTGTCTGTGTGCTCCCCCTCACGACTGTACCCGTGTGGAAGTATATAACATGAGCTCTGTGTCAGCACCTTGAGCTGAGCTTATTGCATAGGAAGCAGTCAGCGACTGGAGGGCACAGACCCTTTCTTTCATTCACAGTTGTAATGTGGGTGTCTGTGCTATGGTTGGTGTCGGTAATTTTGTGTAGTGTAACATCTTGCCATGCTTTCTATCCCTTTTTCCTCTTGGTTCAGTGTCTAATTGTTTTGTTTTATAAGACATTCTTCTCTGTGCTTCTTGATGACAGAAGACAAATGCCGTCTTTGTATATATCACAGTACACAGCAAATTGATGGAGACACTTTTTGAATTGAATATCTTTATTTATTCATTTTGACTTACATTGCTGAAATCCAGTTTGCCCTTAACAAAGGAATACGTTCACTGGATAAAACAGAGTGATTCTCTATGACAGCTTTTCTTTCTAGGGATGGAGACTGGGAATGCTTTGTGAAACGTGTGGCTAGCTTTGGTGGTGCATGTTGGGATTTTCTCAAGTCTATGTTCATAACTTTCTGTGTAGCATTTGGATCAAACAAAAATGCCATAATTTTCAATGAGATAGATTACATACATTAAAATTTTGATTAAAAATATTTGTGTTATAATTCTTGAGATTAAATTTTAAAGTATTATAAATAATAATGACTTTGTAAACTAGATAGTCATGCTACTCAAACTCTTCTGTATGCTTTTGCAACTATAAATATTCAGTTATTATATAATTTATTTCTCATGCAAGGTTTTCATTCAGTAGTATTATCACATTTTTTTCAATATTTGTTGATGATCTCTGTTAATCTCTGTGTATTGTTTCTTGGAAATAAATAAACATCCAAGGATATATTTCTAAAAGTAAATATTTTAATACTTTCTGAAATGATACCATACATGTATAAAAGGACAAACTTAAAATCATTAGTGTTTAAAAGAAGAAATTAAAAACTACTGAAATTGTTTTTGCTAATTCATATGAAGAATTCTTTCTTTGGTTTTTATTTACCTTTTCCTCCTCTTGTCTCTGCTTTGTTTCAGGCCAGTCTATCCATATGGGGATGGGGAAGCCTTGGCATTGTCCTTTTTCTAGTAACCTTTGGACCCTTTGTAATATTTTATTTGGCATTTTACATCCTCTGCTTTATGGGAGGGTAAGTATGCACAACGATAATTTTATAACTTAGTGTTATTTGTTAAAATTGAAATAAAATGACTTAAAACTCATAGTATAATTTATTTGTGAATGCTGTTTTCTCAAATTTTGTTTACTAAAGCTTAAAAAAAACAAGTAAAATTAAGATACCCATTTGGATGTGGTGGTTATCTTTACAAATGCAATTTCAATGATTAAAGATGAAAATGGTTTTCATAATATGAAAAATTTTGATGTAATTCCTGGCTAAGGTTAGAATTTTATTATCTGCTGTGATGCTTTGATCAGCTGAGATAACACATCTAGTTTTACTTTTTAGGAGGTCCTATTTCATTAACCGGATGGTGGATACTAATTGTGCCTTCTGATGAATGTTTCTACTGTAGACAGTGCAGATAAATACTTGCCTTTACAGTTTTCTCTTTATGGTTACTTGGTTTGCAGTGTTTATGATTTTGTTTGAATTGACAAACATTTACAAAGAAGATTCCAGCCAAGCGTTATTAATGCTTTGTAACAGAACAGTTGGTATTAGACTCCACATGGGGCCCATGCCTGTGTAGTACTTTCCAGTGCAGCTCAGCCAGATGAGTATTTTGTTCTTGATGTGTGTTGAGAAAGTCCATTGTGATGTAATTAGTGTATGGTCTACACTTCCTAGTTCTTTTTGAAAATATTTTGAAACCTCCCAACATTTGGAGGAGTTTCTGAGCTTCCGATTTCAGGTGATTTATTTGACTGTACACATCAGAGCCTGTAGACACTGAGGGGTGACTTCTGAAGGCACCTACTACCCATCACCTCTTTCAGGCCATAGGTCTGAAAGTCATGTTCGTTTTCTAGGGAGCATACAGTGATGACTGAGCAGTTCTGTCATAGACCCCACAAAACTGTAGCTCTTGTTAGATTCAGTATTTTCTTTGTAATTGTGTAGACAGAGTATCTTGTTACTGAAAGAAAGAAGGAAATCTATTTTAGCCCCAGGAGTCAGGTGTATCCTTGGGACTGGATGTCTGAAACAGACGCAGGAGCGCAGCCAGGAGACCTCCAGCTGCACTGACGGTGGGGCTGCTCTTTCCCAATAAGCCTTTTGTCAATATTTCCCAACACTTTGGAAAGAGGGGAAATTTTAGCTTTAGAGACAAAGCTCAGTTCTAAGATGGTAGAGCGCGTTCTCTGCCCCTCCCCCATCCCACAGGGTTTCTCTGTGAGCCCTGATGTCCTGGAGCTCACTCTGGTTGGCTTCAAATTTGGAGATATGCCTGTCTTTGAGTGCTGAGATTAAAGGTGTGAACCACCTCCACCAGACTTGAGAAGGACTTCTTAACAGTAAATACAGATTTGAGACACAGAAGGGTGACCATCTATTCACTACAGAAGTACTAGAATTTTTATTGACCCCTTTCTAAATTCGCTAATTTATCAGGGAATAATTTTCAAAAAATGGCTTGAATACTTAGAATTGTATAAAAATTTAGATAAAAATAGGTTATTGGAAGGCATGGTGAGGTTAGTAAAACCTCTTTAGATATTGCTTAGAGTCATAGGATGGAGTCTGAAACTCCAGGCTACTGCTGTGCCCTGAACTAGTGCCGACCTGCTAGGGCCCCGTCTTCAGGGTCCTTTGTTTCCTCTGTACCCAGCTGAAGAGGATTAGCTCCTGAGACTGTCTCAGAGTATTCAGGGTTGCTCAACAAGCTCATCACCTTCTGAGTTTCCCTTTTTATGGCCTTGATTCTGAGGACTGATTGCCCCTGCAGGGAAACTTTGTGTCATTCAGTGGATTGTAAATTTAAGCAACAAAATACATTTTTAAAGTCAAATGATGACACTTCTTACGTTCAGAGTTGTTTGCTAGTTTGGCTCTGCCGTTTTATTAATTAAATTATTATTAAGTTTTTAAAGATGTGTTTTTGTTATTTACTTAATGGGTTTGGAAGGAATGTATTTTCCTGTGGGCAGCCCATCTTGCTCTGTGATAAAAGAACAGGTTTTGAAGTGTTCTGTAGTTTATCCATCTAAGATGATGATGATGTAGGCATTTTTCTTAGTTTTTTTAAAGCTAATCCTTTATCTACAATTGTTAAGAAAACTTTTTGAGGAAAAAACACAATGTATTTTTATAAAATCCTGGAATATTGTCAATACTGTATTATTTCAGGACTTTCTTTGTATGTATTGGGTAGATTATTAATTTATTTATTTTGGTTTTTCAAGACACGGTTTCTCTATGTAACAGCCCTGGCTATCCTGGAATTAGCTTTGTAGATTCAGAGATCTCCCTGCCTCTCGTGTGCTGAGATTAAAGGCAGGAACCACAATGCCCAACTGTTGGTGTTTTGTAAGTGCGCTTCATAATCAGATTAAATTGAAACAGGTCCAAACTGAATCTTAGTAAGAATGTCTGCCCTACCACAGGTAATAGGTATTACGAACTCTGGAGACAAGCGTACACATGCACTAGCACACACGCACACATACTTACACACACAGTCACGTACACACATACCTATGCACACTATACACCTACACATTCACACACATACACCCTCATACACACCACAGACACTTGCAAACACTCAGGCATACACTTACACATACATACACATACATACTCTCACAGAAGCACACACTCATTCACACACACGTGACGCACATACATATATACTCATAAAATACACACCCACGCACATATACACACTCACACACACATACATAGAGGCTTGTATGTATTATATGTAACTTTAGGTAAATAAATAATAATGCAATTTCTCTTTTAGACATCATCTATGTTGTTTTACCCTCTTTCCTTCCTCTCCTTTGCCTTTTGTTTTGGTTTTTCAAGATAGTCTCTTTACATAGTCATGGCTGGCTTCAAACTCACAGAGAGCTGCCTGTTTCTGCCCTTTTCAGTACTGGTATTAATGGTGTGCACCGACACTACCTGGCTGAAGGTTTTTTTAAATAAAAATTATTTGAGTAAAACTTCCAAAAATACAATATAATTCACTGAATATTTCTAGCTGTTCTAAATTTCAAAGCCTAACAAAATTTGTCAATCTTAATTTTCCAAATTTCCAGACTTAGTTTTTAAGAAATGGAAACTCATAAAGTCTGAGCAGTATATTCACTAACAAATTTGATAAAACATAGAAATACTTTGTCTTTTTAATCTACAATTATTTCCCCCCAGGGGTTTAGTGGTCACTCTCCTGTATGGGAAGACAAACTCAGAGAAGCACCTCGAGCTGTGCGAGCACTCGTTCCTTCCTCCAGCGCCGCCCGGGGTCCCCAAGGTGGGTCCTGGGTGGGGTGAGACACGGCATCCTGAGAATTTTGTTAGTATGATTTGTGAACAGATTGGAAGGCAGCTTTGAAGGAAATATAGAAATTGGTTAGTTTAGTTTGTTTTCCTGTCTTAATATCAAACTGTCAGTTATATAATTTATAAAAATTTATAAGAAGACCAATGAATAGTTGGTTTATGAGAAAGAAATTGATTAAGAATCATAAAATGTACACTTTTTAATTACTTTGAAAAGCATATTTTGCAACTAATCTAAAGAATATCTAGTTTTAAGAACTCCGGTCTTATTTTTATCATTCTGAATTAAGCTATTTTTCTGTTAAAGTATCAGATTTTGTAAATGAAGTAGGTATTGCATCCTGTGGGTATGTAGAACTCATAGTTGTTATATGCTCAAGTTTTGTGTGATGGGGTTCTCATGTGGAGAGACAAATGATTTGAATCTAATGCTAGTAATTTAACTTTAAAGTCACTTATACTAAAATATAAATGAAGCAAGTCATGTACAGTATTAGTTTATATTGTAGAAATGAAAGAATTCCACTTCATTCTGAGTGTTTTATTTTGATCACCTTGATGATTACATGTTATAATGTTTTCTTCATACTGCTTATTATAATTATTGTGCATATATATTATATACATTAGTGGGTCGCTCTGAAATTTCTGTGTAGGTATGCTTTGATCCCGTCCACCCTTCGGATCCTCTCTCTCCCAGTCATGCCCTCATCCTCGGAACCCCTCTACACTCTTGGAGAGAAACCATGAGACCTTGCTCACTTGTATTTCTATGTTTGTCTTATTTTGATTAATACATTGTCTTCAAGATCTGTCCTTTTTTTTCTGCAGAGGGCCTGCTTTTCTTCTTCTTTATGTACAGTAGTACTTCCTTTCATGTCCACACTAAGTTATCTATCTGTAGCCTGGCTCTATCCTGCACGTTGTGAGCAGCGCTGCAGTAACCGTCACTACACAGGCATCTCTGAATACAGACATAACTTCCTTACCATGGAGTGCTGCAGCTAGGTGGAATGCTTGCAACTTTTTTTTTAAAATTACCTCTCCTTCATTTCTTTCTGTTTCTGTAGAACTTTCATTAGTACATATTCTTTGATTTTGCTTACAAAACTCTAAGGAATTAGTCCTTCTCTTAATCATTTGTAGTTTTCATTCATTTGGAAGCTACATAACAGAATAGAAAACATTTGAAGAATTAAGATTTTATATAGTAATAAAATCAAGACTAGTTAATTTTTTTATAATCCAGTTTTCATAAAGGATGCAAAAATAGTTTTGACTTGTTATTTAAAAATGTGATTGGTAAATATAGTCTATGAAAAAGAACTTAATGGTTCATAGTACACCTAAAACATGCATTTTATATATACTTATGCCTTAACAATAAGTTTGCATTCTAAGCAGCACGTTACTCAGGCATTTTCTCAGTTGAGGATCATAGAATGTGTAAAGCCTACGTAGATGATGTAGCCTACTACATCCCTCGTGTGTGTGTCCTGTCTCTTGCTTTAGGCATTGAGCTGCTCGCTATGTTTCTGTACTGAGTACTCTGATCACCCTAGAGCAATAGTATTTGCATTAGCTAGACCATGAAATGAAACAGTGAAAATGTGGTCTAACCGGTGGATCTCTGTGTTTGAGGCCCATTGTGTTCTACATGGTGAGTTCTAGATTAGGCAGGAATATATAACAGGAAAAAAAATGTGGCTCAATAAAAACATTTTAGTGTTTGGGTTCTTGCTTTCAAGGTTTTTAAGGGAACTTGTTGAAGTCTGTGAAACCTGCTAATCAGCCGTAGGCTGTGAATCACCAGCTTGTCTCTCCTGTCACCGTAGTTTTCTTTTCTTCTGCTTCTTCCCTGTGCTAGGACTTTGTTAACGTCATTGTGCCTCGCATTTGTTATATAACTGCATATTGATGCTTAGATTTGTTCAAGAGGCTCCCACTTCTTTCCCTATTCACTTGCTAGTGGTTATTCTGATAACGACTGAAATGCAGTGAACTACATTTCCCTTGTTCCTAATTGTCTCTAATTAAAGTAACTTTAAAGTGAATTCATTTGATAGTTAATATGCTCACAGAGAGTATTAGGAAAGACAGTAAGTTGACAGATCAGAAATGTTAGCTTCATAGTTGGAGGTTTGGTTGAACAATAGCAGTTATTATACCTGTCCATTTTAAATCACCTCTTGTCAAATTCATAGAAAATAGTAATAGCTTTTGTTTTCCTAGATGTCTAATTTTGTTACTCTGAGAAACGAAGTTTGACTTAAACTTATTTTAACAAATTATTTATTGCCTGGAAAATAAGGGAAAGTATAAAAAGAAATCAATTTGAAGCACACTGCAGATGTTTGAAATCAAGGAAACACTCAGTAACACATTATGGTTTTCCTTAAGTGCTTAGAAGAAATGAAACGAGAAGCCAGGACTATTAAGATCGATAGAAGACTGACAGGTGCCAATATAATTGATGAACCTCTCCAGCAAGTGAGTTTCAGTATGTGGTATTTGGATTTCATCTCTTGTATTTGAGTTATATTTCTTTTGGAAATACTAAGGTGCACCTCTTAGCTATTTAATTTCCTGAAATTTTATGATAATGCTATCTTTGAATTTTATACATACTAATTATATTTATTAGGTGCCTATAATGAGGCAGTTTATTTAACATGATAGCATTTATGGGTTAATGGCTATTAGAAAAAAAGTTTTGCTGACATCTGATATTCTAGTAATTTTATAATTTAAAATATTAATGTATCAGTCTTGTTCAAGCTCGGTGTTTGATAAATTAGACTTTTGAGTTAGTTTTATTCCTTTAAAGATGTTTATCACCAGTTTGATTAAAAGTGTTAATTAGAATTGGGAGTAGATATCCCTCTCTCAAATATTTTTTGATCATGTTTTTGATTATATGATCATTATGAATAATTTATACTTTGAACTTTAATATTTATAAATTAGCCTGTAGTTAACTTATATGGCTTGTAGAAATCATAATCTTGATGTTATGGACTAACAGTACTGGCTGCATCAAAGGTATTAATAGGATTCAGTTAGTTTTGTGCTTAGATGACAGTGGATCTGATGGGATCTGTGAAGCACTTGAGCTCCTGGTGTCTGCTGGCATTATTTACCTCCCCTCGCAGGGAACTGAGTCGGACTCAGCGTAGTAGAGCACTGAGTGTGGGTAGTCATAGATAATGTTCTAGTTTTCTCAAAAATTGAAGGTGTATGAATTGGGGTACAAACATTTTTTGAGACGGTTTTTAACATGAGATAATGAAGAGAGGAATTTACCATCACAATTTAAGATGTGTAGAAGAATATAAGTTGGCCAATAATTGTCTCGTTTTTGGTTTTTGCTCCTGTTTTTAAAACCTAAAAATTTGTTTTTTCCCTAATGTTTTGCTATAGGTTATCCAGTTTTCGTTGAGGGATTATGTCCAGTACTGGTATTACACACTGAGTGACGATGAGTCGTTTCTTCTTGAGATTAGGCAGACTCTTCAGAATGCACTCATTCAGTTTGCTACTAGGTAAGATTGCTGCTTGGAGTTACACAGAACAATTCAGGTGTGTCATGTATTACAGTAGGAAACAACTTCCAAATGAGGGGGTTTTTAGCTAAAAGGTAAGTTAAATAGTGGACTGTTATTATGGGATGTTATCACATTATCTACACAAACATACTTTTATTTCTCTTGGACAAATGTCCTTAATATTTTGTGGAAATGCAAATTTCTCTGAAGTGTTTGCATTGTGTTACATTCTAATTAGCAACTTCATATTTGTCTGTCTTTGTCCACAGTTGTCATTGTCCATCCGTTTTTATTATAGCACTTAGTAGATGTGAGATAGCTTATCTTTTTGGTTTTGTCTTGAGTTTCTCTGATCAGCCATTGTATATCACCATTAAGGAGTGCCTAGGCACACCCTCGCTCTATTCTAAAAATGAGGTTGCTTGTATTTTATTGCTGTTCTACTTTGCCTTTGCCTTTTTAAATACTGAATCCAGCCGTGGTGGTGTACACCTATAATTCAGCACTCAGGGGACAGAGACAGGGGATCTTTGTGAGTTCAAGGCCAGCCAGTATACATAGCCAGTTCCAGGACAGCCAGGTAGACAGAGAGCCTCTCTCCATTTGGTCTGTACTCCTCTCATAGTGTTTGTAGTGAATTGGCATAGTTGACTGGCCGTGACAGAGATGAAGGGCGTCCAATAGTATACTCTTTATTTGTCTTATTAAAAAAAGAAATTTACTTATCTAGGAGTAGACACTTTTGTCACCATTAGGACATTTAAAAGTTGTTTTAAAACTTTTTAAAAATAATTTATTCAAATTTATTTTATATTCATTGGTGTGAAGGTATCAGAGCCCCTGGAGCTGCGAGTGCCGTGTGGGTGCTGGGAATTGAACCAGGTCCTCTGGAGGAGTAGCTGCTGGTCTCTACTGCTGAGCCATCGCTCCAGCCCCCGTAAAACTGAGTTATGTACAGTTGTGAGCTACTGTGTAGGTTTTGGGAACTGAACTCTGGTCATCGAGAAGAGCAGTCAGTGCTTTCAGCGGATGAGCCTTCTCTCCAACTTTGCCATTCAGACATTCAAGAAACACTAAGTATGTAGGAAATGTTATTAAAATGAAGGCTTACAAAATAGTGTGCTGTGTAATTTCAGCTGTTTTGTAAATATTATATATAACAATGACAAAAAATGCCGGAAATACAGTAAATTTTGGGTTTTCAGTTTATGGGTAAATATAGCTAACTCAAGAAATTTAAAGGAGAAAATAACATTTTATAAATCTTGCATTTTCCTTTATAGTCATAGATAGGCAATTAAACATATGATGAGCAGCAATGAAGATATGTAAGATGTCCTTTTATGTTCTCCTGCCCTCTTTTAAGATGGAAAACAGAATTGTGGCTGCCTTGATCTGTGCAGGTCCTGTATGTTCGTGCAGCCCTGCAGCTCCAGGTCTGTGTGTATTGCTGCCCTGTTGTTGCTGGTGGGTGCTGTTTTGCTGCTGATCTTCCCCTTGCTCTCGATCTTACAAGTGTTCTGCTCCCTCTCTGAGGGAAGAGGATATGATGCAGATGTGCCATTTAGATTACATTTTTATTTGGTGTGTGTGTGAGAGAGAGAGAGACCGAGGGACTGAGACAGACAGAGTCAGAGAGACACAGACAGAGGGGGTGGAGAAGGAGAGAGGGAGGGGGGATTAGATTCCTGGGTAGCAACGCATAGGTCTTTAGCACAGTAGTTAGGAGTATTGTAAACAAAGTGAACAAAGGGCCTAGCCCGTAGTCCTTACTTAGAGTGGTTGAGGTCATGAATGTGTAGCCGAGTGGCTTTTATTAACAATCTTGTCTCATTCTTCTTCTTTTTTTTTGTGTGTTTTGTTTTTGTTTTTGTTTTTTCGAGACAAGGTTCTGTGTGTCTTTCCTGGCTGTCCTGGAACTCAGTAGGCCAGGCTGGCCTTGAACTCACAGAGATCTGCCTACTTCTGCCTCCCAAGTGCTGGGATTAAAGGTGTGTGCCTCCACCCCCAGGCTCATGGCCCATTTCTTGCATATTTATCATGTACCATTTTATAGAGCACACCATTGCTAAACTGTTGCCCGCCTTTGTCAAGATAGACATTAAACATTTTTAGTGTAGCCCTCCTGTTTGCAATAGAAAACAGTAGTACTGTCCTTCTTGTTCTCTGGGAGTTGCGATTTTGTCTAGACTACATGTAATTGTAAGAAAGTCAAATAGAGGTGGTGTGCTGGTTTCTTTTTTTTAACCCTTAACATATTCCCATTTTGAAAAATAGAGATCTAGATTTAAATGTTTGAATAGTCTATATTAAATATTTGTATTACATGATGGTCTTATTTTATATGTCAGATGTTCCGATGAATTGATATGAGTTTGAAATGCTTCTAATTTTTGGAGCAATTCAGCAAATTAATAAATGGCATTGTTCTATAAAGGAAAACAGATATGCAATTCTCTGTATCATTTTTTCCAAACTAGTTACAAGAAACCTTTTGGGAATAATTTATCCTGTAGTGAGTATGCTATATTTTACAAAACTGAAACTTGCTCATGTTGATTGTGACTTAAATGGTTTTTAAGGTCACCATTTCACTGTATAGTCAAGACTGGTCTCTAGTTCACTGTGTAGCCCAGGCTGACCTCTGATTTGAGAGCCTTCAGCTTTTGCTTGCTTTGGGTACACATGTGTCAACATGGCTGGGTTGAGCTTTTTTTTTTTTTAAGTATAAGTCCCATTTTATTTTTCCAAGGTGTTTTCTTCCTCTGTCTTTATGAAGCCACCAATTTACATGGGCTTTGGTGGAGACTGGGGTGCAGCAGCAGCAGGTCTGAATTGTGGTGGGGACTTTCAGTCCTTCCAAGTGTCATGACATCGATTTGTGACCACCTTGCTGTGAGTAGCACAGTGCACATAGTAATGCAGCTTAACTTAGAGTTGGGGAGCACATAGGAGTTGAAGACACTTGCTTTGGATATGTCCCTGACAGCAGCAGCCTCTACAGTGTTCCGAATGACGAACTTCTTCAATGGCCTTGTTCTTGGGCACATAGCGGGCACAGTTAGTGCAGCGAATTGGCTGCACATGGCAGTGGTCCATTTTGGCGCAACTGTTGTTCCTTCTTTTTCTGGTTGTCTTGGAGCCAAGACCCGAAAGAAGCTGGGTTTATTTATTTATTTTTGAAAAAGGGAATGGGGGTAGTAGGGATGGGACTCTGGTGACTTCTAGGCTTAAGTTTTTGTTTCAGATTTTATAGAGACTCATAATATTGCTACCAGGTTTGTTTGCATGCCTAAAAATGTGCTTATATTTTGAGAGTGCTGATCCTTTCTCAGCTCCTAAAGATTGAGGACACTGTCATTTTTTTGCTTCCTTGTACTTGATTTGGCCTTCTTGTGCCTGTCAAACTCTAGCAGTGCCTTGACGACGCATAGACGAGGTGTGTTTGGAAGGGGTCTGTACGGTCTCAGTGCATTGCTGCTGTCAGTTCCCTCACAACAGCTGGGTTTGGATGTGGATTTTATGGAGATTTCCTTGTGAGCAGCAGACCGCTTTGTGGAAGGCTGGCCGCACAGCAGAGGCAGAGCGTGCATGCTGCCTGTCACTCGTCCACTGTGCTCTTCAGTCACTGTCCGTCCGTCCTTCCTTCCTTCCTTCCTTCCTTCCTTCCTTCCTTCTTTCTTTCTTCCTTGTTAAGACTGGTTTATTCACTAAAATGCAAAGCCTCTGATAGAAAATAAATAAAGAGGGCCAGCCATGAAATGAACATCTCCACAAGGTGTTCATTGTATATGTATCGCCAGGGGTCAATGAATATGTTCTCTCTGCTCCCATTGCCCTGGGTTCTCTTGTGGCCCAGAATCTTACTTTGCTTGTCCTAGGTATACTCCTGAAACTGTTAACAGAATTATGTGCTGTTCTTACTTGTTTGACTAGTTACTAAATTGTTTTTTGAAGTTTGTTGCTGTTGAGATAGAGCACTAAATGATTTCATAAGATTCATATTCAACATTTTGATTCTGAAGAGTTTTATACATGTTATACTTATCATGACCTTTTAGCCCAGTGGTTCTATATGTCTTGTTATTTAATGGTGATAGTTTTAAATGTTAGTATATGTAAGAAAAAAGAGTGGACAATTTAGAATGGATTCAGAAGAAACCAAGAAGTGTTTGAAATACTCCTAAGCAGATAGAAACATTCTGAATCTCTCAGGTATTTTTGTATCTGGGGTGAGAAATATAAGATGTACCCATGGGCAGCTTTTTTTTTTACTATTTTTTTTTACTATTTTTACCAGTTTTTAAGAATTTAAATTGTTTTTTTATGCCTTTTGATACTAATTAAAATATATTGTCAGAAGACTAAGTGAAATAAGAGCTGATATACTCAGAGTCTTAAGTAGGAACATCTAAGGTATAAACATTAAAATATGAAAGGAACAAAATCTGAGCCTGAGGAGCTGGAGGATCTCTCAGAGGACCTTTGCTTCTTACCACTACGACAGCTTGCAGCTGCCTGTAACTCCAGGGAGTCTGACTCGTGTCTGCAAAGCATTTATATAATGATTTAATGTTTTTTCCTATAAGGTCAAAAGAAATAGACTGGCAGCCTTATTTTACTACACGCATTGTTGATGACTTTGGCACTCACCTGCGAGTATTCAGAAAGGCTCAGCAGAGAGCAACAGAGAAAGATGATCAAGTCAAAGGTACTGACTTCATTTCATTTGAATGTTAGGATTTAACAGTCGTTTTTCTCTGCACATTCTCAGCTGTTCCTTGTTGTTCTAGGTACAGCAGAGGATCTGGTGGAGACCTTTTTTGAAGTTGAAGTTGAAATGGAGAAGGATGTTTGCCGGGACCTAGTGTGCACTTCTCCCAAAGATGAAGAAGGTTTAATTTTTAATATAGCTCTTTTGTGAACAGTCTCAGGTTAGAGGCAAGTTAGCAGGACAAATCTTAGGTGGCGTTGTTCTTGCACAAGACAGCTTGCAGAGAGAAGACACGACTTTATTGTAACTCTTACACGTAGCCTCCACGTATGTTTCTCATCCTGAAGCTTACCTTTTAAACAGCAGAACGCTTAACATTTTAAGAATTAGAGTAATTTCTGGTTCTTCAATTTATTATTTATACCCTAAGAGTATACTTGTTTCCCTAAACTCTTTTCTAATTAATTTCAAATAAAATATTTAGATTATTATGTGCTATTTTATGTTACTAGTTACTGGAATAAGTGTTTCTTGTTGTTTCAATAAAATTTCACTTGGTGGGAAGTTAGATAATTTTTGCTCTTTCTTGATTTTTTTTTTGTTTTAATTTTAGTTTAGTCCACAATTAGATCTTTACTATTTGGAATGTAATTTTACCAATGGGATTAGCTATTAAATTGTTTCCCAGGAAGTGTCTGTGTGGGAATAACCATAAGGAAGCATTGCTTTTCTTCAGGTTTGGAACGTGCTAAACTATTTTCTTGCCTTTTCTATTATTTTCTTTCCCCTTTTTTCTTCTTTATAGTTTCCTGTTTATAGTTGTTATTAAGTTTAATTTTCACCACCAGTTGATTAGTGGTGTGTGAAGTCATAGTTAAAGAACAAGTACCTACAGTGCTGTGAAGAACTTGCATGGGAGAGCTTTCTTAAATGAGTAGACTGGAGGAGCTCATCCTGCAGTGTTCACACATCTGCTACTGTAGAAGTGGTTCTTTTTCCTGAATGTGTGCATAGGAACCTTCTAAGTATGCAAAAGTAATACATAATAGAAATGAAAAGTATATTGTATATTTAAAGCTGTCTTAGAGAAAAACAATTTTGTCTTTAAAGTTTCTCATGATTAGTAAGCCTGGCTCAGACTGATGTGAGTTTGATTAGTGAGTAGTAACTATTTGGAGAGCAGTGACAGCGATTTAGTGAATGCTGATGTGTAAGTACTGAAGCAGGAAGCTGTTATGAACACGAGCCTTTTAAAACTGTGTCTTATATAAGAGTAGGTAGAGACTTTAGATTTTCTAATGTTATTATGGCTAATTTTTCTGTTTTTAGGATTCCTAAGGGATTTGTGTGAGGTTTTATTATATTTATTGCTACCTCCTGGAGATTTCCAGAACAAGATCATGCGATACTTTGTCAGGGTAAGCGTAAACTCATACCCAATAATGATGTAAGGGAACTGAGAGCAGTAGTTCTCAAAATCTTTGGCCTTGAGACCCAGTTAAACTTCAGAATTATGGAAACATTGAGGAGCTTTTTAAAATGTAATTCTTTATCTTTAATAAGTATGTGTAATAAAATACAAAAACAAATTTTAAAGCAGAAGATCATTAGCTGGTAGGTCAGTGACATCATTGAATGCCTTCTTGTCCCATGAGCGTGCCAATGTAAATAAGGGCTTGGTATCATTATGAAAGTGGACTTTGGCTCAGCTCATTCTTTGAGAAAGGATTTTGGGTCTATGGCCATACCACCTTGAACACACCCAATCTTGTCTGATCGCATAAGCTAAGCAGGGTTGGGCCTGGTTAGTATTTGAATGGGAGAAATGAACTTGGGGATCTTTTCTGAATTCTCCAGAAGTCACTGGCCAATACTTTGAGAGCTGCCTTAGAGCTAGGAACTTTAATATTTGGTTATCATACAGACAGACTTTTCTTTTTAATTGAAAAACGATTCATGCAATATATTTTCATCGTTTCCTCTCTAAGTTCCGCCCCACCTCCCTATCCACCCAACTTTATGTTCCTCTTTACGTCTCTCATCTCTCTCAAAACAAAACAAAAGAAAACCAAGGAACACAGAAAAATCCCACAAAAGGGAAAATCACACCAAAGTCCATCATGACAAAACACGCCGAACAAAACAAAATGGAACAAAAAGTCCGCAACATCCTGCTGAGTTTGTTCTTTGTGGTTCAGCTCTTCCCAGGCGTGGGGCCCTCCCCGAAGTGTGGCTGAGAGATCAGTGACACTCCACTGGAGAAAAGTGGTTTTCTCTTTGCAGTGGCATCAGTTACAGACAGTTTCTTGGTTAGAGGTGGGATGCTGTGTCTGCTTCCCCCTCTCAGTGCTGGAACCCGTCTGTCTGGAACCTGTGCAGGTTTCATGTACGCTGTCTCGTCTCTGAGTTCAAATGTGAGTCCTGTTGTGGCTGGAAGATGATTCCTTGAAGACATCTATCACCTCTGGCTCTTAGAATCCTTTGGTTCCTCCTTTTCATAGCTCCCTGAGCTCTGAGGGGAAGGGATTGGTGAAAACACCACTTTTACAGATGAGTGATCCAAAGACTCAGTCTCTGCACACTATCCAGTCGTGGATCTCTGTTAATTCCACTCCACCGCAACAAGAATCTTCTCTGGTCAGGGTATAACAGTATGCCATCAGCAGTCACTTTACCGCTACATTCCTTTAGCAGGACAGTAGTAGGTTTCCCTTTAAGCCATGATCTGTCTACTCTCAGGTTCTTGTCCCTTATACCAGTGTCAGGTGTGGGTTCCAGTCTCACACAGACAGTCTTGAATCCAGTTAGAAAGTGATTGGCTATACCTGGAATATTTGCACCATTATCGATCACACCAGCTCATCATGCAGGCAAGTCACCTTTGTAAGTCTCAGGGTTTGTAGTAGACACCTCATTAGGATTCTTGTTGGAGGTGGGCCAGGATGATGAGACACCAAGAGTGCGGAAGAGAACGTTATGGCTAAACTCCTTTGGGTGGATTCTTGTTAAAATGTAAGGTACAAAGATGAAGGAAGGTTGAGGTTTAATTTGGAAGATGGTTCAAGTAAGCAGCTAGAGTTTAGTTGAGGATAAAAGTTCCGTCACCAGTCAGCTCTAGTTGCACAAATTTTCTCCCCAAGAAGTACCATTTTTTGTTTCACTCATCGATAGTTGTGCCATGCCTTTGCTGGTCTTACTCAGAATGATGTTGTTACTCTCTTAGCCTTACCGTCTTCAGTTTTGTGTCTCAGTGTCCCTCATTAGAGATTCCTTTGTGACATTTCCCTGTACTGAAGACAGTGCCTAGTTTTTATCCCCTTTAAGTGATAATTTTTTTTATTGTTTATTAACTTGGTGTTTTTCTCCATAATGAACTGTAAACTGAGGCCATGCCTACTATTTATCTACACTGTTGTGAGTCTAGTGGTTAACACAGTGTGTGGTACATAGCAGTTACCAAAACAGCGGCTCCCCTCTTGGTTGTGGCTTGCGTGCTCCTGCACAGTCAAGAATGGAGGTGCTGTGTCGTGAAGTGAAGCTGCTGTTTAAAAATATATAGGAAGGTAGTCAGCCATTGTCTCACTATAGATTGCTTTTTGGCCAGATTTCATCCTTTTTGGTCAAATCTAGTGTACTACAGCACTGCATTCAACCAGTCAGTTTTGTTCATTGCACTTTTCGTCCTTTGTCAGTTTTCTTTCTCAGTATTTAAATTCAAACTTTTACAGCAGATATTTTGCTTAGGTTCAATAATAGGTTAAAATCTCTTTCTGGTGTATTGATTTTTGTTGTTGTTGCATAGATTGTATCAATGCAGTATATTGCTGTTTAAATGGATATCCATTGTCTCCATTCTGTGTTTTATTCACTGAAGGAGTCATGGCTTCAGTAACTTTATATGAGGTTTTCATATTGGCATTTGGGCAGCCCTTTAGAAATTTGAGGTCTTAGGCCAGCAAGAAGGCTCACAGGGTAAAGGGAAATGCCACCAAGCTTGAAGATCTGCGTTTAGTCTCCAGAGCCCACACAGTGGGAGGAGACCATGCAGGTTTTCCTCTGCCCTCTACAAGTGCTGAGTTGTGTGCTTCTGTGTGCACTCCTACATATGTCATAAAAAAGTGAGAGGTATGTGGGGTCTTCAACTCAGAACTGCAAGCCAGAGGCTACCTGCTGTGGCGCTGCATGGATTGCAGGGTGCAGTAGAGTCCTGTAACAAACTGACTAGCCAGATTGTATAAGGAGAGTTTCAAAGACCATAGTAATTTTCTAAGACTGCTGCACTGATTTTTTTTTAAATAATAAGCCTAAAATCACAATTATTTTCAATCTATTATTTTGAAAAGAAACTCTGAAAAATGATTTTGGGGATTGAATTTTCTGCTTAGAAAGTACATTTTAAAATTTGAACATGTGGGTCAGAAACAGAATTTGAAGAAAGAAATTTGAAATATATTTTTAAAAAAGAGTATTGTGGCTCATGCCTGTAGTATCGAACATTAGAAGGCTTGGGCAGGAGGATTACTCATTGAGGGTCATCCTCAGCTACATAGAGTAGATGGAGACTGCTCTTTCATTTCCCAGCCACTTGGATCTGAATAATAACACAGAAACTATAATTACAACACTGTTTGGCCTATTAGTTCAGGCTTCTTTTTATCTAAGTCTCACATCTTCAGTTAACCCATTTTCATATTTTCATTAATGTGTGTATTACCATGAGGCAGTGGCCAGCCAGTAAAGTTATGGCTGTTAGCTGGCGTCTTTCTCCTTGATTTCACCTACTCTATCTCGATCTCTCTTCCAGCCTGGCTGCATTCTGACCTGCTATAGGCCAAAGCAGATTCTTTATTAACCAATACTAATAAACATATTCATAGCATGCAGAGGGGCATACAACATCAACATAGAATATTTGAGGTAGCCTCTGTTTCTTGAGATCCTGTCTTAGAAGTAAAATAAAGAAACAAAAAGTTAGAAATTGACTATATTCCTTACAATCGAGAACTCTAAAGAATCTCAATTTCTAGAAATTACTGGTACCTGGATTACTGCTTGTTTTAAAATTATTAATTTATCATGGGGTAATAGCTGTTGGCAAAACTGTTTATTCATGCAGGATTATACAAAATATTTCTTTAAAGAAAAAGACAGACGTCTTTGTATGTGTGTGTATATAAACATATATATGACTATATTTCATGTGTATATGAAAACAAATGGTACTGATAAACTAGAGATCTGCCAAGAGAATCAATTGGGCTTTTAGTTAGGAAAGTGAATATTAAGTTAACATCACCAGTATTCTCAAAAAATGAATTTTGATAACTAAACGTATCACATGCATCAAGGAATGGTTATGCCACTAAAAATTTGTGTGTTAGTAGCATCAGTCCTAAGTTCTTAAGCCTTCATTGCCATTCATGTAAATAAATGCCCATCTTGGACTTAAATATCGCAGAGGACTGGTAAATATAAAGTAAGTAGCTAGGTCAGTCAAGGAATTCCATTTACACACCAGTTCCTAGGTAGTGCTGCGGTGTCAGAGATGTAAGACATGACGAGAAAGTGCTGACACAAACACAATAAATGCAGGCACAGCTGTGTTGAAGGGAGCTGCTGTTCATCCCGGCCACCCAGAACCGAAATAATCACACAAACTGCAATAGTTAGATTACTGCTTGGCCCATTGGCTCTAACTTCTTATTGGCTAACACTTATATCTTAATTTAACCCATTTCTTTCTTAACAGTAAGTTCATTGTAAGCAATTTCCAAAACTCTAGAGTTGACAGAGACATCTTGCTGCCTGGACAGTCATCCAAAGTTCTTTTGTACCATTAGGACATCCATCTTCAGCCGACAGGCCCATAGTATCCAGCAGTCTTTTCCATGAAGCAGGAAATTTCAAAGATAGTTCTCTCTATGTTGGCAATTTGTCAGTCACTTGCAGACTCTTTCATGAAGCAGGAACCCCAAAGTATTGTCTCACCTTTAGGCAAGTTCAGCAGTCTTTTCTCTGTGGGTCCTGCATGTTCAGTTCACATAGCATGCCAACTAGCAGTCCAGGCAAGAGCAGTTTCTTGTCCAGATGGCTAACAAACTCCATAAGGAGCCTCTTCAATGCCCATCTTCCTCTTGTGCTACCAAGAGCAGAGTGTCTCACTATCATGAAACATCCTAAATTCTTAAAACACTTTAAATGCCATATTCTGAAGGTCTCTGAAAGATTTGAAGAATCCCTATACATCTCTGTACATCTCAAAAATCTAACATGACTACAAGCTTGACTATTATAGATGACTCTCTGTTAACCTATACAGATGTGTTTGAAACTTGGACATGGAAAACCTTTTAGCTAAAAGGATCAGGGCAGACTTAGTGGGATAATTGAGTCTTTTTTTTAAAAGCATAATTTCCTTATTGATTCTTTGGGAATTTCATATCATGCACACTAATTCTGTTCACCTTCCAATGTCCCCATATCCTCCCCTCACCTTTGCATCAAACCAAAGCAAGCAGGCAAACAAAGAAGATAAAACCCAAAAAGTTCTCTTTGCTTCTCTATCTTTCCCACCTCTCCAACACCTCTCCATCCGTCCTTCTGGCATTGGGAGCCTGAGTGTGTCACACAGCATATCATTTTGTCCATCAGTGAGTCCTGGGTCTGGTGTATACCATCATCATTGGATCCTCACTGACACTCCTCTGGGATATCCCGCAGCTGCCCAGAGTATTTTTTTAATATGCAAATTTTATGTTTTTAATTTTCCATTTTTATTTATTGTTTGCAGTGAACACTTGCATGTACAGGTATATGGATAAAAGAATTTACTGTGTGACTCACTATTTTTTCTTTCTTTTCCTTTTTTCCTCTGAAGTTTTATTTTATTTGGTGGGGGCGTGTTACAAAGGCAGAGTAGATACAAAGGGCCGGGGAAATGAATGGGATGGAAATGCATGGTGTGAAAGACACAAAGCATAATTGATTCTTTAGTAAGACATTAGGAGGAAGACAGAGTTTTAATAGATAATGTCTTAAAAACTGTTAAAAATGGGACTGTATGTAGAGTATGTGAGTAGATTTTATCATTTACTTTTCACGTTTTTTATTGGGAAAATAGTCAGGTAGAGAAGACATTGTATACCAGCTGCCCGGATGTAGCCAGTGCTGACCCCACCTGGTGCTTGTCTGTCTCATCACTTGAGGTGGACAGTTGTGAAAGTGATGAGTGACTTCTCCTTTTATAAAATACATTTGTATAGATGCTTGGATCCATACAGACCTTTATATAATACTTTGTCTTTTAAAAATTCACACAAATACTAATATTCCAGAGGTGTTCTTTTATTGTTTTTCATTCCCCTCTGGTTTTCATAGTGTTGTGGCTTGTTCTGTCTATCTATCTATCTATCTATCTATCTTCCATTCTTCTCTCATATATTATATCCTGATTTCAGTTTCCCCTCTCCACTCCTGTCAATCTCTCTCTCCCACCTCCATCTAATGTTGGTCTCTGCATCTACTCCCATCATTTGCTGGATGAAGCCTCTCTGATGACAGTTATTCTGGGCTTTGGTCTACAAGTACAGCAGAGTATCCTTAGGACTTATTTCATTATTTTATTTATTTATTTAGCCAGTCGTGTTTCCTTTTATCCTTGGTCTTTGGGCCATGTACCCTCTGGCTCCTGGCCAGGTAGTATCAGGCATGGGCTCCCTCTTGAGTGTGGGCCTCCTAGGGATGCGTTTCAGTTGGTTTTGATACTTTTATCTCGCTGATTAGCGTGGGCGTGGTAGCACACCTTTGATAATGCAGTGATTCCATGTTCCATAACTTACTGTAGTTTCAGAAAATTTATGCTGGTTAGATTTGAGAAGACAATTGAGCTGTCTGTTTTTTAATTTTATTTTTAGGAAATCCTTGCACGAGGAATTCTTCTTCCATTAATAAATCAACTCAGTGATCCTGATTATATTAATCAATATGTCATATGGATGGTAAGTACCTCTTAAAATTGTGACTTGTCTTTGAAACAGGTTTTTAGCAGTAAAAATGTAGTTTGGAGATCAGAGTGATCAATCAACAGAATATTAAAGAAATGAAGCTATCTAGTCTTTACATGTCTAGTATCTTCTTTAGTATTATGGCGTTACTATTGCTATTTTAGTGGCCGCTGTAAAAATTGTAATGAATCACATCAATGAATGCATCCAGCAGTGCCTCACCCTCTCATATCCAGTGTGAGCCTGGCCAGCAGGAGCATCTCAGCTGTGAACTCTAGTCCTGTGTGTTTATTTATCTGGACATAGATAATTCACCCTGTAGTGCAACTTAGACTTTTTATGTTATAATTTCTTTAAAAAAAAAAAAAACCTAAGGAAAAATAAAACTCGAGTACCCACCACAAATGTAGCATTTTTAATGATCTTTAGTTTTTATAATTCTAAATATCACTTTGTTTTTATTTTATTCTGAACAGTTTCCTATAGTATTTGTATGATTTTCAAGATTTATGGACATAATTGACATCAAGCTCACTGAACCTTTGCTTATCATAAAATAGGTTTTACTGTACGATTCCAGGATATTTCCATTTCCTCTAGAGTGTTCGACAGTTTTTAGTAGTTTTAAAGATGGGTGGTTGGAAAAATAAGTTTGTCTTTTTGCTCTGCTTGTTTCTGATGAGAAGCAAGCGTCAGGGTACGACTGTGTCTGCTGTTGTGGTTCTGGACTTTCTGATGAGAAGCAAGCGTCAGGGTACTGTGTCTGCTGTTGTGGTTCTGGACTTTCTGAGGAGAAGCAAGCGTCAGGGTACGACTGTGTCTGCTGTTGTGGTTCTGAACTTTCTGAGGAGAAGCAAGTGTCAGGGTACTGTGTCTGCTGTTGTGGTTCTGGACTTTCTGAGGAGAAGCAAGCGTCAGGGTACGACTGTGTCTGCTGTTGTGGTTCCGGACTTTCTGATGAGAACGACAGGCGGCACAGGTGCTCTGCTGCTTTCGTGTGGCTGTGCCTAGTCGGGACTATTCTTAGTCTGTAAATGTCCCGTCGTTCACCGACTGATAGCATAGCCTGATTATGTCTAATATAGTTTTATTCTCCCTTCCTCTCCAGTAGCTGCTGAGTGTGCTGTGGTGAGAGCGTCTGCCCTCATCACAAGGTCATGATGCTCATTTTGTCTCTGCGCTTACTCCGCCTTGTAGTCTTTGTGGGTTTCCCATCACTTGCACTCCACACAACACTGTCTTGGTGTTATGTGGGACACTTTTCCTGGGAGCCGCAGCGTGCATTCGTCTACTGCAGAAAGGGCGCCCATGGCAGACCAAAGTAAGAATTACACCAAAGGAGCCAGTGAGTCTCTATGGGACTGCTAGTAGGGGAGCGGGCAAAAGGTTACTTACAGGGAACAGGACGTTTAAAAGCCAGTGCAGAACAGAATAGACCACCCCAACATGGTTGATGACTTAAAAAAAACTGCAGATCTTAGAGGCAGCTCTGCAAGTCTATGAGAAACCTCTTGGTCTGGGCTAGTCTGTGTTTTTCTTCCTCATCCAGCAGTCATTGCCTGCTCCATAGAGCTGGAGAGAGGGTTTAGAGAACCGTCCAAGACACAGCCTTCCCAGGCATGAGACTGACTTACCTTCTCAGGCCCGTGAGCCTTCTTCTCCCTCCTGGAGGAAATGCTTCTCAGGAGGAAATACCACACCACACTTAGTTATCACACTGCATCTTTTATTTCAAATGTTGCCCTTTCTGTCTTTTGCTGTTTTGAGTTTGCTAGCTCTGTGACAGCTTCCCTTTTCAGTTCATACTCGTTCTCTGCACTTCCCATGCAGCCTCCTGGTCTTGACTCTCATCTCTCTGTCAGTGACTTGTAAATCACATATTTGCCTTGATTTTCCTGAATAATGCCTTAAAGCATACTCAGTGTTAACACTGGGACACTTAATGGCTCCCTGACCCTCTCTTGTGGTCTGTCTCTTGTCTTGCTTTGCAGTAGGTTGAGCGTCACTGTCCTTCAGGCCATTGCTTACAGCAGCCCTTGTGGCTTCCTTCCCCACTCTCCTCTGATTTGTCAGCCTTCGGTACTCTTCGTAACAAACACATTTTAACTTTAAGACGTTGCACAAAGAACATTATCATACCTTTCTTACCAGAGCCCCCACTACTCCTGCTGCATGTGTTACCTGCGCCTTCTCCTTTTCTTCTCTACTTACTGCCTGCGTTTGGTGTTTATACAGCAGCATAGTATATTGTCTCTAGTCCTATTCTGTTTAAGCCTAGTGTCTTCATTTCCTTCAGAGCCAAAACTGGAACCCTTGTAACACTATGGAATTCCTACTCCATCCCTGCTGCTCACCCTCTGCTCTTCAGGCCTTCCCTTTTCACCTCCACCCACCTTGATTTCCTTGCTGTCAGCACTCTTTCTGAGCACGACTCTGTGCTCTTCAGTTTGTAGTATGTTTAGCTTAATCATTTTTGTTAATGGTATGTGACCCATTTTAATGTAAGTGCTTGAATGTACTATTTTTCCTTTTGGTACAGTCTTTTTTTTTTTTTTTTTTTTTTTTTTTTTGTGGTGCCTGACCTATGGTTTCATTCAGTGCTGTACTTTTCTCCTAAGAAGTAATCCTCTCCTACCTGTCCTTTAAAACTCTATTTTCAGATCCGTGATTCAAATTGCAACTATGAGGCCTTTATGAACATTATTAAATTAAGTGACAATATTGGAGAGTTAGAAGCAGTCAGAGATAAGGCGGCAGAGGAACTACAGTACCTTAGATCTTTAGATACAGCTGGTGATGGTAAGTGATTCACTCTGAACAGGGCTCTCTTCAAAGACTATCAGATCCTTAATAACAATTTTAATTTATGTAATGGAATCGTCAACTTCTAGTTTTAAAGCTCAAATTCAGTCTTCCTTCCTGTACTAACATGTTCTTAGAGTGAACGTGAAGATGATGTTATTGCAGTTGTTCCTAAAGATAATAGGTATGGTTTATTTGAAAGAAAATGATGTTATGAAAAGTTTCATATTGTTTTTTTATTGAAGCAAAATTGCTTTATTGATTATTTTGTAAATAATAAGTGTGTGTTAAGTACTTTTGAAATATCACAACCATTTTTAGCCCTTAATGATTTTTTTTCTTTCAGATATTAACACTATTAAAAATCAAATAAATAGCTTATTATTTGTAAAGAAAGTATGTGACTCAAGAATACAGCGGTTACAGTCAGGCAAAGTAAGTATAAAATACTTTTGAAATAATGCCTAGTTGTAAATAAAACCCCAGTCTGTGGCAAAAAGTCACAGTAGGACTTAAAACGTGTGGGTATGTGCATACACATGCTCAAGGCCATGTACAGACTAGAGGTGCCTTCCATGGTTGCTTTCTACATTACTGTGAACCTGGAGCTCACCTGCCGCTGAGCTCTGAGAAACCCTTGTGTGTATGCTCCCACCCAGTGTTTGGGTTGCAGATACAAGTCTGTGTCCAGCCTTGTCATGTGAGTCCTGGGGATCTGAACTAAGGTCCTGGAGCTTGCCCCCCAAAGAAATAGCTTCATATGCTAGAGCACAGTTGATACTTTGTAAAGCAGTTCAGGAAGGTTGATTACAGCACTGCCTGGAAGTGCTCCTGGCCTGTGGATGGATATCTGTGGAGCCATGGACCTGGAGGTCTGTCCTAAGTGATAGTAAGTGAAGTTTAGATGATGAGAAGGTGACGCTGATTGATGGAGGAAGGTCATTGGTTAAATAAAAAGAAACTGCTTGGCCCTCATTGGTTAAAAGATAGGTGGGAGGAGTAAACAGAACAGAAGGCTGGGAGGAAGAGGAAGTGAGCTCAGACTCCACAGCTCTCCTCTCGGGAGCAGACGCCTCAGAGAGACGCCATGCTCCCAGCTCCTGGGCAGACACATGCAATGAAGCTCCGACCAGGATGGGCGTGGGCTAGAATCTTCCCGGTAAGACCGGTGCTCACAGATTATTAGAGATGGGTTGATCGGGATATCAGAATTAGCCAGTAAGGGCTAGAGCTAAAGGGCCAAGCAGTGATTAAATGAATACAGTTTGTTTGTTGTTATTTCGGAGCATAAGCTAGCCAGGCTGCCGGGGTGCTGGGGATGCAGCCCCGCCGCTCGTATTACTACAGATTGGCGCCCAACTACAGCTGATAACTGTCCCAGAAGCACCAGATATTGACCATGACTGTTAGAAGCCACAGAGGTTTAATTTGTGGGACTGCTGATGAGCTTATTGAGAGTGATGTGGTAGTATGTGTAACATCAGCACCGCACTGCCAACATCTAATGTGAACATCGTCCTGCCAGGTATGGTGCAGCATGCTATGTTGGTCTGCTGCTAGCCACGGTGTTTGAGTGAGTCGGCATGCAGACCGCTGGAGGGGGCTGGAGACGAGCGTGGAAGGCATGTGTCTTCTATCCTCTGCTGCTCTGATAAACACTCATCAGAAACAGTTTGAGGAAGGAAAGACTCTGACTTTCACTTCCAGGTCGCAGTCCACAATGAAGAGAAGGCAGGGCAGGGACTGGAGCAGAAGTCACAAACGAATACTGCCTCCTGACTTGCTCCTTGACTTGCTCTGCTAGTTCCTTACACAGCGCAGACTAAACTCCCTAGTGATGGTGCTGCCCACAGTGGGCCGGGCCCTGCCATGTGCATCATCAGTTATGACAGTTGCCAGCCTTTCTGATGTTTGTTTTCTTTGTCTGTACAAGCAGGTGTGATAGTACCCAGCAGGATCGCTGTATGCAACACAGTGCCTGACGCCAGATGTTATTGACATTTTTAACCTTTTCTCTAAAGTTCTCTCTGTAGGTAGCCATCTTGTTCTATTGCTTTGACTATGTACTTCACTATTTATATAATTTGAAAAGAAAATTTCTTTATCAGTAGCAGAGGTTTTATTCTGTTAAAAGCAGCATTGCTCTTTGGAAATGGTTTTTCTATGGGATAAATGCTAATGGAAGTTAAAGTAACGAGTAGTGACGAGTAGTAGTGAGTAGTGACGAGTGCTACTGTAGGTGGTGGTGAGCTCAGGGTCAGCGCGGGTCCTTTCTCAAGCTAGGTAGAGAGCAGCCACGGAAGTAACCTCTCACCTCCACATGGAAATGAAAAGCCTTCAAACATACTCTTGGCTTTATCTACTGAGGTGCTTGTTGTACACTGAATGTGTGGAAATAGAGAATACATGAAAATACAGTGATAAAGGATATTTTATATTGGGGACAATTAACGCTTATTACATTTTAAGTGATTATTTGATAACATTTCCTTAAAATGAGTACTGATTTAGAGTCTCTCAACAGAGTATTTTATTGGGAACCAACATACATGCAAAGGGGAGTGTTTGTCACATTTTGATAGAATGTTCCATTGCCCTTATATTTCTATAAACATCCGACCCTAATGACTGATGATCCGTTTGTGTCTGTAGGAAATAAATACTGTGAAGCTGGCAGCAAATTTTGGCAAACTTTGTACAGTCCCTCTGGACAGCATTCTTGTAGACAATGTTGCACTACAATTTTTTATGGGTAGGTAAAACTTTATTTAAATAATATAGACATTAATTCTTTTGGTTTTAAATTTGTGGTATAATACAAGTAACCCAAAAACTCTAAAATATGATACTTTTAAGTGTATATAGTCCAGTGATATTTAATATCCTGCCATCTCTCTAAAGTGGTTCTTCTGTTACTAATTTTGAAAGAGATCAGCTTCCATTCTTAGCACATCCCCAGGTGTCTTCCATGTTACAGCATATGTCAGAATTTTCCTCCTTTCTCAGGGTGTCACATACATACACACACATGTGGACTCACCTCCCCTGCCCCTCAGTACCTTTTGTATATCCATTTATCCCCATGGGAATGTTGGGTTGCTTTCATCGTTCTTCTAGTGAGCGTGAGTTTGTAATGTATGTATGCAGAAGCAGCCTTTTGAGATTCTTCTTTACGTTCTTTCACGTATATAACAGTATGTGGAAGTAGTCAGTCATAATTGTCTTGCTCGTTCATTGACAAACCACTATACTTATTTTTCAGAGATTGTACCATTTTACATTTTAGCCAGTTTATCCTCTCCAGATCTTTATCCTGGCTTTCAGAATTTTCTTTTTTTTTTATTATCAAAACAAACTATTTTTTTTTTCATTTTACATACCAATCCCACTTCCCGCTCCTTCCCCTCCTCCCATTCATTCCCTTCACCTTTCTCCCCCTCCCCACCCTATCCACTCCTCAGAGAAGGTAAAGCACATTGCTTTGAGGAAGGTCCAAGGCCATCCCTACTATATCTAGGCAGAGCAAGGTATCCATCCAAAGAGAATGGGTTTCCAAAGAGCCAGTAAAGTAGTAGGGATAAATCCTGGTGCCATTGCCAGTGGCCCCTCAGTCTACCTCAGCCATCCAGCTTTCACCCCAGAATTTTCCTTTCAGAGTTCCATCAGACAGACCCTGCCAGTCCTTCATGGTGGAGTTGTCTTTTTATTCCGCTATCTTGCTTGAAGTTTAACAATTTAAAATATTAATGAATTTGAATGGTTATTATTACTCTTTCTTTCTTTCTTTTTTTTTTTTTTTTGGTTTTTCGAGCCTGGGTTTCTTTGTGTAACAGTCCTGGCTGTCCTGGAACTAGCTCCGTAGAACAGGCTGGCCCTGAATTCATACATATTATTTTGTTAATATGACATTAAAATTATTATTATTATTATTATTATTATTATTATTATTATTTTTTAATTTTCGAGACAGGGTTTCTTCGTAGCTTTTTGGTGCCTGTCCTGGAACTAGCTCTTGTAGACCAGGCTGGCCTCGAACTCACAGAGATCCGCCTGCCTCTGCCTCCCGAGTGCTGGGATTAAAAGCGTGCGCCACCACCGCCCGGCCATTAAAATTATTTTTATCTGGTAAACATAACCAGCATATGTGAATCTTTGAATCATTATTTGTGTGATCAAAGTCTATGTGGTTTCATACAACGTTAATCTTAATTTTAATATACCTAGAAAATTACATGTTATTACTAATCTTTATTCAGAATAAATAAATGTTGATGAAGTAGTTACTTATATAAAATCATACATAGCAAGTTCAGTAGGAATTTTATCCTCAAAACATCCCATTTATGCCCATATTCAGAAGGATTAGGTGGGAAAAGACCTTAAGTTGCAGGCCAGCCTGAACGGCTAGCAAGATTCTATCTCAAAAACAAATACAAAAAGCTTTCCTGTTTCCTATGTAATTGTTATTTAGCTTAACCAATTTATAGTTACTTTTTGACATTAGAGATTTTCTAAACCTTTTGTTTTTACTTGTTTCTTCTCTTTTGAGATTAATATAATTCCATCATTTTCTCCTTCTAAATCCTCTCATATATCCCACCTTGCTCTCTTTCAAATTAGTGATCTCTGTTTGCATTAATTATTGTTCTGCACGATCTGCATATACATATATATTCCTTGACACATGCATGCACGCTGTTCGTCCTGTGTGGTTACTCAGGTTTGTTTTCAGGGCTGACCGTTTAGCATTAGACGACCCTGGAGAGACTGTCTCCTGACCTCAGCTTTCCTCAGTTGTTTGCCCGTAGTTCTTTCAGTAGGGTTGACTGGGTGCTCGTGGACTTTCTCTGGTCCACTTAGAGTTTGGATATTTGAAACTACAACCCTTTTATTTTCAAACAGTAATATGAACCTAAAGTATGACGTTAATAACTGTTGCTATGCTTTTGTTTGGTAGATTACATGCAGCAAACTGGAGGTCAGGCACATCTCTTCTTCTGGATGACAGTAGAAGGCTACCGGGTTACAGCTCAGCAGCAGCTAGAGGTTTTATCAAGTCATCAGAGAGATGGGAAACAGCAGACCAACCAAACCAAAGGTCTGCTAAGAGCAGCTGCTGTTGGAATCTATGAACAGTATTTGTCTGAGAAGGTAAGCGTTTATTGTGGTCACTGTTTCTGTCTTAGGCAGTATCATTCATAATACTCAGTGTGGTCCTTACTGTGTTGGGCATGATGGCTTCAGTGACCCCACCTTGGTTAACCCTAAGGATAGCCTTCCTGTGCATTTGGATTCTCATTGTTTAGGAGAGGAATCCAGTTTTATAAAATCAAATTAGGATGTCCAAGTTCATGGAAGTCGAGACTGGTAGTTCCTTCAGATTCATGGCCATGCCAGCAGAAGTCAGCAGGATAGAGGAGACCGCAGACAGAGTTGTCTGGCTTGCACAAGGCCTTCAGCTCAGTCCCAGCACCATTTGAAAAGAAAGGTCAGGTTTTGTATTTCTGCATCTGTCGCATATGTTTTGAAATGAACATTCTAGTGAAAGGTTTATCTTTAAGATTTATTTTGTTCCCATATCACATTGGGACTTGGCCTCCAACACTGGTCACTAAAGTAGATTTAGGGTAATGGTAGTCTTTTAGTAGACACTCGGAAGGGTTATCTGGTGTCAAATCAGTCAGTCCTGTCATACCTACCCAACTGCTGACGGCTTGACTGATTTAACTCCTGGGAATAGTGTATCCTGTGTGCCTAACACTGTGTAACTATGTCTTAAGTAAATCTTCCTTAATCCTTAATAGTGATTTTGAATAACCTTCGGTAGAATTATCTCCATTTTTTCCAGTTCTGGAGTAATGTATAAACAAATTTGCTCAATAAAAATCAAGAACAAATCTGTCTGCCAATGCTAGCAAGATGACTCAGCGGGTGAGAGCACTGGCTGTTCTCCAGAAGGTTTGGGCCGATCCCCAGCACCCACAGGGCAGCTCACAATTGTCTGGAACTCCCATCCCAGGTGTACAGCACCCTCTCCTGAACTCTGGGCACTAGGAGTACATAGAATACACAAAAGAAATGCTTAGACACATAATTAAGCAAGTCTTAAAAAATTCTTTGTTAGTCTTTTGCAACATACAGGATGAACAAAGCACTGTAGCTCTATTTTAGCTTTCTTAAATACTCAGTGCCTTTGGTAAAGCTTCTTGTCTGCTGACTACTTTAAGCGATGTGATCCTGTTATTAACTTCTCTTATCTCCTGTGTATATTTAGGAATTACAAAGATCATTATATTTTTCTCTGTTAGGCATCTCCAAGAGTTATTGTTGATGACTATTTAGTAGCAAAATTAGCAGATACTTTGAATCATGAAGATCCAACTCCAGAAATCTTTGATGACATTCAAAGAAAGGTATTCATATCTCATGTTTCTTGAAAAAGTATTTCTGTGTACATACAAGTTGTTTTTTTTTTTTAGGTAGAATAGTTACTAGAAAGGTACTAGAGTTGTAAAAACTCTTAGCTGCAGCAATATAAATGATTATTTTATTTCTTTGAATGACCATTTAGAAAAATCCTTATTTTGGGTTGCTTTGTTTAATATGAAGTAAGAGCCAGATACTTGTCTAAGAATTCAGTAAATAGATACCTGTATATAAAAAAGCATGCCTCAAAAATTCATCTTAATATGTCTTCATATATGTATTTGTTTGTTTCTTAGAAAGCACTACTTTCCATAGCATAAAAATGTCATAATATCACATAATTTTTATTAAGGTAGGAACCTTTTAGTCGCTGGAGGGTTCAGAATATCATAGTAGTTATTAAACTATCTTATTGTTGATACCTTTTAAGTTATGATATATTATAGAAAAATAGTGTAGCCATGTGATACTTTATGTAGCAAAATCATTAATATGTATTACATTTTGAATACCTCAATTATTTCAACAGGTATATGAATTGATGCTGCGGGATGAAAGATTTTATCCTTCCTTCAGGCAGAATGCACTCTATGTGCGGATGTTAGCTGAGCTTGACATGTTAAAAGATCCTAGTTTCAGAGGATCAGACGATGGGGATGGAGGTAAGGTGGTAGCAAGTGAGTGTGTTTGTGAGTGTGTGTGAGTGTGTGTGTGTTGGTGTGTGTGTTTGTGTGTCTCAGTATGCATTCTAATTACCAAAAGAGTGACCTTTTAAACATGATAAAAGTTGTTTTTAAACCCAAATGTAAACTGTACTATATTTTAAAGCTTATAAGGGAATATGAGAATAAGAATTTTTTTTTAACATGGATCATCCAAAATATTTTTCTGATGATTTCCCTTTTGTACTCAGTAACCGTGAGGACCAAGTGAGGAGAGCGGGCGCTCTGAAGCTGCCCGCTGTAAAGCCGTGTGCAATGTGAGCTGTTTGCTTCCTCTCCGTGTCTAGAGCTCACACATTGTGGGCGCCTTCTTTCAACCTAGAAAACCCCCAGCCATTTCTCCAGCTGCTTACTTCTTTTCAAATGCTGATCCTGAGAGTTACCAGCCTGTTGTAGTGATGTTCACATGTAAGCGCAGGGTGTGCTTAGGTCGGTCCGTGGTTCTATGGTTTACTCCTTATGTCAGATAGTTTATTCACTGTAAGCCTCATTTTCTCAGTTGTGCTGTCCTATCATCATACAGTAATTAACTCATCATTTTTAAACAAACTTCTCTGTGTGAAAATGTTTTATGAGTTAAAGCACACACATAAAGGCTGTAAATCCTTGTTTTGGTGGACCATGAGGCCTTCGGACATGAGTTCCTAGGTCCAGTGGTTGTTTTACTGTGATTACATTTGGAAACTTTGTTAAGGAGCAATTAGCTATCTAAGATTTGAACGGCTTTCTACTATGTTCTGAATAAATAAGCAATGTAAAGATAAAGGAAATTGGAAAATGTAGAACTAATTACATCTTTTGATTATGATCACTTACTTGTGCATAGACTTTTGGACACCACGATTCCGTGCATTAATCCACTGGAGTGTTCAAACTATGAGTGTGTAGCTAAGGGAGGGAGAGGAGGAGTGGAGCTGTACAGTTTATCTGTGTTTCTTTGCTGCTGGAAAATGGTAGCTCTTCTGTGAAGTTTGAGAAAGCAGTCTGTCAGCTCACCGTGCTAAAATAACTATTGTAAAGTCTTTACTATTAATTTCATCCATTTGAAAATTATCTTAGTAATTTTAAAGTGGGCTTGTTGTGTAACTCGGAATGGAACAAGATAAATTGAGTTATGATCAAGTTACCTTAGGTGCTATATGACTGAAGATACTAATAGAGCTTATATGTTCTATGTGGGTAGAATTGGCATGTTGTTTTAACTCAGTTTCTACCCAGTCAGTCCAAACCGTGTACTTATGTCAACATAAATTATAGGGGAGGGGCTGGAGAGATGGCTCAGTGGTTAAGAGCATTGCCTGCTCTTCCAAAGGTCCTGAGTTCAATTCCCAGCAACCACATGGTGGCTCACAACCATCTGTAATGGGGTCTGGTGCCCTCTTCTGGCCTTCAGGCATACAGACAGAATATTGTATACATAATAAATAAGTAAATATAAAAAAATTAGGTTAAGACTGTGAACACTCTTCTCTCATGCATCAGTTGTTGATTGAATCCAGATTAAATCACTAATTGTAGTTTGTAATTCTATAGTGTGTGTTTGTGTGTCATACATATGTCACACCTGTGGATGTCAGGAGTATTGCTTGCAGGTCAGTTCTCTCCTTTCAGCTGTTGTTCTGGGTTTCTAACTTAGCCGTCTGCTTACCCATGTTTATGTGTGTGTCTTTTTAGGATAATGCTTCAGTGCTTTCTGATACCTTCATATCTTAACTGATAGATTTTTATACTCAGAAATAATTTTGAAAGCCAGTTTTAAAATTATAAAATTTTTAAATTATAAAATTGTGTAATCTGCACCATGATTTTAAATGGCTGTCAGCTTTATTGTCTTCTAACCATGGGTTTCAGCCCCTTGGCCTCACATTCTCTTGAGCTCCTACCTCTTACATCTCTGTACACTGTTACGTAGTTTGGAAACCTTTCTCTAGTGACAAGACAAAAGAGATTGCCACGCCACAGAAGGGACAGGAAACAGTCGGTATATTTATTTACTTTAGGAATCATCTGATTATAAACCAAGAATATTTCTAGATGAAATTTCCCATTTTTATTTTTTGTGATCAGAGTTCTGGGGAGCTAAGAAATGTTCTTTGTTTAACAAGTTATTGAGGGTAGAAGGCGATAGCAGCTACTCCTCTTAGAACTGCACAAGTAGTGTGGTCTATTTGAAGATTCATCTAACTAATCAAATTTATACATTTACTAAGACCTGGAAAAGGTAGATTAACTTTAAATTGTATATGAGTAATGTTTTACCATAGCAGAGACACCATAACTGAAAGTTTAATTTGCTTAGATACATAGTAAAACCCAAAGGGAAAGAAAACATCATTGTTCGTCATTAGTGTTAATAGTTGCTACTTAATTGCCAATGTTTACTTACATTTTTTTGTTTTTATTCTAACACTTGCATTTTCCCCCAAATAGACATACAAAGTTGTGAGTCTTGGCATTTTTGTGATCACTTTTCTTCTGTCTGTTTCTGTCTCTGTCTCTGTCTCTATAAGCGCACATCATCAAGCCTAGCTATATACTTCCAACATTCATTACAAAATTATTTTCTCATCATGATTGCTTAACTAAATGGCATTACATGCAATGATTTCATCAACTAGACTGCAATGTTTTTTGCTGAATTTATGATGAAACAATTAGATATTTTAAAAACCTGTGTGTTTGTATCTCACACTGAAGACTGATACTATTGATATATTTTTAATCCCCAGAGTCAGAAGTCAGAAATAATTCTGCAGTTACCTAGTGTGCTTGGCTCTAGGTTCTTGCCTGGAAACGGAGACACTCGCATTGCATTAAACAGCGTGTGACACAGGAGAGACCGAGTGACAACAGTCAGGGTTGTGACCTAGTGCTCGCCCGGGAGTGTGTGCCGTCGGGTGCAGATTCTCATTTCAGTGTTAAATTGGCATGGTAGTTGGAGAGTTAAGGGTCAGGTGTTTAGCAGTGTAAAACACCTCTGTTTTGTCTCTCTGCTCTTATTGAGCTGTATTACTGACCTTTAGACCTACATAAAGTAACAACTTTGAACTTTTTTGCTGTGTGTTAATCTTTATTTTTCTTTTGTAGAATCTTTTAATGGATCTCCTACAGGAAGTATAAATTTGGTAAGTACTACTTATAGGTACTGTAATGAAAATACCGTGGCAGGCTTTTGGTGCGCGTGAGAAACGTCAAGCTGCCCCACAGAGGGGAAAGACATTGTGGTTTTAAAAGAAATGCTGAGTTTGTAAGACATCCATCTGTAACTTCGAGTTTCATCTTTAAGAAATGGTGAATAGATCAAACCTGCATAGCTGCAGTTGAATTTTATAAAGGAACTGATTTCTTTATCCCAAATTGGAGGCAGGGGTATCTCTATGATCTCAGGGCCAGCCTGGTCTACATAGTTTCATGCCAGCCAGGGCTATATAGTGAGGCCATGTCTTTAAAAGAAAAAAGAAAAGGAATTATTTTTATCATTTTTAAACGGTATATTCATATATTTATTACCCTTAAAGCTTTAAATCACTTTTCTCTCACTTTCAAAAGAAATAGTGAATTGTTAAATGACTTTCAGCTTAGTTACTGTTGTGTTGCTGTAAAGAGACACTGATCAAGGCAGCTCTTGGAAGAAAACGTAATTGAGGGCTTACAGCTTCAGACGGTTAATTCATATGATCATGCAGGGAAATTGTGGCATCAGACAGGCAGACACGGTACTGGAGAAGTGGCTGAGAGCATCCTCTTGATGTGCAGGCGGAGACAGACACTGTACCAGGTCATTTCTTTTTGGGCCATCAACCAGCTCCCAAATCTATGACATTGAAACTAATTAGTTTTGAAATCTCAGCCTAGAGTTTCTGGCTAACTCTTTAAACATAATTTAACCTGTTTGTCTTTTATCTACCTTTTCCCTCGAGACTTACTGCCTTCTCTTCCCTCCTGTCTACCTTACTTTCACTGTTTTTCTCATGGCTGGCTGGCAGCAGCTGCCTGGCTGACTTCCCCTGGGCGTGTTCCTCTCTTTCCCTAATTCTCTTCTCTCTGGAGCCTAGATTTCTCTTCCTATTTATGCTGCCTGCCAGCCCTGCTTATACCTCTCCTGCCTAGCTATTTGCCATTCAACTTTTTATTAGACCAATAGGTGGCTTAGGCTGGCTAGATGAAACAAATGCAACACACCTTTACACAGGTAAAGTAATATTCTGCAGCATGAACAAATGTCATCTTTACACAGTAAAGTATTCCAAAACAAGAGACTGGGCCTGGGGTGGTCTTGGGAAACCTCAAAGCTCACCCAAGTGACAGACTTTCTCCAATAAGACTACACTTGCTACTCCTTCCCAAACAGCTCACCAACTGGGAGCTAAGCTTGTAAACACGTGTACCCATGGAGGACATTCTCATTCAGGCTGCCACATATGTATAGAGTGTGCACCAAAACAATTCAAGTTCTTACAAAAAGGGTTTTGTAGTCAGAATTTTCTATCAATTATACCTTATTTAAGAGAATTAAGAATGATAGTTTTTAGCATATAAATTCCCTGGCAATAACTGGTTGTATCTTCCATAATGAACATAGTCTTTCTCCTGTATATCTGCTCTTGCCATTGGATGACGTGTCTCCTGGAGTACTGTTAGGAAGAGAGTCTAGTGCTCTGTGAAATGCTCAGCTCATAGTGTAGAGGTGAAGGATGACTTTTACTCCTGCATTTCTTTCTTTTTTTTCTTTCAAATTTTCTAATAAGTTCAGAGGTTTATTGTGACTTGTTTAGAGATCTATTGGAATTATACTGTTCCTTATTTGGAAATAACTTCATTGAGTAAATGTTTTTTTCAACATAGAGTATAACTTGCAAAACAGCTGAAGCAAAGCAGCCATAGGCATGCCAGATTCTTTATAACTTCTAAAATGCTTTATAAATGTTTCACTTGTTATATTTCAGAGTGTCATAACGAAAAAGAATTGTTTTTAGAGCATTCAGTGTTAGCAATAATTTACATCATATACCTATAAACTTTGCAAACCTTGGAAACTTTTCTCAGTTTGAAATTTTCTAATATTCATATTTATATTGTTTATACAAATGTTTAAGCAGTAATAAAATGTGATATTTTTTTCTTCATGTCTGAAGTAAGTGCTTTTAGGTTTCTCTCTGTGGTTTTGGAGCCTGTCCTGGAACTCACTCTGTAGATCAGGCTGGCCTTGAACTAACAGAGATCCACTGGCCTCTGCCTCCCAAGTGCTGGGATTAAAGGCGTGTGCCACTACCACTCAACCAAAAATTTTTAGATTTATTTATTTATCATGTATACAGTGTTCTACTGTTATACATGCCTGCAGGCCAGAAGAGGGCACCAGATCTCATTATCGATGATTGTGAACCACCATGTGGTTACTGTGAATTAAACTCAGGACCTCTGGAAGAGCAGCCAGTGCTCTTAACCTCTGAGCTATCTTTAGCTCATACATCTTTTAAATTTAGGCTTTTGTGTAGCTGGAGTCACTCATATTTGCTTTATGATATGAATCAAATTTTAGTGTCTAGCTAAATTTAAAAAATAGAATTATGAACTAAACGTAGTTGTTGATTGTAATATACTGAGCAGCGAAAGCACTTAATGCTTTGACTGTTGACATATGACCGTTGAGATCAACAGGTGCATGACTGCTGCCACCTCCACCAGAGACTGTGGTGCGCTTGTGTTTGCTGAGCTAACAAAGTTTGTAGTTCTAGCTGGGCACAGTGGCATCTGCAGACTGTGTCAGCCTGGACAGCAATCCGTAAAAGCAGTGAAGAGGGAGTAAAAATGTTGAAGTCTAAATTTTTGTTTTTTGTTTTTTTGGTTTGTTTTTTTTTTTTCGAGACAGGGTTTCTCTGTGGTTTTGGAGCCTGTTCCTGGAACTAGCTCTTGTAGACCAGGCTGGTCTCGAACTCACAGAGCTCCGCCTGCCTCTGCCTCCCAAGTGCTGGGATCTTAAAGGCGTGCGCCACCACCGCCCGGCTCGAAGTCTAAATTTTGCCATAACATAAAATTAGAAAACAAACGAACAAATTAGCCATTTTCTTTTCCGTGCAAGATGTTTAAGAATGTTAGCTCAGGGATTACTATATAAACTGATGATCTTAGGGTGATATTAATGCGCTTGTTTTAAAATCACAATTTTCTTTTCCCAAACAGTACTTTTTCCAAATTAGATGTGACTCTGGAGTTAATACTGTTTTACCATTTAGAATTTCATAGTCTAGTTGTTATTTACTTATGTATGATAATTGCAACAACATTTAGGAGGGTTTTTTTTATCATTTTGCCATATATGTAATATAAAAGAGGATTGTTATGCTTTATTTTTGAAAAATTATTTTGTGAATTTCTGTGCTGTTATTGAAAGAATGTATAGTTTATAAATTACAGGTAGATATTGAATATGTAAAATAATTTATTGATTGTGCATTTTCTGTTTAGAAAACATTGTAGTATGAGCCACAGGAACACTTAAAGCATATGTGTTTCACGTCTTTCCTAAATATTTTCACTTTCTCTGTGCCCTAACAAAGGTGGGACTGTTACTAATGCGTAAATCTTATTAGAGAGAGAGTAGCTGCAGAGGGGTTTTTGTTGGAGCCAGATGGCAAAGTGCATGCTCCACTGCTAAGTACCAAATCCTGTGCCCAAAAGGAAAGACAGTGTTGCGATAAGCACCTTGTGCAGAAGGAGTAGGTGGAGAAGAGCGGTGTGTCCGAGCAGTGGGGGCATCAAGGGAGGACCTTGCAGGCAGGGTCTTCAGAGAGCAGCTTCAGGTTGCCTGGTTTTGTTGTCTCTGTGTGTCCTGTCTGCCTTGGATATGTTTGTGTGGGGGTGCATATGTATGTGACCAAGTGATTTAAAATATGAGCTTCCTAGTTTAATAGTTAAATTAATTGTTGATCAATCAGTAATGATTTTGTTTGTTGCATTATAAACTTTACTAACAAAAGTCTTAGTCTGGATCTACATCCGTTTGCTAAGTAGTCACAATGGCTAATTATTATAATAGTTTTCTAAATACTTTACATATGTTCTCAATCTCATATACCCTGTGAGGCAGGTGTCTTTACCCTCCTTTTGTGTGAGGTAAGATAAGTTAACTGATTATTTCTCAGTTAATGAAAATGCTAAGGAATGTATCTGTCTGAAGTGTATTTCACCATTAAGAATTCTTGTTATAAAGAGTTTTAATTTTTAATTTTCTTCCTTTATATTGTCTATAATTGAAACTAAGTTACTGTATGTGGATAAGTAATGAAGAGACTATTGTGATATGTTAAGTTGGTTTTTTTAGTTTCTTTTTTATTTTGTTTAATACTGGGTCTTGGGTGTGGCTCTGGCAGGCCTCCGATTCAAGGCTGCAGCCTTAGTCTCCCTATTTCAGGAGCACAGGAGCTTAGCTAGCCCCGTCTAGCTCACTCAGAGAAAGGCAGAGTCTGCTGGTCTCGGTGTGTGGCCGTGCACATGGTAGACCTTTGATACAGAATGCCTCGTACTTCTCCTGTAAAGCTTATTCCCTAATTTTTTTTCCAGTCTTTGGATGACCTTTCAAATATGTCCTCTGACGATTCTGGCCAGCTTCATGCCTACATTTCCGACACTGGTAAGAGGCCTTGTGCTGCTCCCACTAAAGACGGGTTATTGTACAGCCCTGTTACCTGCACATTTAGTATTGCGTTCAGCTTGTTTTGAGATCTTGTTTTCTGATTTTTTTTTAAGACAAATTGATTAAGTCCTGTGATGTTTGGTTGCTTGTGTATTTGGATGTTTTTCTTCTCTCGGGTTGCCACATTTGAAAATGCTTACTTTCTAAGCATTTTATCGTTTAAAGTAAATTCCAGAGCCAGTCTTTTTCTCTTTGTGCTTGAGTCTTGCTGACAGTCCCTTTCCTAATTCCCACTTCTTTCTCACAGAGCTCTTAGGTCTGTATTTGCTTTCATGCACTCAGGAGTTGGCAGAGATAGTCAGGACAGGTGGATTTTGTGCACATTTCTCATGGAACCTCGCAGATGCTCTCGTGAGTTGAGCAGCCTAAGACCTTGCGATAGGTAGTCTTACATGGTGCTGATGGTGTTTTCATGGCGGTTTCTCCCCAGCCTCTCACTGTCCTAGAGAGTAGGAGTGAGTGATTTTCTATACTTGATGAATTATACAGAGATTCATGTCTCAATTAAATTTCATTTAATTTACATTTGAGATTTTGAAAAGAGATTTTGACATGTAATTATAGTTTGAGACATAATGATCTGCATTTTAAAAAATGGCTCTGTTTTCTTATATTAATGAAGCGAAGGACTCACTTCTCCTCTTTTCTGCTAGATTTCTGGAACAAGTTATCAGTCAGTGGATCCTTCACTTTTTACGAGTAGTGAATACACACTTTACTTTCTTTGGGGATATCACTAGAGAACACATTGTCAATTAAAGTAGAGGTCTGGTTATTTTTCCTTTTAACTTTTAAAGCACTTGTCCCACCTTTTTCTTCCATAGATTTTTAAAGAATTAGAGAAAGTCTTCATGTTCTCTCTTGGCTTGTCTTCTAATTTTATGCATGTCTTTTCATGTAATAGGCATTTTTATTTCTTAGAAATACTAAATTTTATGTCTAGAAGAGAACATTTGTGCCCATGTCTTTAGTGTTAATATTTTTCTTTTTAGGCTGTTCTAAGTTTCTTGTTGTTTTATCAGTTGTTTATTTTTAACAATATATCCTTTAAATGCATGAAAGCATAAAGCAAAACGTTTTTAGTAAATTGCTTTTTCCCTCATTCAAACATACAGAACTTCTGGGGAAGTAGTATCATATTGTGGGATTAAGAGCACAGCTCTTGACCAGTTGCTGGGCTCAGACTTCATTCTGTAGCTCCAGTTAGAGGAGCTCCTGTGAGGTCTCTGCTAGAATTTCTTGTCCTGTCAAGTGGAACCTTGGTAGAAATGCCTGTCTCATAGGATAGCTATGTGGGTGTATCTAACTACTGGTAATGGCTTCTGTGTGACAGGCATCATTTTTGGGTGCTTATTTATCTATTTTTCCAACTGGACACTGATCCATGATCTCATGACCTTAGCATAAAACTACAGTTCAATGCCTTGCTGCTCTAGTGTCTTGCTACATGTTCACTGTCTCTTCTGATCTTTGGTGTCTCCTTGTTCTCACTAATTCATCGTTGGTTGTAGTGAGCTGCCTGATTGGCTTCTATGCTATCTTTTTCAAATAGCCCTTGAGCACAATTGATAAAGCCAATCCTTGATTGTTCTGGCCACTGTGTTTTAAAAAGCCAAATCTTTAGCTTGATGAAAAAGTCATTTATTATTTGATATGCCTAAGTCTGTAAGAGCAAGTTGACGGTATAATGTGAGCATTGTATATTGCTAAAATGTGTATGTAGTATGTGATGATCAGAGCATTTCTGTTACTAATATTATCATCAGTATAATTATCATTGGCCAAATAAAATATATTGATAATATATGTAAAGGTAAGGAAAGACAAATTTTAAGTAGGAAGTGCACATTTTAGCATGAGGCTTTGTTCATGTATATTTTGCAATATAGATACCTACTTCTATGTTTTTAAAATAATTAAGAAATAATTAAGAAGGTATATAGAACTCCTTTGTGAGATGATTTGAAAGACAGCAAAACATTTAGCGAGCTCTAAAACCTCTCTTTCATTTTTTTCACAATGGATCATTGTAATCTATCATTATATCAGTCTTAGAGTTTTGGTTAGTATTATAGCCTAAACTGCTGCCATGCCTTCCACATATGTCAGTGTTGGAAAACTAGTTGAAGAAGTGTACAGGTACCATGGCCATGAGGAGAAAGAAGCCCTTGGGAGTGAAGAAGCAGTGGTGCCCAGCCAGACTCCCAGTAGCATAAAGACCATGGTCCTGATTTGGATGACCTTTCTATGCCCTCAGTTTAGGGACAGCAGAACTGTGTCCTTCACTCAGTGGCGTAGAGGACAGATTGATGAGATACAAGAACTAGGAGGACTTAGTTTAGATTCATGTATGAAAACTGAGAAATGGAAAGTCGTAGTCGGGAGTGCTATCTGATAGTCCTCCAAAGCAAAGCACCAGTTATGTGCCACCATGAGTGTCATTGTCCTTGTCATCACACACCCAGCGTCTCAGTCCAGAGAGCGTTAGTGTAGCTGGCCTTCAGAATCTTCAGATAGCACACCATCCACAGATGCTCTGTTCTCCTACATGAAATCATAGAGTGTTCACGTTTGACCCCATATATTTTGATCATCTCTAGATTGGAAACCCAGTACAATGAAGTGCTATATAAACAACTGATGTACCGTAGTGGCTAGAGAATAAGAACAAAGATAAAAAAGTCTGTATATACCAGTACAAGCACATTTAAATTGAAGTATACAGAAGGCTAGCTGTGAAAATCACTTAGAGTGGCAACAGCTTTCCTTATGACTTCTTTCATAAGCCCAGAGCTCTGAGATGCCGAGCTTGAAAGTGGATTTCAGAAAGCAGCTTCAAGCCGGGTGATGGTGGCGCACGCCTTTAATCCCAGCACTCGGGAGGCAGAGGCAGGCGGATCTCTGTGAGTTCGAGACCAGCCTGGTCTATAAGAGCTAGTTCCAGGACAGGCTCCAAAGCCACAGAGAAACCCTGTCTCGAAAAAAAGCAAAAAAAAAAACCCCAGAAAGCAGCTCCAGGAGGAAACAGGAGCCACAGTAAGGAAAGTTATGTTCTTGAAAAATCAGAAATGACAATCTTAGTAATGTGTAGATATATTGAAAATATTCAGGAGAATAAATCCTAAGGTAAGTATGACAAGAAGAACCAAGGAGAGAACGTAAAATAAGAAATACAGTGGCTAAAACTGAGATGGATGTCCAGTTAAGAACTTGAGCAGAAGGGCCAAACTTCCATGTTGGCTGCCACGTGTGGCAATGTTGTGAAAACGGCGGAAAGAAGTGTGCAGGTGCCATAGGCCATGAGGAAAAAGGATGGCTCAGTTGGTAAAGTGTTTGCCACAGAAGCATGAGGGCGGTCACTTAGAGCCCCAGCATCCTGTCAAACCATAGCAGTACAGTGTGCTCTTGGAAACCTTGCAGGGCAGCTGGAGAAAGGAGTATCCGTGAGGCTTGCTGGTCAGCTAGGTTAGGTCCATTCTGTGAACAGCTCCAGTGAGAGACTGAGAAACATATCTGAGGTTGGTCATTAGCTTCTACATGAATGTACACACATGCTTGCACTACTGCAGGTATATACACACTAGATACACATGAGAGGCACTGAAGTTTTGGAGACTTAGAGCAGTGGTTCTCAACCCGTGAGTCAGGACCCCTTTGGGTGTTGCATATCAGATATCCTGTATATCATATGTTTACAGTATGATTCATAATAGTATCAAAATTAGTTATGAAGTAGCAACGAAGCAATTTTGTGGTTGGGGGTCAGCACATGATGAGGAACTGTATTAAAGGGTTGCAGCATAGGAACCCTTACTGAGCTAGAGTCAAACAGTAAGCTTAGAAAGAGAAGAGCTTGATTTAGTACAAAGTAGAACAGGATTTCACCTTCAAAGGCTCACTGACTTATATGGTATATGGAAAGTCAGTGGGATGAGGGCTTATTTATTTATTTATTGCTTGCTGCTGTTGCCAACTTTCTAGAACAAACTCCATTTGTGAGTTAGTGAATGTAATTGGTAGTTCTAAGGAAAGAACTACCAGGAGATGAGCCTTACCCTTTGGCTTTTTTGTTGTTCTTTAGTTGGACAGGTTTTAGTTAACTGCAAATGAACAGTAAAGGCTATTGTTATGTTTCCAGGGTTCCTGGTGTATGAAGTTTAGGAGACCCCACTGCTTCAACTCTGAGTAGTACGGTGGACAGTGGCAACATTCTTAATAATGACTAAAAGCTCTCGGGAAGAGCTGCAGTGGCCGCTGGCATCACTAGACTTTACCTTGTCTTACGTTGTAGTTGTTAGAAGACCATGAACTTGTGAGCACAGAGCACTGGAATCTGTTTTATCCTCTGATGGCATTCTTTCATCTGTCATTTCAAATTCTTCATTTCATGGTGTCTTTTTTGTTTGTTTTTGTTCTTCATCTTCCTCCTTTTGTGTCTTTTGTTTCTCTTCATTTTGTTTGAAATGACTAGTATATGCTGACTATGACCCATATGCTGTGGCAGGCGTTTGTAATGATCATGGCAAGACATACGCGCTGTATGCCATCACTGTACACCGGCGCAACCTAAACACCGAGGAGATGTGGAAAACCTACCGGCGTTACAGTGACTTCCATGACTTCCACATGAGAATCACTGAGCAGGTAATGAGGTTTGTAAAGCCTGTGGCCTTTATACTGTTTGTTGGTTCAGCTTTGGATCTACATTTCTCTAAGAATGTTCACATTGTATAAAGTTAATGAGAGAAAATAAGGTACTGATATTTTATATAACTGGTATAATTGGTGGCATGGTTTTAAGCAGTGAACCACTAAATCAGATGTAGAAACTTGAACCAGACTCACTCATTGCGAAGTAACAACAAAGCACCATGGTCTTGAAACTGGAAGAGTTTGGACATGGATGGAGGCAAGGGGGATCTCTGCAGATGTGGTGGTTTGTAGAGGGGAAGAAGACTGCTAAGACCATCTGAACACGGTGGTGGGTTTCAGAGGCATAACTTAAAGCTACAGTTACTTTGAATGGTACTTGCACCCAACAATGTTGCTGAAACCTGGGCACTTTGCTTAAGTTACTTTGAACCACAGTCTAAAATGAACCTGACATTAACCAAATACTGTTTTAAGTTCTTACTAAATTTAATCTTGTTTTGTGGAAGTAACTATAAAGACTTAATGTTGAATGAAAAGAAACTGTTTCTCTTGATTATTTTTGAAAAGCTATTTTTTCTTCTTAGAACAATACCAGATGAGAGATGTAATAGGTAATGTGTGGAGCTATCTTCCCCGTTGAAAGTCTTTGATTGATCTAAATATTAGTTATATAAGTATTATCAAGTCAATAAAATTAAGATAATGCCTAATTGAATTTTAGATAACATTGTACTGTAGAAATAAGACTTAATATATTTGAAAAAATATGGTTGGTACCATGATAGTCTCATTACAATATTTAGTAGATAGAGTAGGATAAACTAAGAGCTTTGACATTAAAAACAAGAGGTTGTTGATCAACTTCTCTATTGGTAATAGGACTGTTTTTAATGCAATAAGTAATTATCTTTGTGCATGTCTTTTCATTTATATTTTTCTGTGTTAATAGATCTTTTATGAAGGACTCTCCAACTCCCGTTAGAGAAAAGCTGTTTACTTCTTATGTATCAGATCATTGTCTAGAAGCAGGCAGCTCACATAGCTCTTCATGCACTTGAACTACTTAGCAGTGCATAAATACTTAATGACCGAAAGCAGTTTCACTTAGTGTGCATTGGTGGGAGTTTGGTTTATAGAACATTTTTTCTGTGGACAGATAGTTGTTATTTTTCTCTTAGCACAAGTAAGTAAGTAGTGCTTAAAAGTGAAATGATTTTAAAATTGGTTTCATTTTGTTTAATTTAATGAGTAATATTTTTTCTCAGTATAAGTAAATGAACTATCATTTTCTTTAAAGACCTTAATAAATAGTCTTTATGAACAGGTCGATAAAAATTAAAAATTTAATGTTATATGCATTTTAAGATGACTAGAATTGTCCATTCATTTATTTTTGAAAGATTTATTAAGTTTGTCTTATATGCCTGACTCTTCCCAATTCCAGGGAAGCAGTGAAGCCGACAGGCAGCGTCGTTGCTCCAGGAGTATACAGTGCTGTAGACAGCGTCGTGTCTGCATGGGCGCACAAACACTGGTGCCAGTGATGTTATTAAAGATTTGTTTTACAACTGAATAAGGGAGTTATGTGTTTGAGAATTAACACATTTTGACTTTTTAAAATATAACTTCAAACCTGCTTCAACAAATTTTTAGTGGTGTATTAAGAATCTAGACCCAATGTGTTTAATGTTCAAAGATAAAATCTTTGAGCTTAGAGTGTCTATGATTTATATTTAGTATAGCAGTTCTTTATAGAGGACATTCTAATTTAATATGTGTCAATTTTTACTTGTTTGGACATTTTTCTATTTTTCAAAATAATCCTGTATGTGTTTATAGCTTATATAAAATTTATTGCCTTTTCTCATGATAGTAATATAGAATGCTGATGTCCAGGCAGATAACTTAGAAAGGACTGTGTCCTTAAAACATAGACTTTCTGTTTTGTGATGTTAAGTACTGCTGTTGTTTGTTACCATTTTAAAGTTTATGGAAAAATTGTTATTTTAATGACGGCTGGCATTTCTGTTCATAAATCACATGCTGGAAATCATTCTACAAGCTGGATGCCTGAGGTCCAGGGTTGACAGGTTTGGTTTCTGAGGTTTCCAGGTTGTCTCAGACAAGGCCATGGCCTCTCCCAGTGTGTGTGCTGTCCTCCCCTGAGGATGGCAGAGTCAGCTTTACTTACCACTTAGTGATTAACTTAGTGACCTCACGAAAGGCCTGGTCTTGAACGTATGATTATGTGCGGGGTCCAGAGCCAAGGCCTTCAGCATGTGAACTTGGGGGAACGGTTCAGACCCTTGCACTTTGGTAAGAAAGGAAGCCAAGTGGGTAATTTAGAGTCATATACATAAATAATATTTAGGAGGTTGTCTATCTTTTAAAATAGCATAGGATGTTCACTTCCACAATGTAATTTAAAAAAAAAGGGAGGGGTATTGATGCACCAGACAGCCTGTTTTACATGTTGTATTTTATGAAGACTTATTCTTCTGACTTATTTATAACCAGATTTGTGAGTTATCATTACTGCACTGTACTTTTAACTTATTGTCCCTACCCGTTTGTTTCTTCTTGATAATGACTGAGGCAAAGGAATTATTTTGCATATATAGTGTGCAGTGAACGGGCTCATGTTCTCTCTCCAAACAGCCATTAAATATTTCGCTGTGTCAGTTTGTCAGAATCTTCCAGCTTGAGATGCAAATGATTCTTAACCTCATTCTCTCTCCCTTTCTCTGATCTGCAATAGGAATCAGTTTTCTTTATTGAAATAATGTAGTTTTTAAAAAGGATGGTTTTAAAAACTTTGCTTACTTCAGTGTATTTAATATGGAAAGAGGGAAGGGACTACCTGAAGCTTCAGGTCCTGCTCTTAGACCATGTTAACAAGCACTGTACTAAGAGCTTGTGCTTGAGAAGGTGCAGCAGATTGCTGTCATGGACCATGAAGATGCACCCAAATGTTAAGTCTGTAGCAGCTAGGCTGCCGGATTGCTTTTTCATAGTGTAATCCATGGTGAGGAAAAATTATTAATGCTTATTATAGTTGTATACAAAGCTGTAATATGGTTGCTGCCTATACTTAATAATTTGTCTTTTCTGCTTTTTAAAGAAATATATTACAGTGATTATTTTATTATCATTAATATTAGATTAGTTTTTATGACATTAAAAAGCCATAATGTCATAACTTTGGTTTTAAATTTTAAATCTTTAATACTCTGTTCATGAGTCAAATAGTTGCTAAGAAAAGTACTAGCTTTACTATGAAATTGTGAATAATCTGAAAATTAGAATGCCAAACTGAGACTTCATATGGCATATGCCCATTTTTATTTTTACCTGCCTTTGTTACTCTTTGTTTGATATTCTTTATTATTAATAAAAGGTTACTATCTTTTTGGCTTTGGGGACATGATTTCTGTGATGTTTTGTTTAATGTAAGAAAATATAACCTCAAATTACCTGAAGATACATTTGACATGTAGAGAAATTGTTATGTGGAAATCATTTCTCTTAAAAATAGAACTTCCGAATGTATTTTGTCTTGTAGTTTGAAAATCTGTCGAGCATATTGAAACTCCCTGGTAAAAAGACTTTTAACAACATGGACAGAGACTTTTTAGAAAAGAGGAAAAAAGATTTAAATGCCTATTTGCAGGTAAGGCCATTTTCCCATTTCTCATAGATTTCATTCACGATGATACAAACGTGGAGTGGATTTCCTCATTGAGTTAGTTTGATATAGCATGTGCTTGGCCTGCAGTGACCCGGGGCTCTGCCTCTCTTAGCAGTAAAAACGAAAACACAGCTGAGCATTTTGGCTGTAATAGTGGACTAATAATCGATTTTGAGGAGTGTATCAAATTGACATGTAGTCTTTTAAATAGTTTATTAACTATTTCTGTATTTAGTGGTAAACATTTTCTTTTAAGCACCAAGACTTGTTTCTTTATGTTTAGATGAGTATTTGTAGCATGTTTTTCAGATTATTGTATGTAGATACATCTATGCCATACCCAACAGTTAAATGCTCCCAGTTCAATACATAGTAACTTTTCACATGACCACAAAAACCAGTACAATTTTTTGTTCTCCAAATAGTTCAAGAGAGAAGTTGACCTGAATATGCTTCTTGGATCCGTCATCTTGGTCGTAAAATTTCCTCATAGGAAACAGCAAAACATATTTTACATGTTACATATTGCATGGGCTGGTAGGATGCCCAGAGATGCATTTTACGCCTGAATACGCGGAGCCCAGGTGGAGTTTATCCTAGTTCGTGTCTCAGAAGGACGTCCCCAGGGCACACAGGGTCCATTGCTCAGCTCCTCCTCCTCCTGTTTGGGAGCAAGAATTTTTGTCTGTTGCCTGTAGCTGTTTTCTTTCTTTTCTTTTCTTTTCTTTTCCTTCCTTTCTCTCCTTCTTTCTTCTCCGTCTTTCCCTCCCTTCTTCCTTCTTTTCTTCCTCCTTCTTCCTTCCATCTTCTTCATAAGCAGGAGACTTGAATAGTTACGGTAGGGACTCATTGGTCACAACCTATGTAATTATCATATGGCTCTTTTAGAAAAAAAAATCTTTTAGAAAAAGATTTAGGAAACTCCCCTTAGAATCGAGTGAAATTTAAAAGATAATATACTGAATATTTTGTTTAGCAGCGTTTCCTTTCATGTCTTCTCTTAAATATTCACTCACCCCTGTGACTAGCTTTGCTATGACTGTAATTGTTTTTACCTGTTGTCTGTACTGAAAGGACAGGAAGAGAACTCGAAACTGAACGCATGAATGCTGCGTTTCTAAAACTCTTCTTAAACATTTTGCCTGAAAAATATTCAGTTTTGGTTCTAGTTTTGTTTGTACCGTTGATGGCTTTTCCCAAATGAAGTACTAAAAGTCTATTTTTAATGGTGGCTCTACTGTATACTTTTAACTGATGTATCACACCTTGTGGTATAGAACGAACTAAGCTAGACTATATTAAGTTCATTAGCATTTGTGGAAGCAGTATTTTGTTTTGTACTTTTTAAATAACACCTGAAAGTTTTTATTTATGTATATCAAAATTTTGGTTTTATTAATGTTAAACTTCAGCATAATTATATGAAACAGTTTTCTACTGTGTTTGAATTGTGGAGTCAGAAAATAAAGTATTTTATATTCTTAAATTATAAGATATCTTACCCTCTTGAACTACCTTGTTTTCCCTGTTAGCTACTTTTGACTCCTGAGATGATGAAAGCATCCCCAGCCTTGGCGCACTGTGTGTTTGATTTCCTTGAGAACAAAGCCTACAGTAAAGGGAAAGGAGATTTTGCTCGCAAGGTAAGCATGGTGTTAATTTCCTTTTAAGATATTCTTTCATGGCTCCTTTTTAATAAAAGAAAAATACAGATTTACACGTTTTAAAATGATATGCTAAGTGTATCTAGGCATCTTGGCTTCAGTCCGTGCACTGTTGCCTGGGATATCTGTTAATCCTAAAGATGGAGGAGAAAGACCACCAATCCAAATCATCATAACCACATTAATCAAGCAGTTAATAAAGACAAGTTTGTGTGTATGTGTGTATGGGCGCTCTCTCACTCGCTCTCTCTCTAAAAGTCGGGTTCAGGATATCAGCATTGGATGGGAGGAAAACAAGGTTTTTATTGCTCAGGGCTAGAATCTTTCCAAGTGGCAGATTTGGTGGGCAAAATCGGGGGCGGGTGTAGGAGGTACACAGGGAGAGCATTAACTTGAAATGAAGACCTGACTACCAGATGGTCATAAGATGGTGATAACAATCCTTGGAAACAGAGATGTGGTTGCTGTTTCCCAGAACAGGCAGTTTTCAATGTGAGACTTGATAGATATTCTCCTAAGGTCCTGTTTTCAATGTGAATCTTGGTAGATATTCTCCAGGTCCTGTTTTTAGGATTCTACATGTCAAACTGGACATGGTGGCACAGACCTTAAATACCCAGGAATCAGGAGGCAGAAGCAAGCAGATCTCTGAGTTCAGGTCATCGTGATCTACAGAAAGAGTTCCAGGACAGCCAGTGCTACACAGTGAAACCCTGTCTTGGAGAAACAAAAGAGAAAAGGAATTCTGCCTATGTGTTGTTGATTAAGAAGGAATACTCCATAAAGCCTGCACATCAGCCTCAGCCTCACTGGTGGCTGTCCTACTTTTCTGTGGCTGTGGTAAAAGACCAGGACGACTCTCTGGAGCATATGGTGTCAGAGCAGAGGCATGGCATCAGGGACAGCTGGCTGCTTGTATCTGGATCTGCAAATAGAAGACAGAACACTGCAGATAGCTTGACCCTGTAGACCTCAGCACCCTACCCCAGTAAAACACCTCCTTCCAAGTCCATGTTTCTAATCCTTGTCAAGCAGTTCACCACCTGTGGAGCGGTATTCAGATATATGGGCCGCTCTCACTCAGACCCTCACACTCCATCTCTGGCCCCCATAGGCTCGTGGCCATACACAGTGCAGAATGCATTCAGTCTTCATAGCTTTCAGTTTCAACTCCATGTCCAAAGTCTTTTCTGAGTCTCAAGGCATTCTTTTAACTGTAAACCCCTGTAAGAGTTGAAAGCCAACATCAAACTTCCAGCATGTGATTTCACAGAATACACCTTACTATTCCAGAAGGAGGGTCGGAAGGGATGTTGGATCCAAGCTGTAGCTGGAGGTTTCTCCCCACCCGCCAGTTCCTGAATAACTGCTCTGAGGCTTAATATTAATTACAAACTGGCCTGTAAGCTCAGGCTTCTTATTAACTAGCTTTTACAACCTAAATTAACCCATTTATATTAGTCTGTATTTTACCATGAGGCTCAGGGCTTGTTACCTCACATCTTGCTTCTTTGGTGGCTGCTGGTGTCTCCCTGACTCCGCCTACTTTCTTCCTGTATTCAGTTTGAGTTCCCCGCCTAGCTATATTCTGCCCTGCCGTAGGCCAAAATACCTTCTTTATTAACCAATGATAATAAAACATATTCACAGCATACAAAGAGTGTGCCACATCCCAAAGCAAGACCGAAATCCAGGAGGGAAACTATGAGTCTGTAACTCTAGTTCCATGTCTGACATCAAAAGGCCCAGGTGGCTGCCCCCTTCTGACTTTGTCCACTGCAGTGGGCGTCTGTCTTGACTCATCTCACTCTCTGTAGCCCTTTGGCAGATGTCTTATGCTATGGCTCATATTTCACTATTGCTTTGGATTATGGTGGAAGTTTGCAATAGTTAATTCTATTTGTATCAATATTTGGGAAGGTATTCAGAATTTCAATAATTAAACAATGAAGGCTTATATTCCTTTCCTAACAGTATCCTCAGTGAGATTTTCAAATCACATATATGAATTATAAAGATACATTCTAAAGTACACTAAGTCAACAGGTGTGTGTGTGTGCGTGCATGTATGTGTGTAATGTTTAATGCAATGGCATACTATTGACAAGAAAATTATTTTGTCTTCCCATGGTATATTTCTATATTTTCTTAGGCTCCTGAGTTGTGTAACTGATCTGAATATAATTTCTTTTTTGCTTTAGATGGACACTTTTGTAAATCCGCTTCGCAACTCTATGAGGAATGTTTCAAATGCAGTCAAATCCCTTCCTGATAGCTTGGCAGAAGGAGTGACAAAAATGTCCGACAACGTAGGCAGAATGTCTGAGAGGTTAGGGCAGGACATAAAGCAGTCCTTCTTTAAGGTAAGCAGCTTCCCCAAACTGCCAGACATACGTCTCTAGGAGCGAAAAGCTAAAGGGACACTAAGAATTCACTCATCAGTCTGTCGTAAAATTTTAAAAATTCGTTTACAGTAAATTTAGCAAAGTTAATATTTTGCATCAACTTACTACACTGGACTGTATTGATTCTCTAATGGTGTAGATTTCTTTTCAAATAAATAAGTTGTATTTGCGGATGAGTTACACTTAATATTCACTCAGATATACAGTTTAATTTATCCTGATTCAGACAGTGGAGGCCCATCAGGTCAGTCAGGAGAGGTCTTCCCTGGCCAGTGTGGTGTATACACCCCGGGCCATACATCCCGAGACCTTTATTGCATTTCTCACACTCGTAAAATCATTTTGATGTAGTTGTTTGTTAAGTATGTTATCAGAGCTGTAAAAGACAACCCATAAACCTAACACTTGAATTACAAACTAATTCCATGTGAGTCTGAATGACACAGACACATAATTGTTGAATGAAGATTTCTTTTTCTTACTGGTAGAGGCATTTCCTTTTTCATTAAACATTGTACTTTCAGTGGGCTTTGTCCTCATGGTGGTTGTGGACAACTGGAACGTGGGCATGAGTGGCAGTGCTGCCTCTGGCGCAGAGCACCAGCAGATTCCCAGGCTGTAAACATGGTCGATGTTTTCCTCCTTTCTGCTCATCACATCACTGGTCAATTGCTTAACCCTGATAATACGCTTCCCAGGGTCTTCAAGAAAGAGCAGACTGGAGCTCTGTTCCTGGCCATCCCCAGTGCAAAGTCGACAATGTTCAGCTTTGTTGATATTTGCTCCAAAAGTCAAATCCAGTGCTTGCCTTTGCTTTGAGTTATGATGCTGTTGGGTTACTTCACTGGGTACTGTGTTAACTTTTTATCATTTTAAATGTATAGGTGCCTCCTTTAATTACGAAGACTGATTCAGATCCTGAGCATTGTCGAGTCTCAGCTCAGCTCGATGATAATGTGAGTTCATCTTTACTCTGTGGTTCTGTTTTAGCATAGGGTGGCAGAGCTTCTAAAATAAATGTGCGTGTATCATTCATTCAGATTCCCATGTTGGGTTAAACATGGTGAATCCTTAGGGACTGAACATATTTCTGATATCAGCACTCTTCATTTAAAAAAAAACAAATCCCAGAAATTACCAGGACCCTAGAAACCACTGTCCTCCTGTGCTAGTATAGCCTTGGAGGTTTTCATACTTTATTTTATACTTGTGAATAGACGACAAAGGGGGTGCTCCGTGGCCAGCGTCGCTGCTCAGCTCTGTGAGGTCTTCTGTGCTGTGTCCTTCAGTTGTTTTTTCTCAGAGTTTGTGTCTTTGTAGGATGTGTGCTTAATCTTATAAGTTTGTATATGGGACTATGCATAGAACTCTATGGACATTTTAGTTCATATCTTAAAATTGAAAAAGATAAATACACATTCTTCTACTTAGAAATTCAATTTCTGAGTCCGAAAATGTATATAAATTATATAAATTAAAATTTAATATGTGCTACTAAATACTTTTCCAAAACTAATTGTACCACTATCATTCTCACCAGCAGTATGTGAGAGTTTTAATATCCTGCATTCTGCAGAGAGCCTGCATTTGTATCTGTCATTCAACCTTGCCATGGTCATACTGACGTAGATGCATGTATGTTGTCACCCATTCAGTGGCCTGTTTGTGGGTGTCTGAATCTTTCATCCCTTTTCCTATTGGCACAGTTGTCTTTGTTTTTGTGTGTTTCATTAGTATGGATACAATCTGAGTACGAGTTCTTTGCTGTGTGCGTGAGTGTGTGTGCGCTCATGTGTGTGCGCGTGCGCGTGTGAGCCCTATATGTAAATTTACCAACATTGGGGTCACAGTGATGCTGTCCTGTGGTTTTACAAACCCTTTGCTTTACCATGGCAACATTTAAATTTGCACGTCCTCTCTGATGATTGGATAAGCACTCAGCTGGCCTACGCACCATTTACCCATTGTTTGGTTTATGTGTGATTCAGCTTTTGTGTTTTTTGATTTGTTTATGGGCTCTGGTCTTTTAGGCAGATTTATTTTAAAGTTACAGTTTCACTTTTAAGTTTCCAGATGGATTAGTTTATAATAAACTGTCTTGATTATTATTATTTTTGCTTCAAGATTCTTTTGGAATACTTCATGAGTTTAATGTGTATTATCTGTAACATCTTTTACTATGTGGGTGGATTTTATAGTTTAATGTTTTTTATAATGTCTTTTCAGATTTATGTTGTTATTTCTTCAGATAATTTAGCAGTATTTATTGTACCACGGTAATGAAGTGTGTCGTTCTTCCCTCAGCTGTATTTAAGTTATAATCTATCCATTTGTGGCATAGGAACTACACTAATCAGTGCTTGTAACACAGTAGTGAAAATGTAAAATCCTTGCCTTTTCTCATTATTTAAGGTACGTAATTGATCAGGAAAGTGGTATCAAACTGTTGGAAATTTGAAGATGGCCAGCAGTTAGATAAGTTCCTAGTCAGTAACTGCTTTCTGCTGGCACGCATATTCCCATGTGAGAGCATTCCAGCTGCCTTTTATTATTAGTTTGCACTGTTGACTGGAGATTTTTGTGATTAAAGTATTTTTTTTAATTAATAAAAACTTTCCAGATAGCATATTCTGATCCTGCATTTTCCTCCTCCATCTTGTCCCAGCCTTTCCCACAATCCACCTACCCAGTTCTACCACCTGTGTTCCCTTTCTTTCTGTAGAAGACAAGCAGGCACTCCTTTTGGTGGTGCACACCAGTAGGATTTGCTGAAGGAGATGGAGGCAGGAAGATCACGAGTTCAAAGCCAGCCTAGGCTACACATAAAAAAAAAAAAAAACAAGCAAACAAACAAAAACACCCAGAATTTTTAAGAAGAAAAAACACAAGAAGTTCACACATGCACAAAACCATAAAAACATAAAATTGGAAATCATAATGTACAAGAAAAAGACCAGTGAGATAAAAACTGCCTAAAGAGAGCAATGTGAGACTAAAAGTCTTCTAAAAATTATATGAACTTGTAGGTGTACTAATTACATTCTTTTAGGGTTGCTAATTTCATTTACTAATTAATTATTCCAATTATATAAAGTATTAATAGCATAGTATTTTATGCCAGTTAAGGCATAAAATTTCCAAAAAATTATATGTTTTATAATAATAGTTTAATTATTTACTAGATTGTACTTTAACTTTTTTCCTGAAAATAGTTTTATATATACATAAATATGTTTGTAAAAACTGTATATAAAGCATTAATTAAGCAAAAACATATTCTTTTTCTGTTTCAGCTGTTAAATATAAATAAGAATACTTTTCTTCCTTTTTTTTTTGTTTTGTTTTAGAAGCAGGTTTTCTCTGTGTAGCCCTGGCTATCTTTGGAACTTGCTCTGTAGACCAGGCTGGCCTCAAAGTTAGAGATCCGCCTGCCTCTGCCTCCCAAGTGCTGGGTTTAAAGGTGTGCACTACCATTGCCCAGCCAAAATTTTTTTATTTTATGAAAAAATATTTTCAGAAAATTATTACCTATTTTAATATTATGTTGCCAGACTGCTAAAAGCTAGAACTAATTTATATTTCTATAAGATTATCATCATGAATCTTAGAAATTACTTAACATTGCAGGGTTATAAAATTCTAGTATGTAGAACTGTCATGTGTAGGCACATTTTCCCTGAGTTAAGATGTTGTGTCAGCTTTTCCTCTGGCATCTCCAGTGGTGATGTTTGCTCAGTACAACAGTCATTTACAGTCTGAAGCTCACCAGTTGTTGTGGGTTTTCTTCTCTCTTTTTTTTTTTTTTTCCAGGTAGATGACAATATTCCACTTCGGGTAATGCTTCTTCTAATGGATGAAGTGTTTGATTTAAAAGAGAGAAACCAGTGGTTACGAAGGAATATCAAAAACTTACTGCAGCAGCTGATTAGAGCTACGTATGGGGACACCATTAACAGGTAGCCACTCCCTGCTTCCTTATGGAGAGCCCGGTGACTAGCCTTAACCTTGACCTCCATAAGGGAATGAATGGGTCAGTCGTGATCAGGGACTCTTTCCTCAGAACTTTTTAAGACCATTCTCCCCACTCAGAGTGTCGCTCTGAGACTTGTGGTGGTTCTACTCGCCTGCTGAGACTTGAAGATTGCTCATTCAGATCTCTTTCCTTCCAGGAAAATAGTTGACCATGTTGACTGGATGACCTCGCCCGAACAGGTAGCTGACTCGGTGAAGCGATTCAGGTATGTCTTAAGACGCTCTTCCGTATAGTCAGAGTGTAATTGCTATACGTATTGTCTTTTAACGTAATGCCTTCCTTTCTTTCCTGGTCTTGACACTAGTTTTGATGAGCAAAGACATATGAGAATTATAAGCATATTTGAGACTGGTGAGATACTTAGAACAGATGTCCTCTGTGTCTGCACTGTGGCCCATGTCCCACCCCACCCTGCACATATACATATGCATATGCACATGTGATAACTGACAAACACTTGTCCTGTGGAGCTATGGACTTCTCTAAACTTTGCAAAGGTGCAAAGAAAACATTTTTCAAATGATTAAAGTGATAGCTGAGATTTTATCCCATAGATAGCTTTAAGATTGTTGAAATAGTATTAGAAACCTGGGTCTGGTGGGATTTGGAGGAGGGGAGGGGTAAGGGGATCAGAGGTTAATGATCAGCCTTGACTATGTTGTCAATTCAGGTGCCAGCCTTGGCACTTGAAAACCCTGTTTCAAAAGTGTAACATTTCTTATTTTGTTTTCACATTGTAACATTTCTTATCATAGAAATCACTCAGTGAAGATTTTGGAAAATTGTATCTGACACTGGTTTAATCTTTAAATGAGGACAGTACAAATTAAACAACATTGAGACAGTAATTTTTACGTTTATACTCCAGAATTTGTTGACCACTCTGCCTGTCAGGCCCTGAGAAGGGAGAGATAAGATGCAGTTTCTTCAGAGTAAGGCAGAAAGCAAATAAAGAAGTGAGCCCCTCTGTAACTATGAAGACAGGCATGCATAGGAGCTCCTGTTCATTTTAGTTAGGGCAGATGAATTTTCAGATTGTACTTAACTGGGGAAGTTTAGCTATGGGTGGACCCTTTCTCTAGAGATGAATGGATTGATTGTCTTAGTATGTAGAACATTCACACAGCAAAGATGGTTTTATCTCCTTATAGCCAAGGTGTTTCTAGTTTTCACTAAGATGATTTCTCTGAAGGCATGTCCAGTGGTGATGGTGGGGCTTAGTTAGTGTATTTGTACATGGCAGTATTGAGAGGACGCCTCAGGGTCAAAAGGTAGACTCTGACTGTCTAGGGAGTCTCGTTCCTCCAGACCTTTTCAGTTCAGGTCCCCTTGGAACTAACATCAAGAAACAGGATTGAAATCCACTAGAAGATGGAGAACAAGTTGTTTGTGGCATATACACAGTAGACATCAACTTGAGATTCCCGCTGTCTGAGTTAGCTGGGGATTGGGATGGCATAGCCGAGACAGACTGGCTGTTAAGCTGCTGGGCTTTCCAAGTTCAGGGTGCTGTGGGTGCATTTGTATAAGATGCTTGCTTAGTAGGTGCTTGCTTTGTCATGTGCTTATCCACACTTTCCATTTTATTAGTGTTTGCAAAGTACTAGGGGCCCAGAATTTTTCTGCTACTTTGTGTGTATATTCTTTTATACTTCAACTGAATCCTGCTCTTGGATTATGCTTGTTATTTGTCTATATAAAATTCTAATGCTGTCTTGCTTTGAGTCTTTCATTTCTTAGCAGTTTGTAATGATGTTATCAACTATTGTCATTACAAAATGAAATCTTTACAAATAATGTTTAATTTTCTTAAATAGAGATGCATTTTGGCCCAATGGCATTTTAGCAGAAACTGTTCCATGCAGAGATAAAGCAATCCGAATGAGAACAAGGATTGCAGGAAAAACAAAATTGTTTGCAATTATGCCAGGTGAGTGAACACTTTTAATTAAAATTCGATGTGTTTGTATTTTTTCTGACATTACTTTTTGATATTGACATCATTTTTGTTATTCTGTTGACTGCCAGACAGTGGCTTCCTGTCTGCTGGGCAGTGCGCTTGGCATTGTGTCCATCCTAGCCAGTCCTCCGAGCCGTCCTCTGCAACAGCCCTGCCCCCCCAGAGCTGTGGTTAGCAGCAGGACTCTGACTGCTGCTTTGAAACCTTTAGGGAGCTATGTAAAGAGAACTTGACGGATGGATGGACTGTCGGTCACGGCGTAGGGACAGCCTCGTGTTTGTTGTTATTTTAAGGATAGACTTGAGTATAGTTGGCAGACTGCTTGCCTGGCATGCACAAAGCAGTGCATATAGTGGGCATCACAGATGTGCTTTTTATCCCTGACCCTTGACCAGCCTGGCTGACTTGAGACCCCCCCCACACACAGACACGCAGATGACTAGATTCCACGTATGAGGGATAACATGGGGGGTTCTTGCTTATTTAGTATTATGCCTTTTAAGTCTGCAAACTGCTAAATTTTTCTGTTCATTTCTAATAGCAAAATAATGGTTTTGTTTTGGGGTCGCTTATGAATAATTCAAGGACGCTCAAAGACAGCTCTCCAGCGTTCTGTCTGTGGTAATTTGATGTTGTCCACATAAGCTCCAGCAAACCTGCCTCATAGTCGTGACAATGTTTCATTATTTTTGCTTTTGTTTTTCGAGGCAGGGTTTCTCTGTGTAACAGCTCTGGCTGTCCTGGAGCTCACTCTGTAGACCAGGCTGGCCTCAAGCTCACAGATCCACCTGCCTCTGTCTCCTCGTGCTGGGATTAAAGGTGAAGGGCACCACCTCCTGGCAACTTTTTTATTCTTCACTTTCTCTTGCTGGAACTCTAAACCCCAGTCCCGTTTGTCTACCCTCATTTCTCACCACTTTTTATTTACTTCTTTCTCGTTTGTTTTTTGAAGTTCTGTTTGCCCAGGATAATCCTTAATTTCCTTGTCCCTATCCTTGTCCTGCCCAAGGAACAAAATCAGCTGCAGTCATTGTTGTCCAAAGGACGTTTTCTTTGTTTCACTGTAAGCATCTCCACACCGTGAGCAGCTTAACTAAAATTGTACACATCTGTATGTTTATAAGGATATTGATTGTTAGAAATCTTCATTCGTGGGGTTGAGGGAAGAGCATTAGGATCGTGACTCTAATCTGGAACCTAAGAGCTCGGCTCTGACGCTCCTGTGCATGCTGTCTCTAGTGTGGGAAGGCGGTGCTGGATGCAGGTGCTGTTCACATCTCACTCTGCTCTGGCTCTTTACATTCTGGGTTCGTGATCATGATGTCTGCGGAATGAAGGTGTGTGTTTCCTCTGCTCCCTACAGATGAACTGAAGCACATCATTGGAGCGGAGACCACACGGAAAGGCATTCTTCGTGTCTTTGAAATGTTTCAGCACAACCAGCTAAACAGAAGAATGGTGTATGTCTTCTTAGAAGGCTTTTTAGAAACCTTATTTCCACAGTATAAATTCCGGGAACTTTTCAACAAACTTCATTCAAGGTCAAAGCAGATGCAGAAATATAAACAGAAACTTCAAAGTACTCAAGCGCCTTCTTTACAGAAAAGGTGACACTCGAGCCTGTCAACCTGGTGTGCTTTTCTCCAGGACTAATGGTGTGACTCACGTACTGTTGCATCTACACCAGTAAAGACCGTGTCTCCAGACAGACCTAGTCCATCCATGAGACTGGGCCTTCTCATCTCACCTGTAATCCAGCCACTACCAAGAGAGAATCCTGTGTCTTAAATGATTTGGTGCATACTTTGCAACATTGAGAGGATACTGCCCCGTCTCATTCAAGACTGGAGTTCCAAACGAATCAACATTGCCCACCAGTGGTGAAGTGCCGGAGTGCTCTTAGGAGCTAGGGAGCGCACAGCAGTGGGTCCTCGGCCACGAGCCTGTTAACTGTGCACACTGCGGTGTGGCTGGGGGAGAGAGGGCTGTGTCCCTCGGTGACCTGCTGTCACGTGGGTCAGCAGGTGAGCATCTCTATAACAAATGTTTCAAGGTCTGGGAAAAGTGACAGGACGCCCTTAGTGTAGGAATAACCCTTCCCCAGAATTACAGTTTGGTTGTGTAAAGTAAAGCGCTATAAAATAGAACCAATCAAAACTAGAATTTGATTGGATTTATTACTCATTGGTATAAATCCCCATTGATTTTTATGTGCTCTAAGGGCTCAACTCGCTCTTATGGTACTCCACTCTCTCCTTTTCCTTTGGCATTCTGTGCAGAAGAAGCATGTGGTAGCTCTCTTATAAGTTCAAATTTTTTAAAAATCTTTTAACAGATTACTGATTATATAGAAGGGGAATTATTTATTGTAAGAACTGCCAAATACGTTCTGTTCTTCAAAAAATTGGAAATTTAAACAGTACTCTATTAAAAGGTACCATATGATAACTTTAATCATATGATCTAGACATGCCTTAGGTAACTACCGACATAGCAAATCAAAGGATTAATGAGCTTATAGTCCTATGTAAACATACAAATGCCTAATTCTACTATATGTACATATATGAAAATAAATAATGAAAACAGAACTGTACTATTTTTTAAAATATGCTTTTATTTATATTTCGCATAATGTAAAATTCTAAATAAAGCTAGTACACAAAACCCTTTGGTGTATACATTTAACTCCCTAATATAATTTTATATATCAGTGAAGCAAAATACCTTCTCCAGTTTTGAAGCCTTTACATCTCCTGGTGTTCCCCATTTGTCCTTTAAGAAGTCTTCATATCCCATGTATGCAGGATTTCTGTACTTTTAAATACTTCCCATGACTAGGGGTTTGGGATATATCAGCTCTTTTTGTTTTACAAATATTTAACACTAAAACCTTAAAATAGTGAAGCTACTTTTCAGACCACGAGCCAGTATCCTGGAGTTAGAACGTTTGGGTGCTTACAGTAAAGGTCAGACAGAGTATTGATGTCCCGGTCATTGGGAGCTTTGAGATTGGGACAGTATACCCATGTCTTGCTTTCACGTAGATCCTTCTCACCCAGGAAAGCCTGCGAACAGAGAGGAGCCTTCCCGCAAAGCTCTGATGTTCATCAGTGCTGTTGTGCATATCTCTTATGCACATATTCAGAACGTGTTGCATGTCTTTCAGAATTGCATAAGAATCCTTTCCTTGCAACTGTCAAGAAGGAGAAGCCCCTGTCTCTCTGGTGGGAGAACTGTTTCTTATCCTCACCTTACATCCTGCCCTTGCCCTGCCAGCCCCTTCCTTCCTCTACCCCAGGCTTAATGGATGTGTCAGACAGACCTGTAGGGAGCCAGCGTGGCCACCAGAGTAGTGATCTTCATACATGTCCCTGCCCGTTCCAATTATATTTTTACATGAATAAATCTTAGTATATACAGAAGGATTCATGCAAGAGCTACTGTGTACATGTGAAATGCATTTTTATGTAAAATGAGAAAACTGACCGTTAACCAGGGGAAAAAAGGTCATATAAAATGCACGTGCTCCTAATAGCCCTGCAAGACAACTGCAACCATACCAAAACAGAACAGTGAAAACACAACCATTTGAGCAAATGTTTTTAAAATAAGTTTTTGAGAAGAGTTTATATTTCAGGAGCAGAAATGTCAAATGGTCATGTGTCTGCTTGCCTGTGCTTTCCCGTGGAGAGTGTAGCCGTGCTACGGCTGCGGATTACCTGTTGAGTGACTTGGTCCAGCTGTGTATTTAACCCAGACGCCAAGTACATTGTGCCACATGTAATAACGTTGTTATATCTCGGGCATTTATTGCACATATGAGCATACACGAAGAAGCTTTATGTCTTCTCATGTTGAGTTTCTGAATGCTTTCAAGTCAGTAGTGCCTTTAGGCAAGGACCTTCAGAACTAATCATTCTTTTGGATTTTCTGATTTTTTTTCAAGTAATATATAACTACATAGAAACCAACACAGCCCATTCACCTAGAATCTGATTGTGTGACATTAAATGTAGCACTCAGATGAGTATTTCTTATAATTAGGGTCTTCTATGTAGTTCCTGGAAACAGTCGTGCCATTGACCAATGGATGCACTTCGTTAGCCTTAATTTAAAACAAACAAAAAATTCTTGAATATTTCAGTTTGATCACTATAAGTTTTTGCTGCAGATTCTTGGGGAAAAATAAACAGTTAAATGTAACCTAAAAGTGTACCGATTTTAAAAAAAAATTAAGAACACCCTAAATTTCACAATCCACAGTTTTAATTTTGTGCAATATTTTTATTTGATGCATGTCTATTTGAGTAATTGTAAAATAAGTACATTTTTAATGTTTTGAGATCTGTAGTTCTGTCTTGTTAATCCAACAACTTCACTCTGTTGTTGCTGCACCTTAATTGAGGACTTGTTTTATAAGTCTTGTCAGTCCTTGTGAAGTTCTTTTATCAGTAGAAAATTTTGCTTATGGGAGCGTGGCTCCTGTACTCTAAGGGAAAACTAAAGAGCACATTCTCGGGTTTGTTAGCAAATGTCCTTGTGCATATCACTGTACATACGTGTTGGTCGTGCCTACCTGCTCTGTCACTGCTCCCCTCCTCTGACAAGGGGAATCCTCAGAATGTCAGTTATTTTTATTAACTAAAAAGATGAAAATTTTTATTTGGTTTGTGTTATGTTCTGTCCATTAGAAAATACTAATAAAGTATTAACAAACACTTTCATTGAGTTTACTTGGTAATACGTGTTATTTTTTAAATGCCTGCTCAATGGTCTTGTTTCTACAATCTCTGTGTTCTTTAATTTCAATTTGAAGTTGAACAGTCATGTTTGAAGAATCTAGATGAGCTACTGTGAATAGTGAAAATTAGCTGAATTTGATTTTTTTCCTTTTATGGCTACACAGTCTTAAAGAAACTTTATATTGTCCTTTCACCTAAAATTATATAGCGATTTTCCAAAACACAAAGATTGAGAAATAGTAATTCATTAGCGAGTTGTATTTTATGTCACTTGAGATTCAAATTTTGGATGGTATTTTAGACATGTTCTTGCCTTGTTGTGTTTTGTTTCTTCAAGACAGGGTTTCTCTGTAGCTCTGGCCGCCCTGGAACTCGCTCTGTAGACCAGGCTGGCCTCGAACTCACAGAGATCTGTCTGCCTCTGCATCCTGAGGGCTGGGATTAAAGGCCTGCACCATCACCGCCCAGCATGTTCTATTCTCAAAGACAGTTGATGCGGCATGCAATAATGTGCTTGGTTAAGATGCGTTTAGCATTCTTGGCCTAGATCACAGACTGCTCAGACATCAAATAAATACCTAATACCTCACTAGGAATTGGCATAATATTTCTTAGAACTATGCTCTAATTATCAGTCCCTTTAGGATGTGCTGTGACAGGGAGTCTAGTGTTGCACAGAATACTACAGTGGTAACATCCAGAACCTTGTTCAGGGCGCCTTGCCGGGCCTCCCCATTTCCTAAGCTTCATTGCTCGGAGAATTCCTTGGTGTCCCTGAAATGGGGAATCCCAGAGACATGAAATGAGGGTTAATTAAAATGCGCTCTTCAGCTCCGGAAGGGAGCCTCATGCTTTTCATAGTGCGCTTCCTGTGGAGAATGAGTTCTTTAACCAGCAACTTTTGATAAAAACACTTCCCCCACCTTTCAGCGTCATCGTTTTTCCCAGAAGGAAGTATTGGAGCTTTTAAGAGTGCAGACTGGAGTTAACTGCGCAGGGTTCTAATTTTGGCCCTACTGATTTCAGTCTACATGGCCTTGGCCTTGTTGGCACAAAAGTGCAGCTCTTATCTCGAATGAAGTAGGAGGTAGTTTCTTCCGGAGCTGAAAATGCCTGGCTGTGGCCTGAAGTACACATTTAGTGTACTCAAAATACCATGTTCTCATGTAAGTTTCGTGAAGGTTTTATAAATCAAGACATATTTCAGTTTTATTGGTGGGACTATAAGGTGGGTTATGCCAAAGACTGCTAAAGATTCAGACAGTCCAGTGAATCCTTAGCCTTTGGATTAGTGGAAGCTGATAATGTGTACATTTCATAAATAGTTTTCTAATAATCAGAAGGCTGGCTGTTAGCTCGCACTCAGAGGTGGACTATGAATGGCTAGGACAGGAGCTGAGACCCAGCCCAAGATAGTTTGACTTTGACCTATGTAATAGTAGGTGTTTCGACAATTGCAGAGGTTCTCTTATCAGCGAGTTTGCCTTGCAGAGAATTAAACACAGATGTGGCTTCTAATTTGGGGAGCATCAGTTCACAGCCTGGTTTCTGCAAAGGGTTTGACCTTCATAGTGTCAACAGGACTGTCTTGTGATTATCCAGCATGTTGATATATAGATAAAGGACTCAATAACATCTGGCCTCAGATAAATATTATGGGAACGTCAGGGTCATGGCTATGTTCTAAACAATGAAAGTTTTGCTGATTTCATAAACTTCTGCCTTGTTATGGAACTCTTTCTCCGAGCACAATATGACCATTCTCAGATGTCATAGGCTGCGGGGGAACAAAGGTTGGACCTACTAACACTGCTCAAGAGGCAGTGTGCGTTCCCTGCCCCTCTCTGCAAACACTAAGGACCTAATGATGGCCTTGAGGAGGAGACTGCCCTTGCTTGGTGTTACCGCCCTGGAGTTGCCCACACCACTGGATGTTCAACTCATTTTGGTTGACTTCAATGCAGTAATTTCTTTGCTCTTATCTTGGTGTCTTATCTGGACTGAACAGAATGTGTTTACATGACAAAGCCATGCAACAGTCTGCCTTTATAATGTTGAGGCACCACCTACCCTGACAGAAGTTCAAGTATATTTTGCTTTGTGTGTGTGTGTATATGTGTGTGTGTGCTGTGTGTGTGTTCGTGTGCATGTGTGTGCTGTGTGTGTACATGTGCATGTGACTTCTCTGTGTGTCTATGTGTGTGTGCTGTGTGTGCATGTACTTGTGTGTGCATGTGTGTGTGTGCTGTGTGTGCACACGTGTGTGTGCGTGCGAGTACGTGTGTGGTGTTATTTCCTTACTGGGCAATGTGGGTCCCAATGGTGAAGCCATACTCTTATAGCCTTGGCCTTTTAGGTGAACATTCCGTGCGAGGCCAGGCTCTGGAGCTGCATCTTAATAAAGCTGCTTGGGTTGCACTGTGGATAGTCGGCAGCATTTTAAGGAAGCACTGCCCCCGGCCCCTTTGGTGGATGACTCTGATTTTAAAGTATGAAGCCTTAGGGAAATCGGCCAGATTCCGGGTCTTTGAAAAGTAAACCATGGGTTTTCTGTAACACCATCAGCCGGTCCAGAGGAGACACGGGCTGCAAGCTTTCAGAGTTTGCGCTGGTGATTCTGCTGAGCTGCAATCCCCTCCTAGCTGCCTTCCGCACAGTGCTCCTTTGTGCACTTTGTGCATCCTCATTCTGTGGCGGTCAGGGGGCTGGCATTTCTAACCCTCAGCCCTGTGGCTGTTTTCTTGACACAGTCATGTTAGCATCATAAGGCTGCTTCAAGATCCCACAGAAAAGGGAGAGTTTGAAGGTTTGAGACTTCCTGTTGAGCTATAGAACGGAAGCTGGTGGTGTGTGAGAAAGTGACATGCATTGTAATTGATCAAACCCCCTTGTCAATTCCTGGGCTGGAAATGTAGAGAAAGCGTCTTACGTTCTCTGAAAACCCCGTGGCTTTTAACACTTAGCCTCCGTCAACAGGGGAGTGTGTTCACAGGGAAGGATGGGTTCTGCCTGGCCAAGGGAGTCTCTGCTGGCTGACTGTTGCCCTCTTCTGGACAGTCCAGAACCAGTGTAAGCAAGGAGAGGGGCCCACTGCTTTCACTAAAGATCCGGTGGTGACCAGAGACAGCCGGTTAAGAACAGTCTGAAATCAAAGACCCGGCCTGTTTGACCAAGGGAGAAGCTGGCAGAGCACAGTGGCCTGGAACCCGGGCCACCCAGATCAAGGTGGAAGGCAGAGCTGGAGGAATTCCCAAATGACTGTGTCATTGCTATGCTTGCTCGCTTTCTGCTGACATTTACATGGTCAGAGTTTATGGACACTCATCCCACCGCTTGTCACCAGACCTGCACTACACGGGGCCTTTCTTAACCTGACTGAGCAGTGTTTTCTGAGATATGGCCCTAAAAGCACAAGAAACTAAGGGGAAAAAAGTAAAGTGGGCTTCATGAGAATGAAAATGCTGTGGCTCAAAGACCACGATTGAGGAAAAAGGGCAGCCCCCAGTGTGCTCTCCATCTTCCTCTCTGTTGTAGGAGGCTTCTTGTCCGTTTCCCAGCTGCCCAGACTCCCGAAATAACCACACAGAATCCATATTATCTAAATCACTGCTTGGTCCATTAGCTCTAGCTTCTTATTTTCTAGCGCTTACATCTTAATTTAACTCATCTCCATTAATCTGTGCATCACCACGAGGTTGTGGCCTACCAGCAAAGTTTTACCACATCTGTCTCCTGTGGCAGCTCCATGGCTTCTCTCTGACTCCGCCTTCCTTCTCCCAGCATTCAGCTTGATTTTTCCCTGCCTAGCTCTGTTCTTCCCTGCTCTGCTATGGGCTCAAAGCAGTTCTTGATTAATCAAGCATACAGAGGGGAATCCCACATCATCTAACACTGTGACCTTTAAACACAGTTCCTCATGTTGTGGGGACCCCCTCCCTATCATACAATTACTTCATTGTTACTTCATAACTGTACTTTCGCTACTGTTATGAATTGTAATGTAAATATCCTTGGAGATAGAGTTTATCAAAGGGGTAATGACCCACAGGTTGAGAACCACTAGCCTACAGGGAGGAACTATTTGCAGCTCCTGTGTATATTAAGAAACGTGTGTCCAGAATCACGAAGAACTGCAGCTCAGTGATGAAAAAGACAAACTGCCCAGCACAATTATGGTAAGGGATATAGACTGATGTCCCTCAAGGTGGAGCACAAGAGGGTGCGAACATGGAAACCGTCAGGATGCGTGAGGAGAGCAAGAACGAAGCCAACGTGCAAACGGCTCCATATTCAGCAGTGTGTCTTCAGTAAGAAACATTAGCAAGAAGGGAGAGAGAGAGAGAGAGGCTGCCGACCGGCTCATGAAATGCTCCTCTGGGAATCCCTTTGCCCGTTTCTTCAAAATGTTTTGTGAGGATTATCTCAAGAGCTAACAATTCTCTCCCTAAGTTGGTACTCATGATAAATGAAAATTGCTTCCACATAAAACCTCACTATCAAATCTTTCCCCCAGCACTGTGTTTCTAATAAGAACACCAGATGGAAACAGCACAGATGTCAGCAGAGGAGTGGGTATGTTCACGTGATGCAGGGCTATCCAGCTCTGTGAAGTGGAGTACTGTGATAGTCTCGACATGAGTCGATCCTGAGAACACTCTAGGGAAAGAAAGCAGCGTCAAAAGCACCTAAGGCACGGTTCTGTCTCAGTGAGCTCTAGAGAAGGAACCCCACAGAGCTGAGAGCTGGGTCGCCTTGTCCAGGGTCTGAGCAAGAAAATAACAGGATGGAACTTTTAATTGATATGAAGTTCCTTTTTGGAGTGAGGAAAATAGTCTAAAATTAGGTAAGGGTGAGAGTTGTGTAATTCTATAAATTTGCTGTTAAACTGAATTTTTACTCATTTTATTCATTGTGTGTGGGAGAGAGAGGTGTGTGAGGGGCATGAAATCGAGCAGTGGAGTAGATGGACATATATGTCAAAGTGCACATTTGAAAGTCAGAGGCCAGCTGGCAGGAGTTGGTTCTCCCCTGCCCACATGTGGGACCTGGTAATTGAGATCAGGTTGTCACGCCAGCATGCAAGTGCTTCTGTACACTGAGCCATTCTGCAAGCCCTGATCTGTATTCTTGAAATGTAACTAAATCACAGTGAGACTATTAAGATAAAAATTAATACTATGAAGTAGATAACGTGGTAGTTTAATAACTGAAGCTCCTGTATTTATTGACGGCCACACCGTGCTGATGACAAAGCCAATGCTCTAAAGCAGTGGTCAGCTCCAAAGCTTGGATGCTGACCACAGTGTGATCTTCCAAGGCTTTGTTTGCACAGAGAGGTAGCTAGAAGGGGCTTTAATGTAGGACCTATGTTCTTAGACTGGGGGTGGAGCCATAATTCTAAAATAAATCACCCTGGCTCACCATTTTATTGAGGAGTGGCCTGAGGACGTGGAAACGGCCTGATGGATGGTCAGAGCACAGAAGTTTTGGTGCATCACAGAGGACATGTCCTGGGATCGGTCCAGGTGCCCCGACAGACTGATGTGTTTCAGCATGATCTGCTGACCCTGTTGAAACAGTGGACACCTTGGCTGCATTCCAGGTACACTGGTTCAGACACACAGCACCATGGGACTTTTGTCATCTGGGTGAATGAGGCCAGAGGTCCTGGTAATGGCTGATAGGTCTCAGGACACAGGGCCTTGCTGACTGAGGGGTTTCAGGGAGTGCTAGTCTCTTCCTGGCCTTTGAACTCTTGGGGAATGACAGGCTGATGTGTGCACGGTGTGGTGATCCCAGAGCAGGGCTCCAGAGGACCCATTGCGGGACATTATCTCACTGTGCTACCCAAGCTGTCCTTAAACTCACGATCCTTATGTCTCATCCTCCTGAGTACCGGGATTACTGGTATGTACCATATCTGACTTAATTCTCCTTCAAAGTTAAATCAGTTATGATAATATCAAGTTTTAAACAAATTCTCAATATTCACCTAATATTTGAATACTTCAGTGTGCCCGATGCTAATGTGCCGTGATTCTAGACCTGTAGATAGAGAAATGCTTGGACAGTTTTACATAAAGTGCAGATGGGGCTACTGCTAATGCCTGGTGTTCTATAGACCTGTCATTGGCTTTGCGGTTCCTGCCAGTGACCCTTGTACTTGAGCATCAAAGCACTCACGTCTCTCTCGAAGACTGTAAACCAAGTCAACACATCCTGGGGTTATCACTGACGTTCGCTCTGTTGCCCTTGTCTCCACCCCCTCTCCCCTGTGTCCTACAAGACTAATTATTACAAAAGATTTAAGAGAAACTGGGGAGAAGGGTGGCAAGCTTAAGGCCTGCCTGGCCGATTTACTGTCTCAAAATTAAAAATACAAAGAGGGCTGGGCTTTGTACCCGCCCCCCCACTCCATCTAACTGCTGTTTCCTATTGCTTGTGTGAATCTGTATTCTATTTTCAGATGGTTTCCTCCCTGTAGACAGTACTGAGATCCTTTTGGGGTATCCATAAATAGGCAAACCTCATTTGCAGTTTCAGGACTTTGCCCATGGGGTGACCCATCTGCCCATTTTCATATTTGCCCTTGTGGTTGGAGAACTTGACAAAAATGGGAATCACACTTCCTTTAAGAAGCACAAACATGCAAATTACTTTAAACCCGCTTCTCCTCACATGCTCCAGGGGACTGGCTTCATGCACAAGGCCTGTAGCATGTGGGATTTGGGATTTGTGATGAGCCTGTGGGCCATGCCTGGGGTTAGGGGGAAGAGGCAAGGGGTCCCTAAACTTGAAGGTTAGTGTTAGGAATTCAGCTATCCTCTTGTGTACTTCTAGCAATTTTAACCAGTGGAGAGAGAATAAAACACTTAGCAATAGGAGTGTATAGTGACATTAAAAGCGTTGGGTGTGCTCTGCTTTCCAGCTGGAGGCCTTTGTCAAATGAATCACCAGCCATACCTGTGGCACTGATCTGGAAGAGCACCCCCTGCTGCTTGAGGGCTTCCTTCCAGCATTGCACCTCTGTGCTGCCAGTCTTGGGATGAGAGTTCTTCACTTGGCCATCATTCGCAAGGTGTGGATACTGAGATACAGGATTAGAAGCCTAACTGCTAATTTAGAATGAGATCTTTGTTTTCTAGGAAGAGATCAGATTGATTTAATGATTCCTAAAAATAGCATAGGCCACTGAAGTGTCAAGAGATGAAACGAGGGGCCTTTAGGGTCTGGTTGGGGTTGAGGGTTCATCGCCATCCTGCACATGACTTAAGGCAGTGAAACCCTTGCTCACAGAACTGTGCCCTGAGAGGACCCCATTGTTTGAAAAGGCTGAGACAAATGGGATGGTCCACTTTCAATTCCACGTCGGGACGTTGGCAACATGAGGGCCACAGAAGCACTGTGGCCTTGCAGGGGGACAAAGGTGCCTGAGGACCCCTGGACAGACCACGATGCCTTCTGAAGTGACCGTTGCTAAGGAATATCCAACCATGGTCTTTTACATAGGTTTCTTGAAGTGGAAGATGTCTCAGGACCATCTATAGATTCTATTTTGAGCTGTGGAAGAATGGTGTATCTTGCAGGATGGCTCAGCATATATGGAGTTTGCTGCCAAGCTGACTATGTGAGTTCCTTCCCTTGAACACACATGGTGGAAGGAGAGAACTGATTCCTGCATGCTGCTCTTTGACCTTCACATGTGCCCTGGAGCATGCAAGCGCCATACATACATGCATACCTGCACACATACATACATACAGACAGACAGGCAGACCGACACAAAGTATTTCCAATGTATGTCATGGCTAGCTGTTATGGAAAACATACCTACATATTTGGATGAATTTTTTTTTAATGTTAAAGTAAAATTCTAGCCGGGCGGTGGTGGCGCACGCCTTTAATCCCAGCACTCGGGAGGCAGAGGCAGGTGGATCTCTGGGAGTTCGAGGCCATCCTGGTCTACAAGAGCTAGTTCCGGGACAGGCACCAAAGCTACAGAGAAACCCTGTCCCGAAAAACCAAAAAAAAAAAAATTCTAAAATGAATGCATTACCCTGGCTGTTGTAATTACCCTTCTGATGGGAAATTTGATCTCCATGATCCACTTTCTCTGCTAGGAATTAGTATAAAAAGAAATGACAGTTTAATTGCAAGTTACAAACTGTGATGCAAAGTCATTATCCTGAAAGGTTTGTGAGTCTGAGAGAGTAAAATCTCCGGCAGCTTCCAAACTGTCAGATCTAATGCACAGTGAGCTGTGGAATTAAGACCGGCATGGATAGGCCTCTGCACCCTCAGCACGGAAGCTTTCCATTCTGAGCACCAATGTCAAGGACAGGAGTCAGCGACCCTGGGAGCCCTGATGCGGCAGAGGCACCCTTGGGAGCCTCAGCTAGGTTGTACCATCTCAACCTGGTAGCTGTTAAGATACTGAGTGCTCTCATTCCTTTTGGTACACACCTTCTGCAGTCTCTGAGTTTTCAAAGAAGCATGTTGATGTGCACTGTCTATAAAGCAAAGAGCGATAGATCCAAATCTGAGTGTTTAGAGACAGTTGCAATAATATAGGGTATTTTTGCTTATTAATGGAAGTGCATCAATATTTGAACCTTCTGAGGAACGTGGGATGCATTTTTGTGTAGGTGGAGTTTCTCTGTGTCCCAGCAGCCGCTCCTGAATGTTCGGCTGGTAGCTCAGGTGTGTTACTAGCTAACTCTTCTGTTTTGAATTAACCCATATTTCTTATCTACCCTCTGCCACATGGCAGTACATTCTTTCTTCCCTCGGCATCTGCTCCTGACTCCTGAGACGCTGCCCTTCTTCCCAGCATTCTCTCTGACCTGAAAAAGCCTGCCTAGCTATCAGCCAATCAGCCTTTTATTAACAGGGATATCAACACATTCTCACAGTGTACAGAAGGATGATTTTCTAGAGTTTTTCTGTTGTCAGCTTGCCTGAGTCCCTATTCTCCTTGAATATCATCCGTACAGCTCCCTCGTTACTGGGACAACCAAAAAGATGCACCATTTGTAAACTAATCCACAAACAGCACTGTCCCTACTGAAGAGAGTGGGATTTGTATACTTTATTATCAGGAGCTAGTGTCTCCCTGGCTTTTGCCCACTAAGACAGTGTAAAACATAATAGTGGGTTTCTGTTACTGAAAAACCAGGATATGAAACTGAAACTGTCTTATTGCCAGTTTAAACAGAGAATGAAGGCCATGGCAGGGACGCAGATATTCTGAAGCAAACTTTGTGAGTCTGTATGTGACTTTCCCATACCCATCATGTCACAAATTAATTTGTGAGGAATTGCTTTGGATCATCTCTGACTTTATTTTACATTTAACTTTTTGCGTTTCTCTCTTCAGCAGTCTTATCTGGGATAGGCATTGCTTTCCATCGGAGAGGACTGGTATATTCCTGATTTACCTGCAGTGTGCCCTTAGCTTGATGAAAACCTCTCAAGAGGGCAAGCACTTGTGGGTGGTGTTCACTGGCTGTGGATGTGAGCACAGTTGAGCAAATGCCAGAAATACCCAGTATGAACGGCTGGTAGACCAGTCTGCCTTCCCTCTGCTCTTCTCTGTCCTACCACATCCTTGAGTTCAAATATCTGCAAGATAAGGAAGGTGCGTTATCTGGACCTCAGTCCAGTGCACCCTGATTACTTCATGGCCTTAAGCAACTTCAGGATCACGGGACAGCCTCAGACTTGGGAAGCCAAGCAAGTGCAGGTGTGCTCATGTGACTTGGGGCAACTTATGGCACAGAAAACTTAAAGCGTAAGGACGTTGTTGTTGCTATTTTTCAGTGCCAGGGAACAAGCCCAGAGCTTTGTGCAGGGCAGGTAAGTGAACTAATACTGAGATACATGCTCAGACCTTGGATTTTTGAGAAAGAATTCCATATGTAGCCCAGTATGGCTTTAAGCAGGGTATTCCGTAATGGCCTGGTGCTGGCTAGTTTTTATGTCAACTTGACACAAACTAGAGTCATCAGAGAGAAAGGAGCCTCAATTAAGAAAATGTTGCTATAAGATTGGGCTGTAGGCCATTTTCTTAATTAGTGATCTGTGGGGGAGAGCTCGGTCCACTGTGGGTGCTGCCACTCTTGGGCTGGTGGTTCCGGGTTCTGTACTAACCATACAGAACAAGCCAGTAAGCAGCTCCCCTCCACGGCCTCTGCATCAGCTCCTGTCTCCAGGTTCTTCCCTGCTCGAGTTCCTGTACTATGTGGAAGCATAAGCCAAATAAACCTTCCCTCTGCAAGTGACATTTTGTCGTGGTGTTCTACTACAGCAGTAGAAACCATAACAAGACCTCAGTGCTATATTGTGGCCACGTGATTAGTTTTTAATTTAACTATCTCCCCTATGACAAAAAGTGCATGTATAATAAAACAGCCAATTAGCAAGGATTCTGTTCGTATTATTTCCCATCAATATTTTTGGAAGATGGGAAATGTTACTGATGGTCAGAGGAAGTGGTGGTTAATACATTCACAGACATCTTATCTGAATCATTGGACAGAGTCAGCATGATCTAGGTGCATAGTGCCTTAAGGGGACAAATCTCCTGTGGTCAACCACCTTAGTTAATATTCAGTGAATAAAGAGAAGCGAGATTTCCAGAGGACGGGTTCCGTAGACGGCTGTGATGTCAAAGTGTGCAGGCTTTGCGTGGGTTGAGAGTTGGAAGCCATTATCAACCCTTGTAGGGAGTGGAGATGGAAGCTCCCAAGTAAGCAAAGTCCAGAGTGGATGTGTATTTTGACCATGGGCACAGCACCCTGAAGGCCTCAGACCCATGGGATGATAGGCAAAGCCAGTACTAGTATCTGTCAGACTGGAGAGAGATGAGGAAATGCCCCTCAGCGGTCCCAGGATGAGCGTTTGTGGATGACTGTCCAGTGTGTGCAGTAGCAACCGCAGCTCTTCCCTCAGATGCTCACAGCCTGAGAAGGCTCACCTGAGAGTCCTCCTTCCCAGACCACCTAACCTCTCCCCTCTGCTGTGCCTGACGAGCTTCCCCATTGTGGTGGTAGTGGCCGAAGAATCCCAACTAACCCCAGCTTCACACACATGTCCGTGTGTCTGTCCATTTTCATTTTCTCACTACCCCATCCACGGTCCTGGGAACCGAGCTGCCTGGGTCATGGTAAACCTGAGTGAAATCAGTCAACGTGTGCACAAGGACCGGACTGAAAAGGCAGGTTTACAGACACGGAAGGGCTTCCAGGAACTAGAAACGGTTCTGTGATGCCCAAGCGTGTGATGCATCCTCGAGGATCTGGACCCAGACAAACACCATGTAATTTCAGTGTGGACGGAATGAGCAAACAGCCTGTCCCCATGCTGGCCTGTCAGACCTCATGGTAAACTGAGAGATGGGCAACTCTGGAAAGGACAAGGCAGAGAGAGACAGAATCGTAGCACCAACTGGCAATCCTTCAATATAAATACCAAACAGACACACCTTAAGTGTAGGGCATCTTTAACTCGGGGGGACATGAAGGGGTAAGGCTGCGATCTAAGATGAAGATTGGACATGCTACAGTTTAAAATATTAGGGATGGTTTTGATCAGTTTCTAGAGAAAATACAGCCAGCCAAACTTGTGTTTGAGTGCACCATTTGGGAGACACTCCAGAGAAGAAGAGGCGAGGGAATAGGACCGACTCTGCCGAGAAAGGGCCTCAAGGCAGGGCACCTCGAGCGAGCTCCCATTTGACACCAGTGCTGCTCACTGCCTTGTCTCAAAGACTGGTTTCTGAGAGCATGCGTGAGCTAGCAACTGTAGAAAATTATCTTGCTCGGCCCTAACATTTTCGGGGGCACATCCTTGACCGTTAAAGAAATGTAGCTTCCCTTGCTTCAACAACACAGAGAAGGCTGCGGAGGAAAAGAGGCGAGCTGGAGCCGGAGGCATCGTGGGCTTGTGCATTGCAAGCTGATGCACGGGAAGATGGACGCCGAGAGGCTGTGATATCAACTCTGATGGTGCCCACTGGAGTGAAGGCTCTGGTGCTTATGCCTAGACTCTCCAGAACTTGAACTCCAGGCTTGTGATTTGAATCAAGAAAACCCAGTTCCTCTGAGGAGGGAGCCAAGGACGGAAGCTCCCTGCATGCTCCCATTAGGAACAAGATGCATATTCAGTACTCAGGTAAGTGATGCGGGATGCCCTTCTGTATGCTGTGAAAATGTGCTGTTTTTATTAGTTGATAAATAAAGCTGCTTCAACCTATGGCAGGGCAGAATATAGCTAGTCAGGAATGCCAAACTGAATACAGGGAGAAAGAAGGTAGGGTCAAGGGAAATGCCAGCAGCCGCCGTAGAAGCAAGATGTGATGTAACAAGCCATGAGCCTTGTGATAAAATATAAACTTATATAAATGGGCTAATTTAAATGTAAGAGCTAGCCAGCAATAAGCCTGAGCCATTGGCCAAACAGTTATAATTAATATTAAGCCTCTGAGTGGTGATTTTGAACGCAGCTGTAGGACCAGGTGGAAGACAGAAAAGCTTCTGGAACAGATAAGGAATCAATTTTCCTAGTGGTCTGTTGAAATGGATTGGAAGGAAAGTTGCTGGTGACTCAAAAGGATGTCATGTGAAGGATAAGATAATCAAGCACACTCGATGATCCTGTGATTGGAGTTTCCCTGTGGGGTTTCATGACCCAGGACTGGTGTTTCCCCCTCATTGGTTACATGTCAGCTTTAATCCCACGCAATCTGATCACGTAAATTCTCTCTCAGCCATCCTGCCACATTTTCTGGTGGCAGAATGGATATGTTTATTGGGCAGGCACAGCTTGGATTTTTTCTGGTGGTAGCATTTTATTGATTTGCTCTTTTGTAATCAAATCAAATAAGCAAACCTGACTAGGGCCCTGAGCAGCGAGAACAGGGCTTAACTGCTGGATTTGGGCTGGATTTGTTATTTTGTAAACTTTTGCTGATGGACACACTGAACCATGCAACATGAGATAGGAAGTGTGATAAACTGCACACATTAGCCACAGAACGAAGTCCGTTTTTATTCTAGCCCATCCAGATAGCGTGGCACTGGCTGCGGAGGAGAAGGCCTGTGTGATGGAGCTTCTATAACTCAGGCAAGTGTGATTCCAGTCCAGAGACAAGACTTCTTTTCAGCCTGGAGGGCCTTTCCTTCACGGGGCCTCAAACTGTGACTACATTTTACATATGTTTTCAATGTTAGTAGTTAAAGAAAAACAGTAGAAGTCAATCAAAAATTTAATTTTGGAAATGGGATCTATTAAGACACACGTGAACAAAACGCTGATTTTTTTAATCCTTGAGCCACCTATTTAAGACGTTATGTTGACCTAGCAAACATTTTTCATTTGCACCATGGGGAGTATAAGTTTTTAGCCAGGGAGAAGCAGAGGGCAGAGTAGCCTATGAATTGCTTGTATTCACAAAGGTAATCAGAGGAATCAGTGAGTCGGCTACTTCGCCTTTCATAAGGTGCAAGGAAATTGTTCCCAGCAGGCCCTTTGCCGAGTCTCAGTGGCCGTTCACTCCTTGATTCTGCTAACACTGCATGTGGGAAATTAAATCTAAATCAACCTAAAAAGTACCTTCCCCCTTTGTCTGCCTCCCCCACCATGTCTGGGAGGAGACCAGGGGGGCTTAGCAAGTAAGGTGCCGGAACTGGATCCCATTATACACGAAAGATTTATAAATGTTTCTGCTGTGTGTGTGTGTGTGTGTGTGTGTGTGTGTGTGTGTGTGTGTATGTATGTATGTGTGTGTAGACTATGTTTAGGGCAAAAGGGCACAAGGCTGTTCTCGTTCAAACTGGGCATTCACAAACTAGTTGGGAGAAACTTCCAGTCCTGTTGGTGAGCGGACTAAAGACCCTTTGCTTAGGGGGATGCACAGACAAGCACAGAAGCCAGTTGAATGCAAGTTACCTCTGTGAATCTGAAGCCCATGGAGCTGGGTTCTCCAGCTGCCACATATGCTGTCCTTGGCAGCAGCGAAACTGACAGCATGGGATCCATTACAGATGCGCTGGAGTCCCGGCTGCTGATCTTGAAAGGATTGGAAGGGGTCAGGTGCTGGCGTTCAGTTGCCTGGCGCTGTAATCCTAGTGGGGAGGGACAGATTGGAGTGACCTGTGATTTTCAGGTTTCCTTTTGATCTTCTGAACCCCTAATTTGCCTGCCTGGCCACGTGTGCCTTCCAACACAGTCAATGTCCCTCACCTTCCCTACAGGGCGGCGCACCTGTTTCCCAGCACACCCTTTGAAGTGAGCTGCAGTGAAGGCCTCCTTTCCCAGGGCACCATCACTCACCTGCTTCTCCCGACCTTCCCTGACCCACTCAAAAATACTAACTGTAGAGTTCAGACTGGTTCAGGCTGGGGAACTTGATGTGGTCTCTTTGCATTTTGATTTCCAAAAGAAAAGTATATGCCCTGGCTTTTTAAAGGCATTTGAAACCAGAAACTATCAAATAAACATTAAATGGGGTCTCTGTTTTACAGCACCCCAGGGTCATTTGTAGGTCCTAATGGCTTCTTCATGAAGACCTGAAGGAGACCCGAAGGAGGCTCTTTCTTGCCTTGTTTCCCCTGAGCTACATGAACACTGTTGTGGCATTCATGTGGACTCACCTCTTATTTTCAAGTGATTTTTTTTAACTTACCAAATAATTTAACCATTTATCTGCCAGCCCTGTCTAGATCCTGTGTGCTTCTGTTTAGATATTGCTTGATAGCAATTATTTAAAAGCAGACTTCTTGGTTTCCCTTGCTGCTTCTGGTAAACAAAAGCAACAGGTTGGTTTCCCCAATCTAACGAATGTCTTTCGTTACAGAAGGCAAAATCTAGATGAAAACTGGAGACCTTCAAACCTCCTGGCCTCCAACATTAAGTGGTAAAGCAGATTCCTTAAGGATGGGTGTGGGGGCTTTGCTTCCTTTACTTCTTAAGCAATAGGACTTTCAGGCTTATCAATCAATCAATCATCGCAGTCCAGCCTCTTGTCTTTGACATGGGTGGTGACGGAGGCCCCTCTGCTGGTCGAGGATGGAGTGGTGAGACCAGAATCCTCTGGTTTGCACCAGCCCAGACTAGCTGTGGGCGAACAGTCAGCCTCTCGCACAAGAGTAGCCCTTGTTGGTTCCCCTGGCTGAGCAGTGTGGCCTCTCACCTGCCGGGGTTGCTCTAAACCTGGAGATGCCGTTCTTTGGTTGCGAGGACAATTGCTGTCTCTACAGACGACAGTTGGCTCGGCCCAGTGTTGAACGGTCCTGGTGAGGGTGGGCCTGTGTACAAAAGTGAGCAGCCAGGCCAAGTTCCTTTTCTCTGTTGCTTCCGCAGAGACCATGGCACACTAGTTTTCTAGCCCTTTCGTCCACGCCTCCTTGAGCAACACTTGGTGGTCTGTAAATGAAGGCAATGATAGGCAACCGGTTCCCTGCCAAGGGCTGCCGAGAATGTCTGAATAAAATTGTCTCTGAAGACCCATGTAAACAGACCCAGAGAACTTTGACTTAGCTGTCTCGGTATAGCATCTCACCGCAGTGTGTACTTATTTCATTCAGGTCTGGTTTGGCGGGCATGGAGCTGGGCAGATGGTAGTGCCTGGGGAGTGGCTGTAGGCCTTGGAGTCTGATGCAGTGTAATTCCATGGCTTCATTAAAGGCAGAAAGTGTCTGAGTACTAAGCTATGCTGGCAGTAGGCTCTAGTTCTTGATAAAGGGACTGTTGGGAGCGCACAGAGGAGGAGAGAGTGAGAGATGCCTGGCCTGTGCAGGAAGTATGCGGAGCTTCCTGTTGGAGCCTGTGCTGTCTGCCACTGCTATAACATCCGGGTAATAAAGAAACTTCCTCATTCTGTGATACAGCAGGAAGTTCTGCCTCTAGAGGGGAAAGTGCGATGGAGGTTCCCATGACAACTGTCCAGGCTTCCCCTGGGCTTAGAAGTTGTTTTCTTGAGAAGGAATTTGAATAAAACAGAGAAGGTAGCTCAGAACATCTCCCCGAGACCTCACAGACACAAAACTGCTGGGAAGCCTGAGCCAAGGAAAGAAGCTTGTTCTTGGAGGACTGGGGATTCCGAGCTATAAGCTCTCACGACACAGACAGAACACAAACCAAACAGAGTCCACAGCATCTGAGTGTTCCGTGGGATCCAAGTGCCGTGTGTGCATGTGCGTGTGTGTGTCTGTCTGTCTGTCTGCCTGCCTGTCATTCAGAGTGTGTGTGTGTCTGTCTGTCTGTCTGCCTGCCTGTCATTCTGTGTGTGTGTGTCTGTCTGTCTGTCTTTCAGTGTTTATGTGTGTGTCAGTGTGTATAGGCATGAGTGTGTGTCTTTTAGTGTGTATGTGTGTGTACATTTGTGTGTCTGTTTCTCAGTGCATGTGTGTGCACGTGTGTGTATATCTATCTTTCAGTGTGTGTACGTGTGTATATCACTCTTTCAGTGTGTGTGTATATGTGTTCATGTGTGTATGTGTGTATGAATGTGTATGTTGACTTAGCCTTGCTCTTTCATGCTGTCTGTTCATCATCCTAAGATACAAATGAAAACAGAGCTAGAGACCTTGTCTTTTGTGTTTGCTTTTCTCTGTTGGGGTGTTTGGTCGAGGGCTGCGCCTCAGCTTGATGTTAAAGAGTGAAATGATTATTCCATTCTTAACAACCCGAGGCAGCAGCACAGTGTGGAGCTGAGCTGAGCTGAGCATTGCAGTTGGAGGTGGTTAAGACAGTGAAGCTTAGGTTGTCCGATTTACAATTAAAACTTAAAAACGGATGAGGAGAAGAGGGAAACACAATGGCTTTTAATGAGAAAAGACTAACTTAACAGAGTGACAGGGGCCGAAGGGATGGCCTGAGTCTGACATGATTTCCTCCAGCCAGGCTGAGCGACACCAGCGTGACCAGGTCACCAGCCCTCCTGTCTGCTCGTTAATCCCTGGGCCTGCACAGCTGGCCCACATCACCTGCAGTCTGGCAGCTCCATCCACAGCAGGATGAGTGACACTCACCCCTGATCCTGCCCAGGCCAGATGTTTGGAGACAGCGCAGTCTTGTGGATGAAACTGTCTTTTATCTTTGTGATTTGTGACAGCGCTCCATTTGATGATCAAAAGAGCCACCAATAACTCTGTCACAGGCATCCGTTCTGCCTCACCGTGCTAACACGAAGCCCTCCTCCACACGGGGAATCTTACTCACACCCTCCCCCGCCCCATCCTTTCCAGTTTAGGTCTCTGCAGGGTGAGCTGCTGCAGGTGCTGGCTAAGTTACACCTGCTCTGGCTCTCCCAGGATTCCTCTGCTGTCACTGGCTGTGGTGGGAGACAAGGTGGCCTGGGTTGCTTTGCTCCCTCCTTTCCAGAGAGAGGTTGGAGAGCTCTATTTCTTATGTGATAAGAAATGTGATGGCCATATGTTATTTTTTTCTCATTCATATATGCTTATTATTTATTTATTTGTTTGTTTATTTATTTTTTTGAGACAAGGTTTCTCTGTAGCTTTGGAACCTGTCCTGACACTAGCTCTTGTAAGTGAGGCTGGCGTCAAACTCACAGAGATCCAAGTGCTGGGATTAAAGGCATGCGCACCCCCACCAGGCTATTTATTTATTTTTAAATGTATTTGTCTCTTATATATTGCATCCCAACTGAAATCCTCCTTCCTATCCCCTCTCCCCATCCTTTTATCCTTTCCCTTCAGTAAGGGGTAGGCCTACCAGGGTTATCAAACATGGCATATCAAGTTATCACAAGACCAGGCACACCCCTCATATCAAAGCTGGACGAGACAACCCGTAGGAAGAAATTGATCCCAAAATCAATCAGAAGAGTCAGAGACACCCCTACTCCCACTGATAGAAGTCCCACAGGAACACCAAGCTACAGAACCATAACTTATGTGCAGAAGATAAGGTCAGATCCACGCATGTTCCTTGGTTGTTCATTCAGTCTCTGCGGGCCCCAAGGAATGCTGTGGGTTCTTGTGGTGTCTTGACCCCTCTGGCTCCTACAATCCTCCCGTGCCCTCTCGCTCAGGATTCTCTGAGCTCTTCTGAGGTTTGGCTGTGGTTCTCTGCATCTGCTCCAATCAGTTACTGAATGAAGTCCCTCGGATGATGATTATTCCAGGCTCTGGTCCACAAGTATAGCAGAGCATCAGTAGGAATCATTTCATGACTTGTTTTATTGCTGTTTTGCTGATTGTGTTTGGTCCTATTCTAGGTCGCTGGGCTAGCCAGCCTTTGGTTCCTAGTCTTCCAGGCAATGTCTGGCATGGGATCCCTCTTGTGGCTTAGGTCACAAGTTGGCCCAGTCATTGGTAGGCTGCTTCCACGAGTTACGTGCCCCCTTCACAAGCACGTCTTGTAGAAATGACTAATTGCAGGTTGAAGGTGTTGTGAATTGGTTGGTATCCTAATCCCTGCACTGGAAGTCTTGTCTGGCTCTAAGAGATGTCCAGTCACTTGTATTTGGTCTCAACCGTTCTGACAAAACTGAGATGGAATCTTAGAGTCATTTTTATTTCTGTTTCCCTGACGGCAAAGGATGTTGAACATTTAAGTGCTTCTCGGTCATTTGAGATGCCTCTGTTGAGAATTATGTTTAGATCTGTACATAATTGTTTCAAAATTTTTTAATTAATTAATTAATTTTGCATACCAGCCACAGTTTACCTAGGAGATCTCATCAATTTCCCCTTCCCAGAGGGGTCCATGTGTGTCCCTCTTAGGGCTCTCTTTGTTACCTGGCTTCTCTGGGGCTGAGGATTGTGGGCTGGTATCCTTTGTGTTACATCTAATACTCACTTAAGAGTGAGTACATACTATGTTTGTCTTTCTGGGTCAGGGGTACTTCACTCAGGATATTTTTTTTATAGTTTCATCCATTTAAATGCAAATTCCATATTGTCATTGATTTTTATCGCTGAGTAATATTTCATTGTGTAAATGTACCACATTTTCTTTATCCATTCTTTGGTTGAGGGGCATCTAGGCTGTTTCCAGGTTCTGGCTATTACATGTAATGCTGCTATGAGTATAGTTGAACAAATGTCCTTGTGGTGTGATTGAGTCCTTTGGGTATATGCCCAAGAATGGTACCACTGGGTCTTGAGGTAGATTGATTCCCAATTTTCTGAGAAACCGTCACACTGATTTCCGAAGTGGCTGCACAAGTTTGCACTCGGCCAGCAGTGGAGGAGGGACCTTCTGACCCCACATCTTCTCTAACACAGGCTGTCATTAGCGTTTTTGATCTTGGCCATTCTCAGAGGTATAAGATGATACCTCTCAGAGTCGTTTTGATTTGAATTTCACTAATGGCTAAGAATGTTGAGCAGTTCTTTAAGCGTATCTCGGCCACTTGGGGTGGCTTGCTTACAGTTTGGCTGCCAGTGCTGTCAACAAAGGAGTTGGGCAAAACTTCTGCTTCAAAATACGAGCCGGCTGGAATTTTTATAAATCCCTCTAGCTTTAGACAGGGCAGAAAGATGCTATTGGTCTCAGCATGTCTCAGAAGCCCATTCCTCTGAGGCAGATTTTTCCAGGCTGCTGCTAACAAGTATATTCCCATCAAGAGTGCCATGGTTTGACCCTGGTCTTCGGGCTGCTCCGTTGGGAGTTTTCCTATCTACCTTTCTCACAGCAACTCCCCTCCGAGTGCCACTATATATACCGACAGCTTCAATGGACTGGGTTTTAAAAGCACACATTACAGTGTATAAGAACACTAAAATAAAGCAAAAAAGTAAATAAACCCAGTTATATTCATAGTACACAGAAACACACACACACACATTAACACTCCATTATGTGAAGACAAAAATCAATAGGGGTAGTTACGTTATGTAAGTAAATAAGTTTACAAAGAAGCCAAAAAGCTTGACCCTGAATTCTTTCCTGGCTCTGTGGGTTGGTTTCATGGGGACATTAGTTCATCAGTGTCCTCTGTGTCCATTGAGGACACTGGGATTAGTTAAACATGCTGGGGACCATGCAAATGCCACCATGGGCACTGGTGTGCACATTCATGTGCAGGACATTGTGTGACCTTCTGCTTCTGGAGTATCCTGCGTTCACTTTGCATTATCAGTCACCCTCAGTTGTCCCAGGCCTGGGATTGTTGGGCGCATCCCTCTGGCCCCCTTCAGTGCTGGCAAACAGCTTGGTTATGGAGTGGCGGCCCATGCCATTCTCAGCAGCAGCATTGGCTCTGGCTTCTCTGCGCTTTGCCAAGTGTGTATGCTTAGCACACTGTCCTTGAGGGGAGCACGTGGCCCCTCACTGTGCTGTCATTCCTATTCCCCGGTGTCTAAGGGTGACAATGTCTTCTCATGCTCATTGGTCACGTGTGCCTCGTTTTTGGGGAAATGTATTTCACACTCGGACCCATTAAAAACAGATTTGCCTTCTTACTACCCACCTGTAGTTCCTTATGGGTTCCAATAATAGACCTTTATCAGATATGTAACGTTTAAATATTTCCAAGTCTGCGAGTATTCTTTTAAATTTTTTCCTAGTAATTCACTTTGTAGTACAAAATATTTTAATTTTGGTTAAAAGCAATTTTGTATTTGTTTTTCTTGTTTCCTCTGTCACATCTAAGAAACTATTGCTTCATTTGAAGTTGGAATGTTTACAAGCTACATCTCCCGCCCAGGATTCTGTCCTCTATCTCACTTTCAGCTATTGCTTTGAGTTATATTTTTATGATGTGGGAAAAGGTCTAAATTAATTCTTTTGCAGATGGCTAGAAGTTGTTTTAGCACCATTTATTGAAAGTCCTCTCCGATTACATTATCTTGGGATTCTAGTCACAAGCCAGTTGATCATAAACACACGGCTTTGTTTCTGGCCTCTCGGGTCTGGCTGTCTATGTGCGTGTCTGTTCTTTTGCTCACACCACATACATGAAGCACCAGTGGCCTCCAATATTGGGGAGTGTGTGACGATCAACATGGTTCTCCTTTTCAGAGACTCTAGCCATGAGATGCAGCAAGCTTTCCTGAAACCCCAGCCCCCAATCATGACACAGACACTTAGTAGTTATGAATGCCCAGCTTAGCTCATGCTTGCCCCACAAGGTCTTAAAACGTAATTCAACCAGTTTCTCTTCATCTATGTTTTGCCTTGGGTTTTTTTCCTTCCCTTCATTCTGTAGGTCCCACTTTCCTGATTCCCCCCACCAACTGTCTGGCAGCTGCCTGGCTTGCTGGCCCTTGGGGTTTCCCTCTTCTTCTTCCTTGTTCTCTGCTGAGCCTAGATTTTTCCTCCTACTTACTCTTTCTGCCTGTCAGCGCCCCCCATCCCTCTACTACCTAGCTATTGGCCATTTATCTTTTTATTAGACAAACCAGGTTTCTTACCCAGGCAAGGAGAAACAAATGTAACACACCTTTGCATAGCTAGAGTAACATTCCACAACATAAACAAATGTAACAAATCTTTACATACTTAAAGTAATATTCCACAATGTTTGTCACAGTGGCCTGGGGAGAATTGTGTTTCCTTGGAAAATGCTCTGTTACTACCACTAAAGGTAGCTTTAACTAAATCTCTGTTGTTCTAATAAAACTAGAGACTCAAAGGCTCCGGTAAAAACCTGTGAGCTCTGCCTAACATCTTCTCTTTGCCAGTGTCCCAGGAAACCTGTCTCCTTCTACAGGGCCCCAACTTAAAGCCCCTCCCTATTTTCCTCCCTCTACTTCCTGTCAGCTAGTTGCTAACCCCGCCTCTCTGAGCGCGGGTTAATTTTATTTCATATATGCAAATGCACCACATCTTCACATAGTCAGAGAAGAATTCTGCAACTTGACAAAATGTAATGCATTTTACATAGTTAAAGTAATATTTCACAACAGCTAAGAATTCTTTGAATGTCCATGGAACGCTCAGGATTAATTTGTTAATCTCTGAAAACAAGCAGCTGACAGTTTGGTAGGAGCGGGGTTGAATCTGGAGGTCAATTTAGGATGCCCACCTTTCCTAACCAGTATGAAAGGTCTTAAAGAATGTCTTTAAGCGTGTGAACTTGGGATTCCTTCCTACTTATTTAGGTTTCTTTCAAGGGGTTAATGGTTTTCAATGTGCACATCTACGTGGGTGTTGGGGGTCAAACCCGAACTCTGATACTTATGTGTCGAGCATGTGACTGTCTCCCCAGCTCCTAGCATCTTTCTTCCTACTAAAAAGTTTTTCCTAGTTACTTTGACACTTTTGTAAATGAAGTTTTAAAACTTGAGTGAAGATAGTATATTTTGTCCAAGAATTAACTTTCATTTTGATTGAAGAATTCCTCAAGGATTTGTTAGCAATTTACTTTGTGTTAGAGAAAACATCAAGTTCATAAGCGTCCTTCTTATGGCTCCACACTTGAGTTGTATACGTCTGGAACTGATGACATCTCTTTAGAGGAGGGACAAGCTCTACAGACCTCTGTGCAGCAGTGGAGCAAGGAGCCCTCTGCACATGGTAGGGAAGATGCACAGAATCATTTCTTCTCAAAATAACCATTTTGGGATAATTGTATTCTTCAGATTTTAGTCATTGTAATTCTGAAGTTCAATTAAGGACCTTCCTTTTGTCTAAAGAGACTATTTTAAGATACAACTTTTTTTTCTATAAAAATCGCCATAGGAGTCTACAGGGCCGGGAAATGCTTTGGGGACGCTGTCCCAAGTGTCTTGTGTCTCCTAGGAAGTAGTGCAGTTGTCAGGTTTCCTATCACAGGTATTAGGTCAGCAACGAGCATCTCCCAGATCTGCTGCTTCCGGTTACTCAGGCCCTGGCACTCTTGTTTAAATTCTCATCCTTTCTCAAACTGGGGTTGCGGGAGAATTCTTTTTTTCACTCTATTGGGTTCAAAGAAGACAAAGGGCACCGTTTGATCAGATTTTCTCTACAATACGCCAGGGCCTCAGGACAACTGAAAACTGAAATTCTTAGTTTGATGGACAGCTGGGGGAGCCAAGCGACTTGCAAACCGACGACTCCAACTGTCAGGCAGCTTCTCCCTCTAGTGGCCAGATCAAAGAAAGACGACTCAGGGTAACAGCCATTGGTCTGTTTACAACTTCAAGTTTGGGGACCTCCCCAGCCTTCCACAGGTGCAGCACAGGTTCGCGGTGCCTCCAATACTCGGCTCCCGTCCCCAAAGAACCAGAACGTTCCTAGTGTCTGCCAGTCAGGATCGCTTTCCCTTTTCTAGGGTTGTTAGATCCCGAAAACTCCGATGTGTTTCACCAAACGTGGCTGGAGAGCAGCAGCTATGGCTTTGTCCTCAGCGAGAGTGCTCCAACAGCAGACAAGGAGAAAATGGAAGACACTGGGAGTAAGGCACAGACCGCCAGCTTCCTTTAGGGACTGAGAAAGCATCAAAGCAAGTGACTGGGAAACGTGGTCCTTGCATCCAGGTCGGCCTTGTTCTCCAGGTAGAACGCGATAAACTGAAGTATTGGCTGTAAGAAGGTGGCTTAAGGAACACGTCTGTCCTTCTCATAGATGGGGCCTTGTCTCCACCATTAGAGAGAGGTTTGTAGTTGATGTTTATTTCTGTGTGTGTAAGGGGGAGGCACACAGGCCACGCCCACCGGTGGAGGACCAGGACCCCTTTCCAAAGCTGGTTCTCTCTTCCACCATGTGGGTCCCTGGGATGAACTTAATGCCAGGCCTTGTGGCAAGCCTTGCTTTTACTACTTTTCTTATTCTCAGCTGATTGAGGTAGCACATGATTAGAACCCTAGCGCTCAAAAAGTCTGAGGCAGGAGGCTCGGGATTTGGAGACGGGGAAGCCAGCCTTGGCTAAGTAGCAAAATAGTATCTCAAATTTTTTTCTTTTTACATTTTAAAGAGTCATGAAATGAGTAAATTGATCAACTATCAAGAAAAACATCAGGAATTATTCCTCATAAATTTATAAAACAGCATTGTCAACACCCTTGGAATCCATGGCCTGGTGCCCCATCCCGTGGGCAGGGTTCCGTGCAGTAAGCATTTACTCTAAGGTCTCCCGCATGTGGCTGCCGACCTTGCGAACATCCGCCCACCCCTGCTTCTTTTCCACCTTCATCTCCAGCTAATTCCTCAAGCCGGAAAGCACGGTGCTTTTGTTTACACAAGGAGTTGGTGCAGTGCGCTGCAGCGGCAGTCTGCACGATGGCAGAAGGAAAGCTGGATGCTGGGAGGCCAGCAGAGGTGACCAGCTAACCTGGCTTTGTGGCTGTATATGCAGGCAACGGCCTGAGTGTCTGAGGGAAGAGGCTGGCTGTGGTCAGCTCCTCTAGGCCACCGATTCTGTTGACCTTTTTGAGTTTACTTTGTTTTGGATATCTTGATCTAGGGTAAGTGCAGGGACAGAGCTTTCAAGAATGTCTTAGAGCCTCAGAAAGAGACCTCAGGTTCCTTTCTGTGTGTCACAACCTCCAAGGCGTAAAGGAGACCTTCAAGTTGATAAGGACGTCTCCCTAAAAGCGGGAGAGGTAGTATGTTCAGCAGTTCCAGGCGAAGCTTGGAAGCAGGACTCCTGGGAGCAGGAATAAGTGATTCATAAAACAGTTTCCATCAATCCAATATCCCCAAATTTTACAAATACTAAGTCTTTCCGGTATGCAACAGGAGGAGATGAAGACCAAAGGTGGCATGTCAGGCATCTTGTGCTCAGTTTTCCTGGATCTTTGTTGAGCATCTGTGCTGACTTTATGACTTTTGTGTTCCTATCAGATACGGCAGCTGTTCCAGTTGGAGGGGTGTTTTGTCTTTCGTTTATTATATATTTTCATTTTGGCATTTCTCGACCGCTTGAGTCACGTTATAAGTTTGTGTCTGTGCTGCGTGTGCAGGAGTTGAATCTGTTGGCAGGAGAGCAAACAGGTGTGACAGAGAAGGGAGGGAGCACCATGGCTGATGTCACTCCATCCTTGTGCGGTAGCTGTTGTGTGTGGCCCTTCTCCTCTTCACACAGGAGACATCCTCCAGAAGGCTCATGTGCGGAAAACATGGTCCCCAGCTGGTGGTGCTGTTGAGCGCTGTTTAGATCCCACAGCTGAGCTGCTGGAAGATGCATCCCAGTGGAAGAAAGCGTGTTCCTGGGGCAGCTACTCTCTCTGCCTCTCTCTCCATCTCTCATCGTGTCTCTTTGTCTTTCTCTCTCAGATCTATAGAGAGTTCATTTAATTTACCTATCACCCATCGATAGGTACCTAGATCGATTCCCTGTCTTCTCTACACCTTTTACATACAACATATATTGTATGTTTGGTAAATGCCCTCCTCCCAATCCTTTCGTCCTCCCTTGCAGTTAGCACCCTCTTATATATGGACCCTTTGGCATCATACCCATGTCTGCCAGTCACTCACTCTGACAGCCACTACTCTACCCTGTTTCCTTGAGACTGATGTCTTCCGGGTAGCCATGTAGCTGAGATCACACTGCCTGTTCACGTCCCTTAGCGTCCTGTTGTCCTGGATGCAGGATTCCTTCCTGTCCATGGCTTTGTGACATTCTTTTGTGTAGACATGAATGTTTTCTTGATTTCTTCATATGCTGAAAAACATTTGCTTGTTTCCACATTTTTCTCCCCTAATAAGAATAAATACTATTTCAAGCAGCAATAATATAAGGCATTTTAATACAGTACTTATCAATTCTTTGAGAATATCGTGCAATGTATTTTGATTGTATACGACACCATTCATCCCTCCAACTCCTTCTAGGTTCATCCCACCTTCTACTCTACACAGCTCACCAGGATCTTTTAACAAAATAAAACAAAACCATGGATTCCAATCTGTGCCGCCCTAGGTGTGGGCGAAGGCTCAACCTACCATGGCTGCATCATTGAAGACAACTGACTCATTCCCCAGCAGATGTTGCGACTGTTCATACCTTCTCAGTTTGTGGTGGGAACTCAGGAAGCTCCTTACTCCCCCTTCATACTAGAATGCTGTCTGGCTTGACCCTTGAAGGGCTTGTGTAGGCAGCCATAGCTGCTCCAAGCTCGTGAGTGTAATGGTCATGTTGTGTCCAGAAGACAGGCTGGGACCTCTGACTTTTACAATCTTTTTGTGCCTTCTTTGGAGCTGGTTCAGGAAACCATGTATACAATTGATTTAAATGTTCCATTTGTGACTGAAGACTCCACTGAAGTTTTAACTTCCCCAAGTACTTATCACCATCTTGACCATATTTTATCACTGTCTCTCTCCATGCTAGGCAAATTTTATATTTATGCATATGTATAGATATCTATGTATGCATGCCTACCTATATACATGTATGTGTCTATGTGCATACATTTCCTGATCTTAACTGTGTCTAACATTGCAATGATGTTGGAAGTACAGTTATCTCCTGGGGATAGTGATTTTATTTCCTCTGAGTGGCTATGCGGAAATGAGAGTGGTGAATTCTGTGTCAAAGTTCTAGTTTTAAGTTTTGAGATTCTCCTTATTGATTTCAATAGTGACTATCCCAGGTTCTGTTCCCAGCAGTGGCGCTGGAGGACAATTTGACTTCTACATCCTTGCCAACACCTGTTATTTTTGTAAATTTTTGACAATAGTCTAACAGGTGTGTGCTTACTGTGGTTTCTTTGGCCTTTCCCTGATGGTTAACGATGCTGAACACCTTTTCATACACCTGCTTGGCCACAATCAGCCAGGGCCCAGGGTCACACCAACCACTGTGATGGCCAGGAGAGTTTGCTCCTACAGCCTTTGATTTTGGTTTCTCTCACTGCGTGTCGCCTCACTTGGTGGAACAGCTTAAGCAAATAACCAGTAGCAGCATAGCTAGGAAGGGACAGGGTCTAAGAACAAGGAATAAAGGTTTATCTTTCCCCACAGTTACCCTGCAGCAGAGGGGATTCATTAGTGATTCCTTTAAAAGCTGTTTTCCCGGAGCCAACCTCAGACACGTGCAGTTTGGGCGGACGGGTGAGGCTGTTGGACTAGAAACCGGATCCGGAGTTTAATTCCTAGCATGCTCTTAACTCCATGGTTGGGGGGGACCATTTCCCGGCTCCCCTACCTCCTCAGAGGTCACGCTTTCCACATCTCACCTCACGGAGATTCTAACTGAAGGGGAAGCAACTGCTCTCTTTTAACTTTTATTGGTACCTAAAGTTCTGCATAATAATTCTGTATTTTAGGACATGAGTCTGAAGATTTTCTCTCTCTCTCTCACACACAGAAGTAGATACCTAATTCTCTAGAGCTGACAAAGTGTATGGAGTAGAAGCTTGTTCAAATAACAAGGCTACAGTAAATAGAAGGGAAAAAGTAGCCCAGGGGACAGTGTCCCAAAAAGGTTCTTCCAAAAGGCCTACACAATATCAGACATGGATAGGAGCCATGCAGTGCAGAGAGGCAGCCAGAATTAATTCTCACCCCCAGGATTCCTTGCTGTGTCATGTCCCTGGACTGCTGTGTGTCTGTGGCAAGCACAGCCTGGTGGACATGAGGCCCCAGGTCTCTCAGCCTGGCCCTTCCACTGTGTTCCCTCTCTGGGAGTTAGTCTCCTGCCAGTCCAAAGCTGCAGGATCTCCACAACACAGGGCAACAGCAGGACATCCAAGAAGAACCCCAGTGAGGGCCGAGTATCGATGGTGTAACAGAAGCCAGAGGCCTCGAACCAGACCAACGACTCTTTGAAATGAACACTTGCAAGTAAAGATGTATGGACTAAAGGATCTGCTGTGTGACTCACTGGGTCACACGACAGCTTCCATGAATTTTTTTCTTTTTTAAAAATATTTTATTTCATTTTATTGTGGTGGGGAGGGTGCAAGGGTAGAGGGGAGATCTGAAGGGGCCGCGAGAGGAATGGGATGGAGACATATGATGTGAAAGACATAAAGAAAAAATAAAAAGAAAAAACAAAAAAACCTGAAAAAACAAAACAATAAAACATTTTTTTATCTCATCCCTGCAATAAAACTTGCTTTGAAAACACATGAGACAAATCTTTCTATGAAGCCAGTTCCTGTACAATCAGTTTTTCCCTATAATTTTTCCTGCCATTCTCAGAAGCTCCGTGCTGTCTTTGTCCATTTCATTTCTGAGGGCTTCTTGTGCCTCGGAGAATCCATGCCTTGCTCACTGAGGTCACTTTTCTGTTTCTTTTGAGATCTTGTCCACTCATCGCTTCGCCTTCCATATTATCTTTGCAATGTAGCTTTCTTCTAATTCTCTCCTTGTGAGGTGGCGGAGGAAAATTACTCACTATGAATACCTCAATTTGTTTATAGTGAGAATGGACGCTGGGGTAAGAAATGGTTAGAGCTAAAAAGGGGAATTTGGGGATACCAAGGATGAAACACAAAAGGGGCCTGTGGCATGCAGTCTCATTGGAGACAGAGGCTCTGAGCGGCAAAGCCAGTGGTGGCTACTGGCTCTCTGACTCTCTAGCCCCTGAGGAACATGTGTAAGGTATTGTCATATATTCCTGCTGTTAATATAGCAAATATTTTAAAATAAACTAGGTAAAAATAGCCTCTGAAAAATTCCTCTACAGACTATCCTGCAGGCAAGGGGTTACGAAGGGCAGACGCAGCTGCTTATTGCTGGCTGCCTGAGTGGAGGGTAGCGTAAGTAACAGGGCGTGAGCACCTGCACTGTCAGAGAACCGCAACTCCAGTCGGCGGTGAATGGCTAGCGCATAATCAAGTCCGGCAGCTGGCCAAGAACAAATCACAGGTGGATTGCAGGAACTGCGCTTGGGTTGGGAGCTCCTGGTCATCACATGATCATCTTCATGGTCCAGAAGGAGGTGCATGGAGCATGTGGGGCCCCAACTGGCTTGGCACCTGAAGTACTGACTGTAGTCATTACATTAACCTTGGTCAGGTTATTGACATCTTCCTATAAAAACACCACGTAAGAAATTTTTTCCCTCCCCATTTTGGAAACCTTGCCCTCTTTTGGAACTCTGGTGGGATGTTTGTACACGGTGTAGAGATACATTGCTGTGATTGGTGCACTAAAGAGCTGAATGGTCAATAGCTAGGCAGGTGGTTATTGGCAGGAATTCCTGGGACAGAGAGGACTCTGGGAAGAAAAAGGGTGGAGTCCCCAGAAGATGCAGAGCAAGCAGGATGTGCAGCCGGAGAGGTAACAGCCACGAACCACATGCAAAATGTAGATTAATATAAATGTGTTCATTTAAGTTATAAGATCTAGTTATAAATGAGTTTCAGGTGTAGGCTGAGCTTTCATAATTAATAAGAAGTCTCTGCATCATTATTTGGGAGCTGGTGGGACAGAGGAAGACTTGGGATTCTCTCTCACTTTTCCTCAATTTATCAATTTTTGGTAAGTCTCCTTAATAAAGCTTTTCTCTGATCTGCTCATTTCCCTAAGCATCTTCACCTTTAGTCCTCCCTGGTGCGAGGCAGTTCACAAAACGTCACTGTCGAAGGTCTGTCTCTGATGACCATGAATAGCTGGAATTCTAGTGGTGTAAAAGGTTCTTCTGTTCATGTGTTGCTTTCATTGGTTAATGAATAAAGAAACTGCTTTGGGCCTGATAGGGCAGAACTTAGGTAGGCAGAGAAGACAGAACTGGATGCTGGGAGGAAGAAAGCAGAGTCATGGAGAAGCCATGGATCCTCTGCCGGAGATTGACGCAAGTTAGAATCTCCAGTAAGCCTCTGCCATGTGGCGATACACAGATTAATTAGATGGGTTAAACTAACATGTAAGAGTTAGCCAATAAGAAGCTAGAGCTAATGGCCAAGCAGTGTTTTAATTAATACAGTTTCTGTGTGGTTATTTCAGGTGTAAGCTAGCTGGGCAGCAGGGACAAACAAGGGGCCCCCTCCCTTACAACATTCTAGGTCTTTGGGTCAGCCATCACTGGACAAAAACTGTCTCATTGCACTAAAACAAGCATGGCTTGGAGCACTCCAGGTGCTCGAGATACAAACCCTAAAGAGATACATTGACTCCACGTGTCAAGTGCTAGGGAAGCCTGCTCTGCCGCACCACCGTCTGCACCCCTGTTTCCGCAGACACCCTGGAGATACTAATTGTCAAACCAAGCTAACCACAGACAAGTGGTGAGATTTGAGACCAGGGGAACGGAGCAGGGGGAGCTAGCTGACTGAGTCATGACAAATTAAAGGTAGACTTGCCCACCTTAGGGAATGGAGGGTTCAACTTCATGCTAAAAGGAAACTCAAGAAGACAGCCCATTAATTTACTCATGTTTACCAGCTTGAGCATCTTTAACTTCTCTGAAATCGTGACCGTGACTCTGAGACCCATGGCTTTCCTCTCTGGCAAGGCTGGGAGGAAGTCCTCTGGTAGGCCCAGTCATTGTGTGCACGGCTTGGTTTGGGTGACGCAAGAACTCCTGAGCGAGTTGTAACCGCGCTGGCCTCTCTGGATGCCCCAGGCCTTTTCTGCACACTGTTTTCTTTTTTAGGTTAAGGTGTGGCTAACCGCCTACACCACTTTATTCCTTAAGTGTGACTACAACTTAATAAACATAGTCAGTGGGACCCACTTAAAAAGAATGACCTGTTTATGAAGGAAACCCTTTGAAAGACAGAATATTTTCCCCCATGGGCTAGAGCTTAGACAGAAAATCAAGAGCTCTTTCAAAGGCATAAAACGTGTGTGTGGTGTTCTAGCTTTCTAACTACAAAAATAATGATACTTTTAGCTCCAACCTGTCTTGCTCCAGGGAGCTGTAAATATACTTTATAGGCACAAGCTGAACCTTCCCAATGGTCTACCTTGTTATGGTACTTCCTATGTGTGTGTGTGCGGGAGCAATCTGAATCTAAGTGCATCCTGAGAAACTGACGCAGTGGGAAGCTGGACAGTTGGTTCAATGAGACCAGGAAACTTAGTAAAGCCAAGAACAGAGAAATTGAATTGGGATATCCTGAGTCAGATGAACATCTCTGGCATCAGGATGGGTTCCTTTCTGTCCACGGAATATTTGTTCTTAGTAAGCAGAGGCCAGCATGAGCTAGTATTGGTATAGGAAGCAAAGGGTCTATTTTTGTAAACCATGTGTACAGCTTGTTATTCTTTTAAACAATAAAATATTAGCAAAACTCACCGTGAAGATATTAACATTCCTCCATGCAATTCTAAAAATACTTATTTGTCAAAACATAGTTTCACATTTTAAAAATCTCCAGTTTGAAAAATATTCTAAATAAATAGTGACCAAATAGTTTTTGATTTCCCTCAATAGTTAGTCTTCTAGCTGTAAAATGCAACTTATTTATATAGTAATAGTTTTGTTTGACAATTGCTTGTTTTTAACAGACTATTGCACAGTGTTAGGTTTCCTATGGAATACTGCCTGTCAGACCGGGAATCTTTGTTCTTCATTTGAGGTTTTAAAAAAAGATAAAATCTTTCAGGTTTTAAATTTAAAAAATTCATAAGATTAAGAAATGATTTAAAGGGGCTGGAGAGATGGTGGCTCATTGATTAGGAGTCCTTGTTACTCTTCCAGAAGACCTGGGTAGCTTGCAGATGCTTGCTCTTGCAGCGGGGAGCCAATGCCCTCTTCTGACTTCTGAGAGCACCTGCACACGGATGGCATGCACTTACTTAGTCACACACAGAAGTAAATATTTTAAAATAAATAGACCTTAAAACTGTTTAAAGCCTTAAAGCTAAAAATTCGTCATAATTAAGGAGTAGAGCTTGGGTGTAGTTGCCTAATATCTTTCAGTTAAATAATTTGAAGTTAGATAACGGGCGCTGTCACTGATGGGGTAGCACTCCCGTTCTCTCCACCCCTTCAGGTTTTATGCAAATCAGCTTCTGGGAGTGGCATGGCCAAAGTTGAGTCATAATGCCTGGTGTCTAATCCACCCTTTCCGTATATTTTTTTTTGTTGTTGTTGTTTGGTTTTTTTTTTTTTTTTTGGTTTTTTGAGACAGGGTTTCTCTGTGGCTTTGGAGCCTGTCCTGGAACTAGCTCTTGTAGACCAGGCTTGTTTCGAACTCACAGAGATCTGCCTGCCTCTGCCTCCTGAGTGCTGGGACTAAAGGTATGTGCCACCCCCGCCAGGCAGCGGCAATCATCTTCTTGAGAGATTTTCCGAATTAGCTTTAGGCAGTGGCTCTCCTCTCTCACGTCTCTCGATAGCACATTGCACTAACATTATGTGTCTCCAGAGAAAGCTGATCCGAGCTAGTGGAAGCTCACAGACTCTGGACTGACAGCCGGGGGACCTGCATGGGACCGAGTGTGTCCTCTGAATGTGGGTGACAGTTATGTGACTTGATGTGTTGGGGGGGACTGGCAGGAGGACCGGGACTTATCCTGGGTGTATGAACTGGCTTTTCAGAGCCCTTTCCCTACGGTGGGACACCTTGCTCAGCTTTGATACAGGCAGGACCAGATGGACTCATGGAAGAGAGGGGCCTGTAGCTTTCTCTCACTGGGCTGGGATAATGACTTCAATGTGTGGAAGCCTATGGAAGCCGACAAATGTGGTCACCTGTGCACTGTGCCAACTATTTAAACAAAGCTGTCTTCCTCAGTTTCCACGGTCAGTCTGAGTCTCAGGTAGAGGCGGATGATTTCCCGAAGTCCCATTAGTATCCGAGGCTGCCACGGTGCATGGGGGTTAGGGGAAGCTGCCAATTCGTTCACACCTGCAACTGTTTAGAGTTCCTGCCCATTTACAGATCGCTGGAGAGCTCTCAGGATCCGTTGGGCCACGTGTGGTGGTTTTCTCCACGTAAAATCGCTGATCAAAGTGCATGAAAGGGAGCTGGAAGACGCGCTCTGAGACTCATTCTGGGAAGGCACTGATTCTTGCTGCGTGGAGACGGCGTAGAATCGGGGAGAAAGTGCGGCCTAAAGTGGGTGCTGGGATTCGTTCATAAACCGCGTCCTGACAATCCCTAAGGAGCGATGAAGCTGAGGTCCCACACTGATGCTCTTATAGGGGGAGAGATATTCAATACCCATCCTCCTCCATTTGTGGATCATCATTTGGGGCCTGGCCCCACTATATAAATGTAACATTTTAAATGGAAAGAAAGTAGCGCAGCTTGGCACAGACAGGTCTACAGGTCAGGTAGGTCTTAGGAGCCTTTGGAGCGGAACACGTTGCAGCCCTAGAAATCACAGGAAAGGTCATGTCAATTCCGGATGCCATGAGTGGTTTTGGGGGTCCTTTGGGCTCACCTAGAGCCACCACTCAGGGTGGGGTCTCCGGACCAGCAGCATCAGCATCTCTGGAAGTCTGACCCTGGAGGTCAGCATCCTCCACCTGGGAGGACCACGGTCTCAGAGGCAGGTCTGTGGCTCCAGTCCAGGGCCATTTTTACAATTACAGACTGATTGAGCGGAGAACCGTAGCAGTACTTCATCCTTCTCGGCAGACTAATCCATCACTGACAGTCAGGAACCCATCTGTGACCTGTCCGCATCTGGCTGGTGGTGAGAAATCTGTCCCCGGGAACAGCGTGGCGTGTGAGCAGTTCTGCATCTGCCAGCTGAGTGCATCTGTGGTGTGTGTGTGTGTGTGTGAGAGAGAGAGAGAGAGAGAGAGAGAGAGAGAGAGAGAGAATGCTGAAACAAAGTCCCATGGCGAGGGAATATTTCTTGACTCTGCCTAGCCTAGATATCTTGTTTTCTCATCTCTTATTCATCAAGTGTAGTGACACGGAACACTCCCTGGAGTTCCCCACGGGCACCGTCCCTGTTTTCAGTGCAGTGTGCCAGCAATGCTTTGTCTTACTTCACGTCAGCCTCTTCCATCTAAGCCAGATCTGCTTCCAAAGCTGTTTTGTTGATGGGGCACCGTTCTCTCGAGAGTGACTCAGGAGACTGGGCAGGTGACCCAGTTCGGGCCAGTACATCGGGAAGGTAAATATGCTGCTGGGTTCCTAGGAATGTTTTCTTTTCCATGTTCAGTGAGAGATGCTGAACTTCGCCCGTGCCTTTGAAGTGTGGGTGTGAGGATGTGCTGCTTGGAGCTAACGCGGCTTGCTTGGCCATAAGAAGCATCTACACCATGAATAGTGGAGCAGAGAAAGGGGTCCTGGGCTCTGATATTGTTGCTGAATCACTGAATGAACAAAAAAAGAAACTGCCCGTGTGGGGACTTTTACTGTAGGAGACAACCCCTTCCCTTCCTGCCCAGAACTCATTAGATCCTAAATACTGCTCTTCTAATTTCTTTTGACAAAACGGGATAGACAGATGCAATGTCGCTAGATTTCTTCCAGTCCTAACATCTGATGATTCTGTGCTCAAACATCTGAGTGAGACATTTCAGGGTTTGGCAGGGCTTGGGGTCCGGAAGAGCCGCCGCTATGTGACCTGCAGGAGGCAGTGGAGTCCCAACAGCTCAGTAAAATCTGGTGAATTTACAGCGCACTGTAGACACTGCAGAAGAACACAGAAAAGTGATCCTAGGCTTGCTACCAACCAGAGTGCCCAGTGGGCTTAGCAAAGAGCCCTGTGTTCACTACTTCCCTCATCTCTGTGACGAAACACCTGCCAAATGCACCTTTAGGCAAGAAATGTCCACCACGGCAGCAAGGCAGGCACGGAGCAGTTTTAGCCAGGGTACAGATCAGGAACCATACACGTCTGTTAGAAGGGAAACCATTTAGGCACCAACAGGGGCCTGTGTCGGTCGACACAGCTGGAGTCCGAGAGTGGGAGCTCCGGAGGCCATGAGGGTGTTTTATATCCAAGCCACAGTCCACAGTCGTTCTCTCAAGACCCCGGTGTCCCTGAGACACTACCAGGGTTTTGGGTCCAGGTTTGCTGTTTCCCCCTCCCACCACCGGCCTGCTCTATCCTTCAGTCTTCTCCGCTCATCCCCGGGATCCCGCCCCGCCCCCTTTCTTCCCAAGCTGGTCCTTTACTGATGGATGCCTCAGTGCGTTCTCACCCTTGAGCTTTGTTTTTGCTGAATATGTTATTCCTCCTAACTTTCGGAAAACAGATGTAAGTCGCAAAAGAAAGGTTTGTTTCTTTTGTGTTTGACCCTTGGTTTCGAGCATTTGTGGATCAATATTGCCACCTAGTGGCAAAGGGATTGATAAACGCCGAAAAAATTTACCTTAACTGCCTTTCACGCCAAGGACATTCAAAAGGTAAAATCTTGAGCAGACCTCAACAGTGATTCGAGTCCAGTGTGTGATTTTGAGCAGGAGGACACTGAGTCCCACGGGAAGTCATAGCCTCTGACCTTTAGGTCCCCTCGGCTACTGACTTGGCTGCTGACCTGGCTCCCCACAGCCTATCATCGCTCTCCCCTGCTGCCCTCCACCCCGACTGTAATTATTTGTTCTGAGGATTTGGGATCCTCACTTAGTTTCTCTGTTGTACTCAATGTGTGTACTCCCTGAGGTGACCACAAGACGAAGCAAAGCTATTGGTACCCAAATGCACCCCCCACCCCACCGCCCCATTTCATGTTTAGTTTAGAGGACTGGACCCAGGCACTCACGCCAGCAGGCACCTCTACCACGCCGGCATCACCCCAGCAGGTCCGTTTTCAACACACTTGTTTCGTCCCATTTTCTAAGTCCTTCTCCGTGGCTTTCAAGTCTGGGGGCTTTTCTTTTTCTCTTCTGTGTGTTTCGGTGTGGTTTCAGCACTTCGTGTGCCAGCTTTAGGCAGAGCTGGGGTGGAACCCAGGACTCTGAATTGCCATCAAGTCTTCTAAAAACATAAACGCTACCACAGCCGCTCTGAGCCAGAACCCCCACAGAACAATGAGTAACCCCAAATCTGTACTTCTTTAACGATGGGCTTTATATGGAAAGTGCGCTGGTCAGTTTTTTGGTCAGCTTGGCACAGTTAATAAGGTCATCTGGGAAGAGAGAACCTCCATTGGGAAAATGACTTCATCAGGTTGTCTTGTGGGCAAGTCTGTGAGGACATTCTCTTGATTAATGATGAATGTGTGGTGCACAGCCCACCCTGGGCCTGGTGGTTTTGTTTTGTATAGAAAGCGTCTTGAGCAATTCATGGAGCAAGCCAGTGAGCAATGCTCCTCTGTGGCTACTGCTTCAGTACCTGCCTCCGGGTTCCTGTCTTAGGGTTCCTCTGGGATATACTGTGAAGGGGTGGGGTTGTATAAACCAAAACAAACAGATAAAAACAACTCCCTTAACCCTTCCCGCCCTGTTACTTTGGGTCAGACTGTTCCATCACAACAGTAGAAAGCAAACCAGACGCAATGATTCTATGTAAATATGTCCTTAGAATAGACCCTGAACCTGCAATGTTGTGTTTGCATAGGTGAGGCGCATCAGGGAAAATTTATCCGTGTTGGACAGCATTATTGTAAGGAAGGTCATTGTGTGGAATTTTTTCTTTTTTTTTTTAATTTATTTATTTATTAAGGATTTCTGCCTCGTCCCCACAACCACTTCCCATTTCCCTCCCCCTCTCCCGATCAAGTCCCCCCCCTCATCTGCTCGAAGAGCAATCAGGGTTCCCTGACCTGTGGGAAGCCCAAGGACTGCCCACCTCTATCCAGGTCTCGTAAGGTGAGCATCCAAACTGCCTAGGCTCCCACAAAGCCAGTACGTGCAGTAGGATCAAAAACCCACTGCGATTGTTCTTGAGTTCTCAGTATTCCTCATTGTCCGCTATGTTCAGCTAGTCCGGATTTATCCCATGCTTTTTCAGACCTAGGCCAGCTGGCCTTGGTGAGATCCCAATAGAACATCCCCATTGTCTTAGTGTGTGGGTGCACCCCTCGTGGTCCTGAGTTCCTTGCTCGTGCTTCGTCTCCTTCTGCTCCTGATTTGGACCTTGAGATTTCTGTCCGGTGCTCCCGTGTGGGTCTCTGTCTCTGTCTCCTTTCATCGCCTGATGAAGGTTAATATTCCTGAGGATGCCTATGTGTTTGTCTTTGGATTCACCTTATTTAGCTTCTCTAGGAACATGAATTATAGGCTCAATGTCCTTTATTTATGGCTAGAAACCAAATATGAGTGAGTACATCCCATGTTCCTCTTTTTGGGTCTGGCTTACCTCACTCAGGATAGTGTTTTCTATTTCCATCCATTTGTATGCAAAATTCAAGAAGTCCTTGTTTTTTACTGCTGAGTAATACTCTAATATGTATATATTCCATACTTTCTTCATCCATTCTTCCGTTGAAGGGCATCTAGGTTGTTTCCAGGTTCTGGCTATTACAAACAATGCTGCCATGAACATAGTTGAGCATATACTTTTGTTGTATGATAGGGCCTCTCTTGGGTATATTCCCAAGAGTGGTATTGCTGGATCCAGGGGTAGGTTGATCCCGAATTTCCTGAGAAACCGAAACACTGCTTTCCAGAGTGGTTGCACAAGTTTGCATTCCCACCAGCAATGGGTGAGTGTACCCCTTTCTCCACAACCTCTCCAGCAAAGGCTATCATTGGTGTTTTTTATTTTAGCCATTCTGACAGGTGTAAGGTGGTATCTTAAAGTTGTCTTGATTTGCATTTCCCTGATCGCTAAGGAAGTTGAGCATGACCTTAAGTGTCTTTTGGCCATTTGAAGTTCTTCTGTTGAGAATTCTCTGTTCAGATCAGTGCCCCATTTTATAATTGGGTTGATTAGCCTTTTACGGTCTAGTTTGTTGAGTTCTTTATATATTTTGGAGATCAAACCTTTGTCAGTTGCAGGGTTGGTGAAGATCTTCTCCCAGTCAGTGGGTTGTCTTTTTGTCTTAGTGACAGTGTCCTTTGCTTTACAGAAGCTTCTCAGCCTCAGGAAGTCCCATTTATTCAATGATGCCCTTAGTGTCTGTGCTGCTGGGGTTATACATAGGAAGTGGTCTCCTGTGCCCATGTGCTGTAGAGTACTTCCCACTTTCTCTTCTATCACGTTCAGTGTGTTCGGACTGATATTAAGGTCTTTAATCCATTTGGATTTGAGTTTTGTGCATGGTGATAGATATGGATCTATTTTCATTCTTCTACAGATTGACATCCAGTTTTGCCAGCACCATTTGTTGAAGATGCTCTCTTTTTTCCATTGTATACTTTTAGCTCCTTTATCGAAGATCAGGTGTTCATAGGTTTGTGGGTTAATGTCAGGGTCTTCTATTCGATTCCATTGGTCGACTTCTCTGTTTTTATGCCAATACCAAGCTGTTTTCAATACTGTGGCTCTGTAATAGAGTTTGAAGTCAGGGATGGTAATGCCTCCAGACAAACCTTTATTGTATAAGATTGTTTTGGCTATCCTGGGTTTTTTGTTTTTCCATATAAAGTTGATTATTGTCTTCTCCAGATCTGTGAAGAATTTTGATGGGATTTTGATGGGGATTGCATTGAATCTATAGATTGCTTTTGGTAGAATTGCCATTTTTACTATGTTGGTCCTCCCAATCCAAGAGCAAGGGAGGTCTTTCCATTTTCTGGTGTCTTCTTCAATTTCTTTCTTCAAAGACTTATAGTTCTTGTCAAGTAGATCTTTCACTTCCTTGGTCAGGGTTACCCCAAGGTATTTTATGCTATTTGTGGCTATCGTGAAAGGTGATGCTTCTCTGATTTCCCTCTCTGCTTCCTTATCCTTGGTGTATAGGAAGGCAACTGATTTTTTGGAGTTGATCTTGTATCCTGCCACGTTACTAAAGCTGTTTATCAGCTGTAGGAGTTCTTTGGTAGAATTTTTGGGGTCGCTTATGTACACTATCATATCATCTGCAAATAACGAAAGCTTAACTTCTTCCTTTCCAATACGAATCCCCTTGATCTCCTTATGTTGTCTTATTGCTATTGCTAGAATTTCAAGCACTATATTGAAGAGGTATGGCGAGAGTGGACATCCTTGTCGTGTTCCTGATTTTAGTGGGATGGCTTTGAGTTTTTCTCCGTTTAATTTAATGTTAGCTGTTGGCTTGCTGTAAATAGCTTTTATTATATTTAGGTAGGACCCTTGTATCCCTATTCTCTCCAAGACCTTTATCATAAAGGGGTGTTGAATTTTGTCGAATGCTTTTTCCGCATCTAGTGAAATGATCATATGGTTTTTTTCTTTCAGTTTATTTATATGGTGGATTACATTGATAGATTTGCGTATGTTGAACCAGCCCTGCATCTCTGGGATGAAGCCTACTTGATCATAATGGATAATTTTTCTTATGTGTTCTTGGATTCGGTTTGCCAGTATTTTATTGAAGATTTTTGCGTCGATGTTCATGAGTGAGATCGGTCTGTAATTCTCTTTCTTGGTTGGGTCTTTTTGTGGTTTTGGTATCAGGGTAACTGTAGCTTCATAGAAGGAATTTGGCAATGACTCTTCTGATTCTATATTGTGAAATACCTTAAGGAGTATAGGTATTAATTCTTCTTGGAAGTTCTGGTAGAATTCTGCATTGAAACCATCTGGTCCTGGGCTTTTTTTCGAAGGGAGATTTTTGATAACCATTTCTAATTCTTCGCGAGAAACCGGTCTATTTAGATCATTCACCTGGTCTTGGTTTAGCTTTGGTATATGATACTTATTTAAAAAAATGTCCATTTCTTTTGTATTTTCCAGTTTTGTGGCATACAGGCTTTTGTAGTAAGATCTAATGATTCTCTGAATTTCCTCTGTGTCTGTGGTTATGTTCCCCTTTTCATTTCTGATCTTATTTATTTGCGTGTTCTCTCTCTGTCGTTTAATTAGTTTGGATAGGGGTTTGTCGATCTTGTTGATTTTCTCCAAGAACCAGCTTTTTGTTTCATTGATTCTTTGGACTGTTTTCTGGGTTTCTATTTTGTTGATTTCAGCCCTCAGTTTTATTATTTCCAGTCTTCTACTTCTCCTGGGCGCGTCTGCTTCTTTTTTTTCTAGAGCTTTCAGGTGTGTTTTTAAGTCCCCAATGTATGCATTCTCCGTTTTCTTTAAGTGGGCACTTAGTGCTATGAACTTTCCTCTTAGCACTGCTTTCATTGTGTCCCATAGGTTTGAGTATGTTGTCCCTTTATTTTCATTAAATTCAAGGAAGACTTTAATTTCTTTCTTGATTTCTTCCTTGACCCAGGTGTGGTTCAGTAGTTGACTGTTCAGTTTCCATGAGTTTGTCGGTTTTTTGGGGGCAGCGTGGTTGTTGCCTTCTAACTTTAATCCGTGATGATCTGATAAGACACAGGTGGACACTGATATTTTTTTGTATCTGTGGAGGTTTCCTTTGTTTCCGAGTATGTGGTCAATTTTTGAGAAGGTTCCATGAGCTGCAGAGAAGAAGGTATATTCTTTCCTATTTGGGTGGAATGTTCTATAGATGTCTGTTAAGTTCATTTGCTTCATTACCTCCAATAATTCTCTTAATTCTCTATTAGGTTTCTGTCTGATTGACCTGTCCCTTGGAGAGAGAGGTGTGTTGAAGTCTCCTACTACTAGTGTGTGTAGTTTGATGTCTGCCTTGAGTTCTAGTAATATTTCTTTTACATAAGTAGGTGCTTTTATATTGGGGGCGTATATATTCAGGATTGAGACGTCCTCCTGATGAATTGTTCCTGTTATGAGTATAAAGTGACCGTCTCGGTCTCTTCTGATTGATTTTAGTTTGAAGTCAGTTTTGTTAGAAATTAGTATGGCCACACCTGCTTTTTTCTTAGGACCATTTGCTTGAAAGACCTTTTCCCAACCCTTTACTCTGAGTAGGTGCCTGTCTTTGTGGTTGAGATGTGTTTCTTGCAAACAGCAGAATGTTGGATCCTGTTTTCGTATCCAATCTTTTAGCCTGTGCCTTTTTATAGGTGAATTGAGCCCATTAATATTAAGTGATATTAATGACCAGTGGTTGTTTACTCCGGTTATTCTTATTGCTTTTGGTAGTAGAGATTGTGTGTCTCCTTTCTTTGAGATGTGCTCGTGAAGGGTCATTAGATGCCTGGGTTATTGTAGGCAGTGTTGGCAGTGTTGGATTCCTTGGGTTGCGATTTTCCTTCTATTACTTTCTGTAGGGCTGGATTTGTGGCTACATATTGTTTAAATTTGTTCTTATCCTGGAATGTCTTGTTTTCTCCGTTGATAGTGAACGATAGCTTGGCTGGGTATAATAGTTTGGGTTTGCATCCATGGTCTCTTAGCTTCTGCAGAACCTCTATCCAGGACCTTCTGGCTTTCATAGTTTCCATCGAGAAGTCAGGTGTAAGTCTGATCGGTTTACCTTTATAAGTTACTTGCCCTTTTTCTTTTGCAGCTCTTAATATTCTTTCTTTAACCTGTATATTTTGTGTTTTGATTATTATATGGCGAGGAGATGTTTTTCTTTGATCCAGTCTGTTTGGTGTTCTGTATGCTTCTTGAATATTTAAATGAATATCTTTCTTTAAGTTGGGAAAGTTTTCTTCCATAATTTTGTTGAAAATATTTTCTGAGCCTTTGAGCTGTGACTCTTCTCCTTCTTCTATTCCTATTATTCTTAGGTTTGGTTTTTTTATTGTGTCCCATAGTTCCTGAATGTTTTGTGTTGAGAATTTGTTGGCTTTGCTGTTTTCTTTGATCTGTTCGTTTATTTTCTCTATGGTGTCCTCAGCATCTGAGAGTCTTTCTTCTAGCTCTTGTATTCTATTGATTATGCTTGTTTCTGTAGACTCTGCTCGTTGGCCTAGATTTTCCATATCCAGCTGGTCCTCAGTTTGTATTTTCTTCTTTGCCTTCATTTCAGTTTTCAATTCTTGAACTGTTTCCATTACCTGTTTGATGGTTTTTTCTTGGTTTCCCAGGGTATCATGTACGTATTTACTCATTTCTTCAAACTTTTTGTTATACTTCTCATCCATTTCTATAAGGGCATTTTTTACATGTTGTTTAAGGGACTCTATTATCTTCATAAAGTCGATTTTTTCCACTTCTTCTGTGTTAGGTTGTTCAAATACTTCTGTTGTAAGATCATTGGGTTCTGATGTTTTCATGTTGTTTTTCGGATTATTGGGTGAGTTCTTGCCTTGGCGCCTGCCCATCTCCTCCTATTGATCCTATCCAATGGATCCTTTAGAAACCGGATCAGGTTTCCCTGCTGGCCAAGGGCTCCGCTTACAAAATGCCCTCACTCTCTTTCGTGGTTCCTGCTGCAGGCCAAGAACCCTCTCACCCCTCCGAAGGATCTTCAGGACAGGACCAGGCTCCCCTTGTGCCAGTGACCTGGTCAACCAAAGGCCTACCTCTTTGATTCAATTGTAGTAGGGCGATCTGCTCTCCTTATTGCACGCCTGTTCCAGCCGCTTGTGTCTGGCCGCCGCTCCGCCGCGTCTGGCGCCGCCGCCGCTGCGCCTCTGTGCATCTGGCGCCGCCGCCGCTGTGTCTCTGGAATTTTTTCTGTTTGCACTGTTTAAAGAGGCAAGATCAGTGTCTTAGGGTTTTTATTGTGGTGAAGAGACAACATGACTATGGCAACTCTTATAAAGGAAACATTTAACTGAGGCTGGCTTGCAGGTCAGAGGTTTAGTTTATTGTCACCATGGCGGGAAGGATGGTGCCACAAAGACAGACACGATGCTGGATAGGTAGCTGAGAGTTCTACATCCAGATTTTCAGGCAGAGAGAGATGGAGAGAGAGAGAGAGAGAGAGAGAGACTGGATTTGGCTTGAGCATTTGAAACCTCAAAGTTCACTTCCCAGTGACACACTTCCTCCAACAAGACAACAAGTCCACATCTCCTAATAGTGCCACTCCCTGATGATGAAGTATTCACATCTACAGTCTATGGGGTCATTCCTATTGAAAACACACCGCATTTGTGGGTTCTCCCTGCACCCCTAGATGCATTAGGAGCCTGCCTTGCCTCATGGGAGTCTTCCTGGCTTGACCCCAGACCTCTGTGTTTTTTTAAAATCTCTGTTACACACAGGATCACCTGGGAGGCTGAGGTTTAATTTGTGCTGTTCCTGGCTGGGAGTTTTAGGGCTCCTCAGGTGACTGACCTGTGGAGGCTCCATCACCACTGTGTAGCAATTCAAAAGGACTCCTGGTGTGGGAGGTCTTTCGGTCTATGTGTTGCTTTTGTTGGTTAATGAATAAGGAACTGCCTTGGCCTATAGCAAGGTAGAACTTGGTTAGGTGGGGGAAGCTAAAGCCATCTGTGCTCTATGCACCACCATACAGTTCGTGAGCCGGGTAAGTGGTTGAAGATTTAAACTCACAAAGACACACAGACAGAGACACAGGTCATCCTTGATGCCAGAATGCCCCTTTTTGTGTACCAGAGCCGCTTATATAGAGAACCTTAACTGATAGCCACGCCCCAGCCAAACCCACCAGAAACCACTCCCCTGCCACCAGGAACTCCTGAGGGTCTCGTGCTCAGAGCAGCTGCAAGCATTACAAGTTGTTTACCAGAAATTCAGGATCTGGGGGGTTCACAGCTCCCAACATAAGGAGGTGGAGTCAGGGAGAAGCCATGGAGCCTCCGCCGGAGACAGACAGCCTGAAACTTTGCTGGTAGGCCACGACCTCATGGTGATGCACAGATTAATGGAGATGGATTAAATTAAGATGTTAGAGTTAGCCAATAAGAAGCTAGAGCTAATGGGTCAAGCAGTGATTTAAATAACATAGTTTCTGTGTGATTATTTCAGGAATCTGGGTGGCCAGGAAATGAACAAGCAGCCTTTTTATGACAGACTCCAACTCTCTCTTACCTTTCCCGTTTGTACCCAGGGTCACACCAGGCTGACATTCTCTGCTGTAGAGGGAGTCAGCTTCATGCTGCCTTGGCCATTCTGTCAGGCCAGCTGGTGGTACACACACCCAAACAGGATGAGCACACTTTGAGAAGCAACTTCACTATCTCTCTGAGGTCTCTAGGGCAACACTCATTTGCTTTCCTCGGTATCGGCTGAGGTCACGTGATAAAGCAAGGGACGTCTGGGCTTCTGCCAGGGTGTAGGCTGGGTCATTTCATCTCCTGGGAGAGAGGAACTAGATGGTCCAGCTGTCCATGGGAGATGTGGGGAATTGGAAGTATTCAGTGTGCTTTTCCTTCAGGTCTTGGGTGCTGTGCTCTAGAACTGGAATGACTCTTGACTTTGGAAGCAACTCCGTTAATACTGAAATTTTAAGACTGTATCAGACACTTTGTGTGTACTTGTGTATGTATACGTGTGTATGTGTGTGTGTGTAATTTGTAAAGGACAGAATCTTCATTTGGAAATGGCAATAAGAAATTCCAATACAAATTCCAGCTGAAGAAACTATTGACAGTGTGTGTTTGGATTAATGACAGAAGAAACAGGCCTTTGAATTCTAGCTCTTGAGAAGCTGAGCATGGATAGTTGAGTACAAGACATGCCTGGACTACTTGGCTGGACGCTGCTTATACACAGAAGGTTAGCAGCAGAGTGATGGTCTAGTGGCCGCTAGGTCTGAAAGGACAAGCGCGTGAATGACATTGACCTAAGGACCTCCGTAGAATGGCACAGGAGTCAGAGACTCTATCAAGAATTCATTTTGATGTGGATGCGCAGGGAACCCCTGTAGAAAGGAGCTGCGGGCAGTGTTCCTGCCTCCAGCTCCTGGCCACCTGGCTAGCTTATGCCCCGAAATAATTACACGGAAACTGTATTCTTTTAAACACTGCTTGGCCCATTTCTATTAATGAGTGTAGCACCACAAGGTGGTGACTTATCTTGCCTAACCCATATTTAGTAATCTGTGTAGCACCAGTCTTACCGGGAAAGATTTAGCATGTCTGACCTGGCGGCTTGCTTCATCGCGTCTGCCCAGGAGAGAGGAGGCATGGCTTCTGAGCTCACTTCCTCTTCCTCCCAGCATTCTGTTCTGTTTACTCCACCCACCTATGTTCTAACCTATCAGGCCAAGCAGTTTCTTTATTAATTAACCAATGAAAGCAACGGATATATGACACTCCCACATCAAACCCCAGAATTAAGTTTCCTTTCTATATGGTCTGACAGGATCTCACACGGAAGCATGCTTTCGTTTGGAGTGATGGCTTTGTATTAAACTGCCTTGATTGTGTAAATGGCTGCATTATGACACAGCAATACATTCCCTCTGCTGTCTATACTACTGCGACCATCCTCCCTTTGTCCTCTTACCTTCCACATCTCAATCTGTGTAACGATACCTTTTTATATTCATCATCATTTGGAGAGTTACTTTTATATATACATAGAAGGAGGGGAAAAGATGATTAAGAACACACACTGGTAACAAAAACACTCCCTCAAACAAGATTGCCAAAAACAAGGCAGTATAAACAAAACCATGAAAAGAATCCAATCAGACAGACCTAGCTGGTGACTCAAGTCCAAACAGTGTAAAGGTTTTTAGTATGCAGTTGGCCAAACCAAGCTCTTTGCTTGTAGTTGTTTGTATTTTCCAATACGATTTTACAAAATGCCATTTTATCTAATGGAAACATGTCTTAGTGTGCTATGCACTCCATGGTCATTATTAAATAGTTGTATCCCTAAGTGAGACACTTCTATCATATTAAAGATTATCTGGAAACCAGTAAGGCAACCAGGCATGATGAAACATGCTTGTAATCCCAGCACTTGTGAGGCTGAGGCATGAGGGAGGTTGTAAGTTGAAGGCAATTATGGTCTACATAGAAAGATCCTGTCTCAAAAAACCCGAGGAAGAGGAGGAGAGGGAAAGGAAGGAGGAGGAGATGGAGGTTATGGAGGAGGAGGAAGTAGAGGAGGAAGAAGAGAAGGAGGAGATGGAGGAGACCACTGTGGTGGCACTGCCATCATCTGGAGTTTCAGCTGCATGTTCACAAGCTCCTACTATGCTTAGCTATTCCCTTGGCCTGATTCTCCTGTTCTTGAGAGTTGAAGCAGAATTCATTATCTTTCTGGGGAGCGGGGGAGGATGAATCTGACATTTGACTTCATAGGCATGTTCAGTACATTTTGTTCCCCAGGTGTGCTGTTGTGCATTCAATGAACAGGGGATTATGTAAGATGCTTAGCAAACCCTTTGCCGGTTGTTGTATTGAGCCCATTGTGGGTGAAGTAAAGGACGAGGCCTGTGCCAGCTCCCCTGACCCCCAAAATGCACAGTGCCGGGCAGAGTGTAAAATGGAAGCTTAGTGCTAAGAAGGAAGGCAGGGAGAGAGGAGGGAGGGACAAGGCGAAGGTGGCAGGCCATGACAATAGTAACATGTTGAAAGAAAGTTGGACCCTATCAAAGGAATGAATCATTGGGTAAACCAATTGCACAATCCTATTTCCTTTGCCATGACTGGTTGGAGTGGCCATGTGTCTGTTTCTGGCCAATGGAGGAAATGATATACTCTCCTGGGGTAGCTCCCGGGAGGGCCACGGTCACTGATGAGGAAGGAGAGATGGTGAGCCAAGCTTCTCTTCCTGCTGTGGGTAGGATTTGGGGATGAGGGTTGATCGTCATGACAGGCAACATTCCTAATTCATTGGAGATGGTGGATGGGTAGATGGGAAAGGGGTAGCTTATTGATCACCCTGTAGAAAACTGAACCAATTGGAAAAGCTCCTTCCAGAATGTTTATGATGTAACATTGAGTAACAATAACCCTATGCTAGGGAAGTCAGGGCAAGGTCTCTGGGTAAGGGAACTTTTGAGCTGGATTTGGAAAGTCAGCAATAGGGAAAGCAGGAAAATGTGGAGGAAGGGAACGCGGAATGGCACAGAGGCAAGAGGGCCACGCCCTTTCTAGACTTCCTTGTTATTTTAGACACAGTCTTTTGGGTGTCTGAAAATGCAGGTTCTATTTTGTGAGCTCTTCAATAGTTTTGAGTTAAGCACACAGCCAGAAACACACAGTCTCTTGTAACTTGCTCCAGTTGTGAATCCCTGCTTGCAGTCTTGGAAGTGGAGAGGGCCCTGTGGCAGTGGTGGCTGTGTCTGATGTGTTTATTCTCACTCACAATGCGAAAGAAAGTCAGTTCTTTTGTTAGTGCAGGTCACCTGAGACGCAGCTCCCAAGTCAGGCTTAAACATGGGAGAATTTTATGAGAGACAGTGCCTATGAGCAGGTGCGGATGAAGCCAACGGATTGGGAGGTACTTTAAGGTAGGAACAGGGAAAGATGGAGACATATCTGTGGCAGCACTCTCAGCCACCGTGCAATCTAGAAAGGCCCCAAAAAGTCACAGGGAAAGTGAATGAGAAGGCCTCACTCTCTCCCAGGAGCAGGGGTGGGCCTGTCTCAGTATCCCTGCCTCATTTATAGTAGGAAGCAGGACCTGAGCCCAGTCAAGGTGATGGGTCTTAGAGCAGCTGCTGGGCTCATTTCCAAAATACCAGGAAAACAAAAATCAAACAAAACTGACTGGTACTGGTGATAGAAATGAAAAGACGAAATGTTTTGTGCATTTTATGTGTGAAGTTCTTAGCCTTCTGATGGGTTGGGAAACTCCCTAAGGATCTAAGTTTCACATGCCCTCTCCTCAGAAAACATCCTGTGTACCAAAGGTTCCCAGGCTGGCAAGGCTCCAAAGCCTCATCTCAGGTTCTCAGACCTCTCTCCTTTCTACAGATTGCTCTCCAATGTCTGCTGCAGTGTTCTCTCTGTGGCGGCACATGGGTTCATCCCTCCCATCACTCATCCTGTCTCTCAGACGGACATAGAGCTCCACAACTGCAGATGCCCTCGAGTCTGGGAAGAGTCCCTCTAAGAATCCTGCTCTATTGGTTTCAAGACCTTGAGGGGCTCATTTTCCAGCCTCAGAACTCAGAGTCCACTCTGGGTGCTAACTCCTACACATCTGAAGGGTGAGGTTTGGATCATTGCCTTGTCTCTTGCCCAGAAAGAACCTCTTCTCATCTTCCTTATTCTTGATGGACCCTTTATATGTTCTTTGGAGTTGAGAATATGAATATAGACTATGTTGTCTTGATTTTGTCCTTAATTCTTGATTATATAGACCCTCTTTTCATGCCCCTGGCAATCCCCACATGTGACATACCTGACTCCTTCCTCACAGAATTGTGAACATATTTATTTGTGACAATTCTTATTATTCATGTAGTTGTATACTTAGCATGTTTTATAACGTTACTGTAAACACTGAATTTGAAGACATAGCGTCATAGCAGCTTCAAAAAGTATAGACATAGTCACATGGAATCTTACATAGATTATAACATGAAATTCAAAAGCCTACTTGTCTGAGTAGATTCTATTGTTTAAATGTTTCCAAATGAGAAAAATATTCAAAAGTATTCAGAGACTTGCCTGAGGCCACACTGACAGGTGCCAGCAATGAGAATCAAACTGAGGGGGTCCGGCTGGCCCAGGGAAGTGGCCTCTACCAGGGCTCTATCCTCTGCTCATGCCTTCACCAGAACTGAAGCCAGAAGGCCAAGCCTCACCCTGCTCTGCCTCAGCTAGGAATGTGCACGTCAGAGCATCTCAAAGTCCCTGCTTTCCACATATGTCTGCAAATGACCCTCGAAATGTGCAACCACTTACTCTGAGGTTATGAAGAAGATGTAGCCAGCAGGCAAATGTGTACATAAGAAATCCACAAAGAACAAAAATTAATGGTATGAAATTGAAAACTCTCATACAAAGGACAGTGATCTCTCTCTCTCTCTCTCTCTCTCTCTCTCTCTCTCTCTCTCCTGTGTCCTTGAATTCTCCCGGCTACCCAAGCCATCTTCTCTCCATCCTCAGACAAAGGCTGTTACTGACCTGTAAGTAAATTCTCAGACAAACCAAGAGGCTATAAATAGAGGATTTGAGTTTGAAGAGATCCAAACCCAGGAAACAATGCAAACAATTAATTCCCTAAACATTATCTCCTTATCTTATATGACTAAGATGGAGCAGTTATTACATTTGGGTTTGAATCTGAAAGGCCCCTGACAATCATGCATGTGCCCCAGGAATCAATGAGCCCCTGGCAATCATGCCTTTGCCCCAGGAGCTCTGAACCCCTGATAGCCATGCACTTGCCAAGGGAAGCACTGAGTTCCTGAAAACCACACACTTACCTGGGAAGCACTGAGCTCCCCCACTTTCAAATCCACACTGTGTTTCTGACTTTACCTCTCCTGCTCTCTGGGGCTCCCCACATGTCCTCAAACTCAACCTAATTTCACAGAAGAATCCTGTCCTGGCTGGTTTTGTGGGTCAACTTGACACAAGCTAGAGTCATCAGAGGAAGGAGCCTCAGTTGGGGAAATGTCTCCATGAGATCCAGCTGTAAGGCATTTTCTCATTTAGTGATCAACATGGGAGGGCCCAGCCCATGGTGGATGTTGTCAACCCTGGGCTGCTGGTCTTAGCTTCTATACGAAGGTGGGTTGAGTGAGTCATTGGAAGAAAGCCAGTAAGCAGCAACCCTCCATGGTCTCTGCATCAGTTCCTGTCTCTAGGATCCTGTTTGGGTTCCTGTCCTGACTTCCTTCAGTAATGAACAGCAATGCTGAAGTGTTAGCCAAATAAACCCTTTCCTCCCCAACTTGATTTTTAGTCATGGTGTTTCGTTGCAGCAATAGAAACTCTAAGCTAAATCCTGAGGGATGCTGTAGGAAATGCTACAGCCAGTAGCCTTTAAGTTACCCGCCTACTTGGGTGTGGCCTCTGATACTATAAATGGACAATGGCTCTGTCCTTCTCTAAATCCAAGCTTGTTTTCTTCTTGGCAAAACTGGCCTTTGGGCAAAGAACTGCCCATGCATCGACCACTGACAAAGGGCACAATGCCTGGACAGGACGAGCAGGATACAAGGAAAAAGACTGTCAAACTTTGCCAAGACAGGGTAAGATGTCTTTGAAAAATTTCCTGCCTCTGAAAATGGTCTGTTACTCTAGGCCTTAGCCAAAGTTGGTTGTTCCGATGTTGCAAATGAGACTTTGGGTGATTGCCCAGATAACCTGTTGTCTCTGTCATTTGTTACACATTTTGGAAGTTGCTTGATTACACTTCCTGGCTTACTCAAGTAATATAATTTCCCTTCTTGGGTCTTCGATAGGGTTGAAGACTAGATAGTTGTAGTTACTTTCCTCTCATGACTTGGCCAAGTTATTTATAATACAAGACTTAAACTCCTTAGAATAGAATAATTATTGAAACATTTATCACATGTTTCTTGCCTGATATTGTTTATGCTGGTTGTAATTCTAATTTTTATACCTACTATTTGTTTTTATTATATATAACTTTCTATTAGGCTTAGAACTCTCTTATTTAAACAAAAGGGAGAGGAGCTGTAGGAAATCCTACAGCTAGTAGCCTTTAAGTTACCCGCCCACTTGGGCGTGGCCTCTTATAAATGTTAATGTAAATCATGCATTTTCTTTTTCTTCCAGCTGCTGGATTCGGTTCCTCTTCCTTATTCATGCAGAGAACTGTGATCTTGAGTCTACCACTAAATAAATAATCTTTTATTAAGCGTCCATCTTCAGAGGGAGAGCACACTTCCTCAGTCGTGGCTTCTAGAATATATCTAAGGCTCACAGTCATACTAGAGCTTGGGCAGTGCCGAGAGAGAATTAGCTGTGGTGAATCTGTCCAGGCCAGAAGAGGTTAGGCCGTAGGCATTATGTAACGATAAGCTTTGCCTACCCTTTGACTTGGAGCTTGGGTGGGAGGTGCGTGCTCCATACCAAAGTTTTCTAGAAAGGCACAAGGCAAGAGGCCTCCATCTGCTCATAGCAAGAGGCCCCCATCTTTCCCAGCAGAGACACTGGTTTATATTTTCCTGTGGCCTTCCTATCAGGTGTCTTCATCAATTGCTCTCTACCTGATGTATTAACACAGGCCCTCTTGTTGTAGCATAGTTACTTGGCTAGTTTAGCTGAGTGGCTTGTCCCAGGAATCCCCTGTCTCTGGAATAGAGGAACCATAGATAGTCATCTGTCCTAGCTCTGACAATAATTATTAAACATTTTCCATTTTCAGATTTTGATGAGATGAATTAGAAAAATTCTCACATTATTTAGCTCCAGCTATAACTTAGAAAATGTATACATGAAGAACTTTATGACACATATTGCAAAATAATTTTTTGTAGCATGTTATTGTCATTAGACCCAACCCCTAAGGCCTTTGGAATTGAAGGCCCTTAGCAGAGAAAATGCTCCCCCTCTGTGCCAAATGACTTTACAAGGAAGGAAATACATCTCTGACTATTTGTGTGCTTACTGTGTGGCCAGCAAGAACACATATGTAACTGTTCACAGCAATGTGGAAATGATAAATATGGCTGTGGTTTTGATAAGTGGTTGCAACCTCGCTTTTCTGCGGCAACACATATGTAAATTGTTCCCGTGATACAGTAGTTGTGTGGTTGTGCTTAAACTCGGTCCTTTAGAAGGTAGCGATGACTGTACCCCCGTCTCACCTATTCACAGCAACATAATGTAAATGACATGCTGGCATGGGAGGGGTAAGATATCTTTGATACTTTTTAAATGCCATTGGCTGAAAACTCAGTCACTCTGTGATTAGTAGTGAATCACAGCACACTTCTCACTTTCAGGTTGGGAAGTACTGATTAATACGTGCACTGATGGCCGCCAGGATTCCCAACACTGCCCCTCAGCTTCTCAGTGACATCAGAGCAGCAGCCTGGCCATATGGCTGGCTTTGTCCTTCAGTTAGGAAGCTTGTAAGAAGTGGCTTCCAGAGTCACATAATGCTACCCCACTTCTTTTCTTTCCTTGCTCTGAGAGCAGTGCTCTTTTCCCAGAGTCAAGAACCCGTTAGTGCTTCTAGAGTTCCGTGGTTGTTTTTAGTTAAGGCTCCAAAGGAACCACATAGTGGGTCATGATGGTGGTGGGTTCTTTGGATAGGTTGACCCCTTTTATAAAACTGGGTTTGCAATTCATTCAAGAACATTGAACTTAGTGAAGGTGTCTTCCAAGATGAGACTTTTATAAGAAAAAACTCTGACCATATTGTCAACAAGTAATGGAATAAAGTGGCCATTCTCTGTGTCCTGTTGAAAGGACTTTCAGCAGGTTGTGGTTGAGGTCCTTGGAAAGAAAACAACCTCACCACCATGTTAATGGGTATTGAAGTTATGGTTGTACCACCAGGAGAGATAAAGAATTTGTTCACTCATGGTTAAAGAATGGTACAATTAGGTCATTGCTTCAGTGTTTAACGTTCAGTTGGAGAATTGTCTTTATTGACTAAGTAAACGATGATAAAAGGAAAGCCCAAAGTCATTGTGCTTATAGTTCCTTACCTGCTGTGATTTTAGGTTCACTGTGTCAGAATATTTTATAACAAAGAGCTTGGCAAATACAGAAGAAAGTGTTTTATAGGTAATCAGATTTAGTATTTTCACAGAATCTTTATGAAGATAATTCTGTATTACATGAAAGATATAAACAAGATGATTCTTGGTCCAGTTGGTTTAGCATCCTTGCTTCTCAGAGTGCTTGCCACTCTTACACGCTGGCCACATGTGTGTGAATGGATACAAATGCCACCTGCATTTTGCTGAGTAGAAGGAGACAGAGGAAGACAAAGGCTTCCTAAAAGGTTATTGCATTGTGCTCATAAAACCAAGAGACATTGAGAAGAATAGAAGGATGCTGGGGTTTTCTGTGTGAGTCAGGAGAGTTGCAGACATTGATAAGGATCTCTTAGGATGCAGAGATGGTTTAGAGGAGAGGCAGGGAGATACTCAATTTTCTGTCTGCCTTAAGAAACCATAACATACTGCAAGGTTATCTGAACTTCACAGTCCTGAAGCGCCGGGAGATGCACGGAACGTGCAAAAATCTAATTTTCTTAGTTCAGTGTTGGAACTTGTAGTACCCCACCCTATCTCATTTCTCTACCAGCCCCACATCCGTCTTTAACTCTTTGGATAATGCTGGTGATGGCACAGGTTCTCACTGTTAGGCTTTTACGCTGTTCTTGTTGTTATAAGAGATTCCATGGCATTTCAAAATAGCAGCTGTCCTGGTGGACGAAATAAATAAGGATGTTCAAATGCTACCACCAAACAAGGAGACTTCACTAACGATGGCAGGAAAGAGTCCCAAGACACACACTGAATGAGTTTCTGCGGCTGCAGGCGGGCCTGGGCCTGTCAACAGTCTGTTCTCATCTCTCAAATACTTAAACTTTAACACTCACTTTTGGTCTTGTATTTCCTGACTGGATGGCAACAGTTCTCAGGCCATGAGGAGTTAAGCCAAAATCTTCCTTTTCCCTCAAGACTTCCAGCTTGCTGTTTCAAAGAAAGCTAATAGCACAACGAGCCAACTATGTGGTGAGATGTGTCCCCTGTGGGAGAGAGCTGTGAACCGAGAGTCCAGCCTTCCAAATGTCAAATGTTACTCATTCCGGCCTTGCTTCTCCTAAGTCTGTGAAGTCCTTTTTTATTTTCGTTTGAGAGAGTTTGCTTCCACTGGTAGGTCAGGGAACTTTTACTTGCTGTTTGCAATCTAGCTCTGGAACATGAAAGACTGATTAATCCCGCTTACTGGAATTGCAATGTTTTTATCAAAGCCACAGTTTCCACCTTCAATTTCATATAACAAGGGAAAAATCCCAGCTGACAAACATCCTGTCTTCTTCTTGGTTAATGTGCATCAAAATATCCACTGTGGCAAAATGAGAAGGGAAATCTCCTGATGACTGTTTTCAGTGGAAAGAAAGCTGTCTCCAAAGGGCATTTAAAGAGGATAGCAAGTGAAGCGGTGGCCCGGCTGAGATTTTACTCGGTGGTGACCAAGAGTAAACTTTTCACAGTGTTTCATGCTTTGTCCATAATGATCATCTACGCAGGCAAAAATAAGGCTCTAGCCATCGGAGCAACAGCCCATGGAAACTACACAACAACACAAATCTTTATGCATAAAGAGACTTGGTTGAGCAACTACTGTGATGATCTTTCGGAAGATGATATCAGCTGACCCAAGCCACGCTTTGTCTCCTTCGACTGCTGCCCCTCATTGCTTTCTTAAGTCTCTTGAGTTCCACAGCTGAGCCTCTGGAATGCTCTGGAAGAACTTGGGTGAGGAGAATCTATTGGGATAGCATCAGGTCTTAACTCACCAAGTGTTTCTTCCGAGGCAAGTTCTGACTAGCTGAAGGGTTGGTCCAGGAATTGATCTGGAAAGGTGGAGTCAGTGGCACAGAAGAACAAAATGATGTTTACAGGAAAATGGCTGTGACTACGATCATCATAAACAGCAAATAAGTCAGACTCAGAAGGACAAATAGTGCTTGCTTTTACTTGCTTGTGGATACTAGATTTTATTTAGACATATGTATATATGTTCGTATGTATGTGTATGGAGCCATCTATCTACCCACCCATCCACCCATCCATCTACCCATCCACCCATCTATCCATCTACCCACCCATCCAGTCATCCACCCACTCATCCACTCATCCACCCACCTAATCCATTCTCCTACCAATCATCCAAACATCCATCCATCCATCCATCCATCCATCCATCCATCCATCCAGTCATCCACCCACTCATCCACTCCCCCATCCACCTGATCCATTCTCTTGCCCATCATTCACCCATACAACCATCCATCCTTCCATCCATCCATCCATCCATCCATCCATCCACCCACCCACCCATCCATCCTATCTATGACATGATGGTGGAAAAGAGGCTGTTCAAGAGAATGAATAGGTCTAATGGAAGGTGGGAGGAGGTAGGAGGGAGTTTGGTCAAAGGGTTATATTCAAATAAAAATGTTCAAGTAACACCCACCACTACATATAACAAATATATGCTACACGTTTATATTGAAAAGATATTTCCAGACTCTTATGCTTAAGACATTTACCTGGAGATTTGAAAAAAAAAAATACAGATCCTCAGATTCCATTCTCAGAGTTTCTGGTTCAGTGGGATAATGTATTGAACCTCACCCTCCAGTGTTTCTGCTTCAGTGGGATATGTATTGAACCTCACCCTCCACCCCTAAAATTGTTCCAGATACAGTCATATCTGGGAAATTCTAGCTCCAGTTGCCAGTTTATAACTGTGACAACAAGGAAAACATTGTGAATTGTTTGATCAAATATGTAGACGCTGCTGTTCAATTTAACACGTTAAGACAAGACTCCTGTGTTTTGTTTAATCTACATATCATCTCTAGATCTCCTGTGGCTTGCACAGCTTCTCATGGGTCAGTTGATAAGCAGTCAGATGGAATCTTCTTTGGAAAAACAATGTCTTGGCGCTGAGTAGCTACCAGGAGCCCATGAAGCTACATGAAAAGACATGTTCTGCAAACTTGCTCAGTCACAGTCTTAAGGAGTGTATTGGCTTTCTTCTTACATAAACTTCTGTTGATTTTAAAAAGCAGATAATTGTGGGACTCTCAAATATGCACTAATGGTGAAGAGCTTTGATTAGTTGTCCTTAGCTACCAATGTAGGTGTTAACACCAACCCAGAATCACTTTAAGTTCGCCAAGATGGTTACATTTCATTATTCTGTGGTTAGGTGTACATTTGATCCACAGATGTTCAGCCATGTCCAGAAAGCCTGGTGAGGTGAGTAGTGTGGAGCTTTAACATTGAAACACACAAGGGCTTGAAGAATGAGGACCGAAGTAGGGAACAAAGCATTCTAGGTGAGACAACAAAATAAATGAAGAGATCAACGTGGTAATGGGAGTTGCATGATGGTTGTAGGATAATCTATAAATAGAGCAGAGCATAAGGTATGGGACATAATAGAAAATGAAATTGCAGAATAGATTGGTGTCTGGAATAGAGTTAGGAGGCAATAAGACAATGAACCGTTATAGCATGTGTTTGTGTGTGTGTGTGTGTGTGTGTGTCTGGGTGCACGTGCACAGAGGTGAGAGGGGATAATTCAGTAGTAGGATATGTAGGCGTGTGGAAGGTCGGGTCTATGGAAACTCCTTCCACAGATGATTTAGGAAGTCAGTGGTCCGTCATTGAGAATACAACACCCAGTGATTCTGAATAGAGTGTTGGTTCTTGTAGAAGCTTGCTTCCAAATCATTTTAATTTATGAAAAGAAGGAGATTATAGAATCTATTTCAACTCATTGTGCTCATTAATCCTGTGCTACTTTTGCAGGCATGACTTGAGCCTTGCTAGAAGCAAAGCCTTTGGATGATTAGATTCAATAATGAGTTTTTTTCCACATCTTTTTTTCTTTTTTTTATTTTTTAATTAATTTATTTATTAAAGATTTCTGTCTCTTCCCCGCCATCGCCTCCCATTTCCCTCCCCCAATCAAGTCCCCCTCCCTCGTCAGCCCAAAGAGCAATCAGGGTTCCCTGTCCTGTGGGAAGTCCAAGGACCACCCACCTCCATCCAGGTCTAGTAAGGTGAGCATCCAAACTGCCTAGGCTCCCACAAAGCCAGTACGTGGAGTAGGATCAAAAACCCATTGCCATTGTTCTTTTTTTTTATGTTTTATTTATTTATTTATTTATTTTGAGGATTTCTTTTTTTTTCCATTTTTTTATTGAGAAAAGGAGAAAAAAAAAACAAGTTTCCACCTCCTCCCAGCCTCCCATTTCCCTCCCCCTCCTCCCACCCTGCTCCCCCTCCTCCCACCCTTCTCCCCCTCCCCCCACTCCTCTCCCTCTCCCTCTCCAGTCCAAAGAGCAGTCAGGGTTCCCTACCCTGTGGTAAGTCCTAGGTCCTCCCCTCTCCGTCCATTTCTAGGAAGGTGAACATCCAAACTGGCTAGGCTCCCACAAAGCCAGCACATTACGTAGGTTCAAAACCCCGTGCCATTGTCCTTGGCTTCTCATCAGCCCTCATTGTTCGCCATGCTCAGAGAGTCCAGTTTTAGAGTTGGCAAGAGACTTGAACCTAGAGTGGCTCCCAGATGCCCAAGCCAAGGTCCCCAGTTAGTTCCTTGGGCAGCTGAGGATAGGGAACCTGAAATGACCCTATCCTATAGCAATACTGACGAATATCTTGCATATCATCATAGAACCTTCATCTGGTGATGGATGGAGATAGAGACAGAGACCCACACTGGAGCACTGGTCTGAGCTCCCAAGGTCCCAATGAGGAGCAGAAGGAGGGAGAACATGAGCAAAGAAGTCGGGACCACGAGGGGTGCACCCACCCACTGAGACAGTGGAGCTGATCTATTGGGAGCTCACCAAGGCCAGCTGGACTGTGACTGAAAAAGCATGGGATAAAACTGGACTCTCTGCCATTGTTCTTGAGTTCTCAGTAGTCCTCATTGTTTGCTATGTTCAGCGAGTCCGGTTTTATCCCAGGCTTTTTCAGACCCAGGCCAGCTGGCCTTGGTGAGTTCCCGATAGAACATCCCCATTGTCTCAGTGTGTGGGTGCACCCCTCGCGGTCCTGAGTTACTTGCTCGTGCTCTCTCTCCTTCTGCTCCTGATTTGGACCTTGAGAATTCTGTCCGGTGCTCCAATGTGGGTCTCTGTCTCTGTCTCCTTTCATCGCCTGATGAAGGTTAATATTCAGGAGGATGCCTATATGTTTTTCTTTGGGTTCTCCTTATTTAGCTTCTCTAGGATCACTAATTATAGGCTCAATGTCCTTTGTTTATGGCTAGAAACCAAATATGAGTGAGTACATCCCATGTTCCTCTTTTTTTTTCTTTTCTTTTTTTTCCATATCTTTAAATGAAAAAATGTACCTGAATATCACAGACATGGGTTGCAGTCTCAGGCCTACTATATGACAAAATATTTTCTCTGTTTATTGTATTTTATCTTTTAAAAATACAAGGGACTTTTCCCCAGAAATCCTATTCAAGTTTTTATATATATGTGTGTGAAATATATATGTATATATACATATATATTTATATAGAAAATAAATTCCAAATACACATACACACACACACACACACACACACACACACACACACACACACACACACATATATATATATATATATATATATATATATATATATACCCTTTGGAAATTATTCCATACACACACAGATGCACACACACACATATTCTCTTTGAAAATTCTCAGAGATTGTAATGTTATTAACCTCAGGAATTTTGCAGTTGTGATTGCTCTCCAATCATGTGTTAAAAATTGGCTTCAATTTTTACCATGAATGGAAAGATAATTGGCCTATCATACTTTCATGACAATATGAATTTTCTTCAATGAACAAAGAGACCTTCTATTTCATTGTCTTTTGACTAAATGGCAATTGGAGACTGAACTTTGTGCTAACAATATTTAAGTAATGGGGACAATTCAGTAAAATTATGACTATTCATGCCATAATTTATTTTGTATTTCCAGTGAACTCCTATAATTCATATTGTATTCATGAGTCTCCTCCACATGATAGAGGCTGCTAGGAGACTTATTATAGCTAAGGTTACTCTTGTTTTCCTAAAGGCTGAACCACTGGAAATAACAGCAGCTCAATGACAGATCATATCTGCTGAAGTCTTTTTCCTCAGATGTTGGTCACCCCATCAGCTGGAATTCAAGCATGGGGTTAGGAGGAGATCCATGTACCCACCAGCCAGGAGAGTCTGCCTGCAACGCATGGTAGCATTCCCAGGGAGATGAAGATATTTAAGATCAACTAATGCCTTGATGTCTGTGAAGGAAGATGAGAACTTGTCCGCAGGGAGAAGCTCTAGTGCCAGCTTTCTCTGGTGAATGCCTCCTATTTATCTTCCCTGAGGAAGTGTTTAAGCTCCATAGTACTGCATACATGTGCTGACTTGTGTTGGTGTTTAAGCTACATAGTACTGCATACATGTGCTGACTTGTGCTGGTGTTTAAGCTACATAGTACTGCATACGTGTGCTGACTTGTGTTGGTGTTTAAGCTACATAGTACTGCATATGTGTGCTGACTTGTGTTGGTGTTTAAGCTACATCGTACTGCATACCCGTGCTGACTTGTGTTGGTGTTTAAGCTACATAGTACTGCATACATGTGCTGACTTGTGTTGGGGGTTCAGTTTCATAGTCTTCCACATCTGGTATTTATTATGGGTTCACCTTGGTTTTAGTTTGCACTTTTAACAATATGGTTTCTGGCTTGGAAGATCATTTAAGAGAAAGATCTTGGCACCAATCTCTCTCCTCCCTGGGCAATTATTGACATTGGATATTTGGCTCAGTTTCTACCTGATGCCCGAGTCTCCCAGCAGATGTCATGGTAAGGGAGATTTGCTCAACAAGGCAGTGTCAGAAGCACACATAGACATTTCCTGTAGTGATTGATGTACACAGTGGGTGATGGACTTAATTCCTCCTGGCTTCACCATCCTGGAGGATTTTCCACAGATAAAAATAGCCTGTGAGGACTCCTGTCTGACATTCCATAATGTAGGGATATTATGCATATTCCCCAGCATAAATAAAAGAAGAGTTGCTGTCTTGCATTCAGGCATTTCCTGGCTGCTGAAGAGGCTGTCCAGCTGAGCAGTAGTCAGGAAACAATGTAATCTATAGTTCAAAGAGGTGTCAAAGAGGGGGAGACAGGCACAGAGATTGAGCCATGTGTAGTGTGAGAGATCATGTCAAAGGAGCAACATCACTGAGTCTATACCTCATGTTTGATTCTAGACCATGTTGATCCTAGACAACATGTTATCAATATTGAATAGAAACTGCAAATGGGCACAGTCATGGATGGGCATAGTCATGGATGGCATGGACGGGCATAATCATGGGTGGGCATAGTCATGGATGGGCATAGTCATGGACGGGCACAGTCATGGGTGGGCACAGTCATGGATGGGCATAGTAATAGGTGGGCATAGTCATGGACAGGCACAGTCATGGGTGGGCACAGTCATGGATGGGCATAGTCAGATGGGCATAATCATGTGACCCCACCATGCTCAACAGAGAATGTAGCTAGGCCTTATCTAAAAACAAAGAGGAAAGTTATATTGAAATTTCCTGTTTTATTTCATGGACATTAAATTCAGGTGGAAAAGATTGTTTCCCATCACCTCAGGGAAAAGAAGGGACATGAAGGAAAAGGAAGGGCAGTGAAGGGTACAGGAGGAGAGGGGAGGTGAAGGCAGAGCCAACTTCTTATTTTCTTGAAATTCTAATGGAAGTCTGATGTGGGAGTGTCATATATCAATCTGTTGATTTCATTGGTTAAGCAATAAAGAAACTGCTTGGTCCTCATAGGTTAAAACATGGGTGGGAGGAATAAACAGAACAGAATGCTGGGAGAAAGAAGCTGAGTCAAGGAGTCGCCATGACTCTCCCACTCCAGGTAGACGCAGGTTAAGATCATTCCTGGTAAGCCAGCTCGTGGGCTACATACATTATTAAAAATGGGCTAGTCCAGGTGCGAAAGTTAGCCGAGAAAAGGCTAGATATAATGGGCCAAGCGGTGTTTAAAAGAATACAGTTTCCGTGTAATTATTTCGGGTAAAGCTAGCTGTGGGGGGGGGGGGGGTCGGGTGCCGGGGATGCAGCCCGCCTCTCTTATTACTACAGAAGTCCAGTCAAACTTGTCACTTGTGTTCATGTGGGCATATGGCGATCCATTTTTGTTTTTGGTGAAGACTTTTTTCTGGCATTTTTCTTTTTAATAGTTAAGAACTTCTTAAGGCAGTATTGCTTTTCCATTGCTGTATTAGATTGTAAACTTACTTATTCATTTACTTACTTCTTTGTGTGTGGTGTATGCTCTCCACCTGTGTGTATATAGATGTTCGCCAGTGTCGTGCATGTGGAAGGCGAGGGCTGGTGTAGGAATGTTTCCCTCAATCACTTCTCCACTTTTTTCTTTGACACAAGGCCTCTCAATAAATCTGGAGCTCACTGTTTGGGCTGAACTTGTGCCAGGGAAACACAGGTCCTACCTGTCTCTGCACCCTAGTGTTGGGGTTGTAGGTGTGCATGACCACACCCAGTTTTTAGAAGTGTGCTGGAGATCAGAATTCAGGTTTATCAGCTAGCTCAGCAAACAGTTTATCACCGGGTCATTTTCCTAGGTCTTGATTGGGTTTTAAAAATTGTAATTCACTGATGAAATCCCTTCTAAAACCCAGAGCTATTCCATATATGGCAGAGAATTAACTAAAAAATGACACATTTAGACAGTTTAAATACTGTCTATGTGTCAATCAATAATTTTATCAAGTTTGGCTTCAAGTAAGAGAGACACATTTGTGAAGATCCAATGGGAAGATGCTGTCAATTCTCAGTGTTTGTTCGGTGGGATACCCATCACGGTCTTAAAGTCCAGGTCAGCCTATGGCTGAGTGATCTTCTCTAAAATGTCAAGATCTTTTCTGGTTTTTTAGCATTGTGAGCAACTTCCCCACCCAACAACTGGTAAAGGAAAATGGCATGAGCAGCTGAGAGGAGAAGCATTTGTTAAAACAAGTGTATCCTCTTAAGAGATAAACAAATTCCGATTGCCATTCATTTTACACCAGAGAAATTTAGTTATAGTGGCTACATGTAATTTCTATTTCAAAGGCAGTAGCATTTTCTAAAGAAGTAAGAAAAATTGCTCCCCTGGAATTTAAGGAGTTTTCCATATCAGAATTGCAGCATCTGGGGGAGAATTCCCTGTGCAACTACAGGCACATTTGAAAATGGGATTGGTCTTTGAATTTGCAGCCTCATGCCAAGATTCTGGCTCTCCTGTTTTCTGTTCATGGGGTATTGCTTTGAGATGAGAGTTTATATAACCTTGGAAGACAGCCCCTCATCTTCTACTCCTGGTCTCCTGGTGATCGGCTGGAACTGAAGTGTTCCTGGACTCTGTTCAACCTTAAGACATAATCACATAAGACGATTGGAGTAGATGAAAAAACAAAAATCTTGGAAACTGTTTCCAACCATGTTAAAAATCCTGATTTCAGGAGGCATGAGGAGCAGGGGAGGTTTTATTGGTTCTCGGTCTGGTGTTTTGTGTTCTTAGACTAGATTTGTCCTTATTGGCCAGTCTCAGCTATGACAGTTCAGTCTTAGTTTTCTTTCTGCAAGATCCACATTTTGAAGCTTTATGCAGAAAAGTAAACCTTAATAGAATATTTCTTTCTTCTGCAAGGTATTTGAAAAGCAATCAACTGTCAATTGGAATCAATCAACTGTCAATTGGAATCAATCAACTGACAATTGGAATGACATTTGGAAGCAAATGGTCCTAAAAGGCAAACTGGTGTAACCATTTTGAGATCTAACAAAATATTCTTCAAATGAAAATTAATCAAAGAAAAGGGAAAGAACTCATTATAGGAAAAATACACCAAAATGATATTTAAATTCTTAACTCCTATGCTGCAAACACAAGGGCACCCACTTTTGTAAAGACCTTAAATTGTGTATTGACACTCGCACTTTGACACTGGGATTTCAATACTCCATCTCACATTCAGACAAAAACTAAACATAGAACTAGAACTAACAGCTATTATAAACCAAATCACCTAACAGATATCTATAAATCATTTCACCAAAACAAAAAAGAATGTATCTTCTTCTTAGCACCTCATAGAATATTCTCCAAAATGGATGATATATTCGGTCGCAAGAAAGTTTCAACAGATACAAGAAAACTTCAATATCCGCCTGTATCCTCTCAGACCACCACAGATTAAAGGTGGGTTTCAACAACAGAAAGCCAACAAACTCAGGGAAACTGAACAAATCCATACTGAACAACAATAAAAAAAATAAACGAAAGACTTTCTAGAATTCAATGAAAATGAATGCACAAAATACCAAAATTTATGTGACACTATAAAAGGAATGCTAAGAGAAAAGTTCATAGCACTAAGTACCTACGTGAGGAAATTGAAGAGATTTTACACCAGCAACTTTAACAGCACAACTGAAAGCTCTAGAACAAAAAGAAGCAAACACACCTAAGAGAAGCAGATGGCAGGAAATAATCAAACTGAGAGCTCAAGTTAACAAAAGAGAAATAAAGAGAACAATATAAAGAATCAATGAAGCAATAAGTTGGTTCTTTGAGAAAATCAACAAGGTAGGCAAACCCTTATCTAAACTAACCTAAAGACAAGAGATAATATCCAAATTAACAAAGTCAGAAGCAAAAAGGAGGACAAAAACAGACACCAAGGAAATCCAAAAAATTGTTATGTCATTTATAAAAATCTGTACTACAAAAATTGGAAAATCTAAAAGAAATGGACAATTTTCTTGATAGATACTACTTACCAAAGTTAAATCAAGATCATATAAACAATTTAAATAGAGCTATAACCCCTAAGTAAGTAGAATAGTCATTAAAAGTCTCCCAAACAAAGCAAGCTCAGGGTCATACAATTTTAGTGTAGAATTCTACCAGACTTCCAAAGAAGAGCTAATACTAATACTCCTCAAACTATCCCACAACATAGAAACAGAAGGAGTATTGTCAAATTCATTTTATGAGGTCACAGTTAGCCTGATAACCAAACCACACAAAGATTCAACAAAGAAAGATCAATCTCCCTCATGAACACTTGATGCAAAATTACTCAATAAAATACTCACATGCCCAATCCAAGAACCATCCACCATGATCAAGTAGGCTTCATCCCAGAGATGCAGGGATGGTACAACATATGAAAATCTGTTAATGTAATCCACCATATGAACAAATCAAAAGAAAAACCAATGATCATCTGATTAGATGTTGAAAGAGCCTTTGACAAAATCCAACACCCCTTCATGATAAAAGTCCTGAAGAGAGCAGCGATATCAGGAACATACCTAAACATAATAAAAGCAATATACAGCAAGTCAACAGCCAACATCAAATTAAATGGAGAGAAACTCAAAACAATTCCACTAAAATCAAGAGTAATATAAAAGCTGTCCATTCTCTCTGTATCTATTCAGGATACTACTTGAAGTTCTAGCTAGATCAATAAGACAACTGAAAGAAACCAAGGGGGTACAAATTGGAAAGAAAGTAGTCGAGGTGTTGTTATTTTCAGATTATATGATAGTATACATAAGTGATCCCAAAAAGGTGATAAACACCTCCAGCAAAGTGGCTGGATACAAGATTAACTAAAAAAAAAAAAAATCGGTGGCCCTCCTATATACAAATGACAAATGGACTGAGGAAGAAATCACGGAAGCAGCATCCTTCACAATAGCCATCTCCTCGAACTAAACAAGGTTCCCAGCAGCAGGACTGGGACATCAACCAAGCCACAAAACCTTCAGTCTTTAACCTGTCCTACCTGCAAGATGTGTTGGAGCAATGGCGGCTCAAAGCCTATTGGAGTGGCCAACCAATGTTTGGTCTAACTTGAGGCCCATGCCACAAGAGGAAGCCCATTTCTGACACCACCTGGATGGCCAGGATTTGGGAGCTGGATAGCTCAGAGACCTGGGATATAACTAAACACAATCGACTTTATAAAAAGTCAAGTAAGGATTCCTAATGATATTCTGCTATACTCATAGATCGGTACCTAGCCCAGTGACCACCAGAGAGGCTTCATTCAGCAGCTGATGGGAGGAGATGCAGAGACCTGCATCCAGACATTAGGGGCAGTTCAGGAAACCCTGTAGAAGAGGGGGAGAAAGGACTGAATGAACCAGAGAGCTCGAGGCCATCAGGAGAACAAGGCTCAGAGAATCAACTAAGCGGTGCTCACAGAGATTGAAGTGACAATCCCGGAGACAGCACGGGTCTGCAGATAAGTTGTGGCGATTTATCTTGGGTTTTGTGGGACTCCTAACAGTGGGAGTGGGGTGTCTCTGCCTCTTTCACCTGCTTGTGGGACCCTTTTACTGGATTGCCTTGGCCAGCTTTGATATGAGGGTTTGTGTTTAGGCTTACCATAACTTGTTATGCTGTATTTGTTTGCTATCCCAGGGAGGCCTGCTCTTTTCTGAAGGGAAATGGAGGACCAGTGGATCTGGGGGAAAGAGGAAGTTGGGGGATGACTAGGAAAAGGTACTTAGGACGGGGGTACTGGTGGGAGGGGAGGCTGTGGTCCAGGTGTATTGTATGAGAAAAGAATAAATGAAAAGAAAAATGTGTTGGGGAATATTATTTTCAGGTGTGTAACTTTTGTTTATGCTACATTTATTTAACTCTGTGAAGCTGTGTTACTGTGCCTGTCTAAAACACCTGATGGTCCTAATAAAGAGATGAACGGCCAATAGCAAGGCAGGGGCAAGGATAGGAAGTGTTGTCAGGCAGAGAGTATAAATAGAAGGAGAAAAGTGGACAAACAGGGGCATGAGCCAAGGAGAGGAGAATGTAGAAGCCAGCCACTCAGTCAGCCATGGAATAAGAAGGAAAGTAAGTTATACAGAAATAAGAAAAGATAACGGCACAGAGACAAAAGGTAGTTGGGTTAATTTAGGTTAAGAAAAACTGGCAAGAAACAAGCCAAGCTAAGGCCGGGCATTCATAACTAAGAATAAGCCTCCACGTGATTTGTTTGGGAGTTGGGTAGCGGGGCCCTCAAATAGCCAAAGGAGTAAAACACATCATACAACATATGTGTGTGTGTGATACAGATATCTCATTTTGACCTTAGCACCCCACAGTCTCTTATTTTCTGCATGTTGGCCAGTTGTGGGTCTCTGTATGGATCTCCATCCTTTGCAAAATGATGCTTCTCTGATAAGGGTTAAGAGATGGACTAATCTGTGGATATAAAGATTAAAAACTGAGGTGATAGTTTATTACTATGCTATTTAGCAAAATAATAGTGAGTAGCTTCTTTCCCAGGGTCCATGACCTACCTAGGCAAAGTGTTTTGAGCCCAGTTCATGGTACTAACCAAATTAATCAACATATCCATGATCTCATGTGGCCAGCATTTTCTTTCTCTTTACTGTGCTAAGAACACTTGGGATGGGCCCTTTTAGTACAGAATTAAACAAAGATCGTATTACCTATTAGATTTTTTGAACTTGCTCATATGTATGACTGAATCTTGGTAATTTTTGGTTAGCATCTTCCCATTTATGCCTTTCTGTGCCCCTAGCCACCACCGTTCTACTATCTGCTTCTCTATGTTTGACTTGGATTCCTTGTATAATTGATGCCAGGCATTGTAGCATGAATAATAAAACCCAGAGTCAGATATTGGGGTTCAACCTGAAAATCAGAAAGGATGCAGCCAAGCCGCTAGAGAAGTCTTACCTCTGCCGAGGCTGGGAGACCGCAGCTTAAGTGGCCTAAGCAGACGACTAAGCCTCTCTCGCCTCCCATTTTATATTCCCTCTAGTGCTGGGATTAAAGGCGTGAGTCATAGCACACAGAGTGCAAACATTGTTGCATCTCCACAGGTTTATTTTTTTTTAACTCTGTTTTCTTGGCTGAGCAAAAGCCTCTACACTTGATATGTCTATTTTTGCTTTTGTTGTCTGTGATGTTTTTAATCCCATTCCAAAGTCAGCCTAGACCAATATAAGAAGCCTCTCCTCTATGTTTTCTTCCAGGAGTTCTCTGCTTTCAGATTTATGCTTAGGTCTCTAACCAAATTCATTGTTGCCTGTAGTGTGAGACAAGAAGCCTGAGTTCTTTGTGTGGGTTCTCCAGCCCTCCCTTTCTTGAAACTTATTATTATTATTTTTAATTGGCTTTTTTTGATCCACATGGCTGCTGGATACCACCAAAGCCTCAGGTTTTGGCCCTAACCCTTGGCTTTGATGTGACCTTCAGTGGCAATATAGGACTCTGACTTCAGCACAGACCCCAGCCATGGTAGGATCATGGAACCAGACATGGTCCTCAGGAGCAGCTGGATCTGGATGTCACCACTTTCTAGGTGGCCTCATTCAGATTGGCATAGACCCCAGACACCAATTCGGCCTTTGATCTTGGGTGTCCCATGGCCTTCGGTGGTAGCAGGAGCCTCAGACATTAGCACAAACCCTGCCTGCTACAGGCCCATGGACCCAGACATGGCCCTCCGCAGAAGCCTGGGCCCAGACAACACCATGACCCTGGGAGGCAGCACAGGGCACCCAAATAAATCTGTGTGGTCCTTGCTGACTATGACCTCCAGATTCCAACCAAGCCTCAGACTCCAGCCCAGATCCAGGCCTCTGTGTAGGCCCTAGTGGCAACCTGGGCTACAGACTTCAACACAGACTCCAGCTGCAGCTGAACCACAGACTCAGATGTGGCCCCAGGCAGTAGCTAGGCTGGTTGATATCTGAACTCCAGGTGGTGGCCCTGACCACTAACATCAGGATGGCTCTGGCAGCAGCATGGTCCCTGGATACCAACAAGGCCTCACAGGTTATTGCCCAGACCCCAGGCTTCATGTGGCCTTTGGTGGCAATATAGGTCATTGTTGCAAGAGGAGGCTGCTTGTTTGTTCTGGCTGCTCAGCCCTGAAATTATCACACAGAAACTAACTATATTATTTAAACACTGCTTGACCCACTGGCTCTAGCTTCTTATTGGTTAACTCTTACATATTAATTTAACCCATCTCTACTAATTTGTGCATCACCACGAGGTCGTGGCCCACCAGCAAAATTTCAGTGTGTCTGTCTCCAGTAGCAGCTCCATGGCTTCTTGCTGACTCTGCCTCCTTTCTCCCAGCATTCAGTTTAGTTTTCTCCAGCTACCTAAGTTCTGCCCTATCAGGCCAAGCCAGTTTCTTTATTCACTAACCAATAAAAGCAACACACCAGGATCTCCCACACCAGGTCATAGACTTTGACTCTAGAACCATGGACCCAGATGCGGTCCCAGCATGGCCCTATCAGTAATGTGGGCCTGGATGCAAACATGGCCCTAGGAGGCACACAACTGTGATCAGCATGGCCCTTGATGGCAACAGCTGCCACGGACATCAACACAGACCCTGGCGACTGTAGGACCAGGTATGCAGATATGGCATTTGGCAGCCTAGCCCAGACACCACCATGACTCTGGAGGGCAAACAGATGTCCCTCCTCAGTCTACCCCTCTCTTCTTCCACCATGGCTGGCCCCAGGTGGCAAGTGGGCCTTGGGCCTCCACATCAGGTGGGGTGTGGTTGTCCTCCCACCAGCCAGGGCCTTGAGGATCCCAGCTGGCTAGTCCCCGTCTGAGAGGCTTCTTGAAATGTTTAATGTTACTGATTATGGATACTTTTTGAAACCCATTTATTTTATTCTAACTTCCGTTTCTTTTAAATTTAAAGTCTATTTTATTTATTATCTTAGTTAAATCATGCATGTTAACATACAGTGTGCTTCTGACCACCTAGGATTTCCATTGTATCTAAAGCTACACAGAGGTGTCAGCAATGGAGCTCAGCAAAGACCAATAGCCAGCCTACATTGGCTCAGTTTATTTAAAATAAAAAAATGAGGTCCTAATGTTATTGAAAGTAGGGTCATAGTATGCACCCCAAAAAGCCAAGTTCAGCTACCAGTCCTTGAGAAGCCAATTAAAACAGCTGATTTAAAAGTAAGCAGAAAAGTTTATTGAACGCAGTCCATGGATGAAGTGATGTAGTGTGATTTTGAAGTCCATCTCCCAGGTCCAGGACAGAATGGAGTTCACATAACAGAGCAGAGACAGACACATCTCTGTAGTCTGGGTCAAGGTGGGGTCCTGTCCACCAATGCCTCATCAGTGCTAGGCTTCAGGTGCCTAACATGGTATGATAAGATGTTAAGACCGTGTTCAATCTCTTTCCTTCCTGGGAGATAATTTCTCTACCTGGGTGGCCCCTTTTCCTTCTCCCAGAATGAGATTTGTGGGGAATTCTCATTCCTTGATGTCAATTATTTCAATAGTCTGGTAGATTAAGTGATAGGAGTTTCTTTAGAATGCCCTCATTTCTGTCATTTACACTAACTTACAATACTATCTCACCTGCTCACCAACTCAGCTTACACTGCAGCCATAAGTGAAATGACTTTCTGGTTTTTCTTATGGCCTCTCTGTATAACTTGTTGCTAGAATGCTAATCTTTTATATTTTTAGTTAGTTCCATCTAGAAGTAAGTAAGGTTTCTGCAGGCTACTATTTCATTTTGTGCGTGTTCATATCTCTATCCTTGGATTCCAGGGCGGGGACGGCACACAGTGTGTTCTCCAAAACCATATTCTTTTGTGTGAGGAACCTTGAGTTCCTTTGATAAGATGCATTTTGGTAACAAGAAGTGTTTGTGAGAAGTTTATCGATGTTGCTAGATAGTTTATCATGCCTTCTAGAAAGAGTTCAAAGCAGAGCTGGGGACACCCAGCACCCGAGGGAAGATGTAAAAGGCACATACTATGTCCATCTGACTTCAGAGTCTCATGGAACAGTATGTTAGCTGTTCCTCTGACCAGGGAGAGGTGGGTGTGGGCCACTTATTGCTAAATCCAAAGAGCAGCATGAGAAAACAATGAGTCACGCCATGATGACACAGGAGAACAATAGCTCATGTCCAGGTCTGAGACACTGAGGAGCCAGTCTACAAAGGAAGACATGAGAGTCTCTCTGTGCACTGTATCCAGGGCAGAGCTGCCCATGGCAACAGGTAGCCCAGGGCCAACAGCCTGCTGCTATGACCTTAGCCGGTCCAGCCCTTGCTCCCATTCACTCCTTAGCTTTGCTGGCTCTCAGCTTCCCTTCTGTCTGAAATCCTGAGGCTTGCTAGGGTAGGGTCAAGCCCCGTGTTCCAGTCCTGTGGAATTATTTTTGCTTCTTTATTCCTGCAGAATTATAAGTAGAAGAAAATATGTCAGTTAGGAGTTGACAGTCCAGGCTAGACAGACTTGAATCTTCTACTCCAGGCCAGGCAAAGCATCTGGTATCTCGAATGCCTGCACAACTGTAACACTACATACACACCACAATATCGCCATGCAGAGTTGAATAGATGACCTATGTGAGCACTGAACTTAGCACAGGGTGAGTTAGTCCAGCTGACAAATCACAGCTCTGCTTACTTATGTGTTTATCTCCTCCACCAATGAACTTTCCCAAGACAGAGGCGGCGTCTCAGCCATTTATGTGATATGATTTAGTTTTCCCAGCGAAATGACACTTGGTGCATCACGTGTGTGTGTGTATAATATGCATGCAAAAAACAAGACACTTGGTGCATCCCGTGTGTGTGTATAGTATGCATGCAATGTATATTACAATGTATATCACGAAATGCTGGGAAAATGTCTCAGTTGGTAAATGGCTTGCAGAGCAACCAAGAGGTGTCAGGTTCGATCACCTGAAATCCACATGAAGAGCTGGGTGTGATGGCATGCACTCATGATCCTGGTGCAGGGAAGCAGAGACAGGCTAGTCTACAGCTCACGGGACAACCAGCCTTGCTAAACCAACAAGCTTCGGGTTTAATGAGAGGCCTTCTCTCAGAAAGTGAGAGGGTGGGTGATAGAGGAAGGCACTTGATATCCACCTCTGGTCCCTCATGCACATGCCCACACACACATGTGCATCCTCACACAAATGAAATTGGAGTAGAATGAGGCAAATGGCTATTGGAAATTATAATTTGCTGTCAAGATTAGAATAGCATTATTGAAATAGGTAGACACGCTGCTATTAAAACTGTGAACTGAGAATGTGTCTCATTATAATGAGAAGATTTCTAAATTTACTTTTTCTTGGCCTCAAGAAACTTTAGCTTTCAAGGCAAGACCAGTTCCTAAGAAAGGAGACTTCCTATCTGCCTACGAGGAGATGTGTATTTTCTTGACTCATTAAATTCAGGGCTACACACGGTTCTCGAGAGTTGAAAACCGGAAGCTGTAGTGGGATAACCTTTTTATACACTGTGAAGATGTGTCTATGTTGAAGCGCCTTTTTGATTGGTTTCATGCAGAGCTGAATGGCCAATAGCAGCAGATGATGGGCGGGACTTCTGGGCAGAGATAAGAGCTTTGGGGACAATCTGAGAGATGGGAATTCGCCAGTGATGGGGGAGAGGTTCGTGTGTACCGTATGGAGGAGCGGTAATGAGTGGTAATGAGTAGAATGTAAATTAATATAAACGGGTTAATTTAAGTTATACGAGTTAGTTGGGAACAAGCCTAAAGTAAGGCCAAGTTTTTATAATTAGCAAGAAGTTTTTATGTCATTATTCAGGAGTTGGTAGTTCAAAGAACATCTGACTACGTTTGGTGCCCATCGCACGGCATGTACTTCCACATTGGCCTGAGAAATCTGACCAAAGTTCCAGACACAGAGCAGGACGTGGCTTCCTAGCAATCGCAGTCTCTAAGACAGCCCCAGGCCTTGTTGCTTACAGAGGCTCTTTAAGAGGCCCGCTGTGCAGCTGAGCTCTGCCCTAGATAGAAAGGTCTGTAGCAGCTTGGGCTCAGCAACTTCCCAGAGTTGGAGCGGTTAGGTGTGGCTCCTGACTGAAGCCTGCAGACCGGAGGCTAGGCTGTCCTGGAAGGGAAAAGAGCAACTGCAGCCCAGAGCCAGCGGAGTAGTTCACTAGACCAACCCAAGGTGGGTAGAGCCAGCTGCCAGCACCGTGTGGTGAGATGAATGGCAGAAGGAGCCGCAGCAAACCTCTGAACAGGTACTGTGTGCTTGAAAATGTGCGCAGGTGTTGAGAAGGAAAAGAAAACAGGCACAGTCATAGAAAAAACAGTTCAAAATAAAGGGATGTCTTGAAAGAGAGTAGGGTAATATAAAAAGGCATTTAATAATGGCTTTAGTAATTTAAAAGTAATATAAGCCATTTAAGGATGGGAAACATTGTAACACAGGGAATTTGGGCATTATATAGTGTTTTAGTAACTTAAAAATTTTTAAATGCTACTGAGAGGTATCGGATTATGAAAAAAACTTTGTTTAGTTTCAATTGCTGCAATGAAACACTGTGACCAAACAGACCTGAACGGAGATCTCTCAACAGGAATCTAAAATGGCTGAAAGACACTTCAGGAAATGCTCAGCTCCTTAGTCATCAGAGAAATGCAAGTCAAAACAGTTCTGAGATTCCATCTTACACCTTTAGAATGGCCAAGATCAAAAACACTGATGACAGCTTATGCTGAGAGGATGTGGGGTAAAGGGAACACTCCTGCATTGCTGGTGGGAGTGTGAACTGGTACAGCTACTTTGGAAATCACTATGGCAATTTCTCAGAAAATTAGGAAACAACTTTCCTCAAGACCTAGCAATACCACTTTTAGGTATATATCCAAAGGATGCTCAATCTTTCCACAAGGACACGTGCTCAACTATGTTCATAGCAGCTTTGTTTGTCATAGCCAGAACCTGGAACAATCCAAATGCCCCTCGACTGAAAAATGGATAAGAAAAAAAATGTGGTACATTTACACAATGGAGTACTATACCATGGAAAAAACACCATATTGAGTGAGGTAACCCAGACCCATAAAGACAAACATAATATGTATTGACTCAAAAGTGGCTTTTAGACAAAAAACAAAGAAAAACCAGCCTACAATTCACAATCCCAGAGAGCCTAGACAACAATGAGGACCCTAAGAGAGCCATATATGGATCTAATCTTCATGGGAAGTAGAAAAAGCCAAGATCTCCTGAGTAAATTGGGAGTGAAGAAATCATGGGAGAGGGTAGAAGAGGAGGGGAAGGGGGAAGGGGAGCAGAGAATACATAGCTCAATAAAAACAATAAAAACCCACCATGACCAGCTCTGGGAGGAAGGAGTTTGTCTCAGTTTACAGTTCACACCACTGTCTCTCACTGAGGGAAGTCGGCAGGAACTCAAGCAGGAAAGGAACGAGGGAGGAACAGAGCAGAAGCCTTGGGGGCACTGCTTCCTCCCTTGCTCCTCAGGGCTTATTCAGACAGCCTTCAGGTACATTTCAGTGCCCTTGCCCAGGAACCACACCGCCCACTGTGGGTGGGCCCTTCCACATCCATTTTGACCATGAGGCAATCTTACCGAGGTAATTATTCAACTAAGATTTCCCCTTCACTGATATGATGAGATCTGGGTCTAGTTAGAAGAAAACACAAAACAAAAACAAACCAAAACAACAACAACAAAAAAAAAACAAAAAAAACAAAAAACAAAAAACAAAACAAAACAAACAAACAAACAAACAAAAAAAAACAACCAGCGCTCTAGCTAAAAATTAATCCAGCAGGAAAATGAAGAAATAAGCCTGGAAACTGAGTCAGACAGTGTACTTGAAAAGAGATAGGAACAAGGTAGTGAAAATTACTGGTGGGGATGTAGCCAGATATTGATGAAATTTTAGGCAAGCAGAGAGCGGTTATGGAAAGGATAAAATCGGAGTAAGAGAAACGAAGGTGCTAGAGTAGGCAATAGGGATTTCTAAGAAGAAAAGTGGAATGACTGGGGACAGGTGTGAAAGATAAATCATCTTCCTGTAACCTGAGTGCCGAGAGCATTTCACAGGAGAATCAAGCTCTTTGACAAGCAGAGATGAAGCCTCATTATTTCTTTTAAATTGTGCATTGATAAAGCTCCCACTTATTAAGTCGTCTTCAGCTACTGGACTTAAGTTTACGATAATTTTAAAGGTGGGCATGATCATCACTAATTTTATGGAAGAAGTGATCGATATTGAGGATTCAAACAATTGGATTAACTGCCCAGACAGTGAGTGGGAGGCTTGCCCTCCTGTGCTTGCACTGTTTCCCAGGCGTTTGTGGGTTAGGAACGTTTCCAGAAACGTAACACGAGCAGAAAGCTGCCTCTGGTCAGAAGGGTCCACGAAGGTGCCCAGCACCCCACTGGGCAGCAGCTGAAGTCGATTTCCCCGAAACCCAACCACGGACCCCTATGGAAGTGCTGACATCAAATTAAGAGGAATGAGCCAACTTCTGAGCAGAGCAAGCGTTCAGTGTCTGCTGTGTGCTGGCTTCCAACTTGTCACAGTGAGACACTTAGGAGACACCGTGGTCCTGGCTTCAGGACAGCATCAGAATCAGTTCATCGTCAGTTAAAGAAACCAATTCTGGTCATTTACTTTTGTAAACAGTGTTTTTTCCCCCCCAGCCTTGTTCATTATACTTGCTTTAAAAATGATTTCTGGCTGCTTTGAAACCACTCTCGAATGATTTGTTTACTGAAGAAATTCAAAGAATGTGTCATCAGCTCAGAAAGAAACTCCAGCGGCACCGTGGAGGCGGATGGAGCCGAGGTTATCTTGGGATGCGCAGCTGCGCACCGGCATGACAGCCTACTGCCTACGAAACTCACAGCTCACGTATAAAGCAGAGTTTCCTTACGTGCTATCTAGAAAAAAGAAGTTGATTATTATAAGTTGTTTTCAAGAATTTCTAGCTCTAAGTTTTTGTTTCTCTTGAGATGGCTTGTCACTATGGAGAACTATGTAGTTTATATTGATCTCAAATTCTTCATCTTCCTGCCTCAGCATCCTGGGGGCTGTGATTACAACAGTGTGCTCCCATACTCAGAAAGCTTTTGGTGTTGGAAACAGACCTTTGTGTCTCAGATAAGGACAATTTAATATTGTCATTTTATAATTCTTCAGTGATCTATGTTTCTGTAACGCAATTATTTTCAGTTTTGGAGACAGTATTAAGTGCCTACACAATAAATGTCTCTTAAAATTGTTTTTTTATGGCAGTTTGATGACATATTGTTTTAAAAATTTTCTTTTTGAAACATACTTTCTTTAAACATGAATTTTAGGTTGGAAGAATGGCTCAGTGGATAATATACTTATTTCACAAATGTGGGGTCTTGAGTTTGGATCCCTAGAACCCACATAAAAGCTGGGCAAATTGTGGTAGCCACCTTTAATCAGGAGGCATAAACAGGACCCCCAAGGCAAGCTTACTAGCCATGCTACCTAGGATATGCAAGCTGCAGGTTTGAAAAGAGACCCTGCCTCAACAAAGTGAAGAGCAATTGAGGGGGACAGTATATATCAGCTCTGGGTGTGACACTCATGAATAAACAGTTACGTGTGCACCCAACACGGGTGTGCCCTCGTGCAAGTGAGCCAGCATCTCTCTCTCTCACACACACACACGCACACACACACGAGAGAGAGAGAGAGAGAGAGAGAGAGAGAGAGAGAATAATTTACTTTTGTTTTGGGAATATCATGTTACTTCTTGTGTTATTATATATATAGCTCTAGAATTATCTGAGTATACTTTGGATGTTTAGCAATATTGACCAGAAATTTCTGGTTTCTGACTCATATCCTCATGATGCTTGAAAAGCCAGGAATTCTGTTCATTGCACAAGAAAGTCAATACATAGACAAACTCAAAATGGCTACACTCTCGTCTTGTCTTGTAGCCTGCTTCCATGAGGATAAACGTTAATATGGGTTTATATCAAGGTGATGATTTTTCTTCTGCAACAGACACCTGGACTGAGAGATGAGCATACCCACCCTTCTTTAGAACAGACAGATATTTCAGGCAATGGTTTGCACGTTTGAATTCCCCTCCCCCACGCACTGGGTCTGAGTTCTCGCAGTACTCCAGGAGACAGGCCTTGCCTAAGCTCAGCCCAGGAAACAGAGAATACTGCTTCTCTATGACTCCTGGTTGCTAGGGAAGTAGATGAGCAGATGGGTACAGAGCTCCAGCCTTGTGAATTTACAACCTTGCACAGAAATCTTGTGATCATTTTTTGCAATGTGCCCTGCGTGGTTTCTTAAAGTAGCTTTTTTTTCCAGTGAAAAGATTTTTCAAATCCTTAATCTACTACTGTAGAATTGGCAGAAGATCTAATTTTAATTTCTTTGAATTATAGACAAAAGATATTTTCTGCTGCAGATATTTTTATCGTCTCTGTACTATGTAGTCATGGGACTACCAAGTGAACAAATGACCCAAGGAGCTTTGTCCTGATAGAAGCAAGTCATTCTGTCAATAGCTCACTTCTAAATGGTTTCTTGCCATTTTGCTAGGCCTCCAACCAAGTTTAGCTAATTAGTCAATGCAATCAATTAAAAAGATGTCTTGTATCTTGTTTAATTCATCAGAAGCATGCTGGTGTGTTCAGGGACATGCTGAAGAGCTCAGCCTATCATTTCCAAAAGGGAGGCCCAACAATATGCTAGCTCTTTATGTGTTACTCTTATCTTTACTGTTTTGTAAATGGAATGAAATGATGAGGTTTCTTTGAAGATTCTGTCATGCTATTTAAGTGGTCTTTCATTATACTTGGTCTTCAATTTTATGGGCTGCTTTGATTAGTGGTGGTAATAACAGAGAATTATTGTAGCCTTCAGGGGGATGAAAGGAGAAATGGAAATGATTAAAAATAAATTAACTTTTTCATGTACAGAAAGGACGAGCGAAGAAGCATCAGTGCGTTCTTAAAACGACTAAGTCATTTACTGGGACATTTTTAAGCCTCATTAACAATTAACAAATTGATCTTAATGAATCTCATTTCATTTCACTGGCAGACTTCCCAGGGCCTCGAGGCCCTGGTTAATGGGACCAGATGATTATCTGCAGCAAATGGCTGCGATCTCACGTTATAAAAAGCTGTTCTGCTCTTTGAGTGATTATTATACAACGAGGCAGAGGCAGGGAAGGAGGGTGCTTGTGGAAAGTTCTTGCAGGGGTCTGAAAGCATTTTTATCTGAACGCATTGTCTGAGCAAGATGAAGATTGCTGTCTTTGGTACTGAATCTGGGACTTGGCTTACCTGGAGATTATAAATGCCTGTGTTCCACAGCAGATCACTAATATAGATTTTATTAAACTAAACCAGAATATAAGACTCCATGAATTTTATAAACAGTAATGATGTGGAAATGGAAGACAGGAAGCAGAACACCCCGGAAACGGATGTTCTAGCTCTGCCTCAGTCCTGCCCAGGATAGCAGCGCATGTCCTGGGAATGGCTGTCCCTCTGAGTGTTTACACTCCTTCACCGCCACTTATGCATGGGGTATTAAGCTTCCTTTGGTTTTTGAATGGTTCCCTACTTTTCAAGAAAACCAGTTTTAGTTGAGTTAGAAAAGGCCCTAAAATATTGGGACTCAAGCCTAGGACTTTAGGGTTCCTTGTACATCCATGTTTTAGAGAGGAGGTCATTTAATTTGCCTAGTGACGTAGAACTAAGTCATGGAAGAAAGTCATACCAACCCTTTGCTTTTTATTAACACCCCTCTTCACCCACCAGGATGGACTCCATTATTCCACTGTAATCATATGGCACACACACACACACACACACACACACACACACACACACATTTTACATTCTACCTTACATCCAGTAACTCATCATTATCTTTATATTAGCATTGACTTTTTCTATGGTGGCTTCTTATTATGAATATTTACCAATATTTATTTATACTCATCCATTTTAGTTTTTATATAGAAACTGTATTTTTATTGCTTCTTGGTCTTTAAGTAAGATCAAATGTAGAAATGAAATTTTCCCACTTGTAGTTCATGGGGCCACATTGAATTTAATTAACTTTACATACTTTTAATAAATCTATTTAGAACATTCAGATATGAAAACATAAACAAGTTTATATATATGAAAGCACAAACAGGTAGCAGTTTGGGAGGGGTCCCAGAGCTTGAGAGTTTTGATTCTGGCCTACTTTAATTAAATGTACACAGGTTTAACTGGAGTTCAGCAAACATGTTTATAATCTCAGTATGAGCCAAGTCCCAGACTCAGGAGCAAGGCATCCCAGGTTTCATCTTCTCTATGTAGTCAATAGAAGTAGCGGTCTGCCCGTGCATCACAGATCCACAGAACTCTGCTGTTCTGTGTCCCAGGAGACAGATAATCACTGTTGATCTAGTGACCCAGTTATAGAAGACTCCCTGGAGAGCTGTGGTGACTGACACCTAGGGAAGGTTTATTCTGGTCAGCTCCCCTGGGAGTCACTAACTAAACAGTGACTCTGAGGGTCATCCTGCTAGAGTTTCGGGGTCCAGCCTTGATGGGTTCGTACATCCTACGGTAGGGGTGTGTGGATTAGAAATGTTAGGCAGGAAAAACAGAGATGCAAAAGAAACACAGAGACACAGAATAGAGTTGGGAGGGCAACCCAGTGAATACTGAATTCATCCCTTTTTCTTTTCCATTTGCTTTATATACCCCAGTCCAAAAGGGGAAAGAAGGCAAGACTGCTTTACCATGATACAAAGAACAAACAGAATAATTACCTCTTCAATACCTGAAGCATCAAGTAACTACATCCTGAGTTAAGAATTCTGTGGTTTAGGCAGGACACACAGTGACCATACCTTAGGCCAAGCATCCTGTAGGCAGCCACACCATGAGTCAAATCTCCTATAATAACCTTGAAGGAGCAAGAATATGCCTGAACTCTCTGAATTTTGGTCAAGGTAGAATGAATCCACATTGACAGGCTCCAGCCCTAAGTGTACAGACACTGCTAAGCAAATGAAAAAATCCTGAGTAGTTTTCCAAACCCATGATACTGGCAAGTGGCAGACTAAAGAAAGAAAAACAAAACAGAAGTCAAGATAAAGAACAGTTGTCTCTCTACAAATACTTACGTTTTGGTCAGCATCTTATATCACAATAAGGAATCTGACTAAAGACTCAAAAAGTCTGTAGAAAGAATGTGGGCATTATAGAAATACAATCTCAATTTCAATCAATAGTTTTACTTTTTTCTACTTGACAGGACTGTTTCTCTTAAAGGAATTCACGTGAAAATTTTCTTAAAGGATTCTGGAAAACTGAGGCAACGACTTTCGAGTTCTGCTTCAGGGAGAGAAAAGAAACCAAAAGTCTGTTCCCCGCCCTGAGCTATTTACAGAACGCTTACAGTTTCAGTAGTTTGTGACGTCAAATTTAATGTATCTTTAGGATACAACAAGAGTTCGGCCATGGAAGACTTCTCCTCTGGGAACATGGAAATTTTATGACAGCCATTTGCTCTCTTGTGGTTCTTTGTGCCGCTCCACTCCTTAAGGTCTTCAGTTTTGAGGAAAGCTTTGATCTCGGATTAGAGGGAATACAGGGACTAGGAATATTTGAGGCTCTTTGGTGATTTAAACAGTGATATGTACATGGCTAAAGTATGAGACGAACTTGATTTCACATATATGTTCTTTTTACCTCTAGCTTTTAGGACCAAAGGGTAATTTAAAATGAAGTTTATTGTGGAAAACTTACCTTGAGGAATTCTGGGAGTGGGAGAAATGATTTTCCCCAGGGGAGAACACACCAAGTGGTTGTCCAGTGCCAAATGGTGGACGCTGAAAATATACATACAAGTAACATTATAAAGGCTGAGCAGGGTGTATTTAGGAATATATATATATATATATATATATATATATATATATATATATTTAAAATATATATGTACATACACACCGAGATATATATTCATGCAATAACGATTAATGGAAAAAAAGGCCATGATTGAGACAAGTAAGGAGTGGTATTTGGAAGGGGTTTGGAGGAAGAAAAGGGAAGGAGGTAATGGGATAATATCATAATACCCAAGTAAACAGATGTTTTAATAACCTTCCCAGTCTAACTTCTAGTACATTAAATATCAGTAGGTAATTATCATATAAATGGATTCTCTTCCTGATATTCAGGAGTCTATGAAAGGATAAAGGGCTCCTGATAGCCAGACTTTAAGTAATCCCCATTTCAGATGTGACAGAGCTCTCTGTGTGTAACTCTGTAGACCACGCTCTGAACATAGCAACCTCCTTTCAGACTATTAGACAAACGAGAAACAGATCTCAAGTTTGTTTGAGCCACATGAATATTGGGTTTTTCCTCCTGCACCCTTGGGTCATATTCTAATGTATTTGTCTAAAAGGTACTTTGGTCTAATGAAAAGAATTGGACTGTTCATTCCCACTCTGTGGCAGCTATCTCAACAATGACCGTCCTCAGTGTGGTGGTGGGGAGCCTTTCTGAAGGGTGACAGGTAACAAGTGGGCTGAAATGGAAATAAATCAAATAAACACTGTTCCAAGAATAGAACAGGTCACGGGCAACAGACCCGAGACAGGAAGTTCAGTTATAGAAAGAAGCACGACCTATCTGTGACACAGAGGACGGGGATGTACTTTAAGCATTGTTTCCTAGAGTGGAGTGTGCTGTCCTCTCTTCTCCAGAGAGGGCACAGACAAGGAGACAAATGGGGGTAAGAAAGGCTGTCTTTAGCTCCCCACCGTAAAATTCAGGAAGGAAGAAGGGTGATCAATGCCTACTCTTAAAGCAACCCCGAGATCAGGGGATCTTTGTTGAGTTGGGTTTTAGCACGATTCTATATCCCTTTTGTGTTATTGTTTTATGTATTATTTCTTTTATTTCTCTTTATTATTAGTATTTGATTTCACTGTGGTCACTCTCATTGGTGAAGTTTTTTTTTCACCTTTCCTGGACTTGAGGCTCCTGGTTTTGAAAGGTTCCATTCAGGCTGAAGCTCTGAAAAGCTGCATGTGATGTGGCCTTGAACTCTGTCTGGAGAGATGTTGAGAAGGAAGAAAACATTCTAGGTTTAAAAAAATTAAAAAAACAAACCCCCACAATCTATAGGTCATACTTTACTCCATCAGTGATCAAACTGCCAAGAAGAAAAATTGGGAGGGTGGAGAAATAGGCCACTGGGCACTGGGCCATATCCTAGGGTAAGAGAAAAGAGTTGGCACCCTAAGCCTTCTTCCAGCCATGGGAGGTGTGAAGGGGAGGGAAGAAAAGAGAGTAAACTCAATGCCTTGAGGTAGACACTGTCCCAACTCCAGGGCCATCTGCAGCCCCTACCCAAGCAGCTCCCATCACCTCTTCATTCAGGAGATGCATAATTTAACAAAAAAGTCCAAAGAAATTCCTAAACAAAACAAAATCCAAAAAGAAGAGACCTGGAGGAATGGAGGAAGGAGAGAGGAGGGGGATAGAAAGAAGGGTAGGTCTCTGGATACATAACTCCAGAGCTACCCGTGTTGAGGGGAACGGGTCCCCAGCGTTCACTGCCTGCTTGGCGTTAGCTCCTCACATAGTGTGTGATGGACGATTTCCCATACACACTGTAGAAATCCTTGTGGCCAGGTGCTGGGAAGTGTCGAGCACATTGTTCTTAATGTCGGTGTGTTTGTTCCAGTTCTTACAGTAAGATTTCTCACAAGCAGTAGTGAAAGTTTGGAGTTTGACAGCTATCAGGGTACCAGTTAGAATAATGTGTGAGTATTTCAATTGAAATGTTCTGGGAAGATACACCATTGTTGATTGTTATGCCTATAAAAACATCCCCAGAAAACAGGAATTTCTGTAATTTCTCTTTACTGCATTTTGAACGTTGTTTAAAATTCTTGTTTTGATCTTGTATTCTGAACTGATCTCAAACTTTCTAGATAGGTTCAGACTAGTTTTTGATGTGGGATTTCCCTCTGTGTGCTGTGATTACCATTAATGAATGAAGAAACTGCCTTGGCCTGTTGATAGTGCAGAACTTAGGTAGGTGGGGAAGACTAAATGGCATGCTGGGAGAAAGGAGGCACGGTTGGGGAGAAGCCGTGTAGCCCTGCTGGAGCCAGACGGAACTTTAGCCAGCAGGCCACAGCCACGTGGCAATACACAGATTAATAGAAATGGGTTAAATTAAGATGTAAGAGTAAGCCAATAAGAAGCTAGAGCTAATAGGTCAAGCAGTGATTTAATTAATACAGTTTCTGTGTGATTATTTCGGGGCTGAGCAGCTGGGAACCAACAAGCAGCTTGTTGCCACAAGTTTTGACCTCTTGTCTTCACCTCCGAAGTGTGGGGATTCCTGACATGCATTGTTATACTTGTAATTTGTGTTTAATGACTCTCTTTTTTGGCAACATGGCCGTCTTACTAGGATCTCCTAACCCCTGACCACTCAACAGAAGACAGTGCCTGCTTTTAAATGGTTTCTGTTTTGAATTGTTTGAAAGTTTTATTTTCTTGTTTATAAGTGAATACCCACTTCTTTTTCTGACATTAGATTGAACTTTAAATCTGAGGATTTGAAACCCGTCATAATTTGGTTTTAGTCTACCAGGTAGCTCAAGCCTTTAGCGGGTGCCATAAAGACCTCCAGACGGCCTAATTCACAAGGATGACAGGAGGCAGAAACTGTGTTTCTTCACCATCCATTGTGGTGGTGGAATAAGCCACCCCTCCTTGTCGTCCCCCTGCCTGTACTAATCAACAACAGGGAACCTTGGTGAAACTTTGCCGCTCTCCCACTCTGAGCGTACATCTATGAACTAAGCAGAATACAGAAAACTGGGCAACCGTGGTCTTTTTCCTTCTGAAACAACAGTGGCGGATCCCACGTGAGCACCCAACAGACTGCTAACCCTCTAAGTTCTCTCCCATACTCGCGTTCCCATCGCCAAGACAACTGCTTTCTCTCTACCGTCCTCAGCTCTCACACTGCTTCCAGAGAGTAGGAATCCCGGTACTCATCTTCCTCTGGCCCTCTAATGACGGGGACCTTGTCTAGGAGCTAAGGATCGACCCTGTTGCCCTTTGTGGCATCCCTCATACCCTCTCCGTGACATGGAAGACAACATTTCTAAATTCTAGAAAACTATTTATCTCCAGTCTCACTCATGGCACCACGGATGTTGGGCTTCTTTCTGTCTTTAGAAATGCCTGTCTTATTTCTCATGCATGTACTGTTCTTGGAACAGTGTTTATTTATATCACACCCTAGATGTTACTTGTTACCACTTCAAAGAGTTTTTGACCACACTAAGGAAAGCACCTGTATTGTTTCAGCTATAGCTGCTATGACTGTCAGAATAAGGCATAGACGATGTATCTAAAGAGCAGAAATATGTTATCTCTCTTTCTGGACCTGAGGAGTTTGAGAGCAAGGTATTGGCAGGTTGGGCTTCTTCTCAGCTCTCTTTGGATGGCTGTCTTCTCTTTGTGTCTTCACACTGCCTGCCCTCTCTGTCTATGTCCAAATTCTCCCCTCTTCAGAGACTGGTCACGTTGGACTCGAGTTTGCTATAATGCACTTGTTTGTTTGTTTGTTTTTATGTTCCTTTAAATGTCCTATCTAATTCTTTACTGAATTAATTACTTCCTTAAAGATCTCATCCTGAAATCCTGGGGATTAGGAATTCAATACATGAGTTATCTGAAGATACACAATTTAGTTCCAAACAGCTAAATTCCTCCAATAAATTCCTTCTTGTAATTTCCCCCTCACTATCACTATTTTATCACTATTTCAATTTCTATTGTTTTTCTATTTGTTTATATATCTGTTACCCCCCACCCCCCAATGGCATGCACACCCCATGCCTGGAAGGTCTTCATCTACCAGTTTCCCTGCTCAGAGAGGTGTCTAGCATAGCTGTTCAGTCCACACCCATGGAGTGGAATGACTGATTAGTCAGCCAGGAGGCAAGCTAAGATAAAGATGCTTCCTATTGAGGTCTGCTCAGTTCTGTCCTTTGTTTCTTGGTTCTTAATTTACCTTTCAAATCCCACACTTAACCTTCACTGTGCTTGTTCTGAAAACCTTTCGAACTTCTGAACCCTAGTTTGAGTTTTCATGACCTCCGAGTTTCCCACGGAAGATATCAACTGCATCTAGTTTGCACGTCACATCACTGCCTCGTCTTTCTCTCTTCCCTTGACTGCCTCAGGTTTCCACACATGGGCTCTCCCCAGTGAAGAGGCCGGCGGTGCCAATCATCATTTGTTTATTTTGTTTCTGGTTATACTATAGAGACCTTTGTCAATAATGAAGTGGAATTCAACAGGCTTGGACACAATTCCTATCCTTCATGTAAGAGCAAAACAAATACTGTTGGACAGAGAACTATCTGTAAAACTGTCAAATTAAAAAAGAAAGAAAAAACATGCTGAAACTCTGCCTCTGTTTCCAGCCTATCCTTTGCTCCATGTTTGTTCAAAGATGTTTAAAATTCCTTTACTGACAATTTTTTGAGAAACTATTAGGAAATGGAATATTGTTAAATGCAAACATCCCTGAGAAAGTTCAAAGCAGAGACTTGAGAGTAATTTTCCTAACCAATAACTTGCCTAAGAAATCAGACTTAATGGGGTAGGGGAGTTTGGATAGCAGAAGTGGAAAGACCTACTGAGTAGGGAATCAGACGGCATGGTTTACACTTTAGATAGTCTTGACCTGGACTAGCATCGTTCAAAGAAAGCAGTTTCCTTTGTTTCGAGTCAGGCATGGCCTCCCTCCCTCTGCTTTGGGTGCTGTGAATCTAAGCAATGTGATTTCTTATGAAAACTACATCTTTGTGTCTGAAATCCCTTGCTTGTCAAATGGGTTTCCCCAGGTGCGTTTTTATATTGACTGCTGCCCCAAGGCTCTCTCTTAACGAAAAGCACCCTCACTTCTAAGAATGCAGCTATGTTTGTGGTAGTGATACAGTCACTGGTGAATTAGACCAACTCATACTTAAGCTGCTACTGCTTCTTTTTTAATTTTTTTTTGATTTTTATTGAGCTCTACATTTTTCTCTGCTCCACTCCCTGCCTCTCCCCTCCCCCTTCAACCCTCCCCCAAGGTCCCCATGCTCCCAATTTACTCAGGAGATCTTGTCTTTTTCTACTTCCCATGTAGATTAGATCTATGTGAGTCTCTCGTAGTGTCCACATTGTTGTCTAAGATCTCTGGAATTGTGGTTTGTAGGCTGTTTTTTTTTCTTTGCTTTATGTTTAAAAACCACCTATGAGTGAGTACATGTGATAACTGTCTTCTGTGTCTGGGTTACCGCACTCAAAATAATGTTTTTTAGCTCCATCCATTTTCTTGCAAAATTTAAGATGTTATTTTTTTCTGCTGTGTAGTACTCCATTGTGTAAATGTACCATATTTTCCAAAAGGAAGCACTTCTGCATTCCTGGTGGGAATGCAAGCTGGTACAGGCCCTTTGGATGTCAGTGTGGCGATTTCTCAGAAAATTAGGAAACAACCTTCCTCAAGATCCAGTAACACCACTTTTGGGTATATATCCAAAGGATGCTCAATCGTGCCACAAGGACATGTGCTCAGCTATGTTCATAGCAGCTTTGTTTGTCACAGCCATAAACTGGAAACAACCTAAATGCTACTGCTTCTTTTATTGTACTTTCTTACTAAGGGCAGCTCTCAAAATTTTGAAGAAGTTTTTCATTTTACCTTTTATTTTCTAGGATGCGTCATGTTATTAAGGCATGAATGAGAGGGGTGGTAGGGACTGACTATGTCTACGTAAGTTACAGTGGCACTAGGACAATGGTACCCGAGCTGTCTTTGGCAGTAATACTGGCCCTGAGAGATATTGAAGGGACATGTTTTGGTCACTATTAGGGCCTTCATCAAGTCATGGATAGGAGGATAACACTTAAAAATATCCAAGTTTATTCAGAGTTTGAAGTTAGCTAGAGCCTAGTGAACTGACTGGGCAAAAGTTCTGCAGATGAATGCCAAGTCAAATTCTACTCGGTGACTTAGTACACCCTTTCCCACAGAGAGCAGAAATGGCTTGCATTGAGAAAGTGTCAAAGCCAAAGAATGATGTGGGCTCCATGTGGAAGCTCTCAGAGGCAGTTCTGGCCCTGGTGTAGGGTAGGAACGACCTTATAAATACTTGGGAAATACAATGTTTATATTACATCAGTATTTTCATAGGCCACACCCTCTCCAAAGCCAGTCTTATGCTCCAGAGACCCATCCCACTTCCTGCCAGCTCCTAACACAGCTTTGAAGTGAGGACTGTAATGACTCAGGGTCAGGAAACATTCTTTTCAGACTCGTATCAATTTATCAGTTAATGCATCACTGCCCAAACACCCACAGCATCCTGGGAGGTAAAGCAGAACTAATGTTCAAGAATGTAGTCCGGCCCATTTCTGTTTCCTTCAAACTAAGCCTATGAAATGATCATTGTTGGGGTTCACTTCTGTTTTTAATAAGGGATACAGTCAAGATGTGTGATGAAGCTGGTCTCAGTCTTTGGAAGGAAGCCATACTCTGAACGTATTTTATTTGGAAACCACACAAAAGTCATAGCAAGGAAACCATGCAACAAGAATTGCACCACCCACGTACAAGTGTGGAAATGGAAGGAGCTGCCATTCTGTAGCACAGTCTTCAATGAAGAGGCAGATGGTGTCCTGTACAAGGTCTATTAGTTACTTCAGGGTGGAAGTTGACTGGCTTGGAGCTGGCTAGTTATTTTGGCCCAACAAGATGATTCACGTTCACATTTCTTACCATAAAGCTCACTGTAAATCACCTCCAGTTACCAATTCCTCTGTATGGCTACTATAGTTTATATGTGAAGAGCAGAAAGAATGAACCATATCTCAGTGTGCCTGGGAGTAGGGAGTAGATACTTTATGTCAACCCCAGGGTTCCAAAATACTAACTAAGCTACAACCAATATCTATTTCATGTTCACTACTTAATTTCACTCAGTCCGTTAAAGGGCTAAAACATGCTTTAATTATTCCAAGAATATTTTTATAACCTTTTAGAATAATATAGACGTTCATTCACTTAATGAAAATATCTGAGCCGAGCCTTAACTCTTAACTCATAATGCTTGAATCATCGTTGGTAGTTACAGAAGCTTTGTGCCTCAGTTTCTTTCTTTGTAAACAACATAAGGTTGTGGTGAGTAAGTGAATACACACACATACGTGTTCAAAGAAAAGTAAACATTGAAGACGTTACTTTTGGGGCAAAAGGCACAATGATGCTGTCTCTGTACTCTAAATTATACGAGAAATTAGTGGTTAACACAACACTCACTTATTATCATAGCGTTTCTGTCATCCGGAAATCTGAGAATGGCTTAGAGGAGTTCACTACTTCATAGCAGGGTTCAAGGCATCCATGGGCTATAGCCGTCTCAGAGTTCAATGGGGTGAAGCTTTTTCTGAACACACAGAGTTGTTGTCAGGGTTTACTTCATCATGGATGCATTTTCAACATGACAGCTTTCCTTTTTAAACTGGACAGCTGAAGAAGCCAGTTGTGGCAGTTCATATCTGTGACCTGGCATTCAAGAAGGCTAAGACAGGATAGTGAATTTGAAAATAGCCTGTTCTATTTCATTAGACCCTGTTGAAGAAGGTGAGGAGGAAAAGGAGGAGAAAGGAAGTATAATAACAAACAGAGAAATTGCCAACCATGGTTATTGTTTTCCAAAGCTGACCCAGAACTACCAACGTAAGTCATCCTTTTTTATAATCTAATTATGGGAGTGATATTTCACTTTTGCCATGTTTATTTTTCAGAAAATACTGGATAGGTTAAGTCCACATTCAAAAGGGAATCATAATAGAAGCTTCCTATCCGGAGAATAAAAAATATAAGCTTGGAGATCACATGTTTACTGGTAAAGGGAGACATTTATTAAAGATAGTTATAGAATAAAATAGTGATTACAAACTTTGATAAACACTTTAATGAACTGAAAATGCCATGTTTGGTGGCAATTATAGTATTTATAACTCATTTGGAATACTTCAAATGAAAATAACTCTGGAGTACTCTAAAAAAAGAGGAACTGGTGACCGCAAGATCCATGATGTCTCCTTCACTGTATTATGTTAACAAAGCAGTCAGTAGACCAGAGCAGAGCAGAACAGAGGAAGACCAACCACAGCTTCTGTTTGGAGGAAAGCCTGGTTCTATACAGGAACCATTGGCATTGTTCCGGGTCAGCTTTGGAAAACAATAACCATGGTTGGCAATCTTGGCAAGAGGAATTCAGATTCAAGTTACAGACTGGAAGGGAGTAAGAACATGAAGAAAGTATGTGTGGACACCAACCTTGGAAACTTGAGTAGAGATGGGGGTGAGACCTAAGTAGGAAGAGATAAACAGAAGCCTCTGGGAAAGCATGGTTTGACTATTACAGGGGATGAGCAAATAGAGAAAAACTACAGTAAGATGAGAGACAGTCATAGGCTAGATGGCTGGTAAATAAAACAGGTTTCTGAGTAACAAGAGGGGAAGGAATGAAGAATAATGGATGTAAATTGGGGATTGAGCCCTGATAAGAAAAAGACAAGGTATAAGCCAGCAGTTTCCAACCTGTGAGTCATGTGACCCCTTCACAGAGTCATCTAAGACCTTTGGAAAGCACAGATGTTTGCATTACATTTCATAACAGTAGCGAAATTACAGTTATGAAGTAGCAATGAAAATAATTTTATGGTTGGATGTCACCACAACATGAAAAACTGTAATAAAGGGTCATAGCATTAGGAAGGCTGAGAACGGGTGGTGTAGGCACAGACAAACTATGTGTCTTTTCATCTACATGAAGGATACTCTTTAAGTCACGAGTGCAAGACCTTCTATTATAACAATGCAAGCAGAAGGTAAAAATGTGAGGGGTTTGTGTCCTATAATTGGAAGAAAAGAATAAAAAATGAGAATTTTCATTTATATAGCTGTCTAAGGAAGTCTAAGGAAGGTTTTGGGTGAATTAGCATGCTGCTATCTCAATAAACTGAGTATTTATTCTCATGCTGGTTCCTGAGCAGGAAACTTAACAAAGTTAATTCAGTTACACAATTTCTGTCTCTCCCTCTGCTCTCTCCTCCTAGCTAAATCTAGCTGGACAAGACAGAGTAAATTTCCTTGGAGAAGAAGGTCCCTGGGGACCCAGGTACTTTAAAGCATGCCTTCCTTACTGCAGACTGGCCTTCTTGGTTCTGGATAAGTGCTCTGTCCTCAGCTCTGACTAGAAGCTTATCCCAGAGTCAGATCTGAACAAACGCTGTGGTCAGCTTGAACACAGTAGTGATAGACCCCACAGTGTGTCAGTGTTGGATTGAGAGAAGAAATCAAAGCGCCGCTCTTTGGTGTCATTTAACTAACAGTGAGTCCAGGCTCAGTTTCTTTGCTTTCTTCTCCTGGGGTCTTCTATCCTCCTGTCTGTCTCTTGTAGAGTCTGACTCCGTGCCTGCCCGAAGACGGTCCTTGTGTCTGTTTTCGTCTGAGTGTCTTGTCTATGTGACTCTGTCTGTGTGTCTGTCTCAAACAAAGGAGCTTGCCTTCTCTTTTGTTGAGTAGCACAGAAGCACCCCATGGGGAAAGGCATGGGAAGTTCTTCAGGGAAATCTTGAACAGAGTTTTCCAAAGCATTAAGCCACCAAGTGTAACTGAGCCCAACCAACCCAGACAACAAACTCCTACAAGCATCGTCATTTATTAACCAATATCTGTGAGTTGAGTTAAAAATTTATGGTGGACATTCGTCTTATAAGATTCCATTATGATTGTTTCTAGCAAGTGATTATTATAACGCACATGAATTATTCTTGGGTTGAGTGTCGAAGGCACATAATTTAAGATGGCAGCTGTGCACTAACTTGAAGTCAATCAACTTGTAAAAGCTGACTATCTGAGAAATCCAAGGCAAGGAGGGTTATTGTTACATTATCCAATGTCTTGAATTTTAACCAGCAGCATTTCCATGATAGGCCCTAAACTGCCTCAACTCCTGTCGTGGTTTAAATAGGGACTATCCCTCAAGGATCATGTTATAAATAGTGTTACTTTTGGAGGTTCTGGAAGTTCTAAGAGGTAGAGCCCAGCTAGAAAGATCAAGAGAAAGGCAGGTCTCATTCAAAAGTAGACGTCCAGGTTCTGTTTCTTCAGACTGTGCCCTAGCAATGAGCAGCATGGAAGGAGGCAACACATCTCCTGGTCAGTAAAGAATTTGTGTGTCCAGCAAAAGGCAGAGAGGAAACCAAGGGATAGAGGCGAGCCCATGAGAGAGATGGCTCCATGCCTCCCAAGGGCCTTGTCCAAGGTTTCCTTGGTATGCGGTGGCTATTCCGTGGAGATTCATTGATGAATGGATGAATATGTCAAAGATAAATGGATCTGGACAGTAAAGTTGGGCTAGTTCCAAATCTTTCCTCTTTGGTCTTTGGGAAAACCAAATTAAGCCCAGCTGCTCTTCAGAGTAACAAGCCATCTGAACAAAGTCCTTTCTAGTCTATTTCTGCTTACTTTTCCCCAAGGGTGCTGAAGAAATAAATGCATCACCCACTACTTACTCTTCAAAAGGACTAGCCATTTGTTCTTGACGTCTTCCTAATTGTTCACATTTGGTGTCTCTGTTTAGATTTTCCAGTGCTGCTCTGCTCTGCGCACTGTCTGGTTATGTGATCCTGGTGACTGAAGAGAAGTGGGAGTTCCTGGCCATGCCCTCTTATTTTGTCCTTTCCATACGTCTTGGTGACACACTTTCCAGGTACTAATTTTATTATTTAACCTCACCACACTATCAAGGATAAAAATGTAGCTTTGAAATGTTTCAGAAATAGGAATAGGCTGTTAAACTCTTCTAAAGAAAAATGTCTAAGCCAGTTAAGTTAGTGAACCTGATTCATCCCATGAGAAGCCTTGTGAGAACAGGATTGTAGCCTCATAGATTTACACAGCATGAACCAACAGTAGGGCGAGAAGCAGCAACCCTGGGTCTTGCAGAGAGATCAGAGAGAAAATGAGGGAGAGCAGAAAATCTGCACCACAGTGTCCTTTCATTGGGCCATTCAACTCTCCCACAACTGTAAGCCAGCACATTCTACCAGGAAAACACAGAGGCAGAGAGTCACTTTTAAAACAAAAACAAGCATGGTGTATATGCCTGTGTCCCCAACACTGGGACGTAGAGGAAGGGGGATCAGTAGTTCAAAGGCTGTCTCTCAACTACGTAGTAACTTTGGCCTAGCCTGAGCTACACGAGGACTCCCCTCTCCTCCCAGATCACTAATATACTCTACAATGTGGCTCATTATATTTTCTGATTTCTATTCACAAAATGCTATGTAAAATACTAGTGTTTTAAAGTTTTTGTGTGCTCACTGGATAGAATGCCTATTTAAACATATTTTTGGGTCCAACCTTGGTTTCCAGTAGGTGCTTGATGGAGAACAGAAGCTTATATTTTTGACTGATGCAGGTTGTGATGGTATTTTTTTTTTTTTTACTTTTGTTTGGATTGCTGTATTTAATTGTTTTTATTTTTATTTCTGTGTTTTTTTTTAAAGATAGAATCCAAGTTGACCTTAAATTCAGTGTGTAGACACAGCATGTCATGGTGGGGATGGTATGGTGGCAGGAACCCTCGTCACAGTGTGCCTACAGTAAAGAAGCAAAGTGAATTATGGTTGGTGGTCTGATCATGTTCTCCTTTTCATCCAGTCTGGGACTCCAGCTCATGAAATGCTACTATTCACACCCAGGGCCAGTCTTCCCATCTCAGTGAGCATTTAGTTTTCACAAACATGCACAGAGGTGTGTCTCCTAGGTGACTCCAAGTTCTGTCAAATTGATATTCTATCTTAATAAAGCACACTCTTGCTAGATAGCTGTCTTGCAACCTTCCTGGATGCCCAGAAAATCATCTTTACTCAGGGCCAATGATACTACTCAGATCCTATTTAGAGTATGATAAATTAAAAAAGGTAAAGAGAAAATAAATGATAATAATTTATAGGAGATTGGGAGGAAGGTGACTTAGCTGTTATGAGTGTTTATGTTGTTGCAGTGAACCCAAGTTCAGCTCCTTGGCACCCACATCACGATATTCACAACTGCCTATAGCTCCAGCTTCAGGGCCAGCAGATGCCTTTGGCTTCCTGAAACATAAGCACTCTTGTGTGCTTTCCTTGCCCTGCATGCATGATCATGTGCGCACATGCACACAGACACACACACACACACACACACACACACACGGTAAATAGATGATAGATAGATAGATAGATAGATAGATAGATAGATAGATAGATAAGACAACTGTTTTACCTGGAGGGCATAGCCATTCCTCAGTGGGCCTCATTGAAGCTCTGCACTCTCTGCTTTGCTCCCTCTTATATGACATGTCAAATTCTAATGAGTAGCAATTGTAATTCCTATGCCTTATATGAATACAGCAGAAGGCACTCAGGAGGTGGGACCTGAAGCTGATTAGGCATGCATGCTTAGTAACCTTTCTGCCTTTCTGTTAGCTCCCTAACAGGATGGTGGAACTCCTGAGCCCTCTGCTCCCCCTCCTGTGGTCTATGTGTGCACAATGATACCTGGCTCTTGTATTTTCTTAAAACTTAATCTTGATTTCCCATTTACTAGATATCTTTCTTCTTCTTTTCTTTTTTAATTTTTTTATTGCACTATACATTTTTCTCTTCTTTCTTCTCTTCCTCTTCTCTTCCCCCCTACCCTCTCCCATGACCCCCATGCTCCCGATTTACTCAGGAGATCTTGTCTTTTCCCCCTTCCTATTTAGATCCATGTTTCTCTCTCCTGGGGTCCTCTTTGTTGTCTAAGTTCTCTGGGCTTGTATACTGTAGACTTGTTTTTCTTCACTTTATGTCTAAAAGCCACTTAATAGTAAACAATACTATTATTATCACTAAGTTTTAAAAAAGAAGTGTTGGTGTAGCCTCTGATTTCCTAAAACTCAAAATCCTCCTGCCTCAGCTTCCTGATGGTGCTGCTGCCGAACTTTTGACTTATCTTGCATGCCAGTGACACAGCCACATTCAGACTTCCCACCCATCTGCTTCTCCTCTCTTCTCATCACCTCTGTGATCCACAGAATTCAACCGTAATGAACCACAGCTCTGCAGGAAGGTTTAATGGGTTACGCAGACATGACCTTTACTTTATGATCTGAATTTGCTTCATCCCCAGATGAAGGTTACATTCACAGAACACACAATATTTGGTAATCAGTTTATGAATTCTCTAAGTTATCGGACACTCCTTGTCCTCAGGGTAGGACTTTACTTCTTTTTTGTTTATTTGATGATGGCAGTGTCGGGGTAAATAGAGAGCAGCTGTTTTCATTTTTCCTGATCAGATCCCGTGGAAGGCTTGCTGAAACGGTTCAGGCCACACCTTGGGTCTCCAGTAGGAATCGGGTAACAGTTTGCATTTCCAGCTGATGGTGATAGTGACGATGAGTCACTCTCTGAGAACCACCTCAATAAGAGATTCTGACCTCTCTTTAAGTTCAAGTACAGGTGAAAGGGTATTTGAACCACCTTGAGGCCAGGGGACCTCACAACCAGAGGCGTTTATACCCAAATGTGTACTAATTGCAGACTCACTGTAAACAGGGTTTCCCTGTAACATTTTTGTTATTTCTAGCCCTTGGGCTCTTAAAACTGGGATGACGATGTTTAAAAATTAAAATTGTTTAGATGTGAGTGTAAAAAAGCAAAACAAAGCACCCAGAACAACTGACGTGGGCCAGCGGCACACACTGACGTGGGCACACAGTACACACTGACGTGGGCACACAGTACACACTGACGTGGGCCAGTGGCACACACTGACGTGGGCACACTGTACACACTGACGTGGGCCAGCGGCACACACTGACGTGGGCCAGCGGCACACACTGATGTGGGCACACTGTACACACTGATGTGGGCCAGTGGCACACACTGACGTGGGCACACTGTACACACTGACGTGGGCCAGCGGCACACACTGATGTGGGCACACTGTACAGACTGACGTGGGCCAGCGGCACACACTGATGTGGGCACACAGTACACACTGACGTGGGCCAGCGGCACACACTGACGTGGGCACACTGTACACACTGACGTGGGCCAGCGGCACACACTGACGTGGGCACACTGTACACACTGACGTGGGCCAGCGGCACACACTGATGTGGGCACACAGTACACACTGATGTGGGCCAGCGGCACACACTGACGTGGGCACACTGTACACAGTGACGTGAGCCAGTGGCACACACTGACGTGGGCACACAGTACACACTGATGTAGGCACACTGTACACACTGACGTGGGCCAGCGGCACACACTGACGTGGGCACACTGTACACACTGACGTGGGCCAGCGGCACACACTGACGTGGGCACACTGTACACACTGACGTGGGCCAGCGGCACACACTGATGTGGGCACACAGTACACACTGACGTGGGCCAGTGGCACACACTGACGTGGGCACACAGTACACACTGACGTGGGCCAGCGCTTCATGACTTTCAGGGTGGGAAGTGACAAAAGTTCAAAAGAGGAGGCAGAGTTTCAGGAAAGTGAAGATCTTTCCTCCTATTTCCCTTGCATTTTTAATTCATTATTTCATTTCTTCCTGTAAATTCTTGAAACAATGGTGCAAAAGCAAACATAGGGTTAACCCAGGGCCGGATGTGGTGGGAATGTTCACGAACTGTTGGCTGCATAAATGTGAAGGGAGAATTTCCAAGAGAAGGGCCAGGCTCCTGTGGGATAAGCCCTCCCTCAGATATCACCCCACATCCGAATTATCTGAGCAGTGAAAACTTTGCATGAAGTGTATCATGGTAAATGCTTAGCAAAAGTTATGTCAAATAAGGCAAGGCTTTGGCCTCAGTTGCTTTTAAATGCTACCAGGTGACTACTGCAATGTCTATGGAACACACTCATCCAGACACTGGGAAATAATTGGTTCCCTGAACTCACTGAGGTTAGGTTAGTAGAGAAATTTCTAAGCCAAGGACCAGTGAATGGACAATTTTGGACAGCTTTACAGAGGGGTCTAAATATTCTCCAGAAAGCAGAACCAAGAGGGGGTTAGTTGACTACGAAGAATTGCCTCCTGGGAGACCGATGATCTTTAGGATGGATGGTGTGTAAGGTGGAGGCCAGGGCAAGCAGGAGGGACCATTCCATGTCATGTGGGAAAACCTAACATTCAGGAGAACTTGTGGTTTAATTGCTAGTTCCACTGAGTCAATTATTAATCTTACCCTAAATAACCTTAGCCACACAACTCAAAATAATGTTCAGCCTGGACAGCCACTCCACGGCCAGTCAAAGTAACACGCAAAATGACCCGCAGCTCCTGGGTAATCAAGATGCATCAACAGGCAGGAGTAAGGCTAACAACCAAAGCAGCTAGGCAATCCTGTGGCTGACTGAGATGATCAACCCAATCAACTGAGCACTAAGTGAAGAGGAAAAAAACGTAGGGGACTGGGGAGATGGAGTTAAGAACACTGGGTGCTCTTCTAGAGGACCAAGTTCAGTTCCCAGTACTCTAGATCCAGGAAGTTTACTGCTGTCTTCGGGCTGCCTTCTGTGGGTACCAGGCATGCTCGTGGTTGCATAGACATACATGCGGGCAAAACATTCATCTACACAAAACATAACTGAAACCAAATAAAAACATTAACTTGTGGTAGGCTCTTCTTAATCTTTTATCTTTTGCGGGCTTCATTAAGGAAGTAGCTCAGTATTTTAAGGTTGACAGAGTTTGTTTAAGACCACATTACTTTTTGAATAATGTTATCATGGAATTATTTCCTGGGAAGAATGTCCCTGATAACATATATTTAAATGCAGGTTTCAAGTCGTAGAAAGTGACCTGGTGTGATAATAGTAAATTTGGTGTCTCTGGGCATGTTCTTCCCAGAAGCATTGTGTGCTGCTTAGAGAATGTGACCTTTCCCTGGACCCCTTTACAACAACCAGGGAGCTTTGGCGTGCCCACAGGGGAGCCTTCTTCAACCTAAGGTACACAGAGAGATACTCTGGACCTGTTACTTAAATACCAGGGAGTCGGCAGAATGTTTTCTGCTATGTGGGCTGGCCTTATTTTTCAGAACTGGTAAACTTCATTTAAAGACGTCAGGGCTCACATGTTCTTCACTAAGTCACAACTTCTATGAAGTTTTTGTTTTATAAAAGCATTTTAATGTCCACCAAACCGTCAGAGTGTCCTTTTTCACAAGCACTGAGTTCCTCTTTGACCTTAGTAGATGTTGAGTCTGGCATCATAGCCAGATGGAAGGTGGAGACATGTGAATCTGCAGAGAGAAGCAGAGATCACAGGAAGGTCTGAGTGCAGAGCCAAGGTTTGTGGGCGTCCTTAGCTAGGAATCGAAGGCTGGATTCCGCTTAGCTCTTGAGAGATGGCGGATGTCCCTTTTCTCCATCTTATTATCTAATATTGGGCATAGCAAAGCAATTGTAGAAGGAAGCATGCTTATCAAAATACTTTTAAAGAAGGGACACAATTCAGTAAGCATGAAGGCTATGACTCACTGTAGCACAGTTAATTCCTTGACAGTCACAGACTTGATACTGAAATAAAGCAAGACCTGTTTCTGCCAAGCATGTCCCAGGTGACAAACATGAGCCCCTTTCCCAGACACTTCCTTTAGTTAATAATCCAGCAACTGAAAAGTTTATGGTTCAGCTGGGCAAACACAGGATTTAAAACTGCATATATCTGAGCCATAAAACTGAAGTCAAATTGGTGATCTGGGTTTTTCAAGCTTTCTTCTCTAAAATGGGCAAATGGGAACTGGTGAGGGCAGACAGGGGAGCTGTTTGAGCCCAGCTCAGCAAACTGCTTGTAGCCATAAAAACTGGATTTGTTTTCCAAGATATACTATTATATAAATACATACGAATATTACATTTAACATATACTTAACACTTAGATATGCAAAATATAATTAGAGAGAATTAATGATTAAACTCCTACTAGGTGTTGTATGTAGCTCCCACAAGCACTCTTTTAGACGTAGCTACTTGCTGCTGCTGGCTAGATTTTGGCCAGCATTTGGTAAATAGCCTTCTTACATAAGTGACCATGAAAAGCAGCAGAACACAGTGAATTTCTGCATAGTTCATTTAGATCTTAGGAGCTTAGTTCCCTCTCCCATGAAATAGGTTTTCTGCCCCAAATAGTAAGTTTCTCTGCTGATGCAGTAAGCTGGACCAAGCTGAGTTGGAGAAGTGTAAAAACAGGTTTGTTGAGGGTAAAACAACTCCCAAGCACGTTCATCAGTCCCATAGGTCAAGGCCAGAGAAGTCACATGCCTGAGCCAGGACACAAAGGTTTTATAGATTGTAGTGCAGTGGGGATGATGTGTCCACCACAAGTTGGGTTTGTGCTTAAGTCCTATCAAAAGCTTGGAGCTAGAGGACTTGGGTGGCTGGTGGCATCTGGGGGAAGCTTCAAAACTCATCAAAAATGTTGAACTGGGTTTTTAGTAGCTTTCCTTTGTTCAGAGACTCTGAGTGAGTAGGATTGAGAGAGAGAGCGAGAGAGAGAAAGACAGAGAGGGGGGGGGGAATAGGACTTTCTGGACCGTGCCTAGCTGGAGACTTCAACAGAACACCACTATGGTCTCGTTCTTTTTAATCTTGTGCCTATTGATGACTCTTAAACATAGCTCCAGAAAGCACCATTCCTTGTAGGAATCCCTCCTGGAATTTGACTCCAAACACCTTTCTAGTTTTTAAACCACCCAGGGAAGAATACCACCAAAGCTCTCCTACAATTCTCTGTCTCCTTCCATTCCTTTTTCTAAATAATTGTTTCAACTATGCCTGTGGTTGGGACTAGAAACTTAAAAAGATCACATTTCCAAAGACAGTATCATCAGAGATGAGTTAATGATCTCTCTCCAGGAGGCCTCAGGTACTGGTAGTGTGGCAAGGCCCGGATGATGTCATCATCCAGTCAAGGCTGACTCCGTCCTTCCTTCCATCCGGGACTGAGTGTGAGATTCCTGCCTTTGCTGTCTCTTAAGCCTCGGAAAATGGTGATAATTTTTTCTCAAATATCAATACTTCTCTTTCCAGCTGTAGAGTCTATACAGCCGTTTCAGGAAGCATCCCCCACCCAGCATCCTGTTCAACAAGGATGAGCCACAGCTCCAGTGAGGATGTGAAGAAGGCTTCCTGCCTTCCTCAGCCGTGGCCCCTTGAAAGGGAGATGACCATAAAGTGAAACACCACCAAGTATTTGTTCTGAAAATGAGTTCCACAGATGTGTGCCATCAGCTTGTTTTCAATCCCCTTATTTCCAGGCCAAATGGAAGCAGAGGTTACATGTGGCCGGTGTCTGTTGTTCCCGCTCCCTCTTTGTGGATGAGATGCATGTTGCCAAGGCTTTTTTGTTGTGGCTTAGCTCGTCGTGGTTTGGTTAGAGTGGTTTGTAAAATGAGTGTAGCTGAGAGAAATTTTCCATCCGTGAAAATGAGGAACACCACTCTGAAAATCTGAGGAGTAAAGGAAGAATTTCGTTACAAAACAGTGAGTTGCCTCAGAAACCCAGCGATGACAACCTGCACAGGCATGCAGAAGCAGATGCCTTGTGGTGGGAATAACTTGGCATTTGGAGTCTAGAACCTCCATTCCAGCTTCAACGCAGCCAGGAACTGCTTTCTGGAGGCTGGTGGGGCTGTGGTCAGTCACTGGACGCAGAAGTCTGCATCCACTAGCTAGAGAGCCACGCCTGGACTTTGCTGTTGACAGGGCAAGTCTTTGTTCTATGCCTCAGTTTACTCATATGTAAAGTGGGAACACAGTACCTACATCAAGATTTTCATCAAGATTAAATGTGCAAGCTATTTTATATGAGCTATAAGATTCTAAATAAATAATCATACATTGAACATTTCACATCTTTCTCCTCTTTGAACTCTTCATCGGTATTTGACAATCTAACTTTCCAAGTCCCTCCCTTCAATACCACGAGTCTACATTGCTAGGCAGTTTTCTTAATTTTAATAAATCAATGAACGGAGAGCCATAGAGCAGTGTGTTTTCACCAATTAATGATGTGCCAGAACTTTATCTTTTAAAATATGTGAGCCATGATTAAATAACAGCTCACTGTTCAGGAGGAGCCATCCTCGGGGATGATGGAAACAGCCCCTTGGCCCTGAGATGCTATGAGTATAGAGAACTCGGCCCTCAGAAGTCACCAGGAACCCTACAGTCTAGTCGCCCTGAGATGCTATGAGTATAGAGAACTCGGCCCTCAGAAGTCACCAGGGACCCTACAGTCTAGTCTCAAACCTGCAGTAACTGGGCTTCGCGTCCTGCCTGGCTGCCACTGTTCCCTCTACCTGGAACTGGCCCCATCAGGTTGCAGAATGCAGACCTGTCCTTTAAGTGACCTGCTCAGTTAAGAGCACTCACATTTATTAGATCCTCTGCCCTGCAGCCATGGAACACGTCAACCTGGATGGAGACTGTGGAGCCCAGATATATTAATAAATCTTTCTGACTTGAAATCATTTCTCTTATGTATTTTGATGATTGAAAGGCTAACACTGCTGCTCACAGTAGCGGGTGGCTATTGAACTTAGAATTTTCAAGGTCATTCTCTCCTTATTAGTGCAAATTATTTTATTCTTCTTGTGCTGTTTGTGGCTTCTTGACATTTTCTAATTGACTTTGACTACTTGATTGTGACCTACCATCTCCTGCTCCCCATGCAGACTGAATTTCTCCAGAGCAAAGGCTGTGCTTGTTTACGTCTCTTTTCCCTAAGTGGACCTGAAACAGGTGTCCGGTATTTTCTGAAGGACAGCTGGCTTCAAAAGCTTTATTGAGATATAAATGACATTCAATCATATGCTCTAGCAGTAGGGCACAGTCTGAGTTCTGAGAGACGCTTGTGTGGTTTAAAGGCTCCCAGGATGTGTTATCTAACATACAGTGGCCCCTCCAGCATCCTTTGTCTCCTGTAATCAGTTTGCTCCCCCACACCTGTTTCTCAGCAAACTCTCTCTTGCTTTTGATTACTGTAATTTTGCCTTTTGTTTAAACTTGAGTCACAGGGAATTGTTACTTATTATGAAATCCTTGCAGCCCGGCTTCTTTCACTTAATTTGTATGTTTATTTTGTTATTATTGTTTTGTTTGGGTTTTTTGAGATGGGGTTCACCATGTAGATAGATCAGGTTGCCCTCAAACTCTCAGAAATCTCTATATAAATCTTAGCTGAGTTAAGCTTATTTCAGGCATTTTATCTCAACAGGGGAAAGTTAACAGAGCTACCAAAATGAAGCAGAGTGAGAACAGGTAAACGTCCCCATGTGACTCAAGTTTGTTCTAACTGGAGTGAGATGGAATTCCAGAGTAGTTTTAATTTGAATTTCCCCAATGACTGAAGATATTGAGCATTTTTTTCATATTTTATTGGCCAGTTATATTTCTTTTTTTGGAAACTGTCTGTTCTGTCCATTAACCCATGAATTTGGGTGGGTTGCTTCCTTGAGTGTTAACCTTGCAGATGGTCATATGCTAGCTATCTGTCCTCTTGTGTTGCAGGCTGTCTCTCTCCTCAGGCCTGTGTCCTTTGCTGTGGAGCTCGTCATGCAGGCTCTCTCTTCACTGCTGTCACCGGTTTGTGAATTTTTGGTTTTATTTGCTCCATTGGGGTCTTCCCATAAAACCCTTGTGTCAGACTACACCTTAAACACCCCATGTCCTTACTGTCTTCCAGCAGTTTCAAAGTTCCTGATCTAATGTTGAGGTCTTTGATCCGTTTTTAATTGACTGGGAGCAGACTGAGGGCTATGGATCTAGTTTCACTCTTCTACATAGGAATCTCTCTTTTTTTCCATGATCTGCAATTATTTTTTACAGTGTGCATTTTTAACATTTTTGTGAAAAACTCAGCTGTAGCTGTGCTGTGTGTTTATTTATGGCTCTTTATTCCTTTAGTCTGTGTGTGTCTCTGTGTAAGCTTACTATGCTTTTGTTACTGTGAATCTATATGAGGATGGATACCGTGGTACCTCAGCATCGTTCCTTTGCTAAGGATTGACTGCATTGCCCATTGAGACTCTTTGGTCCATTCATGCACTATTTTGTTAGTGCTTTCAAGAGTATCATTGGGTTTTGATGGGTGTTATGTAGGCTCTGTAGATCACTTTTGCAAACATAGTCATTCTTGCAGTATTTGTTTTCCTGACCTACAAACTCTATCTACTTTCTAGAACTTTCTTCAAATTATTCATGGTCTTAAAGTTCTTGCTGTAGAAGACATTCTTCTCCAATAGAGAGAATAATAAAAACCCAGAGACAGATATTGGGGTTCAGTCTGAAGATCAGAAAAGCAAAAGCAGCCAAGCCACTAGAGAGCTCTTTCCTCTTGGAAATCTTCAGACTGAAAAAGCAAGTTCCTGTCTCAGCCTGCCTTATATTTCTCTCCAGTGCTGGGATTAAAGGTGTGCACCACCACTGCCTGGCCTGTATGGCCGACTAGTGTGTCTGTTTTGTGTTCTGTTCTTCAGGCAAATTTTATTTATTAAAATACAAATGAAATATCACTACACTGTCCTTTGTTGGGTTTATTCTTAGGATTGTATATATTTTTAATTAAAGCTTTATTTTTAAAAGTTAAAATGTATAATTACATCATTTTCTTACTTTCCTTCTTCCCTTCCTTCTAATCCCTCCCATGCTTTCCTCATTTTCTCCCTCTCAAAATCAAGTTCATCACCAAAGAAAGTCAGAACAGGCACTTAAAAAGGGCAGGAACCTGGAGTCAGGAGTCAGGAGCCTGAAGAGGCCCTGGGGGAATGCTACTTACTGACTTGCTCCTTATAGCTTGCTCAGTCTACTTTTATTTTTAAATTGATTGATTAATTAATTTTTTAAAAGAACATCTTTTCTCATTTTGCATACTAATCCCAGTTCCCACTCCCTCCCCTCCTCCTACTCCCTCCATCTTTCCCCCCATCCACTCCTCTGAGAGGGTAAGGTTTCCCATGGGAAGTCACCAAAGTCTTGCACATTGCTTTGGGGCAGGACCAAGGCCCTTCCGACTATATCTAGGCTGAACCCAAAGAGAATGGGTTCCAAAAAGCCAGTACAAGCAGTAGGGATAAATCCTGGTCTCACTGCCAGTGGCCCCTCAGTCTGCCCCAGCCATACAACTGTCACCCACATTCAGAGGGACTAGCTTGGTCCTACGCTGGTTTCCTGGCTGTCAGACCAGAGTTAGTGGGCTCCCATCAGCTCAGGTAAGCTGTTACAGTGGGTGTCCCCCAAATGGTCTTAAACTCTTCGCTCATATTCTCGTTCCTCCCTCCCTCCCTTCAACTGGACTTTGAGAGCTCATCCCAGTGCTCAGCTGTGGATCTCTGCATCTGCTTCCATCAGTTGCTGGATGAAGATTCTATGGTGACATTTAAGATAGTCATCAATCTGACTACAGGGCAAGGCCAGTTCAGGCACCCTCTCCACTATTGCTTAGGGTCTTAGTTTGAGTTATTGTGAATTTCTGGGTATTTCTCTAGTGCCAGGTTTCTTACTAGCCCCATAACAAACAAGACTCTCTCAATCAAGATATTTCTTTCTTTGCTCTTTCTCTCTGTCCTTCTCCCATCTCGACCATTCTGCTTCCTCAAGTTCTCCTCCCCACTCCCCTTCCCCCTCCTCTCCTTCTACTCTCCCTTCTACCTCTACCCCATACTCCCAACTTCCTCAGGAGATCTGGTCTATTTCCCCTTCCCAGGGGGTTCTATGTATGTTTCTCTTAGAGTTCTCCTACTTTCTCATAGAATTCAGGACCACTAGCCCAGATGTCCCTACTCACAATAGTCTGGGCCCTCTGATATTGACCACCAATTAAGAAAATGCATTGCTGCTGTGTCTTTCTGAGGCGTTTTCTCGGCTGAGACTCCCTCCTTTCCAGTGACTGTAGTTGGTGTCAAGTTGACAAAACTAGTCAGCGCAGGTGACATATTCTTCTACTCCTAAGTCATTTATTTTCATTCTCAAAAGATACTTTAAAATTACATGGATGAAAGAAATCGTGAAGCATTTTATAGGTGACATATATATTCACTTTATAAATTATCTGAATCAAAAATGATAGGAGGAAACAAAATATATATGCTCATTTACACTTACTTTTGAAATTCTGATGACGAGGGCTTCATATCAAAACACAATCCTGAAGGTGCACTGGTGTAGGAAGTCCTTTTGAATATGTGTTGTTTTTATTGGTTAATGAATAAAGAAACTGCTTTGGCCTGTGATAGGGCAGAGTAGAACTAGGTGGGAAAACTAAACTGAATCCTGAGAGGAAGAAGGCAGAGTGAGGGAAAAGCCATGTAGCCACCACCGGAGCTCCCTGGAACCTTGCTGGTAAGCCACAGCCATGGGAATACACAGATTAATAGTAATGGGTCAATCAAAGATAAAAGAACTAGCTAGCAATACACTTAAGTGATGGGCCAAGCAGTGATTTAAATAATATAGCGTGATTATTCTGGGGCTGAGCAGCTGGGAATGAACTAACACCTTCCAGCAACAGTGTACTGAGTTCCATTCTGGAGATGTGGAAACAGTCATTGGAATGGGTGAATAACCCAGATTCTCCAGGTTATGTAGCCATGATAGTATTTTTGGCCACATTAGGAGCCCAGAGGAGATGTTTTCCAAATCTTCTTATACAACATAGCAGAGTAGTGATCCACCTGGGGTACACTGGCGCTCTTTAAAACTCTGGAGGCCCCATTCCCACCCTACAACAATAACTGCCGTTCATACCCAAACATCGCTGTGTATTTAAAACAAGAAAGTAATAATACATTGAGGTACTTTTGCTATGCAACCCAAGGCTATAATTCTTTGGTCATGCATACCTAAGGATGTGACTAACTGAGGTGTTGAATCAAACTGATCCATGGCTCATGGCTTCTTGAACATTCAGTTTTGTGTGCTTCTTTATGACTTGAAAGCAAACACAGGCAAGTTTCTTGTGTCTTATTTGAAACGTTACCAGGTGGTATCGTCCTTTATAGTTATTCCTTTTATTTTCAGATGAGTCACACTGAGGAATATACTTATTTCATGTTGCAACTCAGTCCTCCGCATAATTAGCCCAAGGCTTCCTTTATCTGTGTGGCCAGAGTCTGGGTGTTTATAAAGAACAATGAAAGTCATTGAGAGAAGCAAACTGTGACCTGCTGATGCTATGGGGAGGATTCGAAACTCAGCTTTTTATTTGTTAACCACCTTTGTCAAGTTCCTTAAATAGGTTAAAAGCTGCTTGTGGACCAGCAGTGGATGGGTTGGGGGTGGTGTAGCTGGAGTGGGGTGTTGGGGTGTGTGAGGTAGGGCATTGGGGTGGGTGGTGTGGTTGGAGTGGAGTGTTGGGGTGTGTGAGGTAGGTTTTGGGGGTAGGTGGGTTGGGGGTTGGTGGGTTGTGGTGGGTTGTTGGGTTGGGTAGTTGATGTGGTTGGGATGGGGGGTATTGGGGTGGTTGGGGTGATTGGGGTGGGGGTTAGGGTGGTGGTATGGGACATTGGGGTTGGTGGTGTGGGGATTTGGGGTAGGTGGAGTAGGGTATTAGGGTGGGTGATGTGGGCTTTGGAGTGGTTGATGTGGCACATTGTTGACAGAGGTTTCTGTCCTTTCTGGTCCCGCAGACAAATCAGTTCAAAGAAACATACAGAGGTTTACATTAATTATAAACTGGTGTGCCTATTAGCTCAGGCTTCTTATTAACTACTATATCTTACATTAACCCAATTCTTGTCTGTGCTAGCCATGTGGCTTGGTACCTTTTATCAGTGAGGCATTCTCATCTTGTGTCTGCATCTAGGTGATGTCTGCAGACTGAGCCTTTCCTCTTCCCAGAATTCTCCTGTTCTGGTAGCCCCACCTATACTTCCTGCCTGGCTACTGGCTAATCAGTGTTTTATTAAACCAATACAAGTGACAAATCTTTATAGGATACAAGACCATTGTCCCACAGCACTCAAGACTACTGGCTGAAGGAGTTCCTATAGCAGAGCATTAGGGTGTGTGAGGTGGGGGTTTGGGCGGTGGTTGGGGTGATTGGGGTGTGGTATTGGGGTGGTTAGGTTGGGGTGATTGAAGTGGGGTGTTGGGTGTGTGGGGAAGGGCGTTAGATGGGTGTGGTGGGAGCTTGGTGGGTGGGTGGGAGAGGGTAAGAAGATTTGACACTGGTCTTTGAGCCTCACAATGATTTCAATTATGGAAATGGCACTTGAGTTATTTACAGCTTTTTACATTTGCCGTCTATTTTTTCTGGCCTATTTAATTGAATGTTGACTGGGAAAAGAGTTTCAGGAGAGCTCAACTTATTCTTTTGGAACTGAGAATGTGGTTTTCATTATAGATGCATCTGTGTCCAGGTGTACACAGACACCATATTCAATCTGACAATCATGTGGTAGAGGAAAAGAACAGAGACAAATTCTGTTAGATTATTCTGGCTTGGGTCCGAGAGTGTAAATATTCCAACCATCTCAGGGTCCTTTTCCCCCCAAACCCTAGTTAGACAAATTATTTTCTCATTTATCACTTAGTTTTCTCGCAATCTTTTTGAGAATTGGGTATATGAGCTTTAAAAATAATACGGACTTCAGTCCTCTGTTTTTTAAAAGCAATGTTGCCTCGCTACAACGGCTTGATTTGAATTCCACATTTAACGGCTATAGTCTTTGGGAATATTGCTTAGCTCCTCTGAAACTGAGCTCATTGGTCTCAAAATGAACACAGCATTGTCTATAGCTAACCATGGTTGCAGGAACTAAAAAGACATGATTTATCTGAGACCACTACTACAAAGTCTAGGGTTTTTTTTTTGTGTGTGTGTGTGTGTGATTTGGTGACAAATGTTCTCTTTCCTTTTACTTTCTTCCCTCAAAATACTTTCAAAGAAACTGGCAGTCATTTCTATGTAAGTAAGAATTTGTTACAGTTAATGTTTCCCGGGGAATTCTTCAGGCATATTGGCAATGGTAATAATGCATGCTGTGTCTGTACATGACAGTTTTAGGTGGATGACTTCTCCTTACAGTAATGGAGGCAACTCAGGGAAGAGGGAGGTTTGTGTGCGTGTTTGGCTATTCAAAGGTCAGCAAAGTCCTGACCTTCCTGTTCTCACACTCAGTGTTGTGTGTGAGGGTGGCACCTGGGAAAGTCAGGATAGCCAGGATGGAGATGCAAACAAGGAGACAGATGTCCTGGAGAAGGAAGGAGACTGGGCATTTGGAAGCATGAACAATTAAAGGAGCCAAAGACCATCTTCTCTCCCTTTAGTGCCCTCCAGGAGACACCACAGCAGAGCCCCATCAGCCAGGTGCATCTGAGACAATCCATGCAGGGCGGATTGAACTAGTGAAATATTTTTAAAAATATTTCTGTTAGACATAGGTCAGAAATGCCCGAAATCTGTTGTTTTGGATCCACTGACCCTTTGTTTTAGATTTAGGGAATATAGAAAGGCTAGCAAGACCAAATTCTGCTATTGCTTCCTCTTTGAGGCACTCCTAATTTACAAAAGGAGATTTAGACACCATGATCCCATAGAATTTGGCATAGAGAAACTCAAAGCAAATATTTACTTTGTGAGGATGGAATAGCAGTGCTAAGGTATTGAGACAGACCTTATCCAACCTTAATGGAGTGTACTGAGTTCTTAGCAGAGCTCATTATTTCTGATTAATAAACATTAAGAAATTGCCGTTAGATTTCTGGTAAATATTTAACAACATTTGTGAATCAGACCACAGAAATGAAATAAAATTTTAAAAAGAAGCTACATTCTTTTTATTTGGCTTGAAGTCAACTCTAAGACATTATTCAAAGTATGATTTGCGTTGATGACATTGTTCCCTTTTATCACAGTCTGTGCCTGAGACTGTGGGAAAGTGATACAGCCTCGTGGCCCCTCAGGCCAGCTGGCTACCTGTTGCTAAGTCACCCCAGAAGCACAGGTTTCTTGAGCACACTGCTGTGTCATTTCAAAACATCTTTTGGCACCAATTCTGTATGATTAGGTTCAGCTCTTTAGGAGCCCAGACTCTGAGATAGCTGATGTCACAGGGGACCAGAATCCTGGCATATAACTTCAAACAAGAGATCAAAGTGACTTCTCAGACCAGTTCCAAGTGTGTTTTGTAACTGTTGGAAGAGAACATCAAACATTCATGACTCATTAACAGTGCCTACGCCACCAAAGCGGGGGGGAGACAGAAGGAAAGAAAGGGAAATTCAGCGGGGATTTGATACTTGTCCTGTCATTAATCCACTTATTCTGATAGACCTATTCGTCATGGGTCCTTGATCTGTTTGCTCTCTGTCCCAGTGTATAGATGGCAAATGTAGTGTTCCGTCATCAAGCGTGATTATAGGATGGCTCTGGCCAGTCTAAACATTGCCTAGGAGTTGTTTACCATGCTTGATCTAGTACTCCTTTTGGAGCATGTATGCTATTAATTTCTGCTTGAGAATTTCCAACAAAGCAAACATTTACACAGAGGGGGTGATTCCCTCTTCAGTGCAGGCTTGGAGCAAGCGAGTGCTACCAAAATAGACATAACCATATCCAGGTTCCCAAGACCTGTCTCATGTAGGCACTGTACACGTTGTGCCAGAAGCAAGAGATCGTATCTTTCTCTGAATGTACAACGAGTCTTGGTCACTCTCCAGGAGTTGCATTCATAGGACCCCAACAGGAGAGCTGTCCTGGGACTCTTCTCCCCACATCGCTTTGTGAGTTAGCAGCAGACAGACACACTTGACACACCGACAAACTCCAAGTAGAGCAGAGCAGAGGAGGAGAGACGTCAACATGACTTTCTGCGGGAGTTACCAAGAATTCATCTCCCCAGAGGAGGTTCCCAGTCACAGCTTGTCCGTGGAAGTATTTTCACCAGCTTTGCCAAACCTTAATACTAAGAACTTGGGGTATTAAGCCATCCGGAAAATACATTTATGAACTTCTGTCCCTCATAAGCAATGAAAGAAATAGCAATCAAAGTCACTCTTTTCCACAAAAGTCAGGATTTGTTATGCCAAATGTTTTGCGCCCTGCTTTGAGCACGCAGGCAGAACTGATACGCTGACTCATGAGCCACACGTTAAAGCTCATCACACTCTAAGGAACTGGGAGCTTCTAGTGTTGTGCAGCTCGCTGTGAATTCGAGGCAGATAGCAATACGCTATGTATGCTATGATTCATTTGAAAGATAAATTGAAACAAATGCAAACACACGAGCACTTCCTACAGCTCTCCCTAGACCGAGGGTGCAGAACACGATGCAGTTTGGGCGTCTCTGATATAAATGCTCATCCTGGGAGCTTGAGACTTGGTTTGAGTGAGGTCTCGTGTTTGTGTGTGTGGGGGGGGGCTGTTGTGAAGGAGCAAGAGGAGGAAGAGGCACTCGCCTTATGGAGCAGCTCTTGGTTCCCTTCCTGTTGCCTTGAATTAAACCTGGGTTCTAACACCCTAAGAAGAGCATGTCTCTGTCACCCACGTGGAAGCCCCAGAGCTGGAACGGGCTTGCTGTGCAGCATGGGCAGCCATGTTTGCTTGAATTCCACTGGGAATCAGTAGCTATAAGCGGTGACTTTTATTCTTAACGGAAGTGTGAGAGATATGGAGGAAATAAGGTTAGTAAATAAAAACCTAAAGGAGGTCACTATGTTACATGGCTTTCAGAAAACAAAATATCTGACATTTTTAAAGAAAATAATAACAGAAAGAAACTAAAATATTAATAGGATAATCTTCTCTGAAATGAGAATTCATTAAGTCACAAGACACTACTGTAATCTTCCTAACAGTTTGGAAGATTTTGGAATTCAGCTATCTTTTTATGTTTTGAGACAAAGACTCATATAGTGCAGGCTGGCCATCAATTTGCTAGGTAGGCTTGCCTTGAACTCCTGATATTTCTGCCTCCACTTCCCAAGTTCTGAGAATACAGGCATACACTTCCATACACCTAGCTTGAAAACTTTTTTCTGCGTCAGGAAGTTTTCTCTGGTTCCTTAGAGAAAACTACTTTCTTCATCTCTACCACACTTTCTTCTACAGGATCAGTCAAATCCTTGAGCATTAAGCTCAGTGGTTGTGTAGTAATCAAATACTAGTTAGGAACATATTGGTCAGAACTGTCATGGATGCCAGGCCAGGCTCTCCAGGGCCAGCAGACCAAGAGTTTATGGACTTCAACAATGTGTGTAATGAGGGTCATACAATCAGGAAATTGATAGTGTGTCTACTGAGTCACGTGTTTTAGCACACATGTCTACTCTGTATCAGACACAACTCAATGCCATTACTGAGTGCCCTTATTCTTACAAACCAAAGTATCCAAGACAAGACCAGTAATGTTTGGAGGCCATCTGCTTCACTCTCCTGTTACACCGCAGTATTGGTGCCTGGTCAGGAGTTTAGCCAAGAGTGAATAGTGTCAGAAAGAGACAGCTTGCTTGAGAGAATCAAGCCTGAGAGGGAGACCCATGAGGCAGATCAGGTACAGAGTCTTTGGAATGGGAGAAGAAGAAAGTTCTGCTTTGCCAAGAATCTCCACCCCGGATCAATACAGGACCTCCCACACTCTGCAGTTTTTGTGGCCCCTTCTGTGGGTACTTAAGTGCAGGGGGAAGATAGATACATAGGGCACCGAGTATCCCTGACCAAGAATGCTCAAGTCTGCTTCACCTTGCCTGTCCCAAGTGGAGACTGTGGGGAAGAAGGCCATCTGGACAAAGGGGAGGCAGGCATGCGTCTGTGTTACTCATTGTCTTAGGGTTTCTATTGATGCGATGAAATACCATGACCAAAACTGTTGGGGACAAAAGGGTTTGTTTGACTTTTGTTTCCATATCACTGTTCATTGTCAAAGGAAATCAAGGCAGAAACTCAAGCAGGGCAGGAACCTGGAAGCGTGGGCTCCTGATACGGAGGCCATGGAGGGTGCTGCTTCCTGACTTGCTCCTCTTGACTCACTCAGCCTGCTTCCTTACAGAATTCAAGACCACCATGTCACAATAGGTTGGACTCCCCCATAGTAATTATGAATTAAGAACATGCCCTAGAGTCTTGCTTCCCTACAGCCTGATTTTATGAAGACATTTTTAAATCGTGGCTCCCGTGTCTCTGAGGACTCTAGCTTGTGTCTAGTTGACAAAAACTAGACAGGACAAAAGGAAAATTGAAGCTTGATTAAGTGCAGATGGTTCCTGATTTATTCTCACAAACTTTGGGGTGGCATCCTTCAGTGAGGGTGAGGTGGAGACCTCACTGACAAACTGAGGACTGGGCTAGGAGAGAAGCCTGAGAGTTCATCTAGGGAGCTGGAGGAGCAGATGATAGCGGAGGACTCGGCCATCTACTCGATCTCTGTAGATGACTGAAATGGGAAGGGAGAGGATGCTGCAGTGTCAAGGGAACTTTCATGTTCCTAGAAAGCTTTTGTTGAAAAGAAGAATTATCTGGGAGCAGTGTGAAGAAGCAAGGAGCATTATGGCACCTGCTAGGCTGGTGACGTCAAGCAAGAGAGAGAAAAGCATTCTGCAGGTAGACTGTGGAGGACGTTGTGTCCTTGAATTCAGAGCTCAAAAAAGGCAATGTCACTGAAGGGGTTCATGAGCTCCAAGGATGCTTGTGGACCATGCTGATAACAGATGGGGAATACCAGAGACCAGAGAATAAGAGACCAGATTATAGCTGACTGACATCGCAGCGTCTTTAACCAATTTTTGTATGAAGATATTCCCTGACAGAAGCACCTGCGGGAGAAAGGGGTTTTTCTTGTTCATAGTCCATGCCACAGGCACTGCCCATCATGTCCAGAAAAATAAGTTGGTGAGAAGTTGAAGCAGATGACTCTGTCTCCAACCTGAGGCAGATGTGGAGTGGAGTTAGAACTCTAGCTGCCCACGGCACTACAAGCTTGGGACTAAGTATCCAGATACAAGAATTTATAGGAGTCATTGAATATCCAAACCGTAACATTCTTCCCATGGCTTCCAAAGGTTCATGACTATCTCTTACTGAAACAGGCACTAGGATGAACTACAGAAGCTCTATAGTTCCAATTATTTAATTATAACACTGTTAAAAATCTGCAGTTTCTTCCGAGACTCAAGGCAGTCTCTTAACTATAAACACTGCTAAAGACAAGTTATATAGTTCCCATGTACAATGACACAGAGTAGGTGTCCTGATTCTGCCCTATTGAAAGGAGAAGTGATGTAGAAAGTCCTTCTGTATATGTGTTGCTTTTATTGGTTAATGGATAAAGAAGCTGCATTGGCCTGTGATAGGGCAGAGTAGAGCTAGGCGGGAAAACTAAACTGAATGCTGGGAGAAAGAAAGTGGAGATGTGAGAAGCCACATAGCCCCACCAGAGACAGATGCCAGATGCCAGAAGGAACTTTACCTGGTGAGCCACAGCCATGTGGCTATACACAGAGTAATAAAAATGAGTTAACAAAAGATATCAGAGCTAGCTAGCAATATGCTTAAGTGATTGACCAAGCAGTGAATTAAATAATATAGTTTCTGAGTGGTTATTTTGAGTCTGGACAGCTGGGAACAAACAAGAGGCCTCCTACAACAGAGAAGAATAACAGTACAGCGGAAAAACTGTTTCAGCTGAAGCAGGATGGAAGCCAGTGCATATAAATTCTATAGCTCTGTATCTGTCATCCAGAGTACAAATACGGCATCGTCTTGGCTGCACTGTGCTGTGTGGCTGTGTTCTCTTCGCTCTGCTGCCTTCAGCACACATAAGACCTCTGCTGGGCCTGTACTTGCTGCTTTTCTTGGCATGTGTCTCATGTTCTTGGCATTAAAAACAATCCTAGACTCTCCATGGCACGTTAAGCATCAAGGTCACGGTGTCACAGACCAGTGACTCAGCGTCTTTCTGTTAATCACCACCTGTCTTCACCGGGTGTTTTCTGGAACTTCGGACCAGGCTTCCACAGTCCACTTTCCTTTGGGGTGATACGTTAACACAAGTCCAACACTGTGTGGGCAGTTCCAGGTTTGCAGCCAGCTTGAGGTGAAGTTAAGCACCCTTTTACGACACCAGTGGCCTCTGATTGACTGCATTGCTGACACCTGGAAGCATTTTTCCAAGCAGTGGTGTTAGAGTGGGGGCCACAGAAGTGGACTCTCTGTTGGGGAGCTCTCCATTTGAGCAAAAAGTTTTTAAAGAGAGTTATTTTTTCACACCCTGGAGGCTTTTAGAAAATAGAATATTTTATTTATTTTTGAGAATTTTGTATGTGTAAACAGCATATCTCAATCATACCCATGACCAGCTCTGTCCCTCCCACTCTTCCCACTTAATGTCCTCTTAATTTTTTTAATGGCTGACTGGGTTCAATTAGTGCTACTTGTTAGAAAGTTGATCCAGTTGACTTGACCTTGTGAAGGTGACCACAGCTGCAGTTATTCCGTGAGCACAGTGGCATATCCTGTCCAGAAGACAGCATTTCATAGCCCCCCATTCCCATCCTCTGGTCCATGCCTTCTTTCCACCCACTCTTCTGAGATGTTCCCCAAGCCTTGGGGTGGGTGGTTAGAAGGGTTGATAAGATGTCCCACTTAGGCCCCGATACTCAATGGTCATTTATTCTCCACACTTTGACCAGTCGGGAGCTTTTACTTTGACTGCCGATCTCTTGGACAGAAGCATGCCTGGTCAAGGTGGCGGGTTTAATTAAAATACACCAGTTTCCCACTTTTATCCTGTGCCATCCTTCACTTTCCTAGTCTTTTCTTTTTCTGCACTTTTCAGAAATGTGTTTAATCTCATTTCCTACTAACTTCCATGTAAATCTCTGAGCAGTTGTTTATCTTCATAAAACAGCATACCTTTTTATGTTGTAGAGTGAGATGTTTCCAGTTATACTTCTTAAAGTAAATCCCTGGTATTTAAACTACTGTTTTTTTTTAACAAATTTTACATATATATCTTCTATAACGTACAATATATTTATGCTTTTATTGCATCAAATATCAATTATTTCAGAATAACTCAAAACTAGAAAATCTTTTATGGTAATCAAATTATGGAGACCTGCGACTCTTTGTACTCCGTCTTGCGTTCGTTCTTTCTGCCTGGAGTACTGACAGTGCTGCACATAGCGCATGCGTGTTGGCAATGAAGGATATTCTCTGTCCATAGTACTTCTAGTGCTATCACATATTTTTCTTGATTTTCTTCTTCTTGCTTTAGTACTTTGTACTACTGGTTTTACATTTGCATGAATTTAACTTTACCTTTTCCTCCTGTGGTTATTCTAAGTTCTCATAAGCTGGAGGGGGAATCCTTAGAATAACCTCAACATTCATGACAATGTTGATACACATTTTATTTTCGGTGATGGTACTGAGATTGTACAAATCTTATTTTTGTCTGCAGTTCCCAGGATTGGATCAGCGTTGTGTTATTTTAACAATAGAAAGACCAGAGGATTCCACTGGCTTGCAGTTTTGCAGTTGGTTCATTGCCATTGGCTCTGTTGTTACTCTGTGGTTAGTTCATCCATTCCGATACTAGAGCACAGGTGAGGAAGTTGTTTTCATGGCCAGAGGTGCGCCCACTGCAAGAACAAGAAACCGTTCTCTAGGTCCCACCTCTCCACACTCCCACCATCTCACGGTCTCCCAACAAGACTTTTGAGGGACACTTTTTCAAACGATAAAACCAAGGTGCCTCATGGTAGTTCACCCTTTTGACTAAGACACTTGCTAAAATGTTTAATTGTATTTTTCTTATCAACATATGTGGCAACCCTGGCTTCTCTGTACTTATTAGGAAAAAGTCTTACACACACTGGTTTATTCATTTGAAACACCTGTCTTCATGGACATTCCGTTAGTTATATCACTTCCCCCACAGTCTCACATAGGAGATAATAAAACATCAAGACTTTTGTTTTGATCACTGGGAGTGACATTCCTCCATACACGCATATCCCAGGTCCCATCTAGAATTCAGCACAAACTTTTGACCAAATATTTCAAAAAAATTAATTTTACACTTGTGAGCATTTTGTCTGCATGGATGTACATGTACTATGTGTGGGCCTGGTGCCCGTGGGCGTCAGAAGAAAGCAACAGATCTTCCCAAGAAACATTGGATAGATGTAAGGCAGCATGTGGGTGCTGGCAACCAAACCTGTGTCCTCTGAAAGAGCAGCCAGTGCTCTTAACTGCTGTCATTTCTCCAGCTGCAGGGTAACCCCTGGAACCCCCACCTTGAAAGCATTTTCACTTTTATTAATATCAGAATGCATGCTGAAGCGTCTTGATCGTAACCATTTTGTTATTTTTTTATTTTGATGACTAGATCTTGGCTAATGAAGTTCTGAGCTCAGCCATAAAATTGAGGCAACTGCATTCTATAGGAGGTGGCCCCACATGGAAAAGCCACATCCTCAGGCATCGGGTTGGTCTCCACTGCCAGATTATAGCAGTGACTCAGAGGCAGATTGCTAAATATACCAGCAGCCTAGCAAGGGTTTCAGGCTGTATCTATCAATTACGGGCATGGGAAAGGTCAGAGGAGCACAGCTTTCCTCGTCATTCCCTTGCCCTCCCCACTCCGCTGAGGGTGTGTTGAAATACTGTGATTGTTCCCTCTGAAGCGTTGTCCATTGCTGAGGACGTCGTCTTACTGGAAATGAGTGAAATATCTGAGGGAGGCCATCCCACTTAAGGGCCCACTTCCTCTTTCAAAAGCCTTTTGTCTAATAGATGTGTCTCAAAAACTCTTCTGTGAGACTCACCAACCTCGTTCCTTCTAAGCTGTCAATTGCAGTTCACAGCTTCAACTGAAGAAAAGATTCACTGTGGTGTTGGATGCTGGCCCTGCTCTCTCAGAATTCCGCTCAGTCTCTCCTGCAGCTAACAAAGGCAGCGCAGTTCTCAGGCGTCCTAATCCTGCCCTCCAACGTGTCGGGCACTTCTGAAAGCAGAATGCCAGCAGCATTGAGCAGTATAGAAAGTCTTCTGAGACTTTAATGTGGCCATAAAATTGGGCAGAATCTGACAGAAATCTCTAGAAATTAGCCGTGAACAAAAGAAAGTTGTTCAGCACCCCATTCCTTTGAACAGTGGTCCATTATTATTATTTATTTTTACCCAACACAGTAACCCTGGCGATATTCCTCAGGCTATATACATTAAAATCAGATAACAAGAATTTGCAATTCAAAAAGCACTTCAAATTAAATTAAACATTAAAGACCTTCTGAAATCAGTATTTAACTTCACATCTAGTTTGATTATCCTTTTGGTGAATTGCAATTCACACAGTCATACCCAGATCATCCATTGAAACAGTTAATTTCAGAAACCTGCCAATGTGTTCCTCCCACAGCATTGTTTCCATGAAGATTACCACACATACTTCTCGGTATTATTTAGATATATAAAGAATTCCAAAGAGAAATCTCTTTCTTGTCTGCTTTTAATGTGAATCATCTATCTTGAGTATTTTTAAAGCAGCACTTATTGTCTGTCATCTCTGTTCCATGTGGTCATGGCAATGGGCAATGAAGTTTACAAACAACTATTCTGTGACTGTCTGCAGCTCCAGAAAGGTCTGGAACCATATCATATGTTACTTGACACAAAAGTAGACCATACTGATTTTGAAATTAAAAAAAGCAATGCTAGTTGAGATGAAACCACTTAGATATACATTGTACTATACCTAAACTAATAATGACAAAAAAATCACCTAGCAACATCCTACATGAAAAGATTCCCTAAGAAAAGATAAAGCACATGAAAGGAAAGATAGAAAACAGCCCAAACCTCATCCTGCTAAGAGTTACAAGGAGAGACGGCTGTACCTTAAATAGGGAGGAAGAAACGAACGTTAACACAAGGAAAACCTGCAGAAGCCAGCCATGTAAGCTGACATAGATGAGCACCCACTAGGTTTATTGTGGATGATAAACAGCTCAGCTCATTTGAACTTGACTGACTGATTACCTTGATCTTCAGAGAAGCAGGTAATGCTATGATTAAAGACAGGAAGACATTGAGCCACAACGTCCACTTTCCCACACTTTCTATTTGACCAGTTTCTTGTCATCGAAAGATATGCGGCTGGGGTGCAAATTTTAGTACATTTTCATGCAAGGGGCACTGACGGGCAAAGCTGGCCGTGTGGCTGCCACTAGATGAGGTGGAAGGAGAAGATGCTTCCTGCTGGATTTGCAGAACACTCACCAAATAAGCTTTATGTTCTACATGTAGGTTTGTTTCCTTTCCTGGTTCATTCTGAATAAACCATACAAGAAACTAAACGACAAAGAATTGTGTGTGTATGTATGTGTGCACGTGTGTGCATATTTCTAAGTGTGTAAGTCAGTGTGTGTGCCTACATGTGCATGTCTGGAGGACAGAGGCTGGCATCAGAGTGTTTACTTCAATAGCTCACTCACTTGTGGTTTGAGACAGGGACTCTCCACTGAAGCTGGTGTGCACAGATTGGCTAGACTAGCTGGCCACAAGTCCGGGGGATCTCTCTGTCTTCATATCCTCTGGCTGGGATTGTAGGGGTCTGCTGCCACACCCAACTATTTGTCCTGAGTGTGGGGATCTGAACTCCGCTCCTCATGATTGCACGGCAAGCTCTTTACCAACCAAGCTGTCTCTCGACTCCAAAACAAACAACTTTTTAAGGGTGAAACGTTTGGTAGGGATTGCTCCTGATGGATTAACTAAAGAGGATGTTTTAGTAGTATGTAGGATAGATTGATGACCCATTTTTCTCAGGCTATGGGGAAATATTTATCTGGTGAAACATGGAATTGTTTTGAAAGATTCACACTAAGTGGCTTGACAACCCAATGATTTTTATTGTACTTTTAAACAATTTTCCTTGTTCCTTCCCTCCATTCTTTTCTCCCTCTTCCCTCTCTCCCTCCCTTCCTCCTTTCTATCCTGATTCAGAAATGGTTTAGTAAGACCACACACCTTTTCTTCATCGTAAACACCTCAGAGCATGGGTGTAGAACATTTGGAAGAGTCAACACTGATGACAAGATGTATTTGGGACTTGGTGAATTTGCAAGCTTGTCTGGGTTTTGATGTGTGCCCAACCATTTTTGTGATAATTGTAGGTTGTTTTTGGCTTGGTTGCTTTGCAGAGTCTGAGTGCCTTGTGTTTTTGTGTGGCTGAAGCTTGTTGTCATTTTGTTTGTTCCTGTAGCTATGGCCTGAGTCACTCACCACCCAATAGATACCCACCCCAACCCCCATATTTTAAAGGAACCACAAGACTTCAAACCAATTAAGGAACAGAAAGCCCAGAAAACAGCACAGTCTGCTCCTAGACTTGGCTCTGCTTACCTCTCATGACCTTGTTTGTTTTCCTCAAAGAGAAGAAAACTAAACTCGGGTTCTCCTTTCTCTAGCTTCACAACCTGGAATAAGTGTGTCCCATGGCCCTTCTCTATCCCCACAACATGGAGTAAGTGCCATGCAGTGTCCCTACTCGGGTTCTCCTTTTTCTAGCTTCACAACCTGGAATAAGTGTGTCCCATGGCCCTTCTCTATCCCCACAACATGGAGTAAGTGCCATGCAGCGTCCCATGGTTAGAAAAAAATCTCATTGTTGGTGCTAAAAAGAAAAATGAGAGTGAGATTGAAGGTAATATAGAAATTCTTAATGGTTAATTTTGTCTCTCCTGGCGCACGGTGGCTGCATCCTTTTGGTTCATCTGTACATTAAATGCCTTATCACATGGCTGACCAACACCATTATATAATAGTTCAGTGCTTTTACTGATTCTTGTCAGCTTTAGTCTTTATTTTTGTATGTTTGTGAATATCCTATTCTCAAAAAAAAAAAACAAAAGTAAAATCAAAATACCACCATGAACCCTCACAACCAAGGGTATTTCCTTTGTAGAACACCATGGGTCAGTAGGCTCAGAGACACAGATCTTCTGTGTTACTCAGCCGCCCACAAGCACCCATGGCAGCCTCCTGATTCTTAGCTGGACCTGGCTGAATTCTTCAACCCATCTGAGCAACAGAGTCTAAGAACGCTCAAGGTTGTCAAGTCCAAGATCAACCAGAGAGTTCCTGAAGCATTTCAGCGTGTCTTCTGTAAGTCTCCCAGACCCAACACATACAATGTCCATGTGGGTAAAAGAATTTTTACATTCCTATGGATTAAATTGAAAATAGCTTTTCTTTTTCAAGAACAAATTCAGAAAAGTGTGTCCCAAAAAATTTAAGAACACTCCTTCCGTGTTATATGTCACGCTGTGTAAGAATCCTAGGGGTTAAAGGAGTCTCAGAAGACTGTGTTCCCATAGCTTCTTATAACTGGCTTTCATAGAAACATCAATATTTTGATGTAAACACTTTATATGTCAAATGCACCTATCTTTGGAGATTCTTATTTAGATGGAAACCCTGATACAATGGTTTATTTTAATAAATCAACTTTGATGGACTGTTTACAGTGAGGCTAGCTCTAAGTGGGCACTGGAGCCAGGCTGGATAGACTGGAATCCAGGCCAGCAATGCAGTTTTGCTCATGGTTTTAAGTGTCAGCCCTCTCCTCTGCTCATTCTATAGTCTATAATATTAGCGTGAAAGTGGTCCCCCAAAAGTTGATCTGCCTGTGTGACCTGTGATTCTTCTGCCAGTCAAGGTTAGCACCTTTTATTGCTGGGTCTGTTTCTTCAGATGAGTTTATTGCTAATGAAAGACTTCTCTGGAAATAATATGAATATAAGCACACACACATGCAGACATGTGTGAGCATGAGCACACACACACACACACATGCATAAAAAGAGTGAGGCATAGAAGACACAGAGACTGAATGGTATTTTTGCACTCAAGTCCGTGACTTCTCATTACTATGTACTTTTCTTCCTCGTGCTTCCCAAACCAACACCCTACTGAGCAAACTGGCCAAGCTGGTTTTCTGTTTATTTGATTTAAATTGAACTATTTCCACCAGGACACCTACATTTCCTAACAGAAATGAGCCTCTATGCTAATGGCTGGATGTTAGGAAGAGGACCTGTCTCATAGGGAGAATGTTCTCTGTGTGGGCCCCTCTGACTTCTGCATCTCAGATGGTGTTGGGAAGGTCAAGTTTCAATGATCACACTGCAGTCCTTGACTGGTGACTCTGCCTTGGGAGCAGGCACACTTGAGCTGTGATACTGCAGCTCTTAGTGATAGCATGCTGGGTGCTCACTGGGATATTTACGAAGACATACAAACACAAACAAGTTCAGAAATAATTTTATTAGGATTTTCCTTGCAATTTTTAATTGATATAGTTCCAGTTCTCATAAGTAAAAAGTGCAGAGTATGTGATTGAGGGATAGGGTGGGGGAACGGCTATAGTTTTCTTAGCGTGTGTGGTGGGGGGATGGGGAAGGGCTAGAGTTTTCCTATTGTAGCCTCTGGTTTCATCGTCAAGCTCATTGTTGATAGTTTTCTGTGACAATATCTGTTAAGAGCAGTTCTTAGCCATGGACAGCGCTCACAGCAGGTAGGCATTTAGTCCCTTGAAGGGTTTTTGCTCCTAGCATCTGCCATGGGGAAGCTAGGGTTCCTACCTAACATCCTGCAGTGGCCAGGGCTACCTCTTAACAGAGAGCCCTGCTGCATACCTGCTGATTCTTCTGTAGAATTGTGTTAAAAAGCTACCTGCTCCACACTGGTCTCTTGGGAGTTCAGCTGTCCCCTATGGGAAACAACCTGTTGAATCTTCTTGGTGGAAATTTTGTTCAAACTAGTACTTAGGTTGACCTGGGAGGCAGCTTTTAGAAATAAATATTACTCCATGAAAGGAAATTCACTCTTGGAGGCTTCAACTGATGTTTTCAGGTTGTTTTTCTTTTTTTTTTTTTAATTTTTTATTGGGAAAAAAAAAGTTTCCGCCTCCTCCCAGCCTCCCATTTTCCTCCCCCTTCTCCTGCCCTTTTCCCCCTCCCTCCACTCCTCTCCCCATCCCTCTCCAGTCCAAAGAGCAGTCAGGGTTCCCTGCCCTGTGGAAAGTCCAAGGTCCTCCCCACTCTGTCCATGTCTAGGAAGGTGAACATCAAACTGGCTAGGCTCCCACAAAGCCCGAACATGAAGTAGGGTCAAAACACCGTGCCATTGTCCTTGGCTTCTCATCAGCCCTTATTGTTCGCCATGTTCAGAGAGTCCAGTTTTATCCCATGCTTTTTCAGTCACAGTCCAGCTGGCCTTGGTGAGCTCCAAGCTCTCAGTGGGTGGGTGCACCCCTCGTGGTCCTGACTTCCTTGCTCATCTTTTCCCTCCTTCTGCTCCTCATTGGGACCTTGGGAGCTCTGTCTGTGCTCCAGTGTGGGTCTCTGTCTCTATCTCCATCGATCACCAGATGAAGGTTCTATGGTGATATGCAAGATATTCATCAGTATGGCTATAGGATAGGGTCATTTCAGGTTCCCTATCCTCAGCTGCCCAAGGAACTAACTGGGGACATAGCCTTGGGCTCCTGGGAGCCACTCTAGGTTAAAGTTTCTTGACACCCCTAAGGTGGCTCCCTTAACTAAGATATGTGCTTTTGTAATAGCCAGAACCTGGAAACAACCTAGATGTCCTTCAATGGAAGAATGAATGAAGAAAGTGTGGAATATATACACATTAGAGTACTACGCTGCGGTAAAAAACAATGACTTCTCGAATTTTGCATGCAAATGGATGGAAATAGAAAACACTATCCTGAGTGAGGTAACCCAGACCCAAAAAGATGAACATGGGATGTACTCACTCATAATTGGTTTCTAACCATAAATAAAGGTCGCTGAGTCTATAATTTGTGATCCTAAAGAAGCTAAATAAGAAGGTGAACCCAAAGAAAAACATATAGTTATCCTCCTGGCTATGGGAAGTAGACAAAATTGCCGGGCAAAAAGTTGGGATCTTGGGGGTGGGGTGGGATGGGGGTAAGGGGAGATGGGGAGAGAAAAGTGAGAAGGGGAGGATGGGGGAACTTGGGGAAACAGGATGATTGGGATCAAGTTGTTTTTCTAGAAAATGTTTTGATATTAGTATGAGAATAAAAGTCATGTCTTTCTGATTACTAAAGTCCTCCTGCTTACAATTCCCCACCTATTTAAGATGATATTTTAGCTTTAGATAAGTTCACATGCGTTCCACAAGAGAGCAATGGAGAATATAAGCAGCACCTGTGGATCCTGGCTCCACTCCAAACACGCAGACAATGTTAGAGACAGAAATATTAGCCGATGTCCATGATTCCTGCTAATACTGGCTTACAGATGGAGCCTCAAGACTTGGCCCATGATTCCCGCTAATGCTGGCTTGCAGATGGAGCCTCAAGACTTGGCCATGTCCAACGACTAAGAGCTTTTCTTTGACCAGAGTTGACACATATGTGTCTACCAAGCCCAGATTTACACTGTCAGCTGAGAAGAGAATGACTTTAGTTAAGAGGTTAGTGTAGAACCCATGGCATAGCAAGTGCTCAGTACATTTTAGCCATCATTTCTTTAGACCTAATGCAATCAAATTGTTAGTTACAATGGATTTTATCTATGTCTGAGATTACAGCTCATAATTATATCATTTTAATTTCTTATTACTTTATTGATACTGTTGTCTTATGAATTTGTTAGTTATGTCAGATACTCTGAAGATAAACTACTAGGATGTGAATTCATTGGTTATTATTTCATTCTTTTTTTATTTTTGTGTGTAATGTGTACGTCTATGTGTGTGTATATTATATAGTCTCTTTTAGGAGTTGACTTAACATCTCAAAGGCCCTACATGGCAACAACAGCAAAGGCAGACGTATGCATCCCCTATTATATATGAAGTTTAGAGCATTTCCATCAATTGAAAAGTTGGCCCATGACCATTCTCAGTTCATCTTTGTTCCAAGGCCCAGCCCTATGCAACCCCTGGACCACCGTGGCTTAACTCTGTAAATTTGCCTCCAATATTTCATATGTGATATTCAAGCAGAAACTTACATACATAAATACATGTTTAAATCTAGATCTGTCGTATGAGAAAACACATGTGGTATTTGTCTTCCTCTTTGGATATTTTTTTCACTTAACAGTAATTCCCAGTTCAGTTTGTTTTCCCGCAGACATTATTTCCTTTGTCCTGTGGCCCAGTGTGTCTCTGCGAGCCCATTAGCACATATTCTCCTTGCATTCATTTGTTGGTGGGCATTTATCCAGGATCCATTACCTGGCTATTTGAGTAGCACAGCAATAAACGAAGTACGCACATCAGCTGAATCACACACGCTTTTGTGCTTCTGGCTTTCTGTACTTGGCTAATTGTTTTGTTATTGTTATTTGTTTGGTTTCATTGTGTTTAGCTGTGTGTGAGACCTGGAGCTATATCAGGTTTAATATTTTGGTGCTTATGACCCATTTTTGATTTATTCTCTTTTCTTTGTTAAATAATATTCCATTTGGGGCTCTATTTAAGTTTTTTTCCTTATTTAGTTTCCTGTACATTTTATGTATACAGTTCAGAATTCATTAAGCTGCCTAGTTTAAAATTCTCAAGGAATTCTCGCCAGCTTTCATCGTGATAACTACCAACTTCCACTATATTTTCAGAATTCCAGTAACACAGATGATATATATTAGACTTTTTTATTTTAGTTTCTCATTTTCTTTGATTTTACATCATCTTAGCTGTGCTATATTTTGGGCAATTCTCTTAGTTTTCCTCTTCTTCTTACTCTAATTTATTGCTTAAACTATGCTGTGAGATTCTGCACAAACACACACACAAACACACACACACACAAAACACACACCCTACATATAAACACACACACCCCACACACATAAACACACACACCACACATAAACACAAACACACACACAAACACACACAAACAAACATACACACACATACCGCATAAGCACACACATTCACACGCTCACTCACTCACTCATTCATATATATATATATATATATATATATATATATATATATATATGTTTTTTTCTTCTAGAAACTGCTTATTTCATTGCCAGAACCCATGGTTATTTCTCCCTTTAGATGGTATTCTATAAACATGTAAACCACACTTCCTGTATTTCTGTGTCAGATGATTGTTCTGTCTGCAGGCTTTGTGGATTAAATGTGTTGCTGTCGATAATACTTGCTTATGGCCTTGTTTCCTCGTATGATACAGTTTTTTGGCTTTGAAGTCATGATCCTTGATTTCACAAATTCTGATCCTGAGTGTGTTTCTTCAGAACATGTTGTTCCTTGCCAGGTTTCACTGTGGAGCTTAAGAGTTTGATGATGCCACTAGTAACTACACCTTCATTTCTTGCTGTCTCTTCAGGTATCTTTAGGTTACGTTAGCACTGTATCCATTTCCTTTGCCCATTGTAAAGTTTAGTTCATGCTTCCATTTCATAATGTTCTTAGATAGTAGGAAGACTTTTAATTAATCTTAAAGAATTTTAAAGAAAATGGATAGGATTTGAGGTTTCAGGTGTAATATTAAATGCCTTAAATAAATAAATAAATAATGTGGAATCTTACAAGTTCTATGTGGTGAGGAACAGATGAGGCTGGCTCTGGTGTCTGTGTCTCCAGGACATGGCTAGTGCTCACAGTTTTCTCTCCCGACTTCTCTGTGTTATGTAAAGATGCCATCAGGAAGTCATCTCTTTGCAAAAAGAGGTTTATTTGCTAGATATTATGCAACCCTCAAACTAATTAATTCCTTATTTTCTTTATCCTTTCTTTTCTTTCCAAGATGCATAAATCATCCACATATAGTGTATGCATATTTTGAAGGCCTCAGAGTGGAAACGTTTTAAGACTAAGTTGTTTCTCCTACCCACTCACCCATGTGGGAACAACCACATTTATGCATAGGTTCTAAATCATGTTTCAATGTTACATGAAACAAATGGACTTCACCAGCCTGAGTTAGAGTCACACTTCCTAATTTTTGTTTATAAAAGAAACATCTCTTCATATTTTTCTGACATATTCTGGGGTTTCCTCTGATGAAGCAGTGAAGAGCTTTCATTGCACTGAGGTTATAGACTACAGGCAGCTATACTGAAAGTCAAAGTATTTGACTTCCATCCTTAAACCTGTGACTTTAAAACAATGGACATCATTTTCCTCCTTCAAATTTCTCTTCCAAGTAAATTAGTTTCATGACTACTGAGATACTTAGTTTCTGTGTGGCAAAACAACTCCTGACCCATTATAGTTGCTTATCAAAACTTTTTTAGTGTGCATGCCAATTTCAATCTGGGACTTCATGCTATTTATGTCACCTGGTACCCCATTTTGGAAACTTAACTCCAAATTCTATAGCCTCAGGAAATACATTTTGAAATTCAAACAGCTAACCTTAATATTTATAGTAGTGGTCATGGTCTGCCTTATAAGATGCCAGCAAGTAGTATTGAAATTAAATTGTTTTCTTCTAGACCCAAAGCATGTGTAAGAACATGTGCCTGCTACTTTAAAGGGATAAGTTTTCCAGTTTTATATTTGTCCACTATGTTTAATTTAAGGGCTGGTCCTAGAAGTCCAACATAAATGGTTCTCTGTGTAGCGTGCTTCCTGATGGTAAATAGATTGATCATTCATTCTCTCTTCCACCATATCAGTCCTGGGAGGTGAACGCGGATCACCAGGCTTCACAGCAAACACCTTCACTTGCTGAGCCCTCTTCCTGGCCCCTAAATTTTTACTTTTATTTTTGTTACTTAATTAGCCCTGCAGCTAACATTTTCTGGAATGTGTGGGAAGGATAAAGCGTGAATCACTGATGACTTTGATCCCTCAGAGTTGAAAATGTCTATCTTCGGAAGCTGAACCATCTTATGTTGGAGTTAACCACCAGGACTGACACCAGGGACCCACTATCAATACAAGGTCTTAAAATGCCTAAGTCATCTGTCTGAATGCATATGCTGAGTGAGTCCTGGGATACTGCTGTGGGATAATCTTTTTGCACACTGTAAAGGTGTGTCTTTGCATAAGATGCCTTCTGATTGGTTGAATAAAAAGCTGAATGGCCAATAGCTAGGCAGGAGAGGATAGGTGGGACTTCTGGGCAAAGAGAAATTGGGAGGGAGAACCCAGGCATGCAGATTGTGCCAGCAGACTTGGAGCAAGTCGGACGTGAAGTACTGAGGAACCGTGAAGATCCACATGTCAGAAATGCAAACCAAAATGATTCTGAGATTCCATCTTACATCTCTCAGAATGGCTAAGACCAAAAACACAAGTGACAAGTCATGCTGGAGAGGATATGCAGCAAGGGGAACACTCTTGCTAGTGGTCAAGTCAGGGGAACAGCAGGTGGCAATTGAAGTTTGAGGTGTCAGTCCACGAAGAGGTAATCCCTGATGGACGAGTCTTGGATAGGCGAGGCCCCGAGACAGACTTCAGATGTCTTTTGCTTCTGCTGTGTCTTTGTGTGTTTGCTGCACCGTTGTTCTCTGGTATCCGGCATGGGGTGAATGGGTGTGGGGAGATCCCTTCTGCCTGTAATGGAGTGTGTTTATCTCACGGAAAAATCCTGTTCTACTGGGCATTTTTCCTGTGGATCTTTCTGAAGATGATTTCTCCCTAAGCTGTATTGTCTAACTGAAAATAATGTTAGCTTAAATAGAGTTTTGATGAATAAAGCTATAAGCAAGGAAGTGCCACATAGCTAGAACACATGAGTTTCTGCTGAGGAACTATATAGATAGTGGCTTAGTTAATGGTTAGGAAAAACAGTTGAGACCCAGTAGCTTAGCTAGCTTACGTTCTCTTAACTTTAATGTTGGGAGATGTGTTCACAGGTTTCAGAGTGCATCATAGCTGAAACAAAGCTTCGAAAATAACTTAAAGTTAGACTAATATGTTTTTATCAAATAGCTCTGATGTGGAAAAACCCAAGAAAACAATCTAAAATTTTGAAAAGGCGCAGAGTTGAATGCAGAACTCGTCAGGGAACAAACACAGTGCAGCGCAGTTAGTTCTGGCTGTTGCACCTCACTTGCTAGGATTGGTCAGTGACCAAAGGAGATGATTCATTCCTTACACCCACTTTTGCCCTCAACCTCCTGATATCAAAATCTATTGAGTGGGTGTGTGTAGTAATTGGAGCGGCGGGGCTGCGTCCCCAACACCTCAGCCGCCTGCCTGGCTAGCTTATGCCCGAAATAACAACACACAAACTGTATTCATTTAATCACTGCTTGGCCCATTTCTAATCATCTGTGTAGCGCCCCTAGGTGCGCTTACCGGGAAGATTCTAGCCTATGTCCATCTTGGGTCGGAGCTTCATCGCGTGTGTCTGCCTGGGAGCTGGGAGTATGGCGTCTCCCTGAGGCGTCTGCTCCCGAGAGCAGAGCGGTGGAGTCTCTGACCTCACTTCCTCTTCCTCCCAGCATTTTGTTCTGTTTACTCCACCCACAGGGCCAAGCAGTTTCTTTATTGGCCAATGACCTTCCTCCATCAGGTGTGTACCCTAAAGATTTAAAGTAGAGCTGAACGATTCTTTAACATATATAAACGTTTAGATCTGTGATTCCCTTTAGATTCCTTGTAAGATTACCTTTTGAGGTAAGTAATAAAGTGACCGGTTCCTTTCGTGACTGCAGAATATAGCCTGCTAGAAAAAGAGCTGACCGAGAAGAATGCCTGGCTTGCCCACATGGTTTAATCTATAACAAATTAATTGGGTATGAATGTACATGGGCTCTAGGGATAATTTGTCTTTCACCTGTAGTATATAAAATATTTAACCATGTAAGGGAAACATGCTGCTTTTTTATGTGTATTCATTGTAATCATTCACTTGAGAAATAGAATGCAACCACATTGTTATTTTTATATTGCCTGATTTTGCTGGGCTATATAAGCTGCAAGGGAAAGAATAAAGACAGACTTAGAAAGAAGGAAATGTAAAACATCAAGAATGAGAGAATTAGGAGGAAAATATTAAGAAAGTTAGAAGGAAAACATCACAAACAAGGATAGAGTTAGAAGAAAAACATTAAGAGACACAGAAGGGACATTTACAGATAGAGATAAAAACAGAGAACAAGAAAGAAGAAGGAAATCATTGAGAGACTGTGTGAGCGTCTTTTCCCCTTAACCCCCTCAGACAGTCTGATTCCGTGGATTCCTTTTGAGCCCCGTGCTGCGGGAGGCTGGTCCTCCAGGCAGTGATACACTTCTCTGCTGGTGGGAATGCAAGCTTGTGCAGCCACTTTGGAAATCAGTGTGGTAGTTTCTCAGAAAACTGGGAATGAATCTACCCCAGGACCCAGCTATACCAGTCTTTGGTATATACACAAAGGATGCTCAATCATACAACAAGGACATTTGCTCAACTGTGTTCAGACTAGCACTATTTGTAATAGCCAGAACCTGCAAACAACCTCGATGTCCCTCAACCAATGAATTGGATTTAAAAATTGTGGTATATTTACCCAATGGAGTATTACATGGCTTAAAAAAAAAAGATACCAGGAGATTTGAAGGCAAATGCATTGCACAGAATTAGGAAAAAAGAATCATCCTGAGTGAGGTAACCCAGGCTGAGAAGACAAACATGGTATATACTGACTCAAAGTGAAATATTAGCTGTAAAATAAAGGGGAATCATGCCACAGTCCACAGACCCAGAGAGACCAGCTAGCGAGGAGAGTTCTGGGGAACTCTCTGATCTCCCTGGGAAGGGAAGTAGAAGAGATTTCACGAGCAGACAGAGCGGCTGGGGTGACAACATGAGCACATAGCTCTCACACAGCTGTGAGAACACAGGTGATCAAGTTGTGGGGGCCGAGGGGAAGAATGCTGAAAGAGAATGTTGGAAAGGGGGTCCTTTTGGGGTCAGGTAAAAACCTGGTGCAAGGGGCTCTCCCAGGAAGCTCCAGGGATGCTCCAGCTACGACGCCGAGCAACAGCAGATACATCTCCTGAGCTGGCCTTCTCCTGTGACCGGATTGCTGCCTGCTCCAGTTGTCCTCAGAGAGACTTCATCCAGCAACTGATGGAAACAGATGCAGATCCACAGCCAAACATTAGGCACATCTCAGAGAATCTTGCACAAGACGGGAGAAGGGATTGTAGGACTCCAAGGGGTCAAGGACCTCACAAGAAAATCCAGAGAATCAACTCACCTGGGCTCATAGTGGTTCACAGAGACTGAACCAACAACCAGGGAGCCGCAAGGGACTGGCCTAGGCACTCTGTGTATTTGTTACAATTGTGTAGTTGGTCCTCCTGTGGGACTCCTAACGGTGGGAGCAGAGCTGCCTCCGACTCTTTTCCTGGCTTTTGGGACCCTACTCCTCATACTGGGCCGCCTTGCTCAGTCTTAATACACAGGGAGGTGCTTAGTCTTTACTGAAACCTCACATGCCATGCTTTGTTGACACTCATGGGAGGACTACTCTTTCCTAAACAGAGATGGAGGGGGAGTAGACTGTGGGGTGGGAGCAGAGGGGGAGTGGGGAGAGGGACTTGGGGAGAGGAGGGAGGGAAAACTGAGGCCAGGATGTAGGATAAAAAATTAAATTCATTAAAATTAAATTAATTAAATAGAAATAAGATAAAAAGATGGACTGAGCCCTATTAACAGTGTACTGTGCCCATCTTTGAGCAAGGTTCTTCACTCAGCTCTGTTTCATAGTAACCTTTTCACTTCTTTCTTTAAATTACTTTCTCCTCCTCTTTTCCCCGCTTACAGGAGTCTCTGTCTCTGTCCTTTTTTAATTTACTAATTCTACTTTTCCTTTTAATGGTCTTGTTCTTAAGTTGCTATATTATTCTTCTCTATGAGTTCATGTTACCCAGAGTGCACCAGCTGCTTAGAAAATGGCTCATGTGAAGGTCATTCTTTTGATGGGTTTAGATATTTTTATTTTTCCCAAGGAACTTTATTTTTTTTTGAAGGCCCCTGGGACGAGGCTGCAGAACCAAAGGACAAAGTGGGAGTTTGAGAAGAGGAAGTGGAGTGGGGATGTACAGATGTAAACTCCTGGTGCCAACCCTTGACTGCCCAGCCATGCTTGCGTGAGCTTCAATGACTCTTGGATACTCTAGTGATTACTGGACCATCCCTAGCTTTCCCTTCCCACAGAAGAGAATGCCAGGATGACTATCTGCCTAGAGAGATGGGGGAGAGAAAGAAAAAGAAACACAGACAGAATTTCTTCCCACGTCATGCATTGTGCCCCTAAATCTGAATGGAAGCCTAAATCCCAGTAGAAGGAACTGGATGGTGGTAGATATGAGAGAGAACCTGCTTGCTGCGTCCGTGTGGTGGCCAAGCATCGTTTGTGACCAGGGTAGGTAGTGGATATTTGTGACACTCATGACCACGTCCTGGTGGTTGACATCAGCGCGTCCTTGAGTGCACCCCACCCCGCCATAGCTGTGTCCTATTACCCCATAGCATACTTCACCCTCCTTGATATGGGGAAACAACTCAAGAAACCTGTCTTTAGCCCCTCACCTGTGATCTGCAGAGGCTCCTGGACTTATTACTGGCCCTCTTGTGATTCGTTGTTCATGGCCCTTAGTGATGAGCAAACCATGGATGTGGCAGGCCACTATAAAACCAAGCACCTAAGATCAGCGGAGGGCAGCCTACAAGACAGTCTTCCAGGAAAGCCCTTTGGGGACAGACTTGAGGGCCACCCATAGGAACTTGTTTGTGGCACAGGGACCCCCAGAAAAGTCTAGAAAGCGTAAGCCAGCTTCTCCAGAGGCAGGTGCTGCCAGCTCTTCTGCTACAGCTTATTAAACTCAAATCTTAGAAACCTTAGTAGCGGGAGAGGGAGAGTTGGAAGTTCACAAGTGTGTATAAAGAGGCCAAATAAAAACCCTGGACCAGAAGCCCCTAAATCTGCTCTCCTGCTCTCAAAGAGCATCTTCACCTACTCTGTAAGGGAAAATTTGAATATGTAAATTAAATGTACTTCAATGTAAATCTACCATTGGGATATTTCCCTGAGTTTTTTTACCATGCCCAAAGACAGTTATCTTTTTTCATTTATTATTTCCCTTTTATTTGCCAAGTTGTTCCTATGAGCTCTCTCTCTCTCTCTCTCTCTCTCTCTCTCTCTCTCTCTCTCTCTCTCTCACACACACACACACACACACACACACACACAAACACGGACACGTGCACAAAATCTGGACCAGCTGGCATGGACTGGGTTCCACAGGATAAAGCTAGGGAGTTGCTTCATTTTTCTGCTTTCAATTCCCTTCATATTCCTTCCTCACACCTGGTGACAGTTTCTGCTCAGTCCCTTCTTGAGGTATTAAACAGGTAGTGTGCTCTGACATTGGGCTCCATGCTCCCTTTCCCTTTGGGGTTGAACCCCCAGGTCTGTCTCCTTCTTCACATCTTCCTTCTGTCCCTTGTGTCAGAGAACGAGAGGAGTGACATGTAAAAGGCAGGAAGAATCATCTTATTTAGGGGTGCTGTCTGTGAGTTTTGCCTTTTTTATGGGCCATTTTGTCAGGCAGGCTCCTGACACTGACGTTGTTTCTAATCAAACATTCCTTGTGGGCTTTCTGAACATGACTACCATGTCTGTCCCTGTCTCAGGACCTAAGCAGTTCATTCCTCATGGAGTTGTTATGTGGTTGAATCTGTGTCACCCTGCAGTTTGGGTAAATTTTTACCAGACAACTTGTGTCTGGTGAAGTTGTTTAAGGCCATTCAACCCATTGGTGATTGGCGTCTGATTCTGCTAATGTGGGCTGTTTTGAGAAGTTTATCATTCTTTTCGTTGGTAGCATGTTAGGGCAGGTCCACAGGTTTCTACATCTCAGGGTAGGTATGAAAGGAACTTGTGTGCCTGTCTCTCTGTGTGTGTACATACATGAGAGACTTCGACAGTCACCTTTTAGCCATTCAAGTTCCATAAAAGGCAGAATTTACATAAGCAAAATAAGGCAAGTCAATTGAAGGCATTAACATGGTTTTAGTTCAGAATCAAACCTAAATGGCAATATACAAGTGATCAACAATGTGATGTTTGATAAAAAGTAAACACCTGGAAGAAGGTTTATTTTGGAAACAAATTGGTGCATCCCTAGCCTCATGGCTGAGCAGCAATCCACTGAGCAGGGTTCCTACATCCATGGAACTTCCAGTGTTACAGCAGAGTGGAGGCTGTTTTCCTCCAGAGTGCCTGTAGATGTCACTAAAGTAAACGGCTCTCTTACCTTTGCTTTGCTAATGGAGAACAGCTGCTCAGAGGGTAAGACAGGCATTGTAAAGTCCATCTGTGTGTTACAGCACATCATAAAGGAGCGGCAGCCACTCACCTCCCTTACTTAGCCTTCTTACCCAGTAGGATGCGCCAACTCCTTCCTCTTTCCCACAGACATGTCTCCCGCAGAGCTGGAAACAATACTTTTCTCCTGTACTTTGTATAAATACTCATTCACTAGATACTTGGCCACCCTGGGTTGAAATGTCATACACATTAATGTGACTACCATCCCAAATAGGATCCCAGCTGAACATATCCTAAACAGTATCAAATGCAAGAGCCCACTGCTTTCTGAGTTACATGAAACTGCCTCCTGTCTGTGAAAGCTCACAGCTGACGAGCCTTTCAAGGGAAAGCAATGTTCTTAGTTTGACAAAGAGTATCTGAGATGTACATAGGAAAATTAGCAAGGAGTGGACAATGTAACCGGAAGTGTGTAAACATTCTTTCTAGGTTATCCAGTGGTTTGCTTGCCTGGGAAAAGGAGCCCTCTTTAGTGACATAGAGTGTTTCAGATGAAACCTTAGTAACTGAGCTTGGATATAGCTTTATTTATCTGTGATCTTAGCACTTGGGAGATAGGGGCAGAAGAGCCAGGAGTTCAAAGACAGCTTAGGCAATAACGGACCCTGTAAACAGTCACAGAAATAAAACCAAACAAAGAATAAAGAAATCTAAGCAAGTAAAAGGGCAGACATGAGGATAAGGGATTTGGAAAACATCAAGTTCTGTGATAAAGATGCTGAGAACTATTAAGAGGGTCTAAAAGAAAAGGCAATTCAGAAAGAATGGTCCACGGGGACTCTTGAACAAGTGCAATTACTAATTGCATGTTCCATGCGGAGGACTTGCCATTGACATAAGGCTCCTTTGTGTAGCTTCTGTTCTTTTTGGTGAGTAAGCCCATGTGAGTGTTAGATGGAATCTTAAACTTCAAAGCAGCACAGCCAGACTATAAGCATTTAAATATTTTCCACAAAGTTTAGTCCTTCTGCAGGCGTGTCCTAAAGAACTCTTTCTTGTGCGTTACCAACAGTCACTTGAAGAGACTGTGCCCCATTTACACAGCATGGAGAAGATCCCAGTGTCCCGACTGAAGGAATCTTCGCAGAGCTCTGACTTAATGGGACATATTTATGTGTGGAATATTTTTGTTTACTCTTTGGCAATGTTGCTAAAAGGGTAGGATTATTCAATTTAATAGATTCAATTAATTAAAAAGTGTATTCTAAAAAGGGTTGTTTTGTTTTAAAGTTAAACACAGCATTACTAGTGAGTCCCAAAAGACTTAGTTACACATTTATGAAAATTAAAATACGCCTGTACATAAAAATGCATTCATAAGTGTTCAAAACTTGTTATGGTGTTGCTGTTGGTTGTGGTTATAACAACCAAAGAGTAGGTGCAAACCACATATCTGTCACCTGAAGAGTGGATGAGTAAAATGTGTTATATTCATGCAGGAAATATCAGTCAATACAAGGAGTATGGTGCTAATAGCTGATACTACACGGATGGACGTGAAAGCTTCCGGGCTCATCGAACACCTCGACAATGTTACACGTTGTCGTCTATGAAGCTCAGGTCAAGAATGGTGAAATAAAGTTTAAACATACAAGCATGTGCGTGCGCGCGCGCGCGCACACACACACACACACACACACACACGCCTCATAATTGTTTTTTTTTATTTTTGTTTAAATATTAACTTTATTTATTTATTATGTATACAATGTTCTGTCTGTGTGTATCCCTGCAAGCCAGGAGAGGGCACCAGACCTCATTACAGATGGTTGTGAGCCACCATGTGGTTGCTGGGAATTGAACTCAGGACCTTTGGAAGAGCAGGCAATGCTCTTAACCGCTGAGCCATCTCTCCAGCCCACGTCTCATAATTTTTAAAGTAAATCTACAGTTTTCCTCCTTTTCATGATAGCTCTGCATGAATGTGGCCACCAATAGCCACACAACACAGTCAGTACTGGAACTGTCCACTGTCAGAGTTGCGTATCCCCAACTCTTCACTTCAGCCTCAGACCCGGGTAGAAAGCAGCTGCATTCTTTACCAAAATATCACAAGAGCAATCTTTGGGCTAGACCTTAACGTTCTTCTCTGAAACCTCTTGCGCCAGGACCCCATAGTTCAAATCACCCTCAGCTCCACTGTCTTCCATTTTCCTACTACTATTGCCCTTTAAGCCTGGATTAAAATGTTTAATTGCTTCTCTAGTCCAAAGTCTCCAAATGTTCCAAATTCCTCTAAACAAAAGCATGGCCAGGCCTATCACAGCAATGTTCTACTCCTAGTATCGACTTCTGTCTTAGTTAGGGTTTCTACTTCTGTGAAGCGATTCCATGACCACAGCAACTCTTACAAAGGAAAGCATTTAATTGAGGCTGGCTTACAGTTCAGAAGTTTAGTCCATTATCATGGTGGGAAGCATGGTGGCATGCAGGCAGACACAGTGCTAGAAAAGGAACCAAGAGTTCTACATCTGGAATTGCAGGCAAGTGGAAAAGAGAGTGACCCTGGGCCTGCCTTGAGTCTCTGAGACCTCAGAGCCCACCTCCAGTAACACACTTCCTCCAACAAGGCCACGGGTCCTAACAGTACCACTCCTTTTGGAATTATGTGGGTCATTTTCATTCAAACTACCACACAACTTAGTAACTACAGGTTGGACACACCATACTAAGTGATACAGAAGCCAGTTTCAAAGACTAGAGCATTCCAGCAGACTCCCGCCAATAGAGGAATGTTTGCTAGCAATAGGGTGGAAGATCTATTTATTCATTGCATTGTGTTGGGGAAGGGGCTTGCACGCACCCAGGTGTACAGGTGTCTGCCTCCGTGTGCTACATACAGGCTGGAGCATGGCTTTTGATGTCTTCCTCCATTTCTCTCCATGTTACTGCTTTGAGACAGGAGCCATCTCTGAGTCTGCAGGTTGCCCCTTCAGCTAGGATGGAGTGAGTGAGTTCCCAGGATCTGCCTGTCTGCACCCACAGTGCAGTTACAGGCACACACAGAGCCATATTTGCCTTTTTATACGAGTTCTGGGGATTTGAAATCTGACGTTCTGTTTGCATGGCCGATACTTTTATCTACTGATCCATTTCTTCATCCCAAACATTGGGGTATTAGGAGGCAGCTAAACTTTAGTTTTATGGGTGATAAAAGGAATTGATTCTTGAAGGTTTGTGAAACATTAAAAGCCATTGAATTGTAATTCCAGAAGGATCATTTTTTGGCATGTGATTTAAGTTTTGGTTCAAAGAGAGATGGATTATTTTTTTTTATTGGATATCCAGATTTGAATTTGAATTTCTTTCCTGGAGGGGATGATTAATTCAAACATTAAATAGTATTTGGTAGGATCTTACCTCTCTCTTTTCTATGTATAACAGTAGAGAAAATATCTGGCAAACAAGCAGCATGCCAGGATGTGAAGAGGGCCGCAGCATTTGTCGTTTGTCTGTCTGCATAGGACCGTTGTCCATGCCACAGTCTGTTAATAAATTTGGGAGGAGGCTGGCAATGGTGGCACATGCCTTTAATCCCAGCCTCCTTTGTGAGCTTGAGGCCAGCCTGACCTACAGTGAGCTCTAGGATAACTTGGACTGCACAGAGAAACTCCATCGTGAAAAAACATTTTTTTTTTGAGGAGGGGAATACTAAAATAGAATTATATTTACAAATAACCCATTTGCAGGGGTTTGTGTATTTCTGTATTGAAATTTTACAGGAACTGGATATAAATAATTCTTTGATTTTTCCCATGAACTCTTTTTGTTCAGAATCTGATTATCTTCAGAAGTCTTAAAGCTTTGAAACACAAGCACAGTCACTGTAAATACAAATGACTTAGGCAATAACCTCCCTTCCCAAATGACAGGGAGCAACCGCACGCAGGTCCAGGCAACCCTGTCATTATCCAGTGTACCCCAGCGGCCTCCAGTGCTCAGTGCTAATGGCGGTCTGGTGAGGTTTTATGACAAGGAAGCCGGAATAAACTTTCCTATCTCTGTGCTCCATCTGCAGACGGGTGCTCCCAGCCCTTCCGCAGCTGTGTGCCTTTCCTTGGTGCTTTACCATGCACCTCTGCTCTGGAAGCTCAGGATGAACTGGATTTGGATGAGACTCCAGAAGTAGATTGGGGAGTGCCTCTGGGGCGACACCAGCTTGCCGTACTCTTTCCTCCACTCCTCTGTCATTGCTGTTTCTAAAGTCTAGTAGAAAGATGTTTAAACAACACTCTTTCCCTTCAGAATGGAAAGACCATTAAAAGAAACGATTTACATAGCTACTGCAAACTCATTTAAAAGTGCAGGCGGGAGGCATATTCTTCTAGGCAGCCTAGCAGAGAGAGATAAAACCAGATACACAGAAGAGTCAAACTGGAATAATCTCGAACCTCAGCTCCTCCGTGAGTGCTGGAGGTCTGAACTCAGGTTCTCGTGCTTGTTCAAGGGCACTGTCTCCCCGGAGCCAGCTCCTCCAACCCTCTGCTTTATCAAATACAGCTTCCGTTAACTGAAGTCATTCTAGTGTATTGTTTGTATATTTAATTGAAGAATATTTGAGCAAGCCTAACTGTGAAAAGTCTTTCAGAGATTTCAGTTTGGGGTAGTGTATAAAAATGTAACAGCAGAAAAGGTAGTTTCATACTAACAGGACTGAGAATTAACCCTGTGAACATAAATGTGTGTGCTATTCATTTTTGGTTTTGCTTGAAAAAAAAAATCTTCCTTTTTTTTTTTCTTGAGTTCTTTCATTTTCTTCTAAATTTTATTCTCAAATTGCAATGCTCCTATCAGTGTTTTTGCAAGTTGCCCTGTGTTGTTTTGGGAACACAGGCACACATAAAATCTGACAACAGTCTTGCCTCTCACAGAAGTCAGCAAAGAGTCACTGAGGCAGGGGTGTGGCTTTGGTGTTTAGGGATCACCAAAGCGCTGGTCCGCAGCGATAAATGCCACTTCATGTTGCATTGCTGGGCTCGGGGTATGTTGTTAACCCTTGACACCAGGTTCCACTTTGTCCTCTTTCTCATGAGTGGGAAGCACTGATGAGTCATGACAGGCGTCTTCTCGGAGTTTCCTGAAAACTCTGGCTGCCTCCTCAACGCTCCAGCTCCTCTCCCCAGACTCCTACAGTAGCCCCAGCTACTCCTCACCTGGATGGATGCTCACCTCCTTTTCACATTTGCTGTCTTGCCGTCATTTTTTTTTTAATTCTCTAGATCTTTGAACATTTTTCATCTCTTTAATTTCCTGAATCCAGAATGCTACTTCACTTTATCATTTTCTGTCTTTATGTTGGACCAAGCTCATGAAATTTTTTTCTTTGGGGATTTTCAGGTTTTTTTTTTTAATTTTTACATTTATTTTTAGCCTACTGTAGCACTATTAAATCCAGACTTCCTCCCAGTTAATCCTGAGTTTCTGTGGATTATCTCATCATCATATCCAAACATACTTGCCAAGTATACAGTCTTCCTCTTGGTGTGGGTCAATCCCCCTGATCTTTTATGAGTCGCACTGAGACCTTTGAAGTAGAAGTCCCTCTCCCCACTGCTGGCAGCTGGTAGATGCACAGTTGCCTGGGGCTGCTGTTGCGGGGAGATGGACAGGCATCATTGCCAAATAACTGTGGCACGGTAAACAATGCAGAGTACCTTGCCAAAGCCTTTGCTCTTTACTGTTTGGCTCTGAAGGCAATGAGGTTAGCTATTGAAAAAAAAGCTTCGATTGGGAAAGGCTAGAATCACACCAAATACTGAAGCAAGCATAGAATCATCTTCGTTAGCAGAGTATGTAAGACCCTTTTATAAGGAAATCATTGTCTTTCTGTACTGGCTACAGATATCCATTTAGTCGGGAGAATTGATTTGCTCTGACTTTCCCAAATTAAGGTGGCTAGATCCGGACTGAATGCGGCCACCACTGTGAATCCTGCCAGAGTACACAGAACTTACAACTGTTTCCATGCAATGTGGACCATAGAGACAGACCATGGAAGGGAGACAACAGATCTGGGGCCAAATGTCTGAAATTAGGAATTGCCTTTGTGCAGAGCGTTGTAAACAACAACATAAAGGCCCCAATGAAGGCATTACGATCTGACAATCTGATTAGGAATCTCTGTAGATGGCTCCTTCAGGAGCTTCTGTTGAGCGTGCCCCACTGAGCAGGCAGTATGGGACCAGGGAACAGTGATCTGAAGCCGCTTGGTATAAATTTGCACCTGCTTAGCATAATGTTGCGGCTTAGTGGAATAAAACATTTTCTGGGAAGCAAAAGTTTTCTGGGAAAAACCGCTTGCATAACAATGTTACTGATACTACACATTTGCACAGGAAGAAAGCAGAAAGACCTATGCTTTCTGTCCCTGAGCAAGTGTGCAGTAATTGATCACTAGAGAGTACTGTGGACAACCCAGCCTCTGATCAATATTTGAAAGAATACAGTTGCCCAGAGTTTACTCTTTAGAAACTAGGCTCAGCTGTTAGAGACTGTTCCAGCTAGCTCTGTTTGTCTTTTTTTTTTGTTTTGTTTTTTGTTTTTTTCGAGACAGTCTTTTATGTAGCAAGGGCTATTTGACCATTTCAAAGGACGGAGCTGGCCTGTCACGGATCCTACAGTGCAGGCTACTTTTGCCTGTTGTTCATGAGGACTTGCTTAGTATGAATCTTTGAACTGGGGGAGAATTTTTGTGAGATCTGCTGAAATTGTACGACAAGAGTTTTCAATGAACAGTCAACTTCTCACCCAGCTCTCGGGAGTCATTAAGAAACAGGATGGAGTGTGTCATTTTTACTGCGAATGCTCCGTTCATATGCTTTAATTTGTCTTGCAAAAAACTTCATGTGAAAAAAAATTCAGTCTTTAATATTTACACCTTTAAATTCAGTGTCTAAATGCCCGATGGGAAATGGTTGTGACGCTTGGGAGATGGAAGCCTCAGGGCAGAGAAGTTCAAGCCCAGTCTGGGCTACCTGAGACCGTGTCTCAGAACTACAAATGCACACCGCAACAAGAAAGCAGACAACTGTGGTGAATGCGGTCTCCCAACAGTCTCAGCATCAGAAAACAAGGTCCCCAGTTGCTGGTGTTCTTTCCGTTGGTTTAGGAGGCGTGGCCTGGCTGAAGGGCATCGCGGAGGCTGGTCTTAGAGGTTTCTGAGCCCACGCCACTCCCAGTTTGCTCCCTGTTCCGTGCTTGCAATTTGAGGTGTGAGCTCTCAGGGCCACCGAGCCCCCAACTCCCAGCTCCCGGTTGCCATTCATCATCTACCAAGATGGAATACTTCAGCTGTTGCTTGTGTGACGAACCCTAGAAAGATTTTCGTTTTTTAAAATTCATTCCTACATAGTTTCTTTTTCCTCTTTTTTGAAATAGCTGCTGTAACATGCTGAGGAACAGTTATCTTTCTATTTTATCTTATATCTATTGATTTACTAAATTTATGAATTCTCATAAGTGTTCAGTTAATAGTTTTAGGCTTTCTGGGAAGAATATAATATAACTCATTTCTAATTTTGAAAACTTCAGGATCTGCTTTAATTTTATGTGGTTAGTAGAACCTTCTGGAAATATTCTAAATACTGGTGGAGATTGTGGACACTAATGGCTACTTATTATTAGTTGCTAATGAGTTTATTAAATGGGAGAATGTTGCCCAGTTTACATACTTTTGCTTTTTTGAGGCTTTATACCCTAGCTAACGCCTCCCCTTGGGGCTCAGGGACCAGGGAACCCTGCAGGAGAGGAGGCAGAAAGATCGGAAGACTCGGTGGGGATGGAAAGCATCGAGGAAACCAGGCTGTCTAGACACAACAGGACTGACACACAGAAACTCTGCAGCAAGCGCAGGGCCTGGGCAAGTCTAGGCCAGATGGGTCCCAGAGCTGAGAAGGGAAGGGGATTCAAGGCCCCATTCCTAACCCAGAATCACCTCCAACTGGTGACTCTTCACAGGGAAAATTAGTTCTCTCCAAGGGGTCTCACCAGGCACATAAACCACACTTAAACACAGACCCCATGTCCAGCAGTATGAGGCCAACACAAAGGAATTCAAAGGTATTTTGGAGGGTTTCATTTTGTTTTTTGTTTTTGTTTTTGTCTTGCAGTGGTTTGTCTGGACTTAGTTTTGTGTTTCTTTTTTCTTACAGGTCTTTTGCTTATATGTTGTAGTTTCTATTTTTGTTTTTATTGGTTTGTTTTCTCTCTGTGTGAATATGTGTGTCTCGGTGTCTTTATGTGTTTCTTAGGCTTTTCTGCTTGCCCCGTTTGTTTTGTCCTATTCCAGTTTGCTTGTTTTTAAATTATCATCATCATCATGATCATCATCATCATTATCATCATTGCTTTTTTCAAGTCCCTGTTTGTATTCTAATTTGAGAGAGAAAGACAGGGCATGAATTTGTCTGGCAGGGGATGTGGGGAAGACGAGAGTGGAGTTGGGAGACAAGAAACCATAATCAATATATTATATGAAAAAAATCTATTTTCAATAAAAGAAATTTGAAAGGAGGAGTAGGATTTACTTTCATCAAAATGATTATTAGCAGCTGGTGATATAATCACATACTTGTATGCTTGCTGTGGGTCTTCATATAACATTTCACATGTAAACATTCTTTATTAAGAGCGCCAGTTTCCCGGGAGAAAATTCCAGAATGCAAGCCCCAGGAACCAGAATATGTAGCCGACTGCATCTTTGCTGAAGAGGCTGTGCTGCTGTGAGTTCTAAACTGGGAATTGGCTGTTCATTTATTTTGTATCTCAATCATATTGCAAATCTAAAAACCAAAATGAAAAAAAATTAGGTTGGGTTTTTCTTATCTTTCATTTATCTGCTGCCTCAGGCTCAGAAATGGACATTCAGTCTGGAAATTTTACTGTTTCACAAAAGGACTTGCTAATGTTTTTCTTTCTCATAACTTACCTCTTCTCAATCTGGTTTCAGGAAATCATCTGTGGCCAGCTCGCTGTTTTGGTATTTTTGTTAGCACATGACTCATGCCCTTTTGTCTTCCTTCCTTCATTTGGTCTTAAATCATCTTAAAGGGAACCATCAAGGGATTGAATCTATATAGCAATGACAGTAAGCAAAGCATACAAGCATTGATGTGTTTCTTTGGGAAACTATTGTTGTATTAAAACACCATGGCCAAAAGCAACTTGGGGAGAAAAGGGCTTACTTCTCTCAGTTCCATCTAACAGTTCCTTATCAAAAACAGTGAGGGCAGGAACTCAAGCAGGGCAGGAACCTGGAGCCAGGAGCTGACGCAGAGGCCATGGAGGGTGCTGCTTACTAACCTGCTCATTTTTTAGCTCAATCTGCTTCCTTAGAGAACCCAGGACCACCAGCCCAGAGTGGCACCACTCATAATGGCCTGAGCCCTCACACCTCAGCCACTAATTAAGAAAACGCCCTACAGCTGGATCTCACGGAGGCCTTTCCCAACTTAGGTTCCCTCCTTCAGATAACGCGAGCTTCGGTCACGTTCGCATAAAACTAGCCAGCACAATATTGGAAGGATCATTTAGCCAGTACTTTTGTATTTAATGAGTTCGAGATCGTTAAAGTATTTTGTGAGTTTCCAGGGACTTAGAGATTATTATCTTTTCAAATGAAACCCTTCAGGCTGAGGTTAGTTGTGCCGTCTTGCTAGGGGAAGCACAGCCATCACACCCACCGTGGTCTGGGGCTTAGCGTTTGCATCTCTCAGTTGACTCTGTCTACAGATCCAGTGTAAGTGAGAGAAAACAATGAATAAATTTTCAAGGTCTGTTTACTAGATAGCTGATATACAGACCTGACTCTAGGAAGGACAAAGTAGCTGTCTTTCCAGTAGCTGTTTGTACTGTTTATACTTAGACATCTGTAAGAAATTCCATGCATAATCTATATAATGGCAAATGACATCAAACTCTGAGTGACAAAACAGAAGATTGTGAACAATTAAAGTTGGGAAAAAATCACATTATGAGGATAGGAAAAACTCAGGAAAGTTGTCCTCCTTTGCACGTGTCCCCTGCATGTGCACACAACTGCACATCGTACACAATCACAGTAAAATAAAATATTAAATTGGTATATTTCACATATATGCATGACAGTATTTCACTTGGTTTGTTTCCAAATGAACAGAGAAAGTTCAAGTCATTCATTATGGAAAGAAAAATGAGTGGTAAAAAGTCATTTTTATAAAAATGTTGTACTCTGGACAATTTAACCGTATTTGATATTTAGATACTCAATGTTACTACTCTTCAGTTTTCAATTGTATTTTTTTAATCATGCACAAAACTAGCAAGGGGTTGCTGATATTTTTATTAATACGATAGATGAAATTACAGTTACAGTGGTACCACTGTGTTCTGTGCACGGTGTTGATAGATGAAGTTACAGTGGTACCACTGTGTTCTGTGCACGGTGTTGATAGATGAAGTTACAGTGGTACCACTGTGTTCTGTGCACGGTGTTGATAGATGAAGTTACAGTGGTACCACTGTGTTCTGTGCACGGTGTTGATAGATGAAATTACAGTGGTACCACTGTGTTCTGTGCATGGTGTTGATAGATGAAGTTACAGTGGTACCACTGTGTTCTGTGCACGGTGTTGATAGATGAAATTACAGTGGTACCACTGTGTTCTGTGCATGGTGTTGATAGATGAAATTACAGTTACAGTGGTACCACTGTGTTCTGTGCATGGTGTTGGTAGATGAAGTTACAGTTACAGTGGTACCACTCTGTTCTGTGCACGGTGTTCCATCTGTGGTAGATGCTCAAAGACATGGAGTAATATTTTCATGTCCTGTACTATGATAGTAGGAATAAAATTATTTATGTTTGTATAACAGCTGATATCAGAATCCTCCTTACAAACAAGGGTGTTGCTTTAAGAGATCGTTGGGTGAAAGGTTAGATGCCCAAACATTGATGCTGGCTGGTACCCAGGGTTAAAGGCAGACAATTACCATCTTTAACAGAGAATGAGGAGACCTATTAATTGTTCAGAGAGGGGGAAGAAAGATGGCAGAACAGAAAGAGTGGATTGTGGCAGAGTCAGCATGAAGAAGAGCATTGAGTTACACTAGTGAAGGGCCAGGGCCATCCCTGTGTTGATGTAACTGAAGGCATTTTTAAGTTGGATGACACATGCTATTTATTTCCAGTTGATCTTGCTGCTGGAATATTAAAAAATTACCCCCCCCCCAATCTAGGAACGTTTTAGCAAAATTTTTCTCTTGGCTTTTGTTATATCAGCTTGTTTTGTAGAAACCAAAGAAGGCATTTCAAGTTTACAATGACATACAGGGAGAGCAGGTGTGGAGGAAGAGTGCTAAGCAACAGGAAGCCAGGGAGACATTCACTCTCCTTGATCTGAGTCTAGGATTTGGGGAGAAAATGGTGACGATTTTACAGTTCCAACATCTGTGAACTTGTTTGGAAGATTGTTAGGTCAAGTTAACGAGCTGCTGCCTAACTGTCCTCTAAGTTATAGAAAGGTCCTTCATTTACATTTATTTTTAGCTGTTTTGGTGATTACTTTTCTCTTTTTCTCTTTTTTGCCTCTTTCTTAGAAAGCATCTAACAAATACCATACATCCCACAGCAGTTCCTTGTCCAATATTCTTGAGGTCAGAACCTTAGGAGTCAGGACACAGTTTTCCTGGGGAAGGACAGGCAGGCAGGGTGTCTTGACCCCCTCAGCGGCAAGTAATGGCCACCAATAGCTGTGATCAACTGCCCTGCCAGCCAGCGTGGCAACGTGCATGCCACCTGCGTCTTCACTGCTCAACATCAGTGTCGCCAGATAGGAACATTAGGAATTAGTGCAACAGGAAAAACCTGTCTTAATGCACATTTGTAGTGATATTTTAATAAATAAAGCTTGCCTAAAGTTCAGAGAGTAAAACCGCTGCACTGATCAGCCTTACAGACCAGGCAGCGGTGACACACACCTTTAATCCCAGTAGCCATAGAGGTCAGGCGGTAGTGGAGCACACCTTTAATCCCAGACCTAGAGAGAAATATGACGGGAAGAGACAGCTCTCAGACACAGTCTCCTTCTGAGATTCCTGGAGGGAGGATTGCCATTTTGGACTGAGGCAGAGGTAAGAGCCAGTGGCTGGCTGTTTTGCTTTCCTGACCTTCAGGTTGAGCCCCAATATCTGTCGCTGAGTTTTTATTAATCATGCTACACATTTCCTTCTTACTAACTTATTCTACCACAAGAAAGCAAACAACTCACTATGATGGAAAAAATAGATGAGGTTTCTTTTTTCCCATCTCCCTGATATGTGACTGGGGCTTAAGTCCGGGGCCTGGTGTGTGTGAGGCCAGTGCTCTACTTCCAAGTGACACTCCTAGTCAATAGACAAGCGGTTACTTTTTAATGTGCTGTATGTCTAAGGGCTGGAATCACAGCCTCCTGATTTGGACTGCTCTTGTGTCTTCTGTCATCGCTCTTTCTGCGGGGCAGACAGTGTTTCCACTTCCTTTACCTTGAGATTGTCAGCTGCTAATAGGTGTTGAGGGAGTGTGCTTATGGAGAACAGCAAACTGAATGTTTATGTAAGGAAAACTCAGTCTATAAGACTAGGAACATGATGTTTGTGCCACATTGTAGAACATAAGTTATCACACAAGAAAGAAGAAATAGGACATAGTCTGAGAGGTGGGCTGTGTGAGGTGGGGTGTGTGTGGGGGGTGTGTGTGGTGTGTGTGTGGGGTGGGCTGTATGGAGTGGGGCATGTGGGGAGGTGTGGGTAGGGGAGTGTGGGGTATGTTGTGGGGTGTGTGTGGGGTTACACAGGGTGTGTAGGTAGGGGTGGGGTGTGGGGTGTGTGTGGGGTGGGGTGTGTGTAGTGTGTGTGGGGTGTGTGGGGTAGGGTTGTGGTATGGGTTTACATGTGAGTTATTTTTGCTGTATTTTCAGGAAATCAGATTTGAAGCAAGGAAAGTGCAATGTCAAATAATATTTTGAGTAGGTACGAATTGAACCCTTTCATTTATTCTATGTTTATTAAATCAGAATTAACAGTTTCTTTTCGAATGAAAGTCTAATTTTAATTCTAGCCTTTTCGATTTTAGAATGATGCATTTTTATTAGTTAAATTTGTGCTTTGATAGAGTCATGTGTGTATATAATACATCCTGGTTACTTTCTCACCATCTCGTATATTCTTCATGCCCCTGTATAATCTTCCTCCCTGCACATCCCTTTCCTACATTTGACCTGGGAAATTTTAAAATATAAAGATTCAGGAAAATTTCATATGTTTCTTTTAGAAGATGGGGTGGTGAGTAAAACATATTGCATTAAATACTTTTTTCAGTAATGAAATAAAAAGTAGTAAAAAATGTAGGAAAATTGGCTGACATAAGGCAATTCCATCAAAATTTAGCAGAGTATAATCACTTTCTAAAAACATTTTTAAAAAAAGCATCTTGGTTTCTAGCCATAAATAAGGGTCATGGAGACTACAATTGGTGATCCTAAAGAAACTAAATAAGAAGGTGAACCCAAGGAAAAACATATAGCTATCCTCTTGGCTATGGGAAGTAGACAAAATTGCCGGGGAGAAAATTGGGATCTTGGGGGTGGGGTGGGATGGGGGTAAGGGGAGATGGGGAGAGAAAAGTTAGAAGGGAAGGAGGGGGGGAACTTGGAGAAACAGGAGGATTGGGATAAAGGAAGGTTGGACAGGGGAGCACGGAACCACAATTCTTAGTTAAGGGAGCCACTTTAGGGTTGGCAAGAGACTTGACCCTAGAGTGGCTCCCAGGAGCCCATGGTGATGTCCCCAGTTAGTCCCTTGGGCAGCTGAGGATAGGCAACCTGAAATGACCCTATCCTATAGCAATACTGACGAATATCTTGCATACCACCATAGAACCTTCATCTGGTGATCGATGGAGATAGAGACAGAGACCCACACTGGAGCAAAGGACTGAGCTCCCAAGGTCCCAATGAGGAGCAGAAGGAGGGAGAACATGAGCAAGGAAGTCGGGACCAGGAGGGGTGCACCCACCCACTGAGAGCTTGGAGCTCACCAAGGCCAGCTGGACTGTGACTGAAAAAGCATGGGATAAAATCGGACTCTCTGAGCATGGCGAATAATGAGGGCTGATGAGAAGCCAAGGACAGTGGCACGGGGTTATGATCCTACTTCATGTTCTGGCTTTGTGGGAGCCTAGCCAGTTTGGTTGTTCACCTTCCTAGACATGGATGGAGGGGGGCGGACCTTGGACTTTCCACAGGGCAGGGAACCCTGACTGCTCTATGGACTGGAGAGGGAGGGGGAGAGAAGTTTGGGGGAGGGAGAGAAGGGTGGGAGGAGGGGGAGGGAAATGGGAGGCTGGGAGGAGGCGGATACTTTTTTTCCCTTTTCTCAATAAAAAAAAAAGCATCTTGGGGGTCACAACAAAATTGAGAGTTTTCTGTGACTTATCTATTGGTTCCTCCCCTACCCCTAAGTGCTGGCAACTTATCTTTTATTGTATTCATGGTTTAGCCTTTTCTGAAATGCCACAGACTTGAACCATAGTATGTACCCTTCTTACAGTTAAAATGGTTCCCTCCACTCAGTGATATGCATTGGAAGTAATTCATGGTTTGATAGCTCGTTTTTCAATGCTGAATAATATTCCTCTCTGTGCACCCCAGTGTACTTATCCATTCAACTAGTAGAAGAGCTTTTATTTGCTTTCACATTCGGATAATTAGGAAAAACCCTTCTGGAAGTCTCATTTTAGTTGCCAACTCCTTTGAACAAATCCCAAAGACCATCCCTGCTGGATTGTGCAGTAAGACATGATAAGACACACTAAAACATGCTAAGACCTGCTTATGTACTAGAAAAATCACAGGTTTCTCTTCCAAAGTATTTGCATCATTTCCCATTCCCATTAGCAAAGGACGAAAGCCCCTTGTCTATTTTCTCGCCGTTCAACTCATCAGACAGGCACGGAGCAGAATCTCGTTGACCTAATTTGCTTCTCCTGTGGATGCACACGATGTGAGCAACTTTGTTTATTTGGCTGTTTATCTTTTCTAATGAGACACTTGTTACAGTATTTGGCCCATATTTTAATGTTTGTTGTCTTCTCACTATGTTTTAAGTGTTGTTACAGTTGGGGTCTTGAATGACTTGGCGCTTAGCCTACAATGCTCCTGGGAGTTGGTAGAACCATTCAGGAAGTGAACCTAGAAGGAAGTAAGGTTGCTGGGGTTTAATTGGGACGCTGGAGCCTCTGTGCTCTCATTGCTTCCTGGCTGCTATGAGGTGAGAAGTCTTTCTGCTCTTTGCACACATTCCGGCATGACGCACTTGCCTTACCACAGGCTAAGCGTAGTGGGGCCAGTTAGACTGCCTTGTCATAGGTAAATTAATAAAAGTATTTAAAATATACCGAAGATATGGCGAGAGAAGGCATGATTGCTTCGTTGCTGGTCTGATGGGGGATTGGCTCCTTCGCAGTAAGTTTGTTACCTGTAAGGCTTATATGTGTATTATTTTCATCAAAGAAAGGCAGTGTTGTAGCAATAGTCAGAGGTTTTAAAAACTACGGTGAGCTATCGGGACTTTCCGAAAGCTTTTTCTCTGGTGATAAGAACCACACAACATTGACAATAAGATCATATCATTAGTTATAAAAAATTCTAACACATGTATAAGGATAGAAATCATGTAATCTTAACAATTGGAAAAATGACCAAAATATAACTGAAATGTTTACAAATACTTAGGAATTTAATTTAATTAAGAAATTAAGAATCAATGAATATTTCCTAATAGAACAAGAAAATGTCTGGAGTGAGAAGACTTCTAAGACTCAGTCTATCACAGTCCATCAGTGCTGCTGAGGCTCTGACGCTTTGCTAAGAATAATTTATTTTTTAATTAAAATATTTCTAATTTCTTCCTTTTTCTCACTCCAGTCCCTTCCATGCCCCCTTGAAAGCGCCTTCTCACTTCCTCTCAAATGAGCTCTTTTTCCTTAATGATTTTGTTACACACACACATACACACATACACAGACACACACATATACACTCAACAACCACACATATAAAAATCTGGCAAAAAGCATGGAAGTTGTTTCCTTGTTGTTTCTTGTATGTGTTATTGTATCCATGTGCCCATGACAATATGAATCAGGCATAAGGGCAAAGAATTGAGAGCAGGGGAGCAGTTTATAAATATTTGAAGGGTCTTCATGTCATGAAAAAGCAGGCTTCGATGTGCTGCATCTTGGGGAGAAATAAATGGAATTTGTTGCAAAGCCATAATTTTAAGGCAGACAGCAAAGAGCTTTAATGGGAAGAAGAAAAATTGTGAATAATCATGCTTGTTTTGATCTGAAATTCATTGTGTGAGAGAATTGGTGGTCTTTGTGTACCTGATGTCGGAACTCGCTCTTTAAATTTTAAAGAGCTTTGGCCCATTTAGAGGTGCGGCAGCTAAGTGGAAGAGACATGTGAGCCTCTCCAATCTCAGCTGTGGCAGACTGATTGGGCATCTGACCATGAAATTACCCCACACAAACAGAAAAGCTTTGCGGAGGAGAAGCTGTGGCTAGTGTCAGTGAGCGCCTGGAACGCTCCAGAGAGAGCAGCATTTAAACGCCTGGTGATTACCCAGCTCATTTTCTTATTTAGAACACAAATCAGGCTTCTTTTCACCATCATGGATATACCTCTTTGCAGGTGGTGGAAGGAACATTTCCTTATTTCTTCAGTTTATTTATCTGTGTACCCCTTTTGTAGTATGTTTGTACTGTCTGGGGAGTAACTCTTCCCCTTGATTATCATATGATCTTAAAAGAAGCGGGATTATATTCATCACTGTGTTATATGTGCTTCTAATAACTGCAGCAGCCACTGTAGGCTGTAGGCCCCGGAAGACTCTCAGCTTCACAGTTAAAGGGGAAGCCAATTAAGTATCAATGTAGCTTGTCTTGATTTTATAACTATAGTTAACTACTTGATTTCTCCATGAAATTAAAGAAAAAAAATGAAGAAGCAAAGCTTCTCCAGGTTGCCTGTACAGACTCTTTCAATATTATCTTCTACAATATTTTTGATGAAATCACTTGATCTTTACTATGTTTAAGAGATCATCAAATGGTAATTTTGTTTGTACCTAAGAATTAGTATTACAAAGGCTGTTCGAGTGGCTCAGTATGTAAAAATGCTTGCTACCAAGACTGGAAACCTGAGTTTTATCCCTGGATACCACACAACAGGAGAGAATTAACTTGCATAAGTCTCTGACTTCTCAAGAGTCCTGGCATACACACCTCACCCACACATCCCCAAACACACATATCAACAGGAAAAGGAAATATTGTTACATTTTGGGCATAGCTACAAGCCATTTGAAGTTTGAAAGATAACATTGTCTTTAAAATCTATACATAGATCTGATTCTCTTATCCTTTATAAAAGTCAGTTCAAAATAGGTTAAGGATCTAAATTTAAGTATTGAACTCCTAATCTACAAGAAGAAAACATAGGTGTTATGTTTCAAGATATAGGCATAGGCAATGGCTTTCAGAAAAAAAAAAACTCCATAGCTTAGGAAGTAATTTTGAGTACTGACAAATGGGACAGCCAAGGAAACAGCAGAATGAGTATAGGCAACATACAGAAGAGTCTTTGTTAACTCAACATTTAGCAGGAGCTTTGGTCTAGAACCTATCAAGAATTCAAACAATCACTCCAGTGACAACTGATTCAGTTAATAAATGGGCTACTTAAATGAACAGTCAGTTCTCGAATGAAGACATACAAGTTGCCAATTAACATTTGAGAAACTGATCAACATCCTTAACCACCAGGAGCATGCAAATTGAAACTACAAGTGAGATTCTAGCTCACCAGTCAGAATGGTGAGCAAAGAGACAAACGACAAAAACACTGGCCAGGAAATAGAGAAAGAGGAACCCTTGGACACAGAGGGTGCAGTTGTAAACTTGGGCATACACTATGGATGTCAGTGCAGAGACCACTTGAAAATCTAAGGAAGGGCTGCGATATACTTTAGTTGGTAAAATGATCGCCTAACCCATATAAAGGTCCTAGCTCATATATTGGACTTGAAATAATCTTTAATTGTTGGGGTACAGCCCAACATCCCAGGGTAGGGGCGTGTGGATTACAAATGTTAGGCAGAAAGAACAGAGACAAAAAAGAAACATGAAGACATAGGATATAGTCAGGAGGGCAACCCAGGGAGTACTGAATCTGCCGTGTTTATTTCTTATGATCCTTAAATACCCCAATCCAAAAAGGGGGAAAAAAGCAAAAGACCTTTTCCATCAAGATACAAGGAGCTAAGTGATAATCATTTTAATACCCAAAACACGAAGTAACCACACCCTAGGTCAAGATCTCCTGTTAGTGCCACACCTCAAGTCAAACCTCCAGTCAATAACCTTGAACAAGCAAGAAGAGGCATGGACTTTCTGAACTTTGGTCAAGGTGGAGCAGATTCCATCCACGGGCCCTGACATTTAACAATTTATTGTTTGCATCTCATTTCTCCTAAACTTGTTTTTGTGTTCATTTTATTTGTTATTTATTTGAAAATAGAGTCTTCTCTCATACAATACCCCTGACTACAGTTACCCCTCTTCCCACTCCTCCCAGATCCTCCCCCTCTCCTCTTCACCATCCACTCCCCTCCTTCTCCCTTCAGATAAGAGAAGTCTCCCAGGAGATAACAACCAAACGCAACATCAAAAATCCAAAATGGAACAATACCAACAAAACAGTATAACAAGGCACAAGTCCCCAAGCTGAGGCGACGAAGGCAACCCAACAGGAGGAAAGGAACCCAAGAGCAACAACTCGCTTTCTCCCTGAGTTATTCCAAGTTGATGAGATCTGCACCTGGTACAGAAGGTGGGGTCATTTCTCTTTTTGTAGTTTTCATCCTGCGTCAGTCTTGACTCCTGAATCCTTCAACCATCATCAGGCAGCCTTCCTAATGTCCCCATGAACATCTTTGGGTCTTCCCTCACCCAGGAGCTGTGGCAAGCCTAACTGAAGTTCCATGACCTATGGAATGTTTTCTGATTCAAGACTCCTAATTGGACTTAACACCACTCGACAGGGCAGCAATTATACCTTGAACCAGAAACCAGGCCAACTACCAGGGACTAGTGACTGTGTGGTTTTTAGAAGAGAATCCACTCCCACCACACTGATACAACAGCATAATTCCTAACTACGTTCTATGTCTTCTCGTCATTCCCACAGAGAAGTGTAGCTATCACCGTCATCAAAGATGCCTCTCTTTACAGGAAATGGAGACCATCACAGAAAACCACAGTCAGACTCAATGCAGAGATCAACACTGGATCCCAGACCCAGTGGACACATCTACATCACCTAGAATGTACTAGGGACCATCGCAGGAAGAGGGAATGGACAGATTGTAAGAGCCAGAACACGGGGAAGTCTGCTGTGAAACAGTCTCCCTCAGAAATGGCTACATAAACAAGAAAGGAACACTGGCAACATCAGTGGGCATATTAACGTGGAAAGGTATAAACTTTCATAGTATTCAAATGTTAGATAAAGAATTACAGGGTGATCATGACTGCTGGTGAGGGAGAATTAGCCTCTCCAATGGATGAGCCCCTTACTGATGATTCAATACAGAGTGGTTAGCTCTCAAATCATATACATACAAACAACAAGAATGGACTCATCAGGTTGTATTTATATATTTGTGCATGTACACACATGTTGCGGGAGGTCCTCCCACTCCTCCAGCCTATCACCTCTGAGGTACCAGCCCATTGGGGCGTGGTTTCTCTCCCTTTAAAAAAGCGGCCACTTCCCTCTCCTCTCTCTTCACTTCCTGCTCCACCTGCGACTAGACTCCTTTCCTGGTTGCGTAGAGGGCTGTTGCCTGGGACAGTGATCTGTAAGTTTTTTCCCCTTTAAATAAATACCCTAATAATCATAACCCCAAATTGGTGTGGCATTGTTTGTGACTTACGCCTACACACACACACACACACACACACACACACACACACACACACACGTATCCGTACATGTATGTGACAACAAAAAGAGGCTATTGATTTGAGAGTAGGGGTTATGGGAGGGGTCGGAGGCAGGAAACATGGAGGTCCTTAATGGAGGAAAGGGAAAGGGGAAAGTGATAAATACACTTTAATTAAAATGTATTAAAAACAAAATGTTTTTTGGTGTAGAGTACAAAAAATTTTGTTTTTATCAGTTATATAAAAATATTACTGGGCAATATACTTGGGTTACAGTATATATATTTATATATTATTATCTATTTGTATTACATGTATTTGTTGTAAATGTATATATCTGTACCTTTGCATTATATATTTGATAAAATGAATACATTATGATAGCAATGAAAATGTAGAACTGGAAAAGCGTTTCATTAACTAGAGATAAAATTTAAAGCACTAATCAGTATATTTAATTGGGTAGGTTCAGAACCACCTGTGTAGAATCTTATTAAGAGTCAGGAATGGCTAATGTTAATTAGTGAGATGAATACTGTATTCTTGAATGGGATATAGTTTTACAAACTTAGAAATACAATGAAATTCCTGTTAGAACACCAAAAATAAAAATTGCTTTACTGGAGTATACTGTCATTTCTGCTTTTAAATTGGGAAAATTAAGTCTCAGATGTGGTGGTTAGTAATTGTTTTAAAAAGTGAGGGTAGGTTTTATGAAATTAATATGGCTTCATTATGAGTATAGAAAAAATACCCCAGTGGAACAGAATGAAAAATCAATTAATAACTATTAAATATAAATGTATAATTTAATTTATTCGGACATGTACGGCTCATCACGCTGTATATGCTGACTACCCCTGTGATGGGGAGTAAAGTAGACCCTTCCATCTACCTGCCTTAGGGCATAAATGGCTTGGATCTCATTTTTTCAATATCCACCCCCCCCCTTAAGTTACAGAAATGGGGCCTATAGATAGTTAGCATTTGACCATCTCTTGAGCTTAGAGCTTTGTCTGCCCTTAGATGCGCAAGCTCAGAGGAAATCCTTGAGCAGATCTTGTTTAGGAAAGGCTCACAGGATTCCGGTACCCACGGCCTTGCCTGGACTGTAGTACAGGCTGACAAAGGACGGAGAGTGTGTTACTAGTTCCTCTCTGTGCTGCTGTGAGGAAACGGCCTGACCAAAGAGCGTGAGATGGAATCAGTCCTTTCTCCTTTGAGCTGATTCTGTCTCTGTAGATACCATGACAGTTATCATAACAGAAAAATAATAAATGCACAAAAATGCCTTCACTGTAGGGGACGATGCCAAGCCTGGAGGCTGCAACCAGCCTCTTTCTTCTGATCCCAGTGATTATGCCCACTTTTCTTCTGACAAACAGTGACTATTTCAGGATGATCCCTAAAGAGCAGCTATTTTATAGAACAGAATCACGTTATTTCCATTAGTCTTTGTGAATGAAGCAGCTAGTTTAAGAGAGAAGAAGGCCATCGTAATTCAGCTGCTCCTGTGGGCCTCCCACAGTGGATGGGCCAAAGATGTACTTTTGTCCTGCAGACTGATCTTGGGTACCTAGTGTAGGGTCAGCCATACCCTCTCTGTCAGGTTTATTTCATAATCGAATGATTTATTTGGTGGTGGTGGGGGGGTCAGTCTAACCTCTGCTGCATCCTTTGGCCAATATTCCCGCTTGCTGTTTATAGAATTAGGTAATGTTTAAAGATTATGTCTTAAAGTAGATAATAAAAGTAACCAAAATATCCTAATAAAATATAGAAAGATAAAGAAGTACAAAAGGAACTATAAAACAGTAAATTACAGGCCAAGAATGAGTAAAATAAAAAGATAATGAAAACTGGAAGATTAAAGAAACTCTGAATTAAAGAGCGAATATTAGCTGTGATAAGTCCGAGAACAGGGTGTGTGTATTAAGAACTTGGGATAACAGTGGTTAGAATAATAATGAGGGCAGAGTCCTGCTGTTAAGAGGACCATCTGGGCTGAGGCTGTGGGCGGTCCCCAGGCATCAGCCTTCATTCTTGACTGCAGCTCTGAGTCTTGACAGTCGTTCTTGGTTCCCAGACAGGTGGTTTCATCAGCAAAGCTGGGAGATTTGAACCATGAAGGTCCCTTCTTGTTATTTCCCTAACATGATCTCACCCTTGAATTCCAGTCAGGCAGAGATTACCACACTCTCATCTCCCTACAATCTTTGTTGTAATGTATTTAAATATTTGCATTTTTGTGCTTGTTTATTTGGACAAAAAGAAATATTAAAATGAAAATCCCCTAAATTTTACATCTAGCTATTGGCTTGCATTTTCCAAATAAGAATCATTTCATTTGAAAATCTGATTTAAATTAATCTTATGTCAGCCAGAAGACCAATTTATATGCCAAAACCATGAGATCAATTTGCATAGAGAAAATGCAAAAAATAAGCCCCTTCCTTCATTGTCTGCTGTGTTTTGTAAGTGGCCCTGACTGGTTTGACCAGTCCACAGATAGTTTACAAATAGTTTAGAAACACATAGTTTCAACAAGATTTCAATTTTTTTCTTCTATTTGAATACAAACAAGTTTCCTTAAATTGATGTCATAGATAAGAATAATGAGTATGCTTTATCTTATAGTGCATTCTGTTCCTTTTATTCCATCAACTTGAGATAATAATTATGGATAGAATGACTTGATTTAAAAAAATATTTTGAGTAGCGTTTCACCTCGACTTAATTCCCATTTGACTCTTGTGTTAAACCAAGTTATATGGCGTATTTGAATAGTGCTAGACACAAGCTATGAGGTGGTCAGTAGTAATTATCCTAGCAGACGACATATTAGAAGAATTATGTTTCAGAAAGATCTTCTGCAGAAAGAGTTTGAGAACCAGAGAGGATGGAGGGCCCGAGGAATCAAGGCTTTGCTGATACAACGGGACTGACCTGCACATGAACCCATAGAGACTGAGGCACCATGCCCAGGGCCTGTGTGGTTTCATTTAGATGGGGTCCTAGAGCTGAGAAACGGATATATGCCCCTGTTCCTGACTCAGAAGCTATCTACAATTGATAGCCACTTGGAATGAAAATTTGTTTTTTCCAAGGGAGTCTCAGTGGGAAGACAAACCACTGTAGGCAAGCCGTACAGCCACCAGGAGATGGCCAGCACCGCACAAACTCAGTGTTATCCTTGGAGGCTTCTTTTGTCTCACAATGTTAGGACTTTTTTCTTTTCCCCCTACAAGTCCTTTGCCTACAAACTCTGGTTTCTGGTTTTGTTTTTTGTGGGATTCCTGCAAATGTGTATATCAGTGCCAATGTGAGTTCCTTGTGCTTTTGATTTGATTCTTTTCCCGTTTGGTTTTTTTGTCATGTTATGGTGTGTTTGCCTTTTATTCACCCTATTTTATTATTACTCTTTAGATGCCCACTTGTTTATCAAGAGTGTGGGTCCAGATGGGAAGAGCGGGATGGGCTGTATTCAGAATATACTGTATGGGAAAAGTATATTTTAAATAAAAAATTAAAGAATCTGGGTAGATTTAATATTGCATTAAAAGGAGACCTTATCAGAAGGGATTAGTGGGATAATACCACGCACTGTGCCCCCCTGTGTCTGTGCTCTGTGCACTGGCACCCAGTTCCCGAGCTTCAGGCAAGGGGCTGGAGGTTAAAATACACAGACACACACAGACAGAGAGACAGCGACACCGGTCATCCTTGAATTCCCCAAGAATGCCCCCTTTATTGTGTTCAGGAGCAGATTATATAGAGATAGCCATGCCCCAACCAAACCCAACAGAAACCACTCTCCTGCCATCAGGAACTCCTGAAGGTCTCGTACTCAGAGCAGCTGTGGGCACTCAGATCAGGGGATTACAAGAAATTCAGGATCTGGGGGCTCACTGCTCCCAACAGGATAAACCAACAATGATACAATTATGCATTAAAGATTCTTTCTGATTCATTTCAGAATGAATGATATCCTTCATCTTGTTGAGATTCCAGCAATAAAGCCAAGCAAAGTGGTGCACACCTTTAATCTCAGCACCAGGGAGGCAGAGGCAGGCAAATGTCTGCAAGTTTGAGGCCAGTCTAGTCTACAGAGCAAGTTCCATGACAGTTAAGGCTGTTAGACAGAGAAACCCTGTTTCAACCTGAGCCCCCGCCCCAGAGATTTCAGCAATATAATGGAAATAAAGATCTGTTGAGATGGTTCATTAAATAAAGGCACTTGCTGCCTCCTTCGGTGACCTGAGTTCAATACCCAAGACTCATAAGGTAGAAGAGAACATGGTCCTGCAAGCTGTTCTTCATGTTCCACACATGTCATAGCATTTGTGCACGCACATATGGACACATACAAAATACATCTAGAAATAAATAAGTGCAGTATATAGTTTTAAAACTGTGGATTCAGGAAAGAACAGTAGGACACTTGCAAACAGAAGAGTCCCTCCGTGGTTAGCAAATGTTTAATCATTTTGGCTATACATTTCCAGCTAGGAAGAGTTTATAGCAGCAGAGTTCTAGATGGTTTTAAAGTCACAGCCTGAAGGGAGCCTAGGGATTCTAGAAGCTAAGGAACAGTACAGTAGGACCCTCATGTTGTCATGTTGTGGCGTGACCACAGTGTCAGAGTGATCCTGTGTGAGCTGTGGAACTCAACATGGAAAGGTCACTGCACTTCTGCGGACATTGCTACCTTCCTGTGTCATCAGGTGCTTCCAGATGTGAACTGCTGGCAAAACTGAACATACCCTCGATCACCGAGGCACTGTGTATATACCCTTGATCACTGAGGCACTGTGTATGTACCCTCGATCACTGAGGCCCTGTGTATATACCCTCGATCACTGAGGCCCTGTGTATAAACCCTCGATCACTGAGGCCCTGTGTATATACCCTCGATCACTGAGGCCGTTGGTATATACCCTCGATCACTGAGGCACTGTGTATATACCCTCGATCACCGAGGCACTGTGTATATACCCTCGATCACTGAGGCACTGTGTATATACCCTCGATCACTGAGGCCGTTGGTATATACCCTCGATCACTGAGGCACTGTGTATATACCCTCGATCACTGAGGCACTGTGTATATACCCTCGATCACTGAGGCCCTGTGTATATACCCTCGATCACTGAGGCACTGTGTATATACCCTCGATCACTGAGGCCCTGTGTATAAACCCTCGATCACTGAGGCCCTTTGTATATACCCTCGATCACTGAGGCCCTGTGTATATACCCTCGATCACTGAGGCACTGTGTAGAGGGCTGTCTCTGGGCTGCCAGCCAGCTGTCAAATAGAGACAGGGAGACATTAGTTATGGATGCTCGACCTTGTCTTCTGCTTGTCTCACTAGGTCTTACAACTTAAATTAACCTGTTTCTTTTCATCTGCATTTTACTTCTGGGCTTTTGACCTTTCTTTCATTCTGTTTGTCCTACAATGGGTCTAAGTGACTGGTGATCGCCTGGCTGACTGGCCCTGGGCACCTTCCTCTCTCTCTACATCATTATCTTCTCTCTGAGCCTAGATTCTTCCTCCTACTCACTCTCTCTGTCCACCAGTCCCATCTATCTCTCTAGTGACCAGTTATTGGCTGTTCAGCTTTTTATTAGACCAATCAGGTGCCTTAGGCAGGCAAGATAAAGCAACAACACATCTTTACATAGTTAAACAAATGCAACATAAACAAATGTAACGCATCTTTGCCTAGGTAAAGTAATATTCCACAACATAAACAATGAATCACAGCTTTACATAGTTTAAGTAACATTACACAACAGCACCTTCAGGGATGATACTATTAATGTGTATTTGTTTATTTTTCTTCCATTACAAGTTTAGTGACTAAAGAGGGACAATTACAGTCTTTTATAGGACGTTGTTCATCCTAGCTAAATAGTATAGCTCATACAAGAAGTATTTGGCTGTATAACATACACACAATTACTATTTTGTACCATGTCTTTGTTTTAGAGGAATTACTAAAATTTGTGGAGGTGTTTGCATACTGAGATTCTGCCGTGACTTGAAGCACAAGAAATGCTTCTTCTGGGGATTGTAGATGTAATAAGTTTTGCCCAAAACATCTTTGCTTTGTATAATAAACTTAAATTTTTCTTTGTATCTAAAAAAATGATTTCTTTCTGTTTTACACTATACTAATATTACCAGTACCTTATACTGGGCAGAAAATGCTAGCTTGGAGGACCAGATATGTGTATTCCTTTTGACTCCTTTACACAACTTAACCCTGCTGTACTCCTAAGAGTGGGTCTCTGTGGGAGGCTAGCTGATCTTACCACCATCCCACAGACTTTGTTCTACAGATCAGATGGGGGTGTGGCTTTACTACAGAAGAAACAAGAATATTGAAGACTGGCTACTTGGTCACACAGGCTATAGAGATACAGTATCTAATAGGGATAAGGAGTCCGTTTGAAACATTTAGTTTTCCCCAGGCAACTTTGTGATGGCTTCCTACCTTTTCTCAGCTAGGGTTCCAACTGCCATGAAGAGACACTATGGTCATGACAACTCTTATAAAGGACAACATTTTATTGGGGCTGCCTTACAGTTTTAGAGGTTTCGTCCATTACCATCATGGCAGGAAGCATGGTGGTATGCAGGCAGACATGGTGCTGGAGAAGGACCATAGTTCTACATCTGGATCCACAGGAAGAAAGAGAAGGGGAGACACTGGGGTTGGCTTGAGCATTTGACACCTCAACCCCAACCCCAGTGACATGACACTCTCTCTGACAAGACCACATCTCCTAGTAGTTCCACTTCCTGTGAGCCCACGGAAGCCATTTGAAGTCAAATAGTCACACATCTTTCTTTATACGGCAGCCAACATGAACTCAAGGGTAATGCTTTAACGTCGCTTGAAACTTTGGCCTACCCAGTTTCTACCACGGGCAGACCTTCTCATAAAGCAGTAGTCCAAAGCTTGCCCTACGGTTACCAGCCAAGCTTGTGTGTGTATTTTATTTTTTACATCTTTTTATATTGTCTTCCTGTGGCCCAGTGTCTCTAATTACCTACTATGTGCTTTCTTGGATTGACTTCTCATCTCAGAATTGTGAGATCTTTGGGATTTTGTAGACATTCTCCACAAAGCAAGGATAAGTACCATGCCCTCTTCCTGTGCTATGTACACATTTTCATACCAGTGTGCTATTCTTGAAGACAATTCATCCCAGGCACAATTGTTCTTTAGATGTGCCTCGGGCAAGCCTGAGAGAAAGACTAAATGGTTTTAAATGGTTGAGTACATGTAAATTAGCTTAAGCTAGTTATTGCCCTAGTAAACTTGGTTCAGAAGGATTCAAGCTAGATTAGAGTAGCTAAAACCTGTAACCGTGGAGCCAGAGGGGCTTAGCACTTAAGACCACTAGCTGCTTTTTCAGAGTACCTGGGTGGTTTCCAGCATCTCCATGGCAGCTCACAACCTGTAAGCCTAGTTCTAGGGAACTAACACCCTCTTCTGGCCCCTGAGGGCATTATATACATGTGGCGTGCAGACATCCATGTAGGCAAAACACCCATCCTCATAAAAACAAATCTTAAAACTCCTAACAGTGAGCAGACATGAAACTGGAGGCTGAATTCTGGTCCTTAGAGTGCTCTTCTTCATACGCGATGGTTAGCGTGTGGGAGGAAAGCATTAGGAGTGGAGTCTTTGTTTGGCGTCATCAGATAGATATTCTGGCTGTGAAAGGAAGGGTTCTCAGAAGTATTGGCACCAACAGTCCAGTCTGAGCCCAACAAAATAATTTCATGTAGAGAAATCATTTTATTATATGAGTGGTAAGAGATTGCCTGATTCTTAGAAAAATACATGAAATTTATATAAAAAAAGGACCCTTTTTAACATTGGTTCTGAATGGTAAAAACCATCCCTTTGGGAGAACATGAAGACAGAAAGCACCATACCTTTTAAATCCAATATTATTAAGGGAAATGGAGAAATAAAGGAGAATGCTAAAACCATGCAAATTATTTCCAGTTGAAATGTAGTTTATAAAATTTCAAACTTTGTCTTACGCTTTTCAGATTTAGTAAACTTGAGAAATTAGTTGTGAGCATTGGGTTGTCACAAAGTCAAAGAAAGGTCTCCTACTTCCTGGGTGAAAGATAGGTGCAGGACTCATTTTCCTTGGGAGAAGTATTCGTGGCCAACTTTAAACCGCATTCACCTAAACAGCTAACTCATGAGCCATGTTCTTCCAATCAGTTTCTGGCTACATATCTTAAGTTGGAGTTGGAGCTCCTCCATTGAAGGCTCCCAGAAACAAGAAAATGAAAAACGAAGTGCTGATTTCAGGCTTACTGAAGTCTCCTTAGGAGAATTAATAGTGCCAAAGGGTTTTCATTTGTGACTTATTTACCATTTGGCTGAGGTGGAAAATAGAACTCTTTATGTTTTTACATCTCTGCCTCCAGGGCCATCAATTTCCTCCCAGTCAGTGCCTCTGTAGACAATATAGCTTTTTTCCTGTATAAAAGTAGGGCTTGTATTGAAAACAGGATATTCTGCTGCTCTCTGACAGAGTTGTCTGTTTAAGCCATTGGGTAAATGATACATAAGATCTTTATTGTCTTTTGTGAAAAGCTTAGATGTTTGGTTCTTACTGTGTACCCTACAGAGCAACCAGATTACAACACAGAGCAATGAGTTACAGTATCACCGTGTGAATCTCAATGACTATAGAGAGGGTGATCGAGGAAGGGAGAGAAAATATTATTATGTCAGGCCATAAAAAAGATGGGAATCATCTTAAAAATTATCCAATCCAAACTTAGACAGCATAAGATGCAGATTGTTTAGGATTGTTTCTAAGTTATAGGTTATTAAGGGCAAGAATCAAGCTTCATTTCCAGAATAGAATTTGGGAAACAGACAAAATAAAGGTCTGGTCTTTCACATAGGAAAGGATCCAAAGCTCTTCATTTTCCCACAGGCATGTTCCCTCATGCTCTACATGGGAATCACTGCGATTCAGTTAGGAAAACAGCAACCACAAACCATTCCTGTACCACTGGAGCTGAACTGCAAATATCATGGCATACAGTTGGTAAAGAAAACTAAGATTCTATCTTACTTAGCTGATGCACCCAATCTGACCATTGTCCTGGCTAGCCAATGTTGAATCTGAGGATGTTCTTGGGCATTGACAGGAGAGAGCCATAATTATTGCTCATGACTTTCAAAGTAAGAAACAGGAAGATCACTTCATTGGATGAAAAGTCACTTCTTGGATAAGTCTAGGGCATCAGTTTCCCAAGATGGCTCAACATTGGGCTCACCTGGGGAGAGAAAGTTAGGAACATCAATGCCTGGGTCCCAACCATGGAGGATTTTATTTAATTAGTGCTATCATATGATATGAAATTTGTAAACTCTGTCTAGGTTGTTCTATAGTGGCATTAGGCTGAGAGCCACTGGGGAGATTGGTAATGCTGTAGCACATGAAGGTTGCATGGAAATCCAAGATCCTCTCCCAGTCCCTTGTCTGTGTTTCAAAGCTCATGTGGCCTTCCGTGTCTCTCCAGGGCAGGCGCTATCATGGCAGAGGGGGGAAGCAAGAGTGTGGGAGAGCACACTGCCGTGCTGGGTCAGAAGCCCCCACCATGCTTCCTGACCTTTACGGGTCACACACACGGGTATTCCGCGTAGATCACAGTCAGCCACCAGCGCTTAGTTTGATCTTGTTTTGCATGATGTTGGTTACTCATTTAATGTGAAAGTAATTCCCAGTTGCCAAGGTTGCAGAAAGGACTTGATACATTTTTTCTATATTCTAAAAATACCTTAGTATACGAATTTAATTTGTAAACTGTACCCCTCCAGATTGTTATAAAAGTAGCTACCATATTAATTGTGCTAAGTAAAATTTAAGGTTCTCTGATAAAGTTATCTCAGTGACAATCTAAAAAAAACTGTGTGTTATAGGTGTGTGTGTCTGTGTCTGTGTGTGTGTCAGCGTGTGTGATGGATACACAGGTGTGGGAGTGTGCACATGCCCATGCTTGTGCATTTGGGGCAGAAGTGTGTAAGGAGTCTTCCTCTATGGTTGTCTGTCTTCTTCTGAGACAGTGTTTCAGTGAATCAGAAGCTCACCTCTGCCTGCAGTGCACTCCTGGGGTTCTCCTGCGTTTGCCCACCAGTGCTGGGACCATGCGTGTGGGTCACCATGCCAAGATTTTATGATGGTGCTGGTGATTGGAAACCAGACCCTGATTTCACAGAAGACATGGTCAACTTTTAGACCATTGCTATAACCCACAATTATTTTGAAAATTTTATACATGAATTCTGTGTTTATATCATTTCAACCCCTCTTCTCCTGTCCAACTCCTCCTGTTCTATTCCCCTTCATTCCTGCTGAAATTCATAACTTTGTCTTAATTATTATACTGATTAATTATATATAATACATGAAATTAATATATAATATGATAATAATTAAGATACATGTATACACATGTTTCCTGCTAAGGCTCTTTAGTATTACTTGTGTGCACACGTGTTTGGGGCTTGAATGAACTCAACTCTGAGGGAGTTTGTCCCTGGGGACAGCCGAGTATCTTTTGTTGCTGGTTGTTTTTCTATTACTCTAGCCCCATGTTGGAATGCCAAAATACTGTTGTTGGGTTTTTGCTCTTTGGCTCTTTACTCTTTAGGGGGCCCGCCACCCAGCTCCCAAATGAGTAGACACGGAGGCTTACTGCTGCTTAAAAATGCCTGGCCTTAGCTTGGCTTATTTCTAGCCAGATTTCCCTAACTAAAATAGTTCTGTCTACCTTTGCCTCTGGACTTTTTCCTTTTCTTACTTCTGTGTATCTTACTTTCACTCTGACTCCATGGCTGGCTGGGTGTCTGGCTGGGTGTCTGGTCCCCCAGCGTCCTCTTCTCCTTGTTATGTCGTCCCTCCTCTTCTCAGTTTTCTCCTCCTAGCTATACTCTACCTGCCAGCCCTGTCTGTCCTTTCTCCTGCCTTGTTCTTTATTAGAACATCAGGTGTTTTAGACATACAAAAAAATCACAGCTTCACAGAGTTAAACAAATGCAACATAAACAAAAGCAACACATCTTTACATCATTAAACAAATGCTCCACAACATAAAGAAATGTAGCACACCTTAAAACAGTATTCCACAACAGTCTTTCTCTCAGTCGTCACTGATTCATCTCAGGCTGTAGCATTTCCCATATTCATATTAATATGTCAGCTGGCCCTGTCATAATGATTGTATTTAGGGAACTGTATTGTTGAGATTTTACTGGTGCAGCTTCCCTGTCTTCTAGAAGACATCGTCTTGAAGCAGGAGTCCTGGTTCTGCAGCTCTTACAATCTTTCTGGCCCCTCTTCCTCCATGTGCCCTGAGTCTCATGTGTGGGGTTTACATTATAGATGCTGCACACCCCAGTGACTTTTCTCTGCATTTTGACCTGTTGTGAATCTGTTTAGTCTTCTCTATTGAGGGGTGAGATTTACACTTCTCAGGCTGAGCTAGAACAGAAGAAAAGCAACCAGAGCTGTGCCTAGGAGTGTGGAGAAGGTGTGAGTTGGGGGGGGGGCTCTCTCCTAATTACTCTTTTAGCATACTAATACATTAAGACATATGGCACCTTCAGGATCATATTGAAAGCACATTTTATGCAGTTCATAATATCTCACATTAATGTCACTTCTGTCCAGATGAGTTGTCACTGTGCTTCTGCTTCCAGATCCAACACTGAGTCCCAGCCATGTCACCTGGGCAGGTTTCCAATTAGAATATTATAAATATTCCTATGAATATGGAGAAAAACTGTTTAGCATAATTGCATGTGTGTGTCTGTGTGTGTGTGTGCATGTGTGCACACTGTAGTAATTAAATAGCCATACAATGTAATTGCATTTATTTACTTAGTGTTTTATTGTTGTGTATGAGTGTGCACATACATGCACAACAGCATGTGGGTGGGGCAGAAAACAACTTTCAGTAATCAATTCTCTCTTTCCACTCTGGGTTTCAGGATCCAATGCCCACGGTGAGCTTCTGTAACAATCCCTGCACCACCTCACTGACACTGTAGTCTTATTTTATTGATTTTTATTGAGCTATACTTTTTACTCTGCTCCCCTCCCTGCCTCTCCCCTCCCCTTCTACCCTCTCTCATGGTCTCCATGCTCTCAATTTACTCAGGAGATCTTGTCTTCTTCTACTTCCTATGTAGATTAGATCTATGTATGTCTCTCTTAGGGTTCTCATTGTTATCTAGGTTCTTTGGAATTGTGATTTGTAGGCTGATTTTCTTTGCTTTTTGGTTAAAAACCACTTATGAGTGAGTGCATATGATAATTATCTTTCTGGTCTGGGTTATCTCACTCAATATGATGTTTTCTAGCTCCATCCCTTTGCCTGCAAACTTCAGTATGTCGTTATTTTTTTCTGCTGTGTAGTACTCCATGTGTAAATGTACCACCTTTTCCTTATTCATTCTTTGGTCAAGGGGCATTTAGGTTGTTTCCAGGTTCTGGCCATAACAAACAATACTGCTATGAACATAGCTGAGCACATGTCCTTGTGGTATGATTGAGCATCATTTGTATATATACCCAAAAGTGGTATTACTGGGTCTTGAAGAAGGTTGTTTCTTAATTTTCTGAGAAATCGCCATACTGATATCCAAAGGGGTTATACCAGCTTGCACTCCCACCAGCAATGCAAGAGTGTTCCCTTTACCCCTCAACCTCTCCAGCATAAGTTGTCATCAGTGTTTTTGATCTTGGCCATTCTGACAGGTGTAAGATGGAATATCAGAATTATTTGATTTGCATTTCTCTGATGACTAAGGATGTTGAGCATTTCCTTAAGTGTTTTTCAGCCATTTTAGATTCCTCTGTTAAGTGTTCTCTGTTTAGGTCTGTACTCCATTTTTTTTATTAGATTATTAGTTCTTTTGATGCCCAATTTCTTGAGTTCTTTGTATATTTTAGAGATCAGTCCTCTGTCTGATGTGGGGCTGGTGAAGATCTTTCTGCATTCTGTAGTCTGTCGTTATTTCTTGTTGACTGGGTCCTTTGCTTTACAGAAGCTTCTCATTTTTAGGAGGTCCCATTTTAATTGTTTCTCACAGTGTCGGCTACTGGGGTTTTATTTAGGAAGTGGTCTCCTGTGCCAATGCATTCAAGTGTATGCCCCACTTTCTTTAGTCTTATTAGGTTGATTATGTTTTAACAAAGGTAAGTTGTTTCACAGTTTCTGACTTAACTCCTCCTTCTCACATGCTTCTTATAATCACCATTTGCTAGGTCTCTTAGAGAGGACGCCATCAGTAGATTTTATATTATTATTATTATTATTATTATTATTATTGTAACCACCAGTTCTGCAACCCTTCCCCCAACAGTCTCTTTGTATATTCATTCCCAAACTCTTCTCCATGTGCCCTGGATGTCTTTCTCCTTGTGACTCCTTACTCTAGCTGCTGATCCTAAAGCCAACACTCTGATGTTGCATTATACCTTGGATGCAAACACAGTTCTTGTCGATTAGGGAAGGGCCTTCATAGACTCTTCAGTGGCCATCGACTGGATACTGATCATATTTTAAAACATTAGCCTCTTAGCTTTTACCAGTTTGGCTTCATAGAAAGTGGCCACGCGTGGTCCTATTGCAAGCCCAATCTGTGTGCTTCTCACTCTCACAGCGGAAAAGGTAAAGAGCCAAGTTGGTTAACATTTTAACAGCTGGACCTCTCCGGCAGCAAACAGGCTGGACAGTCACAGATGGAAAGAAAATAGGTTTTGACATTCATGTGAACTCCCCCCTCCAAACTCTTTACTTGTTGTGTGTTTAAAGGTCACCAGTGCACATGGGCGTTCCAACTTTCTGGGAATTCATTCACTGAGGGTAAAACACGAGGCCGCCCTGCTTTCATTACAGACTGATATTTTTGAGTCTGTGTATTCTGACCTTCTAGCTGGGATGCAGGATAAAATAGCTTGGTTTCTACAACCGGAATCCTGCTGAAGAGGCTTTCTAATCCACAGGGTGAGCGCAGGAGCTCTACGTGATGCTCTTACCTTACAGGGTGATCATGTAAACAACACTCCTGCTGGCACCACAGGCAGTGAAGGCTGGTCTGTGGAAACTTCAGGGGGAACGCTGCCAGGATTCAGAGCAGAATAGCATCGTCTCTTCTCATAATTAGTCTTTAAAACAGAGATCTGTTCTCTGGACAGAAGTACAAAAAGTTACCAGAGGTTTCTCACATGTCAGGATCACTCATGATTTCCACATGTTTGATTAGACTTTTGTATATTTTGAATCTTACATGAATGATTATTTTTACAATAAAAAGGAAGCTTTCCACATATGTTTATAATTGCCAATAGAGTTTGTTGTATAAAGAGCATGTTTGTCTAGACAGGGTTTTTGTTGTTGCTGTTGGGGTAGGCCTATGGGAATGCACACATGTGTGGGTGTGTGTGCCATGCGTAGCTTGTGGAGGCCAGTGGTAACTTCATGTGTCTTTCTCTGTTGCTCTACATCTGACATTTTGAGATATGGCCTCTCACTGTCTCGGGAGCTTTCTATGTCATTTGGCTATACCAGATAACTGGTGAGCCTCCTGCCTGTGTCCATCCCCAGGGCTGCACCTAAAGTCATACACCATTATTGCTGTCTTTATGTGGGAGTGGGAAGTCAGATTCAGACACTCATCCTTAAAGGCTTTACCCACTGAGCCATCTCTCAAGCCCTAGGTAAGGGTTTTTGAGGATGGAATTTGCCAAGACCTTGGTGTTTCTTATCCTTAAATAGGTGTAGACTTGCAATTTTTCTGCTATTTCTTTTCATCTGTCTGGGAATGAATCCTTGGTGAAGCTACTGTTAGTTTGATCAACGCATCTGGAGCAAGGATGTTCTTGTTGTGGGATATTTGTTTACACTGTGTGGACATGTGTCACTGTGATTGGTTTAATAAAGAGATGCATGGCCGATATCTAGGCAGGAGAGAATAGGAAGGACTTCCGGGCAAAGAGAGGAACTGAGGATGAATCTAGGCTTAAAATAGTCACCAGCCAGACATGGAGGAAGCAGGGTGGGCAGTATGGAGATGAGGTTACTGGCCACATGCCAGAATGTAGATAAAAAAGATATTGGTTAATATAAATTATAAGAACTAGATAGGAAAAAGCCTAAGCTGCTTCACTGAGGCTGAGCATTCATAATTACAATAATGATAATAAAAAGTCTCTGTGTCATTACTGGGGGGCTGGTGGAACAGAGAAAGACTCTACAGTCTGTTACGGGAGGTCCTCCCACTCCTCCAACTTATCGCTGCTGAGATACCAGCCCATTGGGGCATGGTCTCTCTCCCTTTAAAAAAGCGGCCACTTCCCTCTCCTCTCTCTCTTCACTTCCTGCTCCACCGGCAACTAGACTCCCTTCCTGGTTGCGCAGAGGACTGACGGTGATCTGTAAGTTTTTTCCCCTTTAAATAAATACCACCCTATTAATCATAATTCCAAACTGGTGTGGCATTGTTTGTGACTTACGCCATCAGTTGGCGCCCAACGTTTGGTTTTAGAACCTCTCCTTTCCCCCGCTCGGCTGCCGGCCGTGAGTTCGGCTTGGCGGGAGCCCTCCCTTCCTCAGCCGCCGCCTGTGCCTTGCAGCGGCGGCCTTGGCCTCCCTACGTGGATTTAAACTCCACTGGCCCACGTAGTCTCTGCCCACGTGGTTTGCTCTTTTCTGAGTCGTTTTTAAATCTCCCTTGCATGCACAGCTCTTAAGTGGTGCGAACCAGAGCACGCGGTTGCTGAAAGCTGCAACCCCTCAGGGTGACTCTGTCACGTGGAGGCTTAAGCGGCTTCCAGGTTGCTCTTCTCTACCCCTGGATTCTGGGTTTCTGGTTCGGTCTCTGGAATTGATTTAATTACATTTACTTGTTGAACAACTTACATTTTCCAGTTTTTAACAAATACTAGACGGACTCTGAAACAGGACCCTGTTTTCGTTGCGACTTGGCAACAGCGCCACCTGCTGGATAATAGGTAATATGGCAGTTTTCGTTTCCAACGCAAATTTTACTGTTCTGGTTACCAATACAATGGGTTATATCATGCAAGGTTTATATGACTATGGGGATAACTTAATTTACTGGTTACTAGGTTTCAGTATTCTTTTGCATATTCTATCATTTAGGAAGATCATGCACTCCTAAGAACCATATAATCTTTAATAGAAACTCATGTAGGTCAGGAGATTCAGGATTCAAAAGAGACAATAATAAAGACAATTATAAAAAGACTTGAAATGATTGAAGAAATGATTGGAGCTGGTGAACAGAGTAATAAGGCACAAGGACAGGATACAATGCCAACACCAGCTATTAGAACTGGCTTACCCAAGGTTTTAGCGGCATACCCTATACTTAATTCTGACAAAGCATCAACTTCTAAAGGCTCAAAGGGAGTCAGAGAAGCTAGATGGACGCCAATAGCAATGAATGATCTAAAAGAAATTAAGCAAGCTATTGTTAATTTTGGCTTGCAATCTGCATATGTAAAGGAAATGATAAGGACTTGGGCTTCTAATGCTAGAGCTACCCCCCATGATTTCCATCAGTTAGTGTCTGCAGTTTTAGATAATGGACCTTCCTTGATGTTTGGAATTTATTTCAGAGAAGAATCCAAACATATGGAACAGCCAGGAAGAGCAAAAGGTGTCGAGGTTTCCCAAGATCAAATTCTTGGTGCAGGAGAATATGCTGATCCACAGGTCTAAGCTCTTTATGATGATGAAGTACTGTGTGTATGTCACTAAGCAGCTTTAAATGCTTGGAATAGGATACAAGATCCAGAAAAAAGAGTTGAATCACATACTAGAATTAGGCAGGGACAGAGAGAACCCTTTATTGACTTTTTGCAAAGATTAATTAAGGCTCTGGACATAGGGGTAACAGACCCAGAAGCTAGACGAATACTTCTTGAATCTATAGCTTTTGAGAATGCAAACATAGAATGCAAAAAGATAATTGGGCCTTTAAAGTCTAGATCAGCACCTATGGATGAATGGATTCAGCATACAATGAATGTTGAGACGTTTAGCTATAACGATGAATCTTGGGTAGGAGAAGCGATTTCCACAGCAATGAGGAGACATCAAACTGCCAGGTGTTTTAATTGTGGTAAATTAGGACATCTGAAAAGGGATTGCAGGCACAGAATTTCTAGGAATAATATCTCTTCTGGGAATGACAAAAATAGGAGACCTAGGCCTTCAGGTATATGTAGGAGATGCGGTAAAGGCTGACATTGGTCCAATGAATGCAGGTCAACAACAGACAAACAAGGCAACCCGATACCATCAGGAAACTCCTTGAGGGGCCTCTTGCAGGCCCCCAAGCCAACAGTGGCCCAGTCATTCCCAGTCACAGTGGAGAACGTGCCTCACCAAGAAAATTAAAAGCTCCAATTTCTGCTGTAAAAAGTAATACTGGTCTAAATGATGAAATACGTGTGGAGGATGAGTCAAAAAACCCAGTAGGACAGAGTAAACATATATTTTGGCAGACTTCTATTAATGATCAAAGACCAAAGCTAAGAGTCTGTATAAATGGCACTTTTATTGAAGGCTTATTAGACACAGGTGTGGATGTAAGTATCATTACCCCAGAATCTTGGCATCCGAATTGGCCTCTTCAAGAGGTAGATGTTCAGTTCCTGGGAATTGGAACCCTATCTCGTGTAAAACAAAGCACAAGATGGGTTGAATGCATAGGGCCCGAAGGGCAAATAGGAAGACTAAGGCCATATATAGCCAATATTGCCATAAATTTATGGGGCAGTGACCTGCTACAGCAATGGAATACCCAGATTAACATTCCTGTAATTCCAGGAACTCATCATTCTGGGAAGGATATGATGAGGTATTATGGAAAAAGGTCACCAGCCATTCAGGCTGTACAAGAACATACAGCAAATACCAAACCTTTAGAGGTACCAACAGCCCTACCTTTAAAATGGCTAACTGAGAAGCCAATATGGATCAAACAGTGGCCTCTAGCTGAAGATAAACTACAGGCATTGGAACAGCTGGTGCAAGACCAACTAGATGCTCACCACATTGAAGAATCAACCAGCCCTTGGAATTCTCCTGTGTTTGTTGTAAAAAGAAATCTGGTAAATGGAGAATGGTGACAGATCTAAGAGCTGTCAACAAAGTAATTCAACCTATGGTCCCATAGGGTTTTGCTCTTGTTTCCACAGGAGAAGAAAAATTGTGGATACCATCAAAATTAATAAAGTTTCGATTTGAAGAGGAGAAACCTCTTGGAAAGGAGAAATGACAACTCATCCACAATGATGATATTCATACAGGTGGTAAGAAAAATATATAGAATGGGGGCAGGGTTCTGTTCTTATCTCCACAGGAAAACACTCATCTTTGAAGAATTCAAGGGTCCCTGGATGTTTGGATACTGACAGATGGAAAAATACCTTCCCAATAGGAAATATCAAGAAAACTGAACGGGTTGTGTAAGTAATATTAAACCATATTTCTAAATTTATAAATCTGGTTTTGAAGTTGGACTCTGGCTCAGTCCCTCTCCAATTCCAAGCCTGTTAGTAAGAGAAAAACCCAGAGTTTCTGGAGTTTCTGTCTCATGTCAAGAGCCATGATATGGGACAGAAAGAAATATGAGTTCAGAAAACATCTTTGCTTTTCTTCATATCTATCATACTTTTCATTGAATATATCTATCATGTCTTTCAGTGAATATATATATATATATATATATATATGATTAATGTTTAAGTTTTTCATAATGAACAATGAGTTTTTCCTGAAGTGACATTTGAAATTTCCAGGAGGAAGATGGGGCCCCATAACAACAACTCCACCTGGTTGATATGATGTCATGATACTGATAGCGCTACTACAAGACCTGCTTTGGGTACCAGCTGCACAAGACAGTTCCAACTTGGTTAGCTGAAATGGTGCACATCTTATACAACATTTTGTCCAGATCTGCACAAAATACTCAGACACTATTTGCAATTTTAAAAGACATTGATCTTGAAATTTAACCATCATTTTACTTTCACAGGATACCCCAGAAAGAACGTCGCCCCCATGACAGCTGGAAGTAATTCTAGAGGACGACGTCCCCTCTCCCAGTAAAGTTTGCTCTTGGGTTTAGGGACATCATTTATGGGTTGATTATAATTAGTATATGATTGAGGGTTGGGGGAGGAATTTTATAAGCTCAGGCATCATTTTGAAAAAAAAAGAGGGATGATGGGATAATAGATTTATAATTGTGAGTTACTGTTTTTAGACAAATATATTGGTATAGATTCTTGTATATTGATACAAAATAAATTATATTGACTATTGTATGCATGCATGTTTCTACCTCTGTTTAAAACATTTTTTATGTATTGACATATATTGTATTGATATATATATATTGTATATGTTTACCATATTGCAGTGTACATTTCTACCTCTGATTAAGATACTTATATAATGTTTGTGTATTAATATATATATTTACCTACTGCAATGTATATTTGTACATTGTTTATATTTGGAGGTCATTGTCCTCATTTGTTTCACAGTCGTTTATTTTCTTAGTCTTTAAGTTAGATAGATATTGAGAATTATATAGATTAATAGTCATCTAAGTTTGTCATTTATAATTAGACTAATCAGGTTCTTTAGATATATAGAGATTATACTCAGTATAGATAGATAATCTTCAACTTCTTCAAAGAGCTGTAGAAAATGGCCTTTAATCGAACTCAGAGTTTTGTGGTAGTGAGACACAATTGCTCCTGACAACACCCACCACTCTATTCCCGAGAGAATGTTGAGCACCAAAGACACTCCACCTGGAGCCTTTCTTTTTGGCAGAACTGGCCTTTGGGCAAAGAAATGCCCATACCTCAACCACTGACAAAGATACAGAGCGTGCATCAATGGATAAAACAGGGCTGTCATATCCTGCCAAGACAGGGTAAGATAGTTTTGAAAAGTTGTTTGCCTTTGAAAATGGGATGTCAGTTATGTTAGGCCTTAGCCAAAGTTGGTTGCTTCAATGCTGCTAACATGACTTTGGGTGATTGCCCAGGTAGCTAGTTGTCTCTGTGATTTGTTGCATGTTTTGGAAGTTGTTTTACTGAACTTCCTAATTACCCAGGTAACATTATTTCCCTTCTCAGATCTTCGATGGGGTTGAAGACTATATAGATGTCGTTACTTTTCTCTCATGACTTGGCCGAGTTATTTATTATACAAAACCTAAGCTAGTTAGAATAGGATATTTGTACTTATTGTATATAATTTCATAGTAGGTTTAGAACTCTCTTATTTAAACAAAAGAGGGAGGTGTTGCGGGAGGTCCTCCCACTCCTCCAGCCTATAGCTGCTGAGATACCAGCCCATTGGGGCGTGGTCTCTCTCCCTTTAAAAAAGCGGCCACTGCCTGGCGGTGGTGGCGCACGCCTTTAATCCCAGCACTTGGGAGGCAGAGGCAGGCGGATCTTTGTGAGTTCGAGACCAGCCTGGTCTACAAGAGCTAGTTCCAGGACAGGCTCCAAAACCACAGAGAAACCCTGTCTTGAAAAAACCAAAAAAAAAAAAAAAAAAAAAAAAAGCGGCCACTTCCCTCTCCTCTCTCTCTTCACTTCCTGCTCCACCGGCGACTAGACTCCCTTCCTAGTTGCGCAGAGGGCTGACGGTGATCTGTAAGTTTTTTCCCCTTTAAATAAATACCACCCTATTAATCATAATTCCAAACTGGTGTGGCATTGTTTGTGACTTACACCATCAACAGGCTCTAGCTGCTGCTGGTTTTAAACTCTGGCTTGTATGTCAAGTACCTGAAGGGCATGTTGAAGTTCAGACCACTGTTCTGGCTTCTAATTTTGAGTAAATTTGGGGTGGGTTTTTAATATTTGGAAAGAGGTGCCTAGTGGTTCAGTCGCTGTTCCAGGAGTCTCACTCAGCATACCAAGTGAATTCTTATTATTATCATCAAGGCCAGCTCCCAGACTGCATGACTATGACGTCATCAGACGTGATAAATGCATAATCAAACTGGGTGTGGTGACTCATACCTGTAATTCTAGCACCAGGGAGACCGAGTCTAGAGAATTTCTGCTCATCTGAGGCAAGATTGGGCTATAAAGTTATAAACTTTCACAGACTAACAAACAATCTTAACAACCCACTGCACACCTGCTGACCACAGTGTGGAGAATCACAGGCTGGTCCTTGAGCACCTCAAACAAAGCCTCACAGTTTGACTGTGGCAGAACCGAGTATGGAGCTTTTCAAATTTCCATGCTCAGAGTGAGACAAGCAGAATCGCCAAGGCGGGGCCAAGCCATCAGTTTCTTAAGTTCTTCCATTCTTCCATAGGAATCCAAGGCCAAGTTTGAGAATCACATTGTAGAACTGGCAGCAGTGACTGAGAGAGCATGAATTGTGACCTTTGGCAACAGAATGAACCTAGAGGCGTCCATTTCCCCTCTGCCACCCTGTTAGACAATGGATGTGTTGTTGTCCACTGGGCCAAGGGGAAACACTTTGAACTAGAGTATGAGATCGTAGTATGCGATTTTAACAACACCTGCAATGGTTTGGTGTCCCTTGACGTTTGCCTTGACAGAGGAACTTGAACTCAGTGTTCTTGTCTCTGCAGCCTCTGAGACTGAAGGCTGGGAAACATGCCCTCCACAGGCACCTTGCTTTTCCTACTCCTCTGTCATTCAAAACTTGTGCACTGTATATTTTCTTACTTATCCAATTTAATGGGAATCTAGAGTTTCTCTGTAAGTATACTGTGCTCCAGGTTAAAGACTGAAGTCTTTCAGAGAAAGAGCAATGCATAATTTTACAGGTAAGAGACCTAGCTGATTTACAGGGTAGATAAAAGAGAATCCATTATCTCTGAGTATCTCTGGTCATTTTCTCTAAAAGCATAGAGTAGTCCTTTGTGAATCGAACATCTCATTAACAGACATTTGCCCTAACACCCTCCAGCTGTAGTGTTCTAGGCCAGCCAATCATTGTGGTTTATTGTTGTTTGGGGGGATGTCACGTGTTATTCACTTATAAAAATGGGTTATACATTATTTCTAAAGGGTGATAAAGGTGCATTTAACTATGGGTAGGGATGCTTCATTTCACTTCCTAGGAAAGGTTGATGATGGACAACTCACTCAGCAACCTTGAGAATTCCAGTGAGAATAAGACTGGAGACCTGTACCAAGAGAAATACAGTTTACGAAGGGCCAAGAAGTTGTTCTAAGTCTCTTCTTTGGTGATGACAGATATGCTTCAAATGTGTTCTTTCTTTGAATAGGTCAGTCTTTCAATTTCTTTAAATCCTTTTCATTCCTTTTCTACCACCTGTTAGACTAAAACTTCCCCTAGGTTTACCAACCTTGTCCAAAGCAGTTAGAGGTCCTCTCACTCCCCTTTTCTTTTCTCTAGTGAGCCAGGGCCTGTGTATCTCAGTTTCCTCTGGCTTTCCTGATTCAGACCCCCAAAAATATCTGCCACGCCTCTTGCATCTCTTATGAGATGCATAATTCCTATCAGGAGTGCTGAGTCCTGCAGTGTCCTCTATAGTCATGCAAACCCAGCTGCACAGGCAACAAAGAAATGTTGAGAGTAGGAGAATTAGTTTTCTCACCTAGTGAAGTGAATACTAATTGTTTATCCGATACAAAATGGTCAACCCTGAAAACATACCTACAAGTGATATTATACAGAATGAGCAGGCTCTATTTAGGAACACACACACACACACACCACACACACACACAAATAAAAGAGGTCATGAATTTGAAAGAGAAAAGGGGAGAAAGTAGGAAAGATAATGTAATCACAATAGGGAAATGTTCACGTAATTCTTTTTCTTTAATGATGTATTTATTTTCATTCTGTGTGTATGTGTGAATGTTTGCATGTGTATCTGATGCTCATAGAGGCTAGAAGAGGGCATTGGATCCCCTGGAACTAGAGTAACACATAGCTGTGAGCCTTCCCATGTGGGTGCTAGGAACTGAACCCAGGTCATCTGCAACAATACCAGTGTTTCTAACTTCCGGGCCACCTCTCCAGCCCTCCTGTGGTTCTTCGTGTCATTTGCTTTTCTTATAAGTAGACAGATGTTCCCCAAAGCTCCTGCAAAGAATACTTATACATTTGACTTGTTTGGGATTGCAAAACCCTAAAAGCAATCATTTACTTCTCTAACAACATGTAGTGATGTCACACCAATAGGGAGGTGGGCAGTTTCTGATCCTGTAAAAAATGATGTGAAGCTTCGAAGTATACAGGGCACACAAAGAAGAAATTAACAACTTCAAACTTGGGTGGGCAAAGTATAAGGTCCTTGCAGCTATTATACACTGAATCTTGTTTAAATTAAATTAAATTAAATTTCAAATGAAATTAACAGCTAGAGTGATGGGTATATGGTGAGAAACTTGAGTCAATGAGGAGAAATACCCTGGAGTAGGGGAACATTTTCCTTTAAAGCCCACTGGAAAAGTCTAACGTATCACATTTTATATGAAGACCAAAAATGACACCCAGTATTGACATATTTATATGTATGTTAGAGGTAAATTTAATGGCATTTACTCTTCTTATTCAGATGGTTCCAGAATTTTCTATTGTGTGACATTTTAAAATGCTATATCCATTATTGACATTTCATGAACGGCCATTTGCAAAGCACTGGGCATGAAGGACATATCAGTCTTGGAAGCTGGCAATGCAGCTATAAGGCTGGAGAAACAGAACCCAGGAGAATCACAGTGAATAATATGAGCTAGTGATCCAGTTAGGAAGGCACTGATAGTCAATACCAGCTTTAACTTACAGCCTGCAGACGCCTCCCTATAGTTTACCCATTGCACTTCAAGCTGCATTCTCATTCCAACCCTGAAAACCAGATTTCTTTAACCACTTCATCCTGATTGTAGAACAGCTTCAGAACCTTGGAGGTAAGTCAGTCCAGGAATAGCAATATAAAACAAAGCTTTGGATTATTGTTTTTATATCAGACTACACTGCAGTCCTTCCCCCCCCCCCCCTCCGTCCAATGATGTGAATCTGTTGGCAAATGAAAAGACAGGGAAATTGCATGGTTTGTCACAAACATAAAGGAGGGAACGATCCCAGAACTACCTGCCCAGGTCATGTGTACTGTCATTAAGAACATTTGCTAAGTAAGCCAGGTGGTGGTGGCACATGCCTTTTATCCCAGCATCTGGGAGGCAGAGGTAGGTAGATTTTATGAGATTGAGGTCAGCATGATCTACAGAGCAAGTTCCGGGACAGCCAGGGCTACACAGAAAAACCCTGTCTCAAAAACAAAACAAAAACAAACAAAAAGGAAAACAAAACAAAAACCCCTTTCTGATGGAGGAAGTAGGTCCTTAATTTCTCAGGGTACAGAAGCTCAGAGAGCAAACTGAGAAAGGATAAGACTAAATGACTAGGCCTTGCTCACTTGAAAGTCAGATTTTTTTCTTGACTTCCCAATGTTCTCCAAGAGGAAGCCAGCAATACAGATTCTTCTCTTTCCAATTTTGTCTTCAGGGCTAGCGAGACAAATTTTCTCTGTGCCTTTCAGAGAAAGAGGAGGTTGTAGTCACAGAAAGAGAAGAGGGTGTAGTCACAGAGAGAAGAGGGTGTGGTCACAGAGAAGAGGGTGTGGACACAGAGAAGGGTGTGGTCACAGAGAAGAGGGTGTGGTCACAGAGAGAGAAGAGGCTGTGTTACTAGAGAAAATAAGACTATTATTCTGGAAGGCTCTAGGGCACAAAAATGCAAGAAAGAATACTGTAGTTTCGACTTTTCTCTGGAGATTTTGGAGCTGTAGTTCAGTGGATCTCAGGAAGTCTAATCCCAAACCTTTGGCAGAAACATTCTCAGTGTATCGTCCATGGACACGTTGATCAGAATCACTCAGTTTCTTCTACAAAATACCTTTGCTAGAAGATGATGAATCCAGCCAAAGAAAACCACAGAACCTGGAGACAGGACCTGGAAATGTGGGTTGTCATCCTCCAGGGTTTAATTAAGGTGCACAATACAGTTTGAGATCCATTGATAGGAAGTGCTAATGGCTACATTTAGTTAATGACTACATATGAAGAGTTAATGCTACATTTATTGTACACCTAATTCAGCAAACACTGCAGTAGCTATACATGCCTATTGTGTAACTTCACTTCTCCTCAGAAGAGCGTCATCCTATTCCTATTTGACCACTGAGGGAGATCAGTTCAGAGAGTTTGTGTAAAATGTTGAATATGTATTTGAATTCTGCACCGACTGGCTTTATATGTCAACTTGACATAAGCTAGACAAATCAGAGAGTAAGGAGCCTCAGTTGAGGAAAGTCCTCCATGAGATTCAGCTGTAGGGCATTTTCTTAATAAGTGATCAGTGGGAGAGGGCCAAGTCTGTGGTGGGTGGTGCTATCCTGGTCTGGTGGTCCTGGGTTCTATAAGAAAGCAGGTTGAGCAAAGCAAGGGGAACAAGCTAGCAAACATCTCCCTTCCATAGCCTCTGCATCAATTCCTGCCTCCAGGTCCCAGCCATGCTTGAGTTCCTATTCTGACTTTCTCCAGTGATCGACTATAATCTGAAAGTATAAACCAAATAAGCTTTTTCTTCCTGATCTTTCTTCTTGGTAATGGTGTTTCCCCACAGCAATAGAAACTCTAACTAAGACAGTCTCTAAAGGATGTACCTAGGGTTCCTTCCTTGAGTTCTAGCCATCTTGCTTCTTGCACCAAACTTAATGAGGAGATGGGGGGTACTCCATACTGTTTCTCTCATCAAAACACCCACTTATATGGAGTGTCTGAATGCATTTCACACCAGCAACGTAACAACCAGCAATGACTTCAGATACTGTCAACAGGTTCCTGGGAGGAAATTACCAAAATTACCATCAGTACAGAACAAATTTTGATTAAAAAAATTCCTGTCCTGTTGGCTCTTCAGGAAGAGAAAGTTCTACCCATACCCAGAAAAAGGTTCCTTGAGAAGCACTGTGTCCTCACTGGTGAGCACAGGCCTGTTTGACTCAGTCCCAAGAGAGTAGAGTAACCCTTTTCCTAAAGAGTCAAGGATGACGGGTGAGCGAAAGCACAGCAAAGTCACCTGAAGTCTGCCCTTCTGTGGAAACAAAAAGGAAAGCAGTAAGCACAGGGAAGAGCTCCTGCTCAGCTTTGACATCGCCTTCTCTTTCAGGGAATCGCCCCCTCCCCTATCTTAAATAGAATTATTTTCGTATGAGCTGGGAAGCAGTAAATAATTAAGCTAATTTGTTTGTGACTGTGGTTCAAAGAAGCCTCCAGAAATTGAAGTCCAATAATTCTACACGGTGAAGGCCAGCACAATGGGAAAAACCTCATCGGGATAATGGGCTGGGCGTGTGCTCCGGAAAAGACTGAGTTCAATTATTCATCCTCGGCATCTGGAAGGGCATTTGGCTTTATAATTTGATTGCAGTTTGGATTAGGGTGACTTCGTTGCTGAATATTTCTAAAGCTACAATTAACTGTTTATGCACTATGCAAATCCCTTCCATCCATGATAATAAGCACTTCAACTTGGATTTTGAATGGGGTCATATCACTTGTGGATTCTCCATCCAGGTCAAGTTCGTACATTGGTTGCTTTTTGTTTTCATTGACTTCTCTTCCCACCTGATACTCTTGTCCTCCTCAAGATTTTAAAATTTTTATTTATTATTTATGTGTGTGTGTGTGTGTGTGTGTGTGTGTGTGTGTGTGTGTGATTTCAATTACCACTAACTGGGCCCCCTGCTCTGTGTCACACTGTGGTTGTTCTTTCAATGTCTCGTTTGATGGTTCTAATGAGGCGGGTTCATTCACTTGGCAAACATGAAGTACCTTTTATATCTGGCATCATGCCAGGAGCTGGACATCCAATGCTGAGTGTGTCACAGTCTTACAGTCGTCCTCCTCCAGTAATGCATGAGAGACAGACGTACAAATTCCTTCAAGACGCTAGGAAAGGAGAGGGCTGTCAGACATTCTTCTGCTTTCTCCCTCACACCTCTCCAGGTAGCTTGAAAGAAAAAGTAAGCATTTCCATAACTATATAAGGTTTTGGAGGGGCCCATTAGCCCTCTGTGATGAGCGAGGCCTAAGCCTGGGGGAATACAATGGTCTTCTGGGGTCAGAGTCTGGCTACTGTGATTGGCAGTAATATTAGGTAAATTATTTAAATGCTTATCCCTATTTCTTCAAAAAAAAAGAAGAGTAATAAATCCTACTTTTTAAATCAGAATGGATTATTGATTTGAGACAATCCATGCTGGACTCTCTAAACTCTAACTGCTATGATTACTACCTCTCCTGGCATTGCCATAATTAGACTGCTTATGGAGTTGGTTAGCCATTTGGGCAAGAAACTGTTCTTGCCTGGGCTATTGCATAAACTGGACACAGAGAACCCGCAGAGAGAGGACTGCTGAACTTGCCTAAAGGTTTAGTAATAGGAGCGGCGGGGCTGCATCCCCAACACCCTGGCTGCCTGCTAGCTTATGCCCGAAATAACAACACACAAATTGTATTCATTTAAACACTGCTTGGCCCTTTAGCTCTAGCCCTTACTGGCTAATTCTGATATCCCTATCAACCAATCTCTAATAATCTGTGAGCACCGGTCTTAGTGAGCACCAGTCTTACCGGGAAGATTCTAGCCTACGTCCATCCTGGGTCGGAGCTTCATCGCCTGTGCCCCCTAGAGCTGAGCTATGGCGTCTCTCTGAGGCGTCTGCCCCCGAGAGGAGAGCTGTCGAGTCTGATCTCACTTCCTCTTCCTCCCAGCATTCTGTTCTGTTTACTCCTCCCACCTATGTTTTAACCTATGAGGGCGAGCCAAGCAGTTTCTTTATTTTTTTAACCAATGACCTTCCTCCATCATAAAGGTGAGATGATCCTTTGGGATTCCTGACTCATGAAAGAGTCTGCGAGACATTCTGCAGGACACAAAAGAAAGTGACTGAACTGTCTTTGAAATTTCCTGCTTCATGGAAATGTCTGCTGGTAATTATGGGCCTGTAGGCTGAAGATGGATGCCCCAATGGTACAAAAGAACTTTGGGTGACTGCTAGGCAGCGAGGCGTCTCTGTCATTCCTAGAGTTTGGAAGTTGTTTATTTCTTGTTTACTTAGATAATATTATATCCTTCTGGAGTCTTTGATAGAGTTGAAGAATAAATATATAGTTATAGTTTTCCTTAGTTATGACAAAAGATAAAGTAGATATAACTATTGTAACTGTAATTCTTGCTTGATAACTGTTTTGTTACATGTAATTTTATTATGTTAAAGTGAAAGCCTTTCTTTTTTGTTTAAACAGAAAAAGGGGAAATGATGTAGGTGGGCCTTCTGTCTATGTGTTACTTTCATTGGTTAATAAAGAGACTGCCTTGGCCTTTTAATAGGGCAGAAAATTAGGTGGGTGGAGTAGACAGAACAGAATACTGAGAAGAAGGGAAGTGAGGCAGATGCCATGAAGCTCCAGCCCAAGATAGACGTAGGTTAAAATCTTCCCAGTAAGCCACCACCTCGTGGTGCTACACACATTAATAGAAATGGGTTAATCAAGATGTGAGAGTTAGCCAGTAAGAGACTAGAGTTAATGGGCCAGGCAGTTTTTAAGTGAATACAATTTGTGTGTTATTATTTCGGGTGTAAAGCTAGCTGGGCGGGAGCTGGGTGGGACAAAAAGCAGGCCTGCCCACAGTTCATCACTACATAGTGGTTTGAGTAGGAATGTAAGATCATTTGAATGTTTGTTCACTAGGGAATGACTCTACTTGGCAAGGATTAGAAGGTGTGGCCTTGTTGGAGGAAGTGTGTCTCTGGGGGGTGGCCTTTGGGGTTTCAAATGCTCAAGCCAGGCCTAGTTTCTCTCTTTGCCTGCTGCCTGTGGATCTGGTTATAACACTCACAGTTACCTCTCCAGCACCATGTCTGCCAGGCTACCCACCATGACAATAACGGACCAAACCTCTGAAACTGTAAGCCAGTCCCAGTTAAATGTTTTCCTTTAAAAGAGTTGCTGCAGTCACAGGGTCTCTTCACAGCAATGAACTTTGACTAAGACCAAAGTTGGTTGCAGAGCAACAGACCAGAAGGCTGAATTATTTAAACATTTGGAGTAGGCTTTCCAATGTAGTACATGTGATGAAGCCTCTCCTGGAACTGGAAGTGTGCTGTGCTTTAAACTATTGTACAAACTTAGGGAGACAAATGTGTTTGATTGTTCTAATTTACTAGTTGTAGGTAGAAACATATTCGGTGATTCTGTAAATAAAACTTTTGACAGTTTATGGAAAAATAAGGAAAATGATGATGGAGGTTGATTGCTCTTAGCATTTCTGGATAAACTGATAAAGGCTAGGAATGAGCTCCGTGATAAAAACTAACCAACTTATCAAACCTCGGAATACAGTGAAGGACAACAATGAACTTAGTGATGAAACTGCCTGGTTCTAGATGTATGTGAGCAGTCTAGAAAGTTTCAAAGATTGCCCTGGAAGAGAATCTTTTCCCTAGCAGCCACTGAGCTCAGGTTACAGAAAATCAAGTTCAAGCCTCCAACATAAAGTCAGCTGACTTACAGCAAAAATTGAAACAGCCCCAGTTTGTGTTGGTGGTTAATTAGTAAGGGCTTTAATTGGTAAAGGTTGGGACTCTGTACCTTGGAATGGGGTTGTGTGGGAGGACGCTATTGAAATCTGAAGAAGTTTGACTTTTTCACTTTAGAGTGAGGAGATGAATCCCTGTTGTTTGCTAAGTCATCAGTGATATTCCATGAAGGAGAGACCAGACAAGACAATACTGACGTCCCTCAGGGACTACCAATAGCTGCCTCTAGAACTATATCACCAGACTTGAGACCAAACTAAAGGGGAGGTAGAAAGTGAAGTCCATGAGGAGGTGTGCTATGGCACTAAACAGCGTAACGAGCTTGCTAATTCATTCAAGCAGAAGTCTGGGCAGTATGATTGGGAGTGGAGTTTGGGATAATGGTGGAAAGATCAGGCTGAGTTTATTAATATGGGCCCTCTGAGTGGAGATTTTCTGTTTCATATGGAAGCTTGCAGAGTTTAAAAAGGTGCCAAAAGTTTGTTGGAATGGTTGGCTGAAGTATTTGTCCAAAGATGGCCTACTGAAAATGAGTTGAAAAGATGTCTGATATTCCTTGGCTTAGTGTTGATGAAGGGATTTTAAGACACAGGGACGTTGCAATACTAGCATGGGTATATCATGTAAAACCTTATTCTTCATAATGGGAAGGCCCAGAAGACATGCCCTTCACTAATCTTCTAAGATGCAAAATGGTGAGAGGGGACCAGTGTATTTGAAGAGATTTGTTCTTGTCCTTTTCCTTGTGCCAGACCTTAGGACTGCTGCTCAGCTGAATGAGTTAAATGCAGTGGGTTTAATTAGGTCCAGAGATAGCAGGGGCCAAGTGGCAGCACTGTATCGCCTAGGCCAAGGTGATCACAATGATTATAATTGCTAACATAGAAAAAGCAATGTCCATATTGGTTTAACCTGTAATGGTCAGCACAGGTAAAGTGAATTTTATGATGGCTGGGTAATCAATCAAGGTATTTCCAGGCATGATATAGAAAAGAAACTTACTATTTTTTTCTTTTTTGATTTGTGTAATCAGAAAAAAAAGTACTCAAAATACTCAAAATAATGTTAGAAAAGCTACATTGGATGGTGACAAGAGGGAACCTCAGCCCACAGATCACTTTCCAGGGTTGGTCCAGTTCACATACTCCAAGACCCATTTATGAAGGGATGCTCAATTCCCCTGAGGAAGGATCTTGATCTCAATACCTAAAGTAGGGTACAACCAAGAAAGAATCAGTGTTCAGTGGGCCTGTTTGGATTCTGGAGACAGCACACCCTTCAGTTGGTGTGTTTCCATGCCCATATACCAAGTGACTCAGTGTGTGAGTCCTGGGACAGAAGAAGGCTCTTCAACAGGTCCAACCTGCTGTGCTGGCTGCTTTGCCACTTGGACCATATATGATCCAGCAGCCCCGATGGTACTTGAGGTGTCAGTAGGGATGATTTTTGTACCCTTTGCCAGGTCTCTATAGGTGAGTCACAGAGAATACCTTTGGGATTTGGGGGCAAGGCTCTGCTACTATGATCAGCAGACAACTATTGTCCCTTTGAAAGACAGCTCTTGGCCTGCTGTTGGGCCTTAGTGGAAAGAACATGTACAATAGCAATATATCAGCAAATGGAGCACACACACACACACACACACACACACACACACACACACACGATCAGCCCAGAGCAAGTCCTGAAGGTACAAGACAGTTACTTGAAGAAGCTGTGCAAATGCCTACAGCTTCTATTCCTGTTGCAATGCTGTCTGCTACCAAGCATGCACCTAGAGCCTCTTCAGGTGTTCCCTATGCTCAGCTGACTGAAGAAGAGAAGACTAGTGTCTGGTTTACTGATGGTTCTGCATATTACACAAGCACCACACAGAAGTGGATGGCTGCAGCATTACAACCCCTTTCTAGGACAGCTGTGAAGAATACCTGGGAAGGGAAATCTTCAGAGTGGGCAAAATTTCAGAATGTACACATGGTATCACATTCTGTTTGGAAGGAGAAATGACCAGATGTGCAATTGTTCACTGTGGGCTATAGCCAATGGATTGTCTGGATGGCCAGGGACTTGGAAAGAGCATGATTAGAAAATTGGTGAGAAAGACATATTCGGAAGAAGTATGTGGACAGCCTCTCCAAATGGGCAAAGGATGTGAAGATACTTGTATCCCATGGAAATATTCATAAGAAGGTGACTTCAGCTAGAAAGGAGCCCAGCAATCAAGCAGATAGAATGACCTGCTCTGTGGGCCAGCAGCCTCTTTCCCCAGCCATTCCTGCCATTGCCCAGAGGGCCCATGAACAAAGTAGCCTTGGTGACAGAGATGGAGTTTATGCATGTTATCAGCAACATAGACTTCTGCTCACCAAGGCTGACCTGGCAACAGCTGCTTCTGAGTGCCAGATCTGACAACAGCAGGAACCAACCTTGAGCTCCCAATGCGGCACCATTCCCTGGGGTGAGCAGTCACCAACCTGGTGGCAGGTTGACTACATTGCTCCACTTCCTCCACAGAATGAGCAATGCTTTGCCCTGGCTGGAGTAAAATCTTATTCTGGTCATGGATTCACCTTTCCTGCACATAATTCTTCTGCCCAAAACCATGACAGTGACCTAAAACTAAGTTTTTATTGTAATAAGAAGCACATGAGACTTGCCATCATAAGCATTTTTTCAAAGTTTGTGTGTGCACGATGTGTGTATATATATGCATTCTCCCATGCGTGTGGACCCACCTGTGTGTGTAGATGCATGTCCATGCTATGTTCGGCCTTTTCCGTGATCATGGTCAACCCTGTTCATTGCAGCAGGATCTCCCAGTCAAGCCCAGAGCTCACCAGTACCAAGTCTGACTCTGGGTGATACTCTGTGTCATACTCCGACTCATACTCCGGATCATACTCCGGGTCATACTCCAGGTCATACTCCGGGTCATACTCTGTGTCATACTCCGGGTCATACTCCGGGTCATACTCCGGGTCATACTCCGACTCATACTCCGACTCATACTCCAGGTCATACTCCGGGTCACTCATATTCCAAGTCATACTCCAGGTCATACTCCGGTCATACTCTGGCAGTTTTCTCTAGAGCCCTGTCTCTGTCTCTCTTTCGAGAGCTGGGGTTTCAAACAGAATGCCATTTCACATTCGGTGGCTTTCACTTGGGCTCTGGGGCTGGGAATGCTGGTCCTCATCCATGCATTCTGAGCACCTGGTCATCCTCCTTGCCCCGGTAACTATTTTTTTTCTTAACAAACCTGGCAACTATTTTTAAATGTGTAGTTTAGCAGAGCACATGACTGATTTTCATCATCTATAGACTGGTTTTTATAGTGGAAGATTGCCTTGATTACTATTTTTTTTTTTAAATTTATCTGTAAGGAAGTGGTTGAAGTCAGTCTGGCCAAGCATTTTTTTTTTTTTTTTTGGTTTTTCGAGACAGGGTTTTTCTATAGCTTTGGAGCCTGTCCTGGAACTCTCTTTGTAGACCAGGCTGGTCTCGAACTCACAGAGATCCGCCTGCCTCTGCTTCCCGAGTGCTGGGATTAAAGGCATGCGCCACCACCGCCCGGCAAGCACACGCTTTTATAGTTAGCCATTGGCATATGCATTTCTGACTAGGCTGTTACAATTCTTTTGAACTAATTTCACACTAGGACAGTCTTGGGGATGCTAGTGGCCATAAATCCCTAGTCTCTCTCTCTCTCTCTCTCTCTCTCTCTAATATTGAAATTATAAGGCTCAGATTACCATGAGGATATTTTGTTCTCAGGGTCCAATTCCTTGGAGAGGGCTGAAACTCACCCAGCATGGGTCAGAAGACACTCCTGCACCTCATTCCGTGGCTCACTGGTGGCCACAGAGGTCCCTTCCAGCACCCAGCATTCGATATGTGGATCTTATGTGAGAAGATGGGAAAAGGTGATGCTAATGGTAATAGACAAAACACTGGCATTGTGTTAAAAATGTCTAGAATAATATAAATATAGAAAAGTATTCATAAAATTAGCATACAAGTTCAGTAATTTTTAAGAGGAGGAAGGGAGTCAATTAACATAATTCATTCTGGACTGCATCTGGTTAAAATTTTAGCTGTATAATTACAAACTAATTCCTTGGATTTAAGCAGAAAGTATTTTTTGACCATTTCTGGCATTATTTAAACATAAACACATGCATTGTCATATTTTTTAAATGAGAAAGGGGTTTTCAGAATAATTTTTACCCAACTTGAAATGGACAAACTGACAGCAAAAGACAAAGTGAATAATTCCGGGGCACCAACAGTTTACAATGAGGTCTAGAGTCTTCTCCAGGCTCTGCGATCATGTCCCCAAGATGCAAATAGAGTCTAGGAGACAGGGCAGCATTTGCAGAGACACTCGGGCTCCGAATTGTTCCTACATTTTTAACAATAGTCACAAGCTGGGGGCCCCCACTTAAAGTTTTCTGCACCTCAATTTCCTGCCCATTAAGCATGGAACAAATATCAATTTGACAGAGTGGCTTTGTAATTTTAGTTAACCAACACATTTGAATATCCCTGTGAGTTGTGGTGGTTTTGTTTCTGCTTAGTTTCCAGTTACAGGTTATGTCTTAACTAACCACATCCTCATGTCTGTCCATCATTTCCCTACTGTTTTCTTTATGGCATCAACTCGGAGGAAGATGCCATGGTAGAGTACTGAAATATGAAAGATCATCTCTGTTCTCAAGTAGGTAAACACAAAGTTATTATTTGCTTTTGAGGACTTATCATTTATGTTGATCTTATGAAGCCATAGCTAGAAAACACTAACCAAACATTTAGAAATGCCGCTATCTTCATATTCAAGGCTATATGCTGCTTACTGTGGGGGATAAAGGATAACGGAGCTTTGACAAGGTGGTTTTCCCTGGAAGGCTGTTTCTGAAGGAGGGCTCTTAGTTACATTGGGTTTGAGTGAACACAGTTTTGCCACTGACTGCATCTTCTATGTAATAATATTTGGATTTTGACTTATCATAAGACACGCTCTCTCATTTCCTCCTCCTTTGTATTTTAAAACAGTGTTTTTTAATAAATAGATGCATAGCTTTAGCTGTCCTAGAACTAGCTTTGTAGACCAGGCTGGCCTCTATCTCACAGAGCTCTGCCCTCCTCTGCCTCCTGAATGCTGGGATTAAAGGTGTGGGCCACCACCACCCAGCACTCACTCCTTTTGGAAGTAAACTTATTAAACTTATTAAAGTTTATTATTATGTTACAAACATAATGCACTTAGAAGACAATAAAGCACCCCCAGAATTTACTTGTAGGTGCCAAGACTGGCTCTTGAGTTTCTTTGAGTCTCAAGCTGGGTGGCGTAATAGAATTGATCGACTCACAGTTCCAGACACTAGAAGTCCAAAACCAACACATAGAAATACCATAGTCCCTTTCCAATCTCTGGGGAGGATCCTTCCTTGCCATTTCCATCACAATTGGTACCCTGACTATTGCTGGATTATGACAACATAGCCCAATTATTATCCTCTTTAATTTGGTTTCTGTTTTCGTATCTTTGTCTAAATGTCCCCTCCTCTTAGGGAGAAGCTAATATGTTGAATTAGGACCACTCTCATGCAGCACATCCCTGTGTTGGTCACAATCATAGATTCTGTTTCCTTGTCCTTTTATGGGTGTGAGGGGTTAGGCCTCCACTTCCTATTTGAGGGAAAATATTCAATCGTCAAAATCTATTTATCAATAAGTCACTACTTTGGTACTTTTACTAATGGTTCAGTTTTGCATAATTTGTTGAAATATTTTTTCCTTGTATAATTTTAGCTTCTTTGTCAGAAAATTAGGTGAGAAGACACCAGAAAACGGAAAGAGCTCCCATGCTCTTGGATAGGTAGGATCACATAATAAAAATGGCAATCCAACCAAAACCAATCTACAGATTCAATGCATTCACCATCAAAATGACAACACAATTCTTCATGGACCTCAAAAGAACAATATTCAACTTCATGTGGAAAAACAAAAACCCAGGGTAGCCCAAACAATCCTGTACAATAAAGGATTTCCTAGAGGCATCACCATCCCTGACATCAAGCTCTATTATAGAAGTATTGAAAAAGCCTGGTATTGGCATAAAAAAAAGACAGGTTGACTAATGGAATCAAATAAAAAACCCAGATACTAATCCATACACCTGTGAACACCTGATTTTTGACAAAGATACTAAAAGTATACAATGGAAAAAAGAAAGCATCTTCAACAAATGGTACTGGCATAACTGGATGCCAACCTGTAGAAGAATGAAACTAGATTCATATCTATCCCCATGAACAAAACTCAAGTCCAAATAGATTAAAGACCTCAATATAAATCTGACCACACTGAACCTGATAGAAGAGAAAGCAGGAAGTAGCCTTCAATGCATGGACACAGGAGACCACTTCCTAAAGAAAAAAAATTTGTAAGAGACATACTTTATGAGTTCAAAGTCTTTCAAAGTAGTCATAATGAAATATACTATTTTTTCATATGCAGAGATACATATAAATTGTTGGTATTATTTTTGTTAAGATTTATGGCAGTTATTACTAGTAACTAGTTAATCAGAAAGTTGTCTGTTAATTGTGCCAATATAAACTTCAGACCATATTCTCGTATGAGACGCGTGTGCTCATGAAGACCAGGAATGGATGATGTAAGGTGACATCCTTACTGTTACAATATGTATGTCTAACTTTTTTTCCCAAAAAAATAAGAAAAGAGATTTTTGCAACAGAAATAACTGGCTCATGACACATGAATACTTAGTTTGATCTTTATTTTAATACTTCAGATATAAAAGAATGAAAAACATATGAATTGCTTCATTCTTTAAATATCCAAGTTAAAAATCAAAGCTAAGAGGCTGACAAAATGATTGAGGACAGTTGAGGTTACTGACACAGTTTAGTTGACTTAGCTGTTCCAAATGGATTTCATGCTTTATATGGAGAGCTTATTTTCTGCCATTCACATAGCCCCAATTTCTCTCTTTGTTAAAAGTTCTGCAAGTATTAGCTTATAATACTTACACTAAAAAATATCTCTTTTTAGTCCTTCCTTTTCGATGTTATGCATGTCAAGGCTAAAGCTATGAACATAGCTTATACAGAGTAATAGAAGCTTTGGCAGAAGGTATTTTAATTGATGTTATATCCTTTTAAACAAATGTATCATGTTTTCATCTTAATCAATGTTCACTTTGATAAATGTTTTGATGCTCCATGAATGATGATTCTACCTGACTCCAGAGCTTTTTTTTTAGCTACACGTATATTTAAATTATTTCAGTATGTATAGGATCTGGGGAGATGGCTCAGTCAATAATTAACCTAGCTGAGTTGATGGTACCTAGGTTCAGTGTGGGATATTATCTTAAAAAATAAGGTGGAGAGTGATCAAGGATGACAGTGACATTGACCTCTGTACATATACAGCCCCAACCCCACATACTCAGAAGATAAACTCTTCCCTTCGTAGCCTTCATTGGACTTCCAGCTTGAACCAATTACCTAGTCTATAAACCACTTCTAAAATATCATTTCCTTTAATAAACTTGTTTCAAGCTCTTTAAAGGACAGTTGTCAACTGTACAGGGGTTTGAGACATTTGGCAGCAACTTCTAGTTCAATCCTTAATTCAGAACTATGCATTCCTAGTTCAGGAAGCTGGACCAACTAAGTTCAAAGCTCATCTGAAGAAATGAGCAGCTCCAGATGGTGACAGGCCAGGGTGAGAGAATGGTGCCTAACGACCACAGCACTTAAGTCCACAACCTTCACGACTAAGTTTCTGGGACCACATCAGAGGGATAAATGAGAACTCCATATGTCAAATGCCTGGTGTGAAAGAACAGAAAACCCTCTACTGAAAGTAGCTGAGGGACATTTAACCATGGGAGAAAGTGTTACTATGGCCAAAGACACACTGAAACTTCCAGCATCGACTACTGAGGTTAATGTGGAACAGTCATGCTATATTGTCTTTCTGGAAGTCCATAGAATAAAAATAAGACAGAAAAAAATGGGCCGATGAGCTTCATTTAATGTAAATGTTAATTGCTAAAGGGATACAAACGTATTCCGGTGCTTAAGGAGTAGGGATTTCTGTCAAAGAGTTAGTCAGGGATTTCAACCCATCCATGTACATATTTCCACAGAGTCAACTCTGCTTTATATCTTCCAGGAAGTGTTCTGGTTTTCAGAAGAACTCACCTGGACTACTTTCTGCATGAAAGCATACATAAAGAAAAATGTACCAGCTGTTCTACTTGGTAAATTTAGTTTATAAATATCCTCTAAGTTGAATAAAAAGTTTTCTCATCTCAATTCAAATTGCTAAGTCTACAAACTTCCTGAATGGTTAACACACATGCACCCAGTGAAAGGTTTGCAATATACTTCTGTAAGAATTTTTATTTCTATAGAACACAGTCTCCTGAAGCAAAAAGCAACAAAAGAGAAAAAGCAGGAAATTCATGAATCTACTCCATATTCCCTCTCCTGAAATTTCTCTCCTACCACCCCTTCTACTTCCTCTCCCTCCCAACTTCGTGTAGGCCCCTTCTCTTTTACCGAATGAGTCCATTTAGTGCTGGCTGTATATATACATAAGTGTGGGGCCATCTATGGAGATCGGCTAGCTTCAGTATCCTCTAGGGATCACATTTCTGAAGAAAGCTGACGCTCTCTCATCCTTCGCTAAATAGAGGGACTTCATGAGTCCCTCCACCATCCACGCTGGGATCTGGACTGGCTTGATAGTGTGAAAGTCCTGTGCACGCAGCCCCAGTTTCTGTGAATTCATGTGTACAACATTGTTGCTGCCACATCTAGGAGATAATGCTTCACTGTAGACTTCCATTCCCTCCGCTTCTCAAAATCTTTCCACCCTCTTCTGGAATTATCGTTGAATCTTAGGGATGTGGCTGTATTGTTATAGATATTCAGTTTAGAGCTGGGCATTACACACTCGCAACTGTCTTTGCAGGCTGTCCAGTTAGAGGTCCCTATATTATTCACCATCTACTTCTGTGATGAAGACTGAGGATACACTAATCTCAGAGTATCAGATAAAAACTTAAGGAGTAGTTTATTATTATGCCCCTTTATCAGAATAATGGATCTATGTTTGGCCTATGGGTATTAGGTTCCATCCGATGGATCTTGGCTTTACATTCAAGCTGGAAGTGGTTGGTTATTCTCATAAAATTGATGACACTCTTGTACCAGTAGATGTATATTTGTAGACTAGTTATAATTGCAATATGTAGGTTTTACTTCAAGGGGATACTGTTGATGACTTCTCCCCTCGTAGTATGTATCGAACCCTTCAGCATATGAAAGTTGGTCAGGATGAAGCTTCCAGGTTGGTATTAGCTTGATTTCTCCATGTTCAATGACTCAAGTCTTTGGTAAGCTCAGCAATTGTGTCATAACACCAAGTTCTAGGAGGTAACTGAGAGCAATGTCAATAGCCTCTAATTCTGAGGGGGTGTTTGGGATATTATGGACCGACAAATAAAAAATAGTTAACCCATATTCAGCAATGGGCTTTTTGATACCTTATGGTGTCTGGGGAGGCATTGCTTCCCTCATTGTAGGGTAACACCAATGTGTGTGTGTGTGTGTGTGTGTGTGTGTGTGTGTGTTGAAGCTTCTATCATAGTAGGTGCCATAGGGCATTTTCTAAGATCTTAATTATGTGTCCCTAAACTCCTTCCTGTACCCTGCCCCTCTATCTCCACTCCAGTTAACTCTTTCATGCTTGACGTTCTGACTGGAGCAATTAGACATGCAAAGGAGACAAGGCAGACACAAACAGGAAAGGAAGAATTCAAAGTATTATTTGCAGACGATATGACTCTACACATATAAGACCCCAAAGACTCCACCAGAAAACTCCAACAGCTGCTAAACACATTGTATTTCTTCATTCGATAACTGTTTAGTTTCATGGCCCAAACATTTAGTTTTTTGTTTTCTTAGTGTTTAATTTTTTGAGTTATTTATATATCCCAGATACAAAACCTCTGCAAATATATAGTTAGTAAGGGCTTTTACTCCATCTTTTAGGCTTCATCTTCGCTCAAATTATGGTGTTCTTTCCTGTACAAGAGCATTTTTTTCTCGTTTCATTTGTCAGTTGTTGTTCTTAATGCTTGTGCTATTGGGTCCTGATCAAAAAGTCTTTTCTGTGCCTGTGAGTTAAGGCATGTTCTTACTTTCTTTTCTATCAGAGTCATGGTATCAGTCCTCTTGTTGAAATTCTTGATCCACTTTCACACACACACACATACACACACACACACACACACACATGCACACACGCTCACTCTGTGGAATATTATTTCTTTAACTAGGCAGAGATTGCTACATTTGTTTACTGCATTTGTTTTACTACATAAAGATGTGTTGCGTTTGTGTTAATTAAATAAAATTAACCTGGGCTCAGAGAGGCGGGGTTAGCAACTAGCTGGCAGGAAGAAGGGAGGAACCTAGCGTGGGTTCTTTAATTGGAGCTGTGTGGAAGGAGAGAGGTTTCCAGGAATTCCAGCAAAGAGAGAATATTAGCCAGTTGCTACTCTAACTCTCTGAGCTGGCAGACTTTCATCCTAGCTTTAATTTCAAGTTTTACTAGGATGATAGAGATTTATAGTTAAAGCTACCTTTTCTTGGCAGCAACAGAGCCATTGTCTGCAGAACAGAATCCCATCCCTCAGAGTTCCCCCTCCAGAATTCCCTGGGGAGCGGGCTGCCAGTTGTTTAAAGTGTAGCCACTGTGTTAAAGGTAAAATAGCATTTTGGTGTTCTACATTGGGTGCAAGTGCAGCTGACTGTTTTGGATTGCCAGTCCCCAAATCATGATACTGAGGCTTATTACCACAAGCTATGAATGCTTGTCTTATCTTACGCTTGTTCTACTAGCTCTTAGAACTTATTTTGACATGTTTCTCTTCATCTATGTTCTGCCTCGGGGTTTTCACCTTTTTTTCATTCTGCATGTCCTATTCTGTGTCTGGTTGTCTGACTGGTGGCTACCTAGTTGGCTAGCTCCTCTCTTTCTCCCTTCCTCTCTCTTTTCTGGATCCTAGAGTCCTCCACCTACTCATTCTTTCTTCCCATCAGCCCCTCCTCTCCATCTACTGCCTGGCTATTGGCAATTCAAGTTTTTATTAGACCAATCAGGTGTCTTAGGCAGGCAAGGTAAAGCAGCAACACATCTTTGCATACTTAAGCAAATGTAACCCACCTGTACACAGTTAGACACATGCAGCATACACAATGCAGCACACCTCTCCATAGTTAAAGCAATATTCTGCAGCAAATATATAAGGTTGTATTGTTGTGATTTACAGAAAGCACACTAGGTGGGGTGGGGGTGGTGCTAGGGAATAATACTTGATTTGATCTGCCTTGAGTTCAGTTCTATTTTCCTAGAATCCATTCTCTACTTCACTGAACATTGATTTCTTAAAAAAAGTTATTATTAGTGGTCACAAAGCAAAGATCAAACAATATATTTTTATCTACCCTGACACACTAAAATTGAGATTAGGCCAATTTAAGTGAGCAAAAAGTGGAAGTAAGGCTTTCTAGATGGGCATAGCTAATTAAAACCAGTAAGAACTATGTGAGCCCAGTGGAGTGCAGTTTAATAGGCTGTCCTGAGGTACAATAACTTCAAGTTTGTTTGAGAATATGTGTACCCTTTATTACTGTACTTCCGTGCCTAGATGCCTACTTACCCCGGCTCTGGCATGCTATTATAGCAAATGAGACTACCACTGTCCTATTGTGTTACTCTGTGGCACTAGTCAGAGGCCATGCTCTGGATTCTGTGTAGATCACGGAATAAACAGAAGTGACACAGGGGGCTTTGTGGTCTGTGTGGGAGCTACCACCTTGTATGAGACAGTGAACATTCATAGATTTAACAAAATTGATCTGAACAGGCTCTAATACGATTTGTATCAGGGGAACTGTATCTTCTTTTTGAAGGTCAGAGCTATGGCTTAGCAGATAAGGACACTTGCTTCAAGCCTCATGACATTGTTCAAAGTCCAGACCTCACATAAGGCAAAGTGAGAACTGACTCCCATTGAAACCACTCTCCTGACCTACACACACACATACACAACACACACACACACAAACACACAACACACACACACATGGCATGCCCTCACTGTTGCCCCTCCCCAATAGATGATGAGATGCAGTAGTTTTGAAAAAGTAGAATTTGGAAATGAAAGTTTTAGCTTAATGTAAATGTGGACTCACTTGTAAGAGGCGAGAGAGCTGCTCTGGGTTTTATCTGTCTTGCTTCAATGACAGCATCTACCACCCATCGGCACAATCAAGGCATCCACACAGTCAATATACAGACATGTCTTCCAAGAGATCCCTTTTCGTGGCCTTTTATCAGTTCCTATATGCCCACCCCTCTCTTCCTCCTCTCACATTGACAATACCGTCTGGACCATTCTCCCATTGTAGAAAATTATTACACCAAGACTATTCTACAAATAGAACGGCAGAGTGTAGTTTTATTGCCTGTTGAATATGGCAGTGCTTTGCTGGTTTTTATTGATGCGTAAGATTGCAAAGTATGAATGTCATGCCCATCTGGCAGCACATACATTAAAATTGGGATGATACAGAGATTAGTATGGCCCCTGCACAAAGTGTGAATGCCCTCCTAGTGGGAACACAGGCATTTCCAATCTGCAACTGTTATGAATGATGCTGGCATAAATGCCTGTGCATCATTTATCTGTGTAAATGCAAGGCTTAGCATTTCTGGTTTCATGGGAGTGGCATGTTCAGGTTTTTAGAAAAAATACCAAAATGTTTTCTGCAGTGGGTGGGCTGTTGTATACCGCCACTAGCAACGTCTGAGCAATGCAGTTTCTCCGTCTTCTCCAGCATTTGGCATAGTCAGCTGGCTTTTATTTTAGACATTCAGGTAGATGTGCAATGATGTCACATCGTTGATATTTGTGTGCTCTCAGGACAATGCTGAGCATCTTGTAGAGAGACAGAAGATCTTATTTATTTGCCTCCTGTATATTTTCTTCAGGGAAATTTTCCCCATCTTTTGCCCATATTCTAATTGAACTTTTAATTTTCATGTGTTTTTAGAGTTTTTAAAACAACTTAGAGGGAAATAGTTTTTTTTTTAACAGAACTTAGAGGCTAAAACATCTATCAGATTTGCGATTAGGAAATATTTCCTCCCGGACTCTAGTTTGTTCTCCCATTGTCTTAGCAGAATCCGGCCAGAATCTTTTTATTTTGATGTAGTATAATTTATCAATTCTTTTTTACATTGAATCATGTACTTACTGCCCAGTCTAACACTTGTTGCTTAGACCTAGATGCAGATCCATTGTTTAATTGTTTTTCTGAAAAAGTCATAGTTATGTTTTATGTGTATAAGTCATTGAGATCTTATTTATGTTTATATTTGTTTTATGTGTGTGCTATGTGGATGATGTATGGAAAAAGGTGTCTTGTTCACCATTATAGCTCTAATCAGTTTGCATAGCCAGAGGGCTATAAGTCTTTTTCTATATATTAGGGTCTTTGGCTCTAATCCCTACCCTTTGTTCAGAGGGCTATCTATATCTATGATCTTGCTAGGTGTGGTGGCAGACACCTTTAATCACAGAACTGGGGAGGCAGAAGCAGGTTGAACCCTGTGAGCTCCAGGCCAGCCAGGGAGGCATAGTGAGACCCTGTCTACATGTTAGCCCCTGCTATAGGTCTAATTCCCTTGAGCCGCAGTCTATTTATCCATTGCTCTTGGTAGAAGACTTAACTTACGTCTTATGCACATGTGATTGAAGTAATCACTACAGTGGCATCAAACCGCTATTCCTTGAGGCTTGTTTTGTATGGCATTTATTTGTGACAGACTGATCACGGTCAGAAACCCATTTGTAAAATAGCACGTGTGTTTACACTTGCCTATCTCAGCCTCATCATGAACCTCACATGACTCACTAGACTGCTTCTTTCCCAGCATGCAAATTCTAATTAAAGTAATAGAATGGTTTTTGTAGACGGGCATAGAACCCGCCACTGGACTAAGAGCCATGGACCATGTGCATTTTGAGAGTAAAACATGAGGTTTCTTTTTTACTTCTTAGATCAAATGAAAAATCAAGCAACAATGTTTCCCTATTCCTTGGGTTTTAAAGATCAAATTCTTCACGATTCAGCTAGATTTTCATTGAACTTCATCACAGTTCCCTCTGCAGCTGTGGCCTCAAAATACCATTTCTGCATTTATTTTAGCCTCGTGGAATAGCTGCTGAGAAACCACAGAGTCAATCAGACTCAAAATGCCCAAATCCTTCCTGCTTTGGAGTTTTCCATCTTCACATCAAAGCATTTCATGCCCGTCAGCAACTTTTTAATGCGTTTGCTCCCTGTGTGCACAGCTTCCTTTTAAAGACTCCTTGGCTGGCTTCTCTGATGAAGTTGTCAGCCTGCCAGGAAAACAGTGCAGCAGTTACAGAGGAGGCTCCAGGTCCTTTTTTAGGCGACACGAGTTTCAGATGATAGTTAACTTTGCTTTTTAAGAGACTACAGCTCTTCGCACCAGAAGCAAAGCTTGCAGCCTGTAAACTCCAAATGAATATAAAAGATTCAAATGAGACCATCATTTACAAAGAGCCAAAGACAATAGGAGTACAGACTGGATTCTATTAAAGAGAATGTCCCGTCCTTGATTCAGGAGGTAAATGGAATTCTGTCTCCTGATGCTGTACCTGTGTAGCAGGCTGAAAAGCCTGCAAATGATTTTTTTCTAAAATATTAGAAAAGTTACCTGATTTTCATAGTCCTTTCATTAATAGAAAATAAGAAATAACAGCATATGTAACAGTAGATTTGCAAAAGAATTCACATTTCCAAGGACAGTGTATTTTTAGAAAATTTTAATATTCATGAGTTATGGGAAAGTAAGGAGAGCCAACACATCCCTTTCTTTGATCTAAATGTTCAACTCTTGTGCAGAGCCAGGCTTCGTAATCAAACCATCATTACTTTTAAAAGTGGGTGGCACTCACAAAATGCTTTGAACCTTACAGTTACAAAACGGTAAGCTGAGGATCTATATTTTTATTGATATGTCTTCTTTTGTTGGGGTTTTTGGTATACAGTAGGGTTTGGAAGTTACTATTTCCTTCTCCTCTAATCAAGCCACGGTACCACCAGTCCTTAACTTAAAATGGCTTACCCTGAAAAGCAATAAACATTCACTAAATTTATTGAAAACTATGCAACTGTCCAGCAAAGTTTCCCTGCCCCTAGGATAGGAATATACTGTAACCCACTCTATCCTGCTGGATAAAAGCAACAAGCTGTAGCTCCCCACTAACTCAAGGTTCTTATGGGCTAAGAAACACATACTCAAGCACTGTTTCACAGGGATACACAACAGGTTAATCTGTCAACACATTTTCTATTTTTGATGTGTGCATCAGAATAATATTATAACCCAGAGGCTGTATTTCAATACTGAAGAGTGGGACTCAATGAAATTTGGCTTGCATATGTGATTTCACCAGTCCTAAAGCACTTTACCATGGTTCAAAGCCATAGCTCCACATCTGTGAATAAATGCTGAAAAAATCACAGATAGCTGCTAGTAGCAGAGGAAGACGGGATGTGCAGGGTGTGCAGAAGGCCGATGACAGTGGCTTCAGAGTGGCTGCCGATTAGCCAGACAGGTGCGCGGCTTTCCACTGATTAGTGTAAAGCTTCATGGAAAGGCAGCTTTCTTTAGCTGTGAGCTTTGCGCTGTGCTATTGGAACTGCACGTCTCTTCTGTTCTGCCCCTCTTTTAGGACCCCCCATGTGTCACTCTTCATGCTGTTGGTTGTTGACAGAAGTGAGACTTGGGGAAATACCCCCAACATGAACTTCATATTAAGTAGATGTCATTCCAGCAATAAGCAATAGTCACAGATAGTGCCACAGTAAAATAAATGTTGATTTCAAAGTTGATTATTTTCAGTTAGCATACAAATTCAGATGCGTCCTTATGGCATTTTCATACATCATTAGTTTTATGTTTACTTTCCCCAACCTTCTCAACCCCCATCTCTGTTCTTCAGAGAGGAGGGAGAATGGGAACTTCCCATTGTGAGTGAAATACACGGTTGTCATGATTTCATGTGTTAGAAACAACGTGTCAGGAAAACGCCAAGCTCACTGCACAGCACTTGATTAGAAATTTTCACTTAAAATCATTATCCACTTATTTTTAATGAGAGGTTTTATTTGGACACACTAACAATAGTTGGTTTAAACAAGGTTAGAATACAGTCTTAGCTGTAACACAGGCAGGTTAGACAATGTGAGTTCACTCAGAACACACAAAGAGACAGCATCCTTCAGGCTAACACAATTCCCGTAAAATCTACATCAAGAAACAGGAAAGCTGTATTTCAAGGAAATTGTCTGTAAACTATGAATACAGATTATCTCTATGCGAAACTCAGCATTTAAGTGAAGCTTCTGATTGGAAGATGGCAGGAGATTAAGGTTGGTGATCAAGTTCTAGAAAGTGAGACTTTGAGTTTGTAACAACTCCAAGACATCTAATTTCATGTACAGCCTTTGCCTCACACAGGAACCCACAGACACAACAAGCTACTACTTGTGGGTCTGTTGCTTCTTTAAGCATTACCATGAGTCCCGTATTTCCACATCCATGGAATATTATTCTTGTCCACAGGATGAGTAGCAGATCTTTCTGAAGTGATTTCTAAAGGTGCCCTTCCCTCTGCTAGGGATCCAGCAAAGATTACCTGTTGTAAGAGACCATGTGGGTTACTATTGCCTGGTCATGTAGGTCCTTTATGACAATGGTCTTTGTTCACATCCCTGATATTTTATCATGATATTTTTTTTACTTTATGGAAAAATACTAATCATAGTTTTTAGCCTTCCTTAATAGGTTACAATAAACTTAACTTTCTTGGGGGGAAGGAAATCAAAACATAATTAACACTAAGACTTATGAGACACTTTTTTTTTGGATTCTTTTTTTTCTTTTTTTTATTTATTTAATTATTAAAGATTTCTGTCTCTTCCCCGCCACCGCCTCCCATTTTCCTCCCCCTCCCCCAATTAATTCCCCCCCCCCTCAGCCCGAAAAGCAATCAGGGTTCCCTGTCCTGTGGGAAGTCCAAGGAACCCCCACCTCCATCCAGGTCTAGTAAGTTGAGCATCCAAACTGCCTAGGCTCCCACAAAGCCAGTGCGTGCAGTAGGATCAAAAATCCATTGCCATTGTTCTTGAGTTCTCAGTAGTCCTCATTGTCCGCTATGTTCAGAGAGTCCGGTTTTATCCCAGGCTTTTCCAGACCCAGGCCAGCTGGTCTTGGTGAGTTCCCAGTAGAACATCCCCATTGTCTCAGTGTGTGGGTGCACCCCTCGCAGTCCTGAGTTCCTTGCTCGTGCTCCCTCTCCTTCTGCTCCTGATTTGGACCTTGAGATTTCAGTCCTGTACTCCAATATGGGTCTCTGTCTCTGTCTCCTTTCATCACTTGCTGAAGGTTAATATTCAGGAGGATGCCTATGTGTTTTTCTTTGGTATACAACAGAAAGAATTATCCTCTCTCCATCGAGAGGCAGTCTGGCATTCTTCATGGCAGTGTGATCTCTCGTAGTCCTTCATGTTGTTTTGAATTATGAGAACTTGACCTATATTCACCATTGACTCTAGGGTGACTCATGCGGATTACTCTGTATGTGATTAGCTGGGACCTCATGGTGCATTTTTCTGCAACTTCTTCAACAACTGTAATTAATCAGAATTTTGGCAGTAGTCTCTCCACCAAGGCCATGTTTTAGTGAATGACATTTCTTTGTGTTAAGTCTCTGAGCCCCAAGGCTATTGAGATTTCAGAGTTGGATTTCTGGTCATTCTTCAAAGCTTTCTCTTTGGGCTAAAAACAATGTGACTGTCCAGTATCTATAATGGGGTCTAGGAGTTAATTTGCATTTAGACAGCAACTGACAACATTGAACCAACTGAGCATGGCACACGTTTTTTGGAGAAATTTTCTGTAGGTTTTACTTAAATGAAGGGTTGAAAGATCTGTGATATGGTTGAGTCATTGAGAATGAGTAACATCATTGATGTGGACTGCTGGGCCTGAGTTTCTCAGAATAGATAAAATGGGAGATCAATGGCCAAAGGATGGAAAATAAAAGAGGGTTTGTTATCTGTTTTATTGTCCTGCTTCTGAGTTTTGAAGAGTCAAAAAATCCTGCTTTTCTTTACTAATGTCTATGACCTCTGTATTAGGTGTGATCAGATTGAGAGATATTTGACATAAAAAACCATTCCAACCTTTTCCTTCCTGATCTGACTTTATCTCTGTCTGGCAGCAAGTCACAATTTTATTCTTTTCTTTTTTTTCTTTTTCATTTTTATCTCTTGGTGTCTATTTTCTCTCCTCTCATGCAGTTGTAAATAATTTTTTCAAGGTCTCTAAATATTGTCAGGATACTCCTTGCTTTTTCTAACATTTCTTAAAGAAATGCATCACAAAAGAGAAGGATAAATCAGTTCTGTGACCTGGAGTCTTTGGGTTACTGTATAAGTCATAAGACCTATGGGGTAGGTCTAGAGAAAAAAGCCCTACAGATACAGATCTCATTGGGGGTAAAAATTATTCAATGGTGACTAGAAGTAAAACAATGCATGAATTCCCCAGGGCTATGGGGGAAAGACATGGTCGAAGTCCATGGAAATGTTTAGGTAAATAGTAGAAAAACACAGATCCAAACTTGGGATACATGATGGAGGAAGGTCATTGGTTAATTAATAAAGAAACTGCATGGTTAAACATGGGTGGGTGGAGTAAACAGAGCAGAGTGCTGGGAGGAAGAGGAAGTGAGCTCAGACGCCATTTCCTCTCCTCTCCAGGGCAGACGCTATGAAGCTCCGACCCAGGATGGATGTAGGCTAGAATCTTCCTGGTAAGCACACCTCGGTGCTACACACATTAATAGAAATGGGCCAGGCAGTGTTTAAATGAATACAGTTTGTGTGTTGTTATTTCGGGGCATAAGCTAGCCAGGTGGCTGGGAGCAGGGCTGCAGGGATGCAACCCACAGCTCCTACTACAGGTAGAGAAGCAGGAATAGCTCAAGCAGAATAAATCCTGTAGAACTGGTGTCTTGTATATTTCCATATTCTTAATTTGGACAAATTGTTTCAGCACAATGTTTGAATTTATAAATCCATAGTCCTTACCCAGTCATGCTGATTATCAAATTCATTACTTTTGCTGTTTATTATTTTTGTGTTGGAGGCTATACTCATGGTTCTAAATTCAGTTGGATGTCTGTTTCCTTAGAAAAAGTTCTATAGTAAATATTCCTTAATAGAGTTATAATGTACTTCTAAGGATAGGGGGAGTGCTTAAACTAAAGGCAGAAAACCCTGCACACGACTGAGCCATTGAGATAGGGCAGGGTTCATCTGAATTGGCTATTGAGATTGGACCAGCTCCTCATTTCACAGAGGGCCAAGCTAAGGTTCAGAGTCTTAATAAAAAGTAAGGCTTGGACTTAGTTCAGACTGATCTGACTCCATTGATCAGGCATTTTGCTGATTTAAGTATTTATAGTTCTAAGTCTGTTGTTGGAAACTATGGTTTCCGGGCAAGATACCTGGTTTTCCACATCAGTTCCAGGGAGGTTTGAGGATATGTCACATGAAAGAAAAAGAGTTGTAATTTTCAGGTCAAATGTTGTAAAACCAAGAAATCATCAGATTTTCAACTCACATACCTTAACTGAAGTGACATGTCCAGTCAGGGTCACTTCTCCTCTAGGGGCGAGCGATGGAACTTTTCATTGCCTATTTATAATCAAATCTCTTTCACCTAAATAGTTTTTGAGGAATTGGCTGGGTACAGGACATTATAACGAGCTATAAATGGTTTCAGACTTCAAGGGAAAGACTAAAAATACAAAATAATAGCCAGTGAAGCCCACCAAATCAAGGCACAAACCATACTCAAAGATGCATTGTAATTTGGCTCATTTTCCTATCTTATTTTCCTTTACAAAGGGAAAATGAAGTCAAGTAAACTATGTAAGTAGCTGTGATACTTGAATGCTCATAACAGATTCATTTAGTAAGTGGCCTACTACATGTATATATGTAGCATGATTAATAAAAACTCAGAGACAGATATTGGGGCTCAATCTGAATGTCAGAAAAGCGAAATAGGCAGCCACTGGCTCTTACCTCTACCTCAGACTGAAATAGTGATTTTGCCTCCAGGAATATAAGACTAAAACTGTGTCTCAGAGCTGTCTCCTCCCATTTTACATTCCTCTCTAGGGCTGGGATTAAAGGAATGCACCAGTACTGCCATGTTTCTATAGTGAACTAGTGTGGCTACTGGGATTAAAGGTGTGTGTCACCACTGCCTGGTCTGTAAGGCTGGCCAGTGGGGCTGTTTTACTTTCTGATCTTCAGGCAAGCTTTATTTATTAAAATACAAATGAAATATCACTGTAGTCGGGTGGTGGTGGTTCATGCCTTTAATCCCAACACTCGAAAGGCTGAGGCAAGAGGATCTCTATGAGTTTGAGGCTAGTCTGATCTACAAGAGCTATTTCCAGGACAGGTTCCAAAGTTACAGAGAAACCCTGTCTCAAAAAAAAAAAAAACCCAAAAAACACTGCATATATATATTTACATTGCTAGTCTGAGTGGTGTTGGAGATGGTGAGAGAAAAACCTTTCTGAACAAAGTAAGCTTTGAATTGAGTTTAAAACGTGAGGACCAGGGAAGAAGAAAGAGATGCCCTACATGTGGAATAGAACGGGTAAGGGAGTCTAGCCTTAGGATTGGGTCTCTTTGTTGTTTCTGGGATGCAAAGGAGGTGCGAGGCTGGGGAAAAGACATAATGGCAGTGAGGTCATCTAAAGGTGCAGGTCCAGATATGATAAAGCACTTTTGTGTACCTGTGTGTACCTGTGAGTTGACAGGCAGGCACTGGAACAGCTCAAGAGGACTTTGGTCTACCCTACATTTCCCCTCCAAACTGGGGGCTTCAAGATAGCTCTGCTCACACCCAGCCACCCCAGGCTACATGCAACTTGTTTCCCACAACTGACTTCCAAAAAATGTAGAATCTTGCTAAAACTCCCACTGCCAAGTTATTTTCTGTTCTCTTTGCCATGATATTTATTTTGAAACCCCCACTTCAGCAGGATCTACATGGGCCAGCACTCAGGGGCCCTAAGTCTTGTGGGTCTCCTCATGTACAGCAATGCCATATCAGTGTTTGAGCTTCATTACAGCATTGAGGGCTCCTTTAGCTGACCTTTTGGGTTTTGTTATATTATTTTGTATATTTATACTACTAGATTGCACTGAGCATAGGGACGGAATCTTCACCTATTAATTTTATCAATTCTATTTTAGAATCTGCCATGGGCTCAGTCTAGTACAAAAACGATTAATGTGATATACTAGAGATAAACAATTACCATACTGTATATTAAATACTGTGGCCCCTTCCTGAATACGTGCTTAATGTAGCAGGAAACTTGCAATATCAGTACCCATCCATCTTGCCACCATTCCCAGTCTCTTCCTATATAATACCAGGGCTTTGTCGAAGTGATCAGAGTATGTATTGAAAGCAGTGGTATAACGTTGCTGAGGTTAGGTTGTAAGGGAATATGGCAAGTGTCTGGGGCTTTTTCTGGGCTCACTCTCTCTGGAGAAGAAAAGCTGCCATGCTGGAAGAATATTAGTGAGGGCATGGAGAAAGGTATAGAACAAAAGACAGCAATAGCCACCTCAAGGGAGAAACTGCATCATAACTACATAGCCAAATTGCTTCTAGATCCTTAAAGCAGGTAGTGAGACAATGGGCATTGCTTTAGGGCCTCAGTTTGGGGGTAAATAACCTAGCCAATAACGTTCTAGCTCTATTGAATTGGGAGGGCTGTAGAAAAAAACAGTTGTATACTCTTAAAAAAACAGGAAATCCCAATCATATTTCTAGTAAAAAATGGGTATTTTGGAATTTTGCTTTGGCGCAATGATAAGCGTGAATCTAGGTCACATATTAGATCACTTACATTTAAAATGAGTCTCCCCCCCCCACCCCCCAAATAATGGCGGTACAAGAGGGCTCTGACTTTTCTTCTAAGCAATGAGTTTGTGCTCTCTCAGTGTTTGCTCACTGGCAGAGAATTTCCTCTGCATTAAATCATGCTTTCTTGACACCAGTGAAGAAATGTAATGATTTATACCCTGCATGACTTGAGGGTTAAATGAGTCAATGTGCTCAACAAAACATTTACAAGCTGTAAGTCACCATTGAAACAGCTTTGCAAGCTGTGACGGTTTTCGCTCAACAGGCTTCACTGCCATCAGCAGCGGGGGACAGCCCAGTGCAGTGATTGTTTCTGGGGCTTTTTCTTTTGGGGGCTCTTCTTGTTCATTCTGTCCTTTTTGGTCTCTGATCCTACATATTCAGTTTGCGTTCTAGAGGAGAGCCATTGAGTCCAGTTTATACCTCTCCAACGTGTGAGCCTATTATATTAATATTCTTTACAAAACTGGAATATCCGGTTTTTGTAGTGAAGGAAAGGTATCTATATAATGCTTAAAAACAAATACAATAAATTGTCCATGGAATAGACTCCAGCTATTAAAAGTGAACAGTGTCTGTGTTAAATTTTGAGTCCGGGTCATTGCAAACACAGTTTCAAGATGCTTAGCAATTTTATTCAATGATGGACTACAAATAAGATAGTGGGTTCATAGAAATATGACCCAATGATGCCCCAGCCAGCTTACTTTGTGTAGCTACATACTTGAGAGCTTACTAGATGTCATCACCCAACAGCAAATTTCTTAAACCATGACTCCTCTTCAGTTAATTACAAATAGTTACGTAGTGCTTAACAATATACGTCATTAATACTCAAATGCACAGTATCTTTTGCAGAACATCTTTTCTTGTAACTGAATAATGGCTTGCTTTTATCTCTCAGGAGCACTACATTTTTTCAAGAGGTTTGGATCCTTCAAACTGTAATAAATTTGTTCACCTGTGATGTTTTGTTTTGATTGCTGACACAACACAATGTTAAATGAGATTGTCTAGTCAGCTAGGCCTCTTGGGAATTGTCTTGACTTCACTGGCTGATCTGCGACAAACCTGAAAGTTCCCTGGGTTTGGGTCCCAGACTGTGAGACACAATAGGAAGTGAACTGAGTGGAAAGTATTCATTTTCTCTTGCTCTTGACCGTTGGCATGACCAGCTGCTTCAAGTCTCTGCCTCGAGTTCCCTGGAACGATGAACTGTATGTTGGAATGCTGAGCTACAGGTAAATCCTTTCTCCTCTAAGTTTGTTTCTGCCAGGTATTTTTGTCACCGTGGCAGAAATGAAATCAGAACACTATATTTTCTTTTATTTCCTAAAAGGATTGGAAAGTCTATTCAGAGGCTTATATCTCTTTTAAGGCAAGTTATTGCTGAATTGCCATAGTAGATCCCCTGGGAGCTCCAGTCTTATTTCTTCGGCACCCAGCCTTTGATGCTGAAGGAAGGGCGCTAGGAGAAAATCCTCATGTCTCTGTTGACAGCCTCGGCGTTGCCGTGTCTGGTTCCTAAATGTATTCTAACAGGCTCTTCCTCTGTTCTCTAACAAGCCATCCCAATATCACTTGCCAAATATGTGTTCTTAAATAACTGTCTCAGCATATGCTTTTAGGGGGCGGGGGGGGGAGGAAAAATATATGCAAAATATTTTTCAAATTTTCTAAAAATATTTTCAACAAGTTTCAAATTATGCATTAGAATGATCTTTCATCAGTGACATTTCCATGGGATGCCTGGATGCCACTTCAGGAAACTGTGCACATAAGCCAGAACACCATCAGGACCACATTTGTAACAGACAACAGTCGGCATTACAGCAAAGTAAAAGACTTAAAGCCTTTTCAGAAGAAATAAAGAAAGTAACTATTACAAGGATGGCTACATCTTGTTACATAAGAGGCAAAACCTTTCCCAGGTGCTCTGTGTAAGCCGTATACAACTCCCTAACTTCCCTTTCCATAGGTCTTGACATAGGAAACACAGTTAGAGAAATATTGAGGGTAAAGGGATGTATAGCAGCCAGAGAACCAGTCCCACAATTAGAGAGACAAGGACAAAAACCCTTGCTGCTTACTGACTTGCTCCTCGTGGCTTGTTCAGCCTGCTTTCTTGTGAACCCAGGACCACCAGCCCAGCCATGGCACTACTGTTTCCCATTGATCACTAATTAAGAAAATGCCCTACAGCTTCACTTACAGATTGATTTTATGGAGGCATTTTCTCAGTTGAGGCTCCCCTTTCTCTGATGACTCAAGTTTGTATCAAGTTGTTATAAAATTAACCAATGCAACCAGCCCCTTATCAACTTGACTTACAAGAACACCACTTTTCGATTAGAATCTTTTCTCATTTATCCCCAAGATGGTCTGTTAATATTAATATCACAATATAAAGCATAAATAACTTTAAATGTTCAGCAGTCCTTACAAATTCAAAGACATTAAAAGATCAGTCTCTTTAAAATACTCAATCTCTTTAAAAATCAAAAATATCTCTTAAAAATTCCAAGTCTCGCAACTGTGGGCTCCTGTATAAATCAAAATTACGTTAAATGCTTTCTAAGAACCAGGGCACAGTTACAGTCTGAACAAAGCCAAACCAAACACCAACAGTGTAAGCAACTCCCTGTCCAGTTGTCTGGGATTCACTGTGATCTTCTGTGCTCTTCAAGAGATTTGGGTCACTTCTCCAGTCCTGCCCTCTGCAGCGCACACAGCTTGTCCCTCAGGCTCTGGCTGCCTCCACTCCACTGCTGCTGCTGTTCGTGGTGATCATTCCATGGCACTGGTATCTCCAAAACTGATAGAGTTTCTTGCTGCAAATGGGCTGAGGTTTCAGTAATAGCCTCTTTCGGACTCTTTCCTGGGACTCCCGCCCTGCCTCAAAGTGCCAAGTCTTAGCCAAGCGCCAAGACGCTTTCCCACCTTGAAAACCAGCACGACTTGGTGACTCTAAACTACCAAGTTCAGCAGTTAGCACAAGGTCCAACCTGGGCCTTGTCTAGAACACAGCTTGTGTGTGATGATCCACAGGAAAAACTTTCCAGAAGACTTCAAATGGTGAGTCTTCTTACTGGTGCTCTGAAACGGGAAGTCACCAAGGATGAATTCCTGAGAGTTAGGGTCCCACAAGAGAAGCCAGCTCACTACATAATTTCCTGAGCTGGAAGGTCCGCTCTGCTTTTTTCCCTGCTACCCACAGACCCCCCTCTCAGCACCTGGTATCCCTGCTTCCACTTTTAATACACACCCCACTTGCCGTTGGCAGTTATTTTGTTGATCCTTGTCAAACATAATTCCAGGGATTTCTTTTGGGATGTTGTCAAACTCTTGTATCTTTGTGTGGTGTCAATGGTGACGTCAACAATTCTGCAGCTCCCTTTCCTGCCTTCTCTCTTTCCCAGCACTTCACCCAACACTGACCCCACGTCTGCTGCAAACACAAATCTGAGACTAAAATTTTCTGTGTATCTGTGTGAATATGGGAATTATCTATCAGGGATTCCATAGTTCTTAATATAGCAACCAAGACAGAAGAAGAACTGAATAACTACATTTCAGAGATAGAAGGATGCTTCTCAAGTTAGAGCCAAAGTGCTTCCCTCCATCCTGATCTGTTTTCACTGGGAACATCTGTTCCCCAACCCATTTATATGGGAGATTATATACACTGAGGGTATAATTAAGTCACCCACAGCCTTCTCCTCTTTGGGCCAAGCAGCATCGTTTCCATGATCCCTTCCTCTTAAGCCTGGGTTTCCAACTCTTTAATCATCTCCGCTCTCTTCTACATCCAAATGTCCCACTTCTTTTAAACTGTGGAGACCCGAATGGAAATCTATCATAATGATGCCGTAAAAGTTTGGCAAATCTCAGAAGGAACCATCTGTTTGGTCCTTTCTCATTATCTTTTCCCTGCTTTTTCATTAAGAGATTCTCAAGAAAAGCTGTAAAATTTGTTTTTTTTTTTTAAATCAATTCAATAACTCCCCTTCCAGCCTGCCTAATTATTTATGCACATAAACGATTCCCGAATGGAAATGGGTTCCAAAGCGGAAGGTTTGTGCAGGACAAATGGAAGCTTTTACGCTATTGTAAATGGGCTGCATTCCGCGTAGGACCCAGAGCCTGGCTCCAGTCTGCTTTGTTGGTTGTCACTGTGCATGCACACGACAATTGCTGGGCATTGCAATTCCTCCTCTTTGAGAACATTTTCAAGTTAAAAACATTTTTTGTTATCTTTAATCGAATCTTTCCCATGCTCTTCGTATGCAACCATGAAGAATCTACAAATAGCAATAATAAGCAACACTTGTTATGTGTCAGAGGAAGTATTTTACCTGTGTGCTAACTTCTTCTCTATAGCAACCCAGTGAATGAAGGTCCATCCGCATCGATAATTTTCAGATGAAGAAAACAATCAACAGAAACTAAAGACTTAGCTTAAGAGACACTCAGCAAATGCACGTCGATCTGGGATTCAAAGCTCAGGACCATCCACGTTGACTGTGTTCTCATAGAAACTTGCTGCATCTTTGTCTGAACTTTGTGCCCAACGTTTTGCTTTATGAGCAAGTGGGAAATCTTTTGATTTGATTTTTTTTTTTCAGTGAAGGTTGAATTTCCTTTATCTAAAATGCTTGGGATCTAAAGTGTAGCCCAAAGCTACAGAGAAACCCTGTCTCGAAAAACAAAAACAAACAAACAAACAAAAAATTGTGTGCATGCGCACGCACATGGTGTGGATGCTGCTTTCCTAATCAGAATTAGAAGTCTTGGGCCGGCAACGGTGGTGGTTTGGTAAGAATGGCTCCCATAGGGTCACAGCTTTGAAACGTTAGTCATCAGGAAGTGGCACAATGTAAAGATTAGAAGGATTGGACGGGTGGCCTTGCTGGAAGAAGAGTCTCACTGGGGAGGGGTTTAAGGTTTCAGAACCCATGCCAAGCCCAGAGTTTGTCTCCCTCTCTGCCTATGGACCAGGATGTAGCTCTCAGTGACTGCATTAGTGCCTGCATACATGCGTCCATGCGCCCTCCCATGATGATAATGGACCCACCTCTGAAACTGTAAACCAGCCCCAATTACATGTTTCCTTTATAAGAGCTGCCTTGGTCATGGTGTCTCATTATGGGAATAGAATGATGATTAAGACAGAACCCAAGACTAAACACAAAATTAATTTATGTTTCATGTTTTATTAACATCTCATTTTCATAGCCTAAGGCTAATGTTACAAAGAAACTTTAAGGAATTTGTGACTAGGACAATTTTGTAGACTTCTCCACTTGTATCATCTTAACAATGCCAAACCTGCATTAAAATTATACCCAAATGCCCAGGTTAACTTGACTGAAGAAACACTCAGGGCTCTTCCATAGCTGATATATATCAGTGAATTTAACTTTCCATGTGCATTGCAAATGTAACTTCCGGAAGTCCTATAAGATCCCCCCAAACAACTGTGAAACACGCTCTGTACTACCTACACAGATGCAAGAGCATTGTTTTCTTTTCCCGCAGAGTGCAACCCCCTCTCCCCCAACTTAGGCTTCCCAGACTGCTCTCCTGTTACATGAGCTTTTGTGGGAACTTTCCTGCCCTCTCAGGGGTTGCTGGAGAATGTCCCATCCCGTGAGAACCAGCTGAGCTGCTAATTGCTGATGTGCAGATGCCACAGCTTCTGCTGTTTGGGTTGTTTTTTCGACATTTTACTTAATGCTTTCAATGTTGAGAAAAGGTAACATCATAGTTTAGCAAAAGTATTGTGCTTGCCTGTTGTCTGTCTACAGATAGATACTGTCTGTCTCTTTTTATCAAGAGCCGCCAGTGTGACAGATACTGTTGACAAGATATAAGTGAAGAATATCCAGATGCTCATTGTTACACTGTCTCAACCTCTCCATAGGTCTTAAAAATGTTTAAAATAAAAGTGTTAGGGATGAATGAAAAGAGCAAAATAAATAAACAAAATTCTCATTATTTCACCATTACCTCCTTTTTCATGGAAATTATTAGTTCTAGGAACCCTCACTCACATGTTTTACATAATATACTATGTATTATTTTATTTTAACATTTTTATATGTAGAAATGAAGCTTTGAAAAATGTATTCACTGGTCATACAGTCACTGGGCCAAGGATGGGGTTGTTCTTATGCGTGTGAAGAACCGAGACAGGAGACAGGGGCTAGAACAGGAAGGGGAATTACTAGTACTAGTGAGGGGGCCAGGGAAGATCGACTCAACCGGAAGGGAAGCTAATGCAAACAACTTCCTGTCACAAATGGAGGAAAACTCGCTGCTCATATGTCGGACAGGATAACACCCATAAAACGACTTTTCTAGAAAATTTTGAAGTAAGGTTTAGGATTTTTCAGGCAAGCTAAGGAGATGTGGAGATTCTGTCATACCTGCTGATTACCGGGGATTATTCAAGACAGAAATATTTTGACTTGTAATTTCATAACCGAAAATGAGGAAGAACTTGTATAATTGATTTATCAGCAGAAAAATATTGCTACTCTTGGGACTGGGATCAGACTTCTGAGTGTGGTTTTTAGTCTTGTGCCATCACAGCTCACGTGCTGCTGAGGATGGAGGAGGAAGAGGACCTAGAGATACTGCTGAGGATGGTGCGGGGAGAAGACCTGCAGATACTCCTGAGGATGGGGGAGGAAGAGGACCTAGAGATACTGCTGAGGATGGTGCGGGGAGAAGACCTGCAGATACTCCTGAGGATGGGGGAGGAAGAGGACCTAGAGATACTGCTGAGGATGGTGCGGAGAGAAGACCTGCAGATACTCCTGAGGATGGGGGAGGAAGAGGACCTAGAGATACTGCTGAGGATGGTGGGGGGAGAAGACCTGCAGATACTCCTGAGGATGGGGGAGGAAGAGGACCTAGAGATACTGCTGAGGATGGGAGAGAAACCACTGAAGAACTGGGAGGGAGAGAGGACCTTAAAGATGAGCATCTTCAGGACCAGGTTGGGAATCCACTAAAATTTATTGGTTCTAGCAGTCCATTAAAACATTTCAATCCCCCAAGTGAAGCTGTGGAAAAATTGGGAACTCATGTTTCTCTCTTGAATGTGGAAACTTTAATCTCTAAGATGGCAGAAGGGAAGGAATTGGCGAAATGAAGCGCAGGCCATGGTTAATGATGGCTAATCTGCATTTACCAGCATTTCTCTTTAAGAAAATGTAGGAGACTGTAAGCAAGAGGATGGGGGTTGTGATAAAACTGCCATTAATTTTTATATCAAAAGAGGAGGAAAAACAAGGCTGTTTTAAACGTCCCACAGATAGAGGAACGTCATTCAGACTGTACTTCATACATTATTACAATAAGTATTTAACAGGCTCTTTATACAATCTATGCCTATAGGAGAGAACAATAAAAAGTCTACTGACCAGTTCCTGATATAGAAATACCAAGACATTGGGAAACAGCTCTGGACATCAGAGCTGCTGCCATTTGTTGGGAACTTTCCGTGATCTGAGCTTTGTTTCAAGGCAATCTACACACTGCTTTCGTTGAGATTCTCCACCAGATCTGTGAAGCATCACTGTTCTCATAGCAGGAGAGAAAGCTTAGGGGGCAGAGACAGAGATGGGGAGAGAGACAGAGAGAGACAGAGACAGAGAGAGACAGACAGAGAGACAGGGAGAGAGAGGAGAGAGAGACAGAGAAAGAGGAAGAGAGAGAGAAGAGACAGACAGACAGAGAGAGACAGAGAGAGACAGAGAGAGACAGAGACAGAGAGAGACACAGAGAGAGATAGAGAGAGACAGACAGAGAGACAGAGAGAGACACAGAGAGACAGACACAGAGAGAGACAGAGGAAGAGAGAAAGAGACAGAGAGAGGAGAGAGACAGACACAGAGAGAGACAGAGAGACAGAGACAGAGAGAGACAGAGAGAGAGACAGAGAGAGAGGTGTTAAAATATTAGCACACATTTTCTCTGATAGCTATGTCACTGTCTTCCTTAGATGGCATCTGTAGTTTGATCAGGAAGAGGAGATCTTTGGAAGACTTGTGAAGTGGAGGCCGAATAAGAGGTTTTAAGATGACGCCATGGGAAAGAGCAGAAAAGAAGGAAGCTCTAACCCAGTGGTTCCCAACCTTCCTAATGCTTTGACCCTTCAGTACACTTCCTCAGGTGGTGGTGACCCCAAACATAACATTATTTTGTTGCTACTTCCTAACTGTAGTTTTGCTATTGTCATGGATCATAATGTAAACACCTGATATCTGAAATGCACTTCCCCCGAGGCGTTGTGACCCCCACATCAAGAACCACTCAACCTTCATAAGGCTGAACAAGGTGTTTAGTGTGTGGTCATTCTAACGAGAAACAAGGGATGTATCTTAGGATGAATAAAAATTGGTTAAATAGAGTCATTTTTTTTTCCTTAGAACTGTGTGGGTTCTTAAATTTTTAAGTATTGCAAGGAAGCACCCCTAACTGAGATCCGCAAGATGGACTAGGCAAATCCCAGGAACACATGAGGGGTGGAGACATGGTCACTAAAACACCTCAAATAGTATAGATCTTTGTGTCCCCCTTTGACTCATTATACAAGATAGATGAAGGTGTTTAAAGTTTAGGAACTTCAGAGGATTGTGATATTTATAGCCCTTACAGTTGTCTGCTTGTCCCTTACTTTTCTACTTGGAAGTTGTATCTATTGAGGCGGTGCATACTGGGACTGGTTGACGGAGACATGGCTACCTATTTTTTTTTTTACATCGTCTCAAGTATGAAGTACACCATAGTAGGTGAGTCAACACTCGGTTTGAATTTGGAGCATCATCTTAACAGAAAGTTTCCCTTTTCTCTCATGACACAAGATTACAAAGTATTCTGGAGACCCTTGAATGGTTCTAAAGGAAAAAGAAAAAGGGAAACTCTTAAACATTCAGAATTCTTTCAGTTGTTTTGTTTTTTTTTTTTTTTAAATTTATTTATTTATTAAGGATTTCTGCTTCGTCCCCACAACCGCTTCCCATTTCCCTCCCCCTCCCCCGAACAATTCCCCCTCCCTCATCTGCTCGAAGAGCAATCAGGGTTCCCTGACCTGTGGGAAGCCCAAGGACTGCCCACCTCTATCCAGGTCTCGTAAGGTGAGCATCCAAACTGCCTAGGCTCCCACAAAGCCAGTACGTGCAGTAGGATCAAAAACCCACTGCAATTGTTCTTGAATTCTCAGTATTCCTCATTGTCCGCTATGTTCAGCTAGTCCGGATTTATCCCATGTTTTTTCAGACCTAGGCCAGCTGGCCTTGGTGAGATCCCAATATTTTGAAGCGGAGAGTTCCCACTACATAGCGGAGCTGTAGATAAGTCATTCGAGTCAAGCATTTAACTTTAGAGCCACAGATAGAGACCAAGTGCAGAGCTGCAGTTCAATGCCACTATTCTTAGGGTATCTTAACGCATCGAATAGTGTAGAGGCCTCTTCTGTCAAAGCTATAACTCGGAAATTATTAAATCATGTCAGTTTACATTTTAAAGATGGCTAGTATGTGAATCAAACTCTTTCCTTTGTAATGGTTAGAAAATTACATTTTAAAAAGACACATGTATTTTGTAATTTATATAAAAAATGAGAAGAAAGCCTTTCTACTTTTCTAAAAGTCGAAAACAAAGAACCATGTTTACCCTTCTCTACAGGGGCACATGGCAAAGGGAGGCAATGTCACCCTCCAAAGACAATAAACATGTATTTCCTAGATGGCTGTGTGTGTGTCTCCAGGAAAGGAGGAGGATGGTAAGCCTCACGGGACTCTCAGTTGCCAAGATCAATACACCAGCTGTTCTTGTTCCCTGGGACTCAGTGCTGCTTAGAGAAGCAGGCTCCACAGCAATGACTCTGCAATCCTGTCTGCACTTCCCCATGTGAGAAAAGAAACTTCTCCATCACATAAAACAGCATAATCCATTGCTTGAAAATTAAGCCTAATGAACAACAACCTACATTATATTCTTCATAACTTTTGCATATCCACAGAAGTTTCTGCTCTTAGTTTTCTAGGTAAGATCCTTATTTACATATTACTCACTTAAATTTAAGAAAATCTGTGAATTTTGTGAGCACCAGTGCTTACTTACTGAATCAGGGTCTCCTGACACTGTTGATGGGAATGAAAACCAGGACCAGACGGAGGCTGAGACAAGTTTATTGCAAACAATTAGACGTTTCATACCGGTATTAGGAACAGAACCTGGTGGTTGCCAGGACCAACTCATTTGTAGTTGGTAGGATACAATGCCATTTGCAGACTACACAGGGTACCCAGATTAACATCTACAGCTGATTGTCTAGAGAAGCTGCTATTTGCTTTGCTGACTTCTAGGGAACGCAGAGTGGTACTCCACTGCCTGAAAGTGTGCCTCTATTTCTCAGGAACTGAATGTCACATTGTGTCCCAGGAATTCTAACCTGAGAAACCTATGCTGAATGCCTTTAAAGGTTAGGCCAGGGCAACCCTATGATTCCCCACAGGTTTTCTTTGCTAACATTTTCCTTTCAACACAGAGGTCATTAATTACAATGTGTACTGAGTTCCCAGGTACCCTTTTAAAGCAACTACTTCTTAACTTGGGAATTAGGCTACATGGCCTCATTTTAAAAAACTATTTAGAAAAGTGCAAATTTAACAAGTTCTTTGTTCAACATTATATGTTGTTTCCGTATTTCTTTTTTATTAACTTTCATTCACTAGATTTTGTCCACAGTAGCATTCTTTTGGAAGTTTGAAAAATGGAGATCAGTTAGATTTTGTGTTGGACTCGTGAGAATGCCTTATGAAGGTTTTTGAATGAACATTTTGTTGAAAACAATGATATAAATTTCTATTCATTACAGCACTGAAATTTCTTATCAGGACATGGTAGCATGTGTCTATAATTCCAACTCTCAAAAGACAGAAGCAGAAATAAGTTTGAGGTTAGCTGGAGCTATGTAGCAAGACTGCTCAAGAAAAGATTAACATTTTTTTAACCCAGGTTTTACTATCTAGATCAAATTTTATGTGACAAGTTACTACATTTATCAGTTTAAGTGAACCTTATACTAAGAATATCAAGAATATATATTTACCTTGTCTCAACATATGACTTTCCATCTGTATTTCATCTCTTTGCCTAATATGAAGCCAAACTATAATTAAGAAACTAGCTGAACATAGCGGACAATGAGGAATACTGAGAATTCAAGAACAATTGCAGTGGGTTTTTGATCCTACTGCACGTACTGGCTTTGTGGGAGCCTAGGCAGTTTGAATGCTCACCTTACGAGACCTGGATAGAGGTGGGCAGTCCTTGGGCTTCCCACAGGTCAGGGAACCCTGATTGCTCTTCGAGCAGATGAGGGGGGGGGGGACTTGATCGGGGGAGGGGGAGGGAAATGGGAAGCGGTTGTGGGGACGAGGCAGAAATCCTTAATAAATAAATAAATTAAAAAAAAAGAAATAGGAAATTAAGAATGTTTCATTTGTTATCAAAATAAAATAAAAATTTCTCAAACAATATGGAATAAATAGAGGTGAAAGTTTGTCAGTATCTACCCCCACACTAGTTAAATTCGGTCATGGTTATATATATGTTACAAATTGATTTATATCCCCTGCTATGAACCAGTATTTTCGCTGAGACAATTTATTCTTTTATCAAGGTACAAAAAATGAGGGAACAAGACTGGGAATGGGCAATTGCTTATAAATTAATAGGAAAATCAATGCTCTATCAAGGGTATATTAGCAACACCATCTGAAATAAGACCCTCAAGTAATATTCTTATAGCTTCTTTCTACCCACCTGGGTAGAAATTCATTGTTAGAATTCTCAGCGTGTCTCTTAAAGGCATTTTAAGAAACCATAGAGAGGATGAATTACTTTCTGGAAATATAGAGATAAATCAAAATGACAAATCTATCTGATGAAGAGTCTACACTGGGTTTTGCTGTCTTTGGAAAATGACTATGCCTAGATTCGCCCTTGGTATCCTGGAGCGGCCCGCCATGTCGCTAGTGATACCCACTTGGGGTCTTGAAATAAAATTTGATTTCAGTCTCCACAATGAACACATAGCTGGTGTACAAATAGCGTCTAAGCCTTTTGATGTTCATGGAGAGGAAGGAGTGGGGAGCTGTTTCCTGGAAGAGTGTGGGCACCAGGGAGCAGTAAAGAGAGAAACAATGGCAAAGGAAATGGCCGGCCTCTGCACTCATTTTGTTTCTGCGAACAATGTGTTTTGTGAGCTGGGGCTCTAAAGTGGATGTGTTACAGGTTCCGATCCTGTTTCTCACCATTGCCGTAGAAACAAACACATAGTAATACTGTATTTCAGATTGAATTCTGAAAACTGAAGTTGATTCAGAAGAGTTACAGCAGAAGATAAACTATTTTAGAATTAATTCCAGCAAGAGGAGTAGATGTAGTCATGAATTTAAACACAAATGGGGATCCCACTTATCCACTAGTAAAATAAGGATAGGTGGAAAAGTGAGATTCCAGAGGCACTATGACCCAGAGAAAGATTGAGCCAGACCCAGCACTGAAGGGTCGTCAGGGAGGGGTTGGATGAGATCAGTTAGAAAACAGCTTCTGCAAAATATGTTAACCCAGCAGAGACTACTGGAGGGAGCTCACATAGCAAAAGTGTTCTGGTCTCACACTGTTGGACCCTAGAGAGAAATAAAGAATTGCTATTGCAATTACAGAATAAGCTATGGAGCATAGCCCCGGTGCTGGTGTGTGTGCTTCTGTCTGTCTTCGTGTGGGTCTGTGTGTCCACATCTGTGAGGATGTATGTAAAAACCCATGCTCAGAGTAGGGGAGAAATATTGGTTGGTGTATAATTATTTTTTCTTCATTATATGATGTTACCCTTCTACCTTTCTGGGTTTGTTCTACTTGTTTTGGATTTATGATGGTTTTGTGTTTCTTTTACTGTGGTCTCTCTTATAGTTTATCTTATTTCCTCCCCATATTTCTCCTTCTTCCTTATACCATTGAATATTTAATAATTCATTAGTTTTTAAACACCTAGTTAATATTATTAGTATGTTAGCTCCTTTTCTTGTGACTTTTCTAGGACTGTAGATAGACTATCCCATTGCTTTAGTCACATTTTAATAATTTCTTTATGGTCAAATTATTGATTTTGTTACTGATGTTCACATTCATGAAATATTGGTAGAAAGTATAAGTCCAACAGAACACTACCCACCAGACATCCGCATAAAATGAATTGTCAACCATTAGTGAATAAATAAAATTAAGAGTGATGTGATGATATAGAAAGACCATTCAGTAAAAATAATAGCAGAATATTCTTCCAAAAAAGGAAACTTTGGAGACAGACAAATACTTGAGGCATTTAGGATATATCTACAAAAGAAATAACCAGAAAAGAACCCTTTTCCTATATATTATATTTAAGATGATAATAATACAAACCAGACAATATTAAAAATGGGAGAAGACACTAACTTAAAAAGACAAACTCATCAGAATTATATCATACCTTTTAGCAGAAATGCTAAGTGTGATCAAAAAGAAGTATACATAATCCATGCCCTGCTAATAACTGCCAATCAATACATCTAATGGTTATCATAGTTATCTTTTAAACTGATGGGGTAATAAAAACCTTTCACAACAAGCATCAACTCAAACAACCATGATCAATAAGACATCATTGCAGAAAATACAGAAGTAAATTCTATACATAGAGGAAGAATGGTGGTCACAAACAGAAGATCTCAAAAAATGAATAAAGTTCATGAAGAGACACATTAGTAACTAAGAAAAAAATGCTTTCAATTTAGTAAGTCAGCAAGCTCTGAAGATGATTACAGAAATACCAACCAACCAACAAACAAACAGAAACAAGACAAAAACTCAAAAATATTTGAAGCAACTTGGAAACAAACCAACAAAATTACAGAAACGAGCAAATTCTCTCATAATAACTCTATATTTAAACAATCAAAACCACCCAAGGAAAGGATACAGATTAACTGAGTATGTACAAGATCTAGATCTCTGCTATCTGCAAGATTCACACCTCACTAGCTAAAAGGCAGCCTGGAAATGAAGGACCACAAAGCTGGATGGAGCTGTGTGGGTGAGCGGGAGAAGCAGGCGTGGATGGTCTGCCTGACAGCCAGCTTCAGGCCAGAACTAAGCGGAAGACACAAAGAGGGGTCCTGCATTTTAGCAAGGGCTGTGCCAAAAAGACAGAAGAGGAGTAAACATTTGTGCAACTGGACCTAAAGAGACAAACGAGTCCACATGTAAGATTGGGGACTTCGGGGTCCCACTCTCATGGGTAGAATAGTGCCAGACATCAAATGGCTTCCACAGACACCAGCCAGCTGCAGAGTACACATCTCAGAGGCCCACGACCTCCTTCTACAATAGAGCACACACTACACCATAAACCAAATCTAAACAGATGTAAGAGAAACAGGTTTATTTTCTCCATATCATCATATCATAATGGAATAAAACGATTCAGTCGCAAGAGCAACAAACTATACAAATACACGAAAACTGAACACTAAGCTTTTAAATGGTCAGTCATTGAAAATGGGCATTTTTTTTTGTAAATTCCAGAAACCAATGTGCAACCTAGGAATCTTTAAAGGTAGCAATGGCAATACTAAGAAGGAAGATTATAGTTATAGGTGACTACATTTCCAAGAGACTACTGCAGAAGACCACAGCCAATAAAATGCAGAACTGTGGAGGCTACTCCAATGAACATAGCTACAAAACACTCTTGCACGTAAGGCTCCAGGAAACAATGTGGAAGAAGGGGTGGAAATACTTTAAGAGTCAAAGGATCAGGAAGTTCATTGTGAGTTTGTGTCTCCTAGTAATATCAGAAGCTGGACCCAGGAAATCTCATAAACATCACTGCTTAAATACGAGCTGAACCAGATGATACCAGTGAAGATGATAAACTATACAGAAAAAAGCCAGCAAGGCCTCAAATACACACACACACACACACACACAATTGCAGGTAATTAAAGAAGGCTGGGCGTTAGAGAAATTGCCCTCCCAGGGGTAGAGCACACCAATTAGTTATCCAGGGCCAAATGGTAAGCCCTGAAAAGCACACATACAGGTTATACTTAGGAATATATAAGTATATACAAACATACATACACACATGTATAAACAAATAGTGGGAAAAAGAGGCCATAAATTTGAAGGAGTGTAGAGAGGGGTATATGGAATAATTTGCAGGGAGAAAGAAAGGAATAAATGTTATAATTAAATTATAATCTTAAAATTAAAAAGAAAATATCAGCAAGAATTCAAATAACTTAATTTATAAAGACATTTCAGAGCATAATTAAGAAAAGTATAACCAAAAGTCAGTAGAGAGAAATAATAAAGATTGGGGTAGAAATAAATGAAATAGAGACTTTCTGTTATTAGGAAGGATCAATGAAACAGACGGTTGAGCATTTGAAATGATAAATTGATACAAGTTTAGCCAATAAAAACCAAAAGAGAAGAAAAGAGAGAAAAAGACCTGGGTTAATAAAATCAGAGGGGAAAAAAAGGAAGTTACAATAGGTACCAATGGAATTCAGAGGATTATTAGAGAAAAACTTGAAACTCATGACTCCCCAAATATGAGGAGAACAGCAATAGACATATCATTGTGGAAGCAGAAAGTTCAAGAGGCCTCAGTCTTACACAAAGAACTACAGGTAATTGAGGATTGTGCTGTGCCCCACCTGTAACCATAACTACAAGTGGTTCTGTATTCCCTGTTCCAGGAAGGGAACCCTTTGTTTCTAAAGCTTCCATGACCACTGATGACCACCTTGTTATGTTCACCTTGCAGCCATGTCTTGGTTTTAGGAAGGACTGCCTTGTTACACTTACATGCTGCTCCTGTAACCCTGCCTATTTTGCCTGCTAAATCCCCCATTTGGAAGCCCCTCCCCCGGAGCTATCTGCCTTCCTCACATCCAGTGCTGACCTCTCCAGCCCCTCCACACAGGAGGCAGTCCATGTGCATGAATTAAAGAGCTTGCTTTAATTAACCACAATGATTTGGGTTGGCGGTCTTTCTCTTTCCATACTTGGGATTAACATTTGGAGAGAAGAGAAAAAAAGAGAGAAATAGTGCATTATAGTAACGTCAAAAATTTTGAAAAATTATTAAAATTCTAGAAGGAAGCATTCATAGACAGCATATAAATGAGCATCATTAAATAAAGATTAAATAAAAATGTGAACATGTCTATAAATGAGAAATGAAATTGAAGCGGTAATAGTCCAACAAAGAAAACACCAGGACCAGACGGGTTTGCTGCTGAATTCTCTTTAAGGGACAATACCAGTGGGGAGGTAAGTGGCTCAGTGGCTAAAGCTTCGTCCTGCCAATGGGAGGGGTTGGGTTTGGAACCCTAGCACCCATATAAAGGACAGGTGGACAGGTGGGTGGAAAGGTTGGCCCACATATCATCCCATCACCCAGGAGGTGGAGCCCACATCTCAGTCTCTTAGGGAGTGTTTGTATTCCTAATAAGAGTTCATTCTTGTTTTGTAAAGTCCAAGCAAATATAGTTAACACCACACGTGTATTCTGTAATGATAATCTCTATGAAATAAATGACTAGGACTCTCTGGGAAATCATTTAAGGCAAAGGGAGGGGAGGTAAATTAAGACAGACAAGAAACCAGCTGGAAGAAATCAAACAGGCAAAGCAGGCCAGTCAGCTTGAGTTTAGAAAGCTGAAACACAGCAGGAGACATGGCACGTTTACACGAAGTGATATAACCTTTGTCAGGCTTTGAACTGAACTGCATCCATGACTTATTTAGGAAGAGCTGGTAGCTGGGAACGTGCTGAACTAGGAATGTCAAGACCAATCCTGAAGATGTTTTCTTACAGCAGAGACTTTGTACCGTGAGGATTACCAGTCAGTGGCAGATGGTCCTGCTTCCACGTGGGAGTCTAAGCGATCTGAGGGATGTGTGACTGACCATATCCCCAGAGAAGTTAAAAAGGCAGAATCCTTGTAAAAAGAAAAATAGTACCTCTGTTGTCTGCAGTGAATGGAAAAGCAGTGTTGGTTAGACCTTCAACAACACCTGTACCACTGGGACAAAAATACTGGATTCAGCATCCCTGAATTACTACAACATGCGTCTGCTAATACTCCAAAACTTAAACACAGAACCACAGAACCACCTATAATACATCTTCATCCATCAAAGCCACTGTCTTTTGCAAAGGGCGTCCTTTGATGTTGTGGAGGTAGATTTCAGTGATGCCAGAGAATTACGCGCTGGAGGGTTCATTATACCCCACAACTATAATTGGCCTTTTCATCCGCAGCCACTGAGAATGCTTGGCGAGTTATAAAGTACATAGACCCACCAACGTCAACATCTGCATAAAGGGCCTAGAGTTGGCGTCTCCCCACTTCTCATTCAGAAAATTAAAATTAAGGAGGAAATATCTGAAATAGAATAGAACTTTCAGAATCAGAGATCCTCACTGAATCAAAAAATGGACAGAAAAGCATTTTTAAATGCAGCTAAGACCAACAGATGTGAAAACAGAGAACATTGTCCAATAGAAGACATAGAGACACTTTCAATCTGCTTTCCCCTGGTTGAGCTGCCAGGAAAAGAGAACACTTGTCTCTCCTGCACAGGTGTCTTGTTTTGGAAGGCTGGGATCCTTCTGTGCCCACCAAACTTTCCTCAAGCACATTCACAAATCAGTACAGCACTTTCTGTATACATTAACCTTTTCAAAAATAACTTCAGTAGGGTATGGAGGAAATTATAAAGTTGTCACATTTATCAAATAAAAATACAGAATGTCAATTAACTTTATATTTCATATAAACTGTAAGTAATTGATAGTATATGTACCAGACATTAAATGTCAACTACTTTTAGTGTATATTCCAATTATTTATGCTTCAAACATGAAAACATTATTCTATCTTACAAATCTGATTGCGTCCTACATTTCATTTGATACGTTGAGGAAGGGAGAATAAAATAGCATTAACACTTTGGGGTGTAGTGATACAGACCCCCAGAATAGAAGTGTAAAACTTGAGGCAAAAATAGAGATGCTTTGTCAATGATAAGTGCATGCTATATATTAATGCTTATTTTTATTAAATCTGTTCTGAGGATCACTCTTGAAAGTGGACATAAAAGTATAACCATCATAGCACAATTATAATACAGACAGGGTCACTACAAAGATCTGACAATGTAAGAACTGGGTTGAAATGTACTCATGACTTGTTTGTTAGCTGATTTATAGTGTAATTCCAGTACATGTTGAATGTTATAATAGAAAACCACACCGATTAGTGAACAAGTCATAAAAACCAGAAGGGCTAGGCATGAGCTCAGCAGTAGAGTGGCTGCCTAGCATATGGAAGGTCTTGGGTTGAAATTCATCTTCTGCGAAAAACAATAAAAGAGAAAAAAAAATACAAGGAGCAGTGTAGCTTTGAATGGTGGAAAGCAGTTACCATCCCAGGCGCATAAACTCTTTCTTGTACTCTAACATATTTAATGGCAGAGTCCTTGTTTGATTTCTGTTGCTGTGATAAAAACTACCAACCCAGAGCAACTCCGGCGAGATTCACTTGCCTGACACTTCCCACCACAGTCCCTCACTGGGGGAAGCCAGAGCAGGAGATCAAAGCAGGAACTTGAAGGCAGGATTTGAAGTGGAGGCCAGGGAGATACCCTGCCTACTGCCTGCTTTTTGCTGCTGCTCAGCCTGCTTTCTTATGCAACCAGAATCCCCTACCCCTGGGGTGGCATCACCCACATTTTTTTGATTCCTCCTCCATCAGTTAGCAAACAAGAAAATGTCCCATAGGCCTTCCACAGGCTAATCCAGGGAAACCAATGTCTCCAAGTTCTCTTTGCCAAGTGTGTTAGGTGGACAAATAGGAAGAGCCACTGTGGCAACCAAAGAATAGGGACTCCAGTGACTAAGAGCCGGAAGTCATAAGGGTGAATTCATGAGTTAGGGAACACAAATATTCAGAAATTAAAATACAGCAATGGCTTTAACCTCTTTAAAGGGATCAACAGTGTCAAACATTGTCAGAGTTTAAATATAAGATTCTTAAAATACATTATAAAATCTACAGTGGAAATATCATAGCTCTAAAGAACCCTTCAGCTTCCTAGATTAAACAATCCATATTAATAAAAAGAAAACAAATGACGAACCAAGAGATGCCCCTTTCAATGATTAATGCCAGGAAACAGTGGCTAACCTAAAATGCCTACAAGCTAAGCACTTAAATACTCAATGCTTCCCTAAAGAAGTAAATGCTTAAAGGAGTACCTTTAGCACATAAAGACGTGAAAGCAGCTCTCTCTGAGGATTTAAAGAAACACCATCGATGCAAACTTTTAAAAATATGCTTCATAAAGAAGAGGACCTCACCTGGCTCTAATGATCATATGGTCAGGAAGAGAAGTTATGGAGAATCAACTGAATAAGACACCTAGCATTCGCCTCCTCCTCCCCAAAAAGAACCAAAATAAGAGGTAGGGCCATGACTGCACCTCGAAGCTGGTGGCCATGGGGGACACTGCGAGCTGAGAGAAAGCCTAGACTCTTAGAAGGTTTAGAAACTTAAGACTGTCTGGAGATAACATCATAGAAAGAGAAACAAGAATTCCCGCAACTGCCACCACAATTCCACAGCCAGGGGACGGCGAATTCTCTTTGCAAAGGTCAGGGCAAAAGAGAAAGTCCCAGAAATCACCACCAGTAAGGAGCTTGGGAAGTTTCACAAGGCTTTCCGTAAATTGGGTAATCTGAGTTTAGTCAGTGCATTTGGGAAATATCTTATGTCACCTCCCAGTGATGCCTAGGCTATGCACCAAGAGCTTTCTCGAGAAGTTGGGTTATTGTCTGACCTTAGGAGTGAGCTAAAATCTGATAACAACAACATAGCATTCTCAGTCTTTCCTAGGAATGGCATTGTATACATGGAATTTTATTTTTCAACCATTAGAAATAATGGTTTTATGGTTAAGTCAGCTTTTCTCCCACAGGCCACTGGCTTCAATGTATTTCTAAGCATATTGTAGATCTACAATATGCTCATTTGGAAACTTCTAAAGGAAGTTCTGAGAGCTGGCTCCTCTGGCTGCTGTCTGTCCACCCTCCCGCGTCCTAGCTGCAACTTCTGCCTATGCCGCTGTGCAGTGAGATTGTGACTTTCCCATTCAGAACAATGTCACATCTAACCGCCTTCCCACCACACCATGGCGTATTCTGTCATGTTTTCTAATACCATCCTTAAACGTTTTACAACTATATTATAACTTCTTATATATTTTCCCTATATAAATTTCATTTTCCAGTGACTGGCACAAGAAGAAGAAAATGTTTGGTGGGAGAGAATATTTAATAATATAAAAAATTGTTCATGCTATCCTGTTGGAACACCAAAAATATAGACTAGTAAATTGAATATACAATATTAACTTTATTAAAGAAAACCGTATGGAGCAAAGACTGGAGAAATAAACTACAGGGTGGGCAATCGTGACTGATTAGTGGTCAAATTATGAGGGCATTTCATGTTTCTTCATACATTTCTCTACTTCCCATGAGCTATATTTTTAGGCCGTTTTATTCTATTTAAAGTCAAAATAAAATAAAAGCAAACAGAACTTCGTGTCTTGTTCCAAACTAAAATAAGGGGCTGGAAGCTGCCTTGGGGTAACCTGGCAAAGTAGAGAGGGCTGGCATTAAAAAAAAGACTAGCCTAAAGCTCAGTAGAGAGGAAGAGCTTTAGAGACCCACGAAGGAAGCGAGAGGATATTGAAAAGTGCCGAGAAGAAGCTGGGTGGCGCATCTCCAGACATCAGTAGGAAAGAAGAAGCTGGGTGGCGCATCTCCAGACATCAGTAGGAAAGAAGAAGCTGGGTGGCGCATCTCCAGACATCAGTAGGAAAGAAGAAGCTGGGTGGCGCATCTCCAGACATCAGTAGGAAAGAAGAAGCTGGGTGGCGCATCTCCAGACATCAGTAGAAAAGAAGAAGCTGGGTGGCTCATCTCCAGACATCAGTAGAAAAGAACTGCACCCACACAGCTTTGCGGCTTCGGAGCGAAAGCAAACACTACCTCCAACAGGTGAGCAAGAGGCAGTCTTAGTGTAGGGGCAGACATAAGGCCTCATAGGCTTCAGGGGTTGGTGAGACAGTGATTCCTCCAGCAAATGGGTCAACAGAAGAAAGAAAGTACATTTTGTTGGGCTGGGTGACTCAGACCACAACATCCAAGTGTCTCCTTAAGAGAAAACCTGTTGTTAAACACTGAGGTAACTCAATGAAGGGCCCGGGGATAGGGACCAGCATTAAGTTGGGGACCCTCAATTTGACAGGCCAAAGCACCAAATTAAGGCAAAGACCAGTGAAGCCATTGTGGAGGAGAGAAGGAGGAATGTCCTTTAACACGCCAGATGGTGTGGTGGTCGAAATTTGGCTTCAGCAAGGGAGCACAGAGGGAAAGAAAGAGAGCCCCACCTTCAGTGACTGGTACCAAATCTTGACAACGAAGAACAACCCAGGAGTTTAACACCTCGGAGACGGGCTATCAGGTGGACCCACTTCTGGGGCAGCCCCCTGTTGAATTAATTGCAGTTGAGCCCTAGGACTCTGAAGTTTCAGTTTGTTTCTGATATCCAGAGCCACATCCATTTAGTGGGGTAATACTAAGGAGGTTCTGAAAATACAAGGCGGGTCTTCTGCTTATACATTTCTTAGTGATGCAGTTCCTTCCCACTTGGGAGACAGCACCCGCTCCCCAGATAGAACATTATCCACACCGGGAGAGTCTTGAGAGGGTGAGAAAATCTGCACAGAGCTAAGTATAGTGATCAGAAGCCCCTGTGTGCAAAAGAAGAAAGCTACTGAGATAAAGAAAGCTCTGGTAGACAGCAGACGCTTGCCCAGTACAATCTCAGTTTCAGTAAAAACCAGAGGAAAAAGAGCGTCCAAGTTCAACTGACCTCCCAATCTCTATGCAGACAGGCTTCAAGGACCCAGAAAGAAGCTGCTTCTATACTACATAGAATATTTTAAAACAAACAAACAAATATCCACCAAGCTGGAGAGATGCCTCAATGGTTTAGAACACATTTTGTTCTTCAAAGGAACTGGGTTTAATTTCCTAGCACCTACATCGTGGTTCACAACCATCTATAACTCCAGTTCCAGGGGGTCTAATGCCCTTTTATGAGTAGCATAATTCTGTATGTCCCATACATATGGGATGATAAAGAATTAATAGCTGCCATAATCAAAACAGTATAACGATAGACGGCTATGCTGACTATACAATAATATAAATGTATTTAATATGAGTAAAGTATGCACTTAAACATGGATAAGATGATAAAGTTTGTTATATGTATTTAAAAATAAATTTTTTAAAAAATGAAGAAAAATAACCCACCTGTTATTTATAAACCCAGCAGTTCATACAGACCTTCACAGTATTTACACACAAGGGTCTTGGTTTAGGCTTATTATACTTTGTAGATTACCATCCTTTTGCAAACAGTTTTAATATTCATGTATTCATGCTTCAAAGAGGAAGGAGACAGCTGTCACTCCTCAGCTTTTCATTGTATGCATCAGAACTCTATCACATGACCGTATATATCTTAAGGACAGATGTTTAATCTATCATGCGGTACCCCCATGGTGCTGGCAGACAAGGGAGAAAGGCATGTGAAATTAATGTTCCATCAGCTAGTCCAAGTGTCTGCACCTCAGTAGGCCTACATCTCACTGATGATGGCTCTCCTCCCTGGAAGGAAAATCAATAGACAACGACCAGCGCCAGGAACAATTGCCTCAGGACTATACTTCCTCCTGAGTGAAATGATTAATAATAGATTTGATTGCGTGGTCAGAGGTGATACCAGCCACAGAAACACAGCCTGGTTGAGAAATAAACAGCGGTGGAAAACTGGTATTTGTAAAGAAAAGGCTGGCCTCTGATATTCTCTGTGAACAACATGTTTTTCAGATCAATAACCTAAATACCTATCAGCAGACTTCACAGCTTCTGAGTATCACTCATGTGGTTCACAGCGTGAAAGGAAGGGGAGAGAAGGATGGCGCCATGTTTACAAATGCGCATGTTTACAAATGCATCACTGCTAGAACAGACCTAACTTAGCCTGGCTCCACCTCCTGTTCTTCCACTGCATCATGGTGTGAGCTCTACTTCCTGTTCCTCCACTGCATGGTGGTGTGAGCTCCACTTCCTGTTCTGCATCTGCATGGTGGTGTGAGCTCCACTTCCTGTTCCTCCACTGCATGGTGGTGTGAGCTCCACTTCCTGTCCTTACACTGTATGGTGGTGTGAGCTCCATTTCCTCTTCTTCCACTGCATGGTGGTGTGAGCTCCACTTCCTGTTCCTCCACTGCATGGTGGTGTGAGATCCACTTCCTGTCCTTACACTGTATGGTGGTGTGAGCTCCACTTCCTGTTCTTCCACTGCATGGTGGTGTGAGCTCCACTTCCTGTTCTTCCACTGCATGGTGGTGTGAGCTCCACTTCCTGTTCCTTACACTGTATGGTGGTGTGAGCTCCACTTCCTGTTCTTCCACTGCATGGTGGTGTGAGCTCCACTTCCTGTTCCTCCACTGCATGGTGGTGTGAGCTCCACTTCCTGTTCCATGTGGTTGCTTTGTCTAGTCGTAATATAAGGGGATATGCCTAGTCTTATCAAATGTCTTGATAAGTTGTGTTTTGTTGGTATCTTTAGAGAAAAAGTGTATGTGTATGGTGTGGGGAGGAAGGGGAATCTGAAATCAGGATGTAATGTATAAAAGAAATAAATTTAAAAAATAAATAAAAAATTGTGACACCATGGAACACTTAGCAGTTTACAAATTATACATCAAATATACCATTGGATTATTTATCATCTCTCTGGGCATGCATTCCTGCAGCTTCTTTCACAAGGAACAGACCATTTCAGCAGAAATGTTCTAGTGAACAAGGAACAAGATTTATACTTTCAAATGCTCCTCTAGTGTTGATGATAAAACTTGTAAATCTGAATTCAAAACACTTTTAGATGAATCAAAAAGCAGATTTTGAGAATCAAAATAGACACTACAACAAAATATTACAATATTACAACATAGATGCATTTTATAAAACATCCCATAAGGGCTGAAAAGACAGCTCAGCTGCCAAGAGCACTAGATTACCTTCCAGATGACAAGGGGTTCCCAGAGCCCACATGGTGGCTCATAACCATTTATAACTCAAATTCTGGGAAATCTGCTGCCCTCTTCTTGCTCTGTGAACACTAGGCACATATGAGGTACATAGACATACCTGCAGGTAAAAACAGTAATACATATGAAATAAAAATAAAAAATAATCTCAGAAATTATATCACCTTTCTTCATTAGTATGATATCAAATTACAACTTTCTCCATGGCACTACCTGAGATGCCTATGTAGGCAGATATTTCTCTTATGTTTCCCAGCCATCCAGATCTGAATAATCACACAGAAACTCTATTAGTTACAGCACTGTTCGGCCTATTAACCCAGGTTTCTTATTACCAACTCTTATACTTAAATTAACCCATTCATATTAATCTGTGTATTGTCACAACTCTGTGGCTTACCAGGTAAAGTTCTGTCTGATGTCTGTCTCCTTTGGCAGCTACATGGCATCTCCCTGACTCTGCCTACTTCTCTCTCTCTCTCTCTCTCTCTCTCTCTCTCTCTTCTAGTCTGGCTATATTCTGCCCTGCCATAGGCTGAAACAGCTTCTTTATTAACCAATAGTAATAAAATATATTCACAGCCTACAAAGTGGAATCCCTTTTCTGTTCAAATAAAAAGGAAAGTTTTAACTTTAACATAGTAAATTTACATATACAAAACAGATATCAAGCAAGAATTATAGTGACAATATTTAGTTCATTTACATTTGGCAAATTAAGGAAAATACACTATCATCTATCTTCTCTAATGATGGGGCATCCATCTTTAGCTATAGGCCCATCGTATCTGGCAGACTTTTCCATGAAGCAGAAAATTCAAGAACAGTTTTGCTTATACTACTAGTTTGTCAGTCACTGTCCTTTGTGTCCTGCAGAATGTCTGGCAGTTTCTTCTGTGAAGCAGGAACCCTGAAGGATCACCCTGCCTTTTTCGGTGAAACGAAGTTCACTGGTCCCTTTTCTGTGAGTCCTTCATATCCAGTTTATACAGAATACCACCAAGCAGTCCAGGCAAGATCAGTTTCTTGCCCAAGTGGTTACACTGTCACACTGAAGGCAAATTCCATAATGAGTTTCTTCAATGCCCATCATTCTTTTGAAGTAGATTGGTGCTGACAGAAGCAGAAATGTCTCGCTGTGGAAAATCATAAGTTTTTAAAACATTTTAAATGCCATGTTCCATAGGTCTTTGAAATGTTGAAGATTATCTATCTAACTGAAACATATCTCTATATATCTTGAAAACCTAATATAATTAAAAGTTTGGTTATTATAAATGACTACCTATTAATCTATAATTTTTAATTATATATTACATTTTTAAATGAGCTGTGTAAACATAATTTCTTAAACAAGAGTAGAAATATACAAAATTGACCTTAAATTTGTATCAACTAAAGTCCATACCAATGTAAAGCATTCATTTCTCTATCATATTTCTCTCCATATATCAACTAACCATTTATAACCAACCAGCTTAAAACAAAAACAAACAATCATTTTGGAAATTTGGGTATTGTTTTCTCTAAACTTCTTCTTGCTTTTTGTTTGGCAAAGTACTTTTAGGGTTCATGGAGACCTGTTTTTTTTTTTGGGGGGGGGGGGGGGTCTTGTTCCATCAAACCACATTAGCCTGGAAGGAATCCATGGTTTCTCAGCTCCTGTGAAAACAAAAGCAGAATGTCTTTTCCAAGGTAACATATTTTTAGACTCAAAGTTTGAAGTCAAGATACCTTTAATATTAAAGGTTTAGCTTAGCAGCCCCAGAATCAAATGTCTCTCTGCAGTCAAAAAATTCAAAGAAAACACAATAATATACGTATTCCAGACTCTCTGTGTATATTACATCTTTACACGGCTTATTTTTCTTTACTGCTTTAATCTAGGATTGTCTGTACTCTTTTATATTACTTTTACTGTCTCTTTAAAGTCTTTGTTTTATTTTTTAAACCTACTTTTTTTTATAACTGCCTATACTCTTTTTCTTCTCTCTCCAAAGCCTGTGTACATTTATCCAACACTGTGACTCATTCAGAGGTTGTTTTTTTTATCTGAATCTGTCTTTTATTGTCCATCTGTAATCATTTTCTGATGAGGAGCACTTTTTTTTTAATTGCTAAGTGGGCATGACTAGGACTAACTCTGTGGCCTTGTCTGTTTGCCCAGTCCAACATGGCAGAGACACAGTCACTGCCTCTGAGAGCAATGCTCACTGCTCCAGTGATGCAGCAGGTCTGTGTCATCATTAAGCAATTTGTAACATGCTGCTCACAGACCCCCATTTAAGTGCAGGACCTCTTGAAAGGGCCAGAGTTTGTTCTGCCGGCATGAAGCAGGAAGCTGGATCTTAAAGAAGCTGTACAAATTTTGCCACTAACACTGAGTCAGGAAGACTTCTCTTAAAGTAAACGTGCCTCTGCTTGCTGCCAGCAAACAGAGTCTATCTAAAAATCTGTGGCTACCAAGAAGCTGTGATTAACTTTGTTCTTTTGTCTCTAGAATTCGTCCCCAAGCTTTCTCAGATTTTATGTGGATATCGTTCCTCCATGTTAGTTCACCATTTTGTAGGCAGAGATTGCTCGTTCATTTCCTGGCTGCCCAGACCCAAATAATCACACAGAAATTATATTAATATAGTACGGTTTGACATATTAGCTCAGACTTCTTATTAACTAACTCTTACATATTAAATTAACTTGTTTCTATTAATCTGTGTATTGCCACAAGGCTGTGGCTTACTGGGTAAGATTCTGGCTGGTGTCTTTCTACTTTGGCAGCTCTGTGGCACTTCCCTGACTCTTCCTATTCTCTCTTTTAATCCTTTCCAGTCTGTTTATATTCTGCCCTGCCATCGACCAAAGCAGCTTCTTTATTAACCAATGGTAATAAAACGTATTCACAGCATCAGAGTGGAATTCCACATCACGCCTGTTACTTATCTCCCTTCATACTCTGAAGCCCTTTAGGTTTCTTACACCCACATCTAAAGATACAGGTGAAACAACAGAATACTAAACTTCAGCATTGTAAGCAAGTCTTGCTTTCCTGGTTGTATAAGGAATGACACTTGAGAGTGTGGACTGTGTCTTTAATGAACAACTTGGTAGTTGTTTCAATGGCTACCAACTTCATAATGTCTAGGAAGGACACAGAGCAACACTTCCCCTACAGTGTGATCAACAGAGATTGCCATTTTCCCTCCTTTTGAACGTGCTTACTCTCTAGTGTCTGATTTTCAGACTGAAAGACTTCCTTGCCTCAAACTTCCCTAGGTTCTCCAGAGTTTATTTCTTTCTTTTGTTCCAACTCATACATGAAACATGCATTTCCTTAGAAATAAACATGAAGGTACAACCTACCATTTTTACATTCCTTTCCATTTGCTAACATACTTCCACATATTTCCATTGTTTTCAATACACACACACACACACACACACCCCAGGATTTCTTCTTGGGCCTGTCATTGCGTTGTATTTTCTCTCCTGGAGTCCCAAACTCTTTGTAATACACTGCTGCTAACACATTGCTCTTAATCCAGCTTCCATCATGTCAGGCTCTATGCCAGAACTTTTTAAATGTTTGTTTTCTACTTTCTAGCCATTCTTGTCTTCACTCCCGAGCCTGTGGATGCCTAACCTGCAAGGCTCATCAGTTCACCTACATGAACCCAGGTGTGCCTCCTGTAAGCCCTGCAAGAAACACGGAGTTAATCTCCGTCTAAACTATCTTTCTGCTGCTCTTTCTCCCAAGGAGACTGACACACCTGCAGAGAAGGAAGAAACAGATATGACAGATAGTCATGGATTTAGCTCCACCAACTCCCCAAGGTAACTTCATCATTCCATTTTCACAGACTCAACCGTAATTGTTTCACAGGCCCACCAGTGTCCTCAGGTGTCATTACTAGGGGTTTTAATTATCAGCTTCAACAGATGATGGAACCAATGTATAAGAAAACAACGAACATCAGACCAGTACTGTTTGGTATTCTTCACCTTCTCCAGCCTGGATATAACTGCATGGATCTTTGCCTGTCCCATGTAGTTGTAACAGAACAAGCAATATTCAATTCCAGTGATGGTCTATCTTCATTCTGTTTTTTTTTTCCTTGTGCTAGCCAGCAGTTTCTAAAGAAACAGAATTAGTGGGTGCTTGTGGGTGAGGGGAGGAAGGGAAGGAGGAGGAATGAAAGGGAATTAGGGGATAGAGGGGGAGGAGGAGAAGGTAGAGAGAGAGAGAATTTACTTTCTGAATTATGGAGTGTGGAGTCTCAAGATCTCCCTTCTGCCAGCTGGAGAGCATCTAAGACTGCTGGTGCAGGTCCAAAGGTCTGAGAAGCAGAGTAGCTGAGGATCTACCTCCTAGTTAGAGCTCAAAGGACTGAGAACTGTGGGTACTGGGTACTGACTGGAGGGAGCCGAAGATGTTCCTCCCAGCTGGAGTTTAGAGAACTAAGAACTGTGGGGACTGAGTACTTTTGGGGGGACTGGAGTAAGTCCTGGGGTCTGCAGCAGGTGAACTGGGTCAGTGACTGCTGGAGAGAAGTCAGATGCCCTTTTAGGAGTGAGCAAATCCTCTTCAAACTGTCTTTTCATCTACCTGGACCCTCTTTACTGCAGTGGATGCAGTTGTCCACAAGGACTGAGGGTGGCGCTGCTCCGTTTCCTTAACTTGCTCAAACCTATGCAAAAGTGCCACCACACTCGGATATCCTTATCCACCTGATGCAGTAGCTACCCCATCTGTTCTGAAGTCACCCAGAATACAATCCAGCAAATTAATACACGTTAACTTCACTTCTAAAAATGAAATCCCTGACTGTTTCCTTTGCTAGTCTCTTCTTCTTCTTCTTCTTCTTCTTCTTCTTCTTCTTCTTCTTCTTCTTCTCCTTCTCCTTCTCCTCCTCCTCCTCCTCCTCCTCCTCCTCCTCCTCCTCCTCCTCCTCCTCTTCTTCTTCTTCTTCTTCTTCTTCTTCTTCTCTGAGACGGGTGAGACGGGTTTCTTTATAGCTTTGGAACTAGCTCTTGTAGACCAGGCTGGCCTAAAACTCACAGAGATCTGCCTGCCTCTGCCTCCCGAGTGCTGGGATTAAAGGCGTGCACCACCACCATCCAGCCTCCTTTTCTAGTTTTTTCTCTTCCCATATTTTTAATTCCAACTATCTGCCAACAAAGTACAATGCACTGTCAGCCCCCACCCCTCGCTTTACCAATTACTGACAATATAATATCTCATCTATGTAAAAGAAATTATATATACACAAGCATAAATAATTGAAATGTGTCCACAGATAAGTTTAAGGAACAAAGACCAATAGGCCATGACTTTAAAATATCCTTACGGCAGATAAAGGTAATTGTAAATTGTTGCTTCTTTTTTATTTATTTAAAAATATTTAATGTGTCCATGTGTGTTTGTATGTCACATGAGTGCACTGGATCCGTTGAAGGTGGAGTCACAGGTGACTGTGAACTGATCAACGTTAGTGCTGTGAAGGGAACTCAGTCCCCTGGAAGGGAAGCAAGTGTTTTTAATCACTGTCATTTCTTTTTCTTATTAATCTATACATGCCTAGACAACACATGCCTTAATTCATATGATCTAGGCTATAAACTCAATCATAGTGTCAGAATTCTATGGCTTTGTTAGTTTTGCTCCTGATCAGCTGTGTGAGATATACCTATGTTGACACAGAACAATTTTGATTCATAAAGTCATTAAGTATATTGTACATCAGATTTTTCTCAGGTTGTTGCTATTGCTTCTTGAAACCATGGATTATAAGATTAAAAATACTTATCATCAATAATTAAATGCTGCTGCCCACGACCTTGTCCATGACCCTTTATGTCCTCCCTGGGTTTCTTTAAACTTGGGAGCCCAGGAACAGCTTCCTATTTACTACAGCATGTTAAATTAGTTTTCAGAATAATCATTCTGATCTATGTCTTCACTGTTAAAATGCAAACATTTACTTTTTACGGTTGTTAAAATTCTTCTCTTTGAGAGACATAAACAATGTCTGCCCTTCTCCAATGATCCCAATAATAGCACAAGGTGTGGTTCTCCAGAGTTCACTCTGGGAAAACGATGCGTTGATTAGACATACTCACAGAGCAATGGGTGAGGGGCTATGGTCAGGAGCAAGGGCGACTCTAAGTAGCTACACTACAAGGATTGCCCCCTGCATGGCTGATGACTCCCTGCATGGCTGATGACTCCCTGCATGGCTGATGACTCCCTGCATGGCTGATGACTCCCTGCATGGCTGATGACTCCCTGCAAGGCTGATGACACCCTGCATGGCTGATGACACCCTGCATGGCTGATGACACCCTGCATGGCTGATGACACCCTGCATGGCTGATGACTCCCTGCATGGCTGATGACTCCCTGCATGGCTGATGACTCCCTGCATGGCTGATGACTCCCTGCATGGCTGATGACACCCTGCATGGCTGATGACTCCCTGCATGGCTGATGACTCCCATGGCTGATGACTCCCTGCATGGCTGATGACTCCCATGGCTGATGACTCCCTGCATGGCTGATGACACCCTGCATGGCTGATGACTCCCTGCATGGCTGATGACACCCTGCATGGCTGATGACACCCTGCATGGCTGATGACACCCTGCATGGCTGATGACTCCCTGCATGGCTGATGACTCCCTGCATGGCTAATGACTCCCATGGCTGGGCAGATGGAGTTCCCCCCCCACCCCAATCCTCCAAACCCATATCATTTAGCCTTACAAAGACCAAGAGACCATGAGCAATCATGGAAGAACTGGATACAACTGGTTAGGTGAGAGTCCCATGACCTTCCCAGACTCTCCAACAGGCAAGGTTAACAATGGATAGGCTTGGCTGTGAGGATCTTAGGCCAGCAGGCCAAGCCCAACTCCTGATGATGGCCGTGGTTTGGCTCAGAAGATCTCCTGTATGACAGTTTCATGTCCTCAACAACATTATCATGTATTTTTCCTGTGAGAAACCTGTACATGAGAATCAGAATTATTATATTTTACCATGTTTTAAAATTTTGTTTTATTAGTGATGACTTCGAACATCATCTCATGCTTTTATGTGTTGTATCATTTCTGTTCCCTCGTCTGCTCATTATGTCTGTGCTCGTCTTTTAATTCTAAAATTATTTAATAAGTTATTTGTAAGTACTGAGTCTTAATGATAAAGATGGCAAATCTATCTTTTCCTTTGTAGTATGTATTTCTTCCCTAACTTTTATAAATTTATTTACTTTGACAGGGATTCATTATATGGCCCAAACTGGCCTTGAACTTGTGTCTGCCTGTCTGTGCCTCTTAAGTGATGAGATAATAGGGTTTGTACCACCAAACAAAACGTGGGAAGGCTTTTGCTAACCAGCTCTCGATTTTATCAATTCATTTTCTCTTTCTTCTCTTTTTTTAAAAAAAGATTTTCTTCCTTCATGGTCATCTAAATACTTTCTGACTTCATTATGTAAAACTTTTGAAAATTTGACTTTTATATTCAATTACTTATATTTAGCATTGTATGAGAAATGTGAAGCAGAAATCCATTTTCTTTAAAAACAAAATAGTCGATAATATTCCTGCTTGCCTGGCCTGCGCAATGCTATTGACTCCTGGGTTCACTTCTTCCCACCAAAACTTTGGGGGCTCGGCTCCCACTAAAAGTGCTTGCCGCTGGGCATTTGAACTTCCATTTCAGGTGGAAAACAAAAGGAGATCTGGATTATGGAAGGGTCCCAAGCCTGTTTTAATGTTGGGTCGAGGGCGTGTTTGTGTTTATGAAGCTCTCTGGCTTCCTGAGCATTTAGTGCAGTGTGGAACAGAGCAGTGTCAGCCCTGATGATACCGTGGCCGATGTTGCCTTCTCAGAGGATTGGAGTGAGATTTCTGAACCTATGTTCCTGATCATCTGACATAGAATCCCGCAGTCCGGGAAGAAACGATTATAGTGATGGTTGGTGATTCCCAGCTTCTTCATAGACCTGCCACATGAACTTCTCAGACCTCTGTGAGTTCTAATTACTCTGTATCCAGTCGAGGAATGCTGGGTGTTTGGCTATGAACCTACACTATTTCTCAGGCTGCAGAGGTCGCTTTTGCCAGTACAGTGTTCATCTGCTGTTGAAACAGAAGGCCTGGAGAACAGGTGCCTCATAAATTCCCCCTCTGTGGGAAAGAGAAATGTTGGAGCAATTGAACACTATTATAGGGGTGATGTGTGGTTAAAGCCCCTTTCAGTGCATGAGGAGGAGTGGGATTTGCTGCTGGCATTCGGTGCTTGGGGACTGGAGCAGCTCACACACCCTTGGATGTTGGTGGCATTCGGTGCTTGGGGACTGGAGCAGCTCAGACACCTTTGGATGTTGGTAGCAGCAACACATTGGATTTTAAGAGAGGGAAAGCCTCACACTTCACCCACCACAGAAACACTTCCTTTGACTGGATCGATGATATGAGAACTGTTAATTAGCTGACTGAGTGTCCATTGTTAATATTCTTGCTAGGATTATAGCATTGACCTGTTAATGTTTGTAACCTCCTGTGTTCACTCTGGATGTGTTACTGGATGGAAATAGGTTCAAGCTTATCTGAGAGGATAATGCAATGATGCTAATGCATCCTTAGATTCAATGTAATTTAACAAAGGCAAATTTGGATTTTGATGCCGCTAAAACTGCTGAAGACATCCTGGACTAATGTAGAAAGACCATTCCATCTTGGTCATCCTTAACTCCTTTATTAGGAGGCATTACAGCCATAGGAAAATGAGCATTGCTAGGCATTGTTTGCTTGCCTATGATTATCGAGTTACTCATAAATTCCCAAAGGAAAGTTTGCTCAGATGTGCATGGTTAGCACCAAGCTATACATTCTCCCTTAAACCTTTATAAACAGAGGCTGGTAGTCAACCTAAGACAGAACACATATTGTGGAATATTTGGACCAACATTGGGTACCTCTGGGAAGTTTTAAAGACAACTTAATAGAGACACAGTCATCTATCCTTTGGCAGAGTGCAAGCATTGATAAAATCATTCATAAAGGGGAGATGTGGGAACCCACATTTTGAATCCATTCAATTTTGACTAAAGGTCAAAGAGTTCAAACCTATTCTTGTTCCTCAAGGACAAATAACAGGATGTTTGGACAAAGGTGTGACTACTGGATGGTTCTTACAAAAGTGTCAATCCCAGGGTTGCTGGAACCCTCTTTAGACTGTCTGGGCAGTGAGATGAGAGGAACTTCATTTAGGGAAATGGTCCATGCCGTTATGAAAGCTGAGATACTGGACAATAAAGCAGACACAAGCTGGAAACCTAGGGAAGTGCTGGTGCACCTCCATCCAAGGCTTCAAACCTGACAACCACAAGCAGTCCCCTGGTCCCCGGGCTGAAAATTCAGAACTCTAACATGCAGGGGTGGGAGATGAGGGCCTGGATTAGGAAGAGAGACTGCTCACTGGCCTCTCCTGTCCCTTTATATTCTATCTCAGACCTCAGCCCATTGGGATAGCGACCCACACCTGGAAAACAAAGCATCCTTATTGTGTCTTCTCCAAAACATCACAAAGACACACCCAGAACTGGTGTTTTACTAGCAATGAGGATTCAGCTCATTGCAGTCAAGTTAACACTCAAATGAGCCAGCCTGTACTTTGTTTCTCAAGTGCTGTTTGAGAACTGGCTTTGGTAGATGAATTCTTGGGAGAAAAGAAGCATTTTGGAGGTTAGTTTGTTTCGTCACTCAAAGCATATTATATTGTTATTTTTCTAGTTCACGCTGTCACTGAAGACATAATTCTTTGTAGATCCTAGAATCCAATGCTTGTACCATTGCAGAACTAAGTTTTTATGTGCCCAGATTAAAACTGCAAGTCACAGGAACTGACAGAGGATCTCAAAGCTCAGCGTTCTCTCACTTGGTTCCTGCCAGAATTATTTTTATAAATGGGGAAAAAATAGCACACAATATATTCTGATCAAGCCTTTCCCTCCACAACTCCTGTAAAACCCTCTCCAAGTTTTCAACCACTCAACTCCATGCCCTTCTCTCTTCTCTCTCTCTCTCTCTCTCTCTCTCTCTCTCTCTCTCTCATCCCTCTCTTTCTGTATTTAAAATACAAATACCTTCTATGACTATAACGGCTTCTTCTTCCATCTCAGACATACACTAATACAAGCCTTTTATTTTGTATCTACTCCTTTAGGTACTCTGCAGCATGATAGATTTTCAGGATATTTACTCTGCCAATATTGTCGGAAAAGGAAACCCCTGTCTCCTCTTCACCTTCCTGTCACCAAGTTTTGCCCTGAGCATTTTACGGAATCTACTCTTGTTAAGGTCACCACTGACATCACTGTTTCTAAGTAAAGTAAATACTCATCAACTTTATTTTACCATTGAAATTTTGAAATTATTGTTCATGTACATCATGAGTCACTTTTCCCTTGTCATATTATACACAGATATGCATGACCATACAGACACGAATTTGAGAGCTCACCAGCCCTAATGAAAAGCTTGCTTGCCATTATAAACTCTTAAATTGTTAATTTTTAGTGCTTTTGAGTCTAAATGTGTCTACCAAGAAATATCATAAAACTAAGGAAATATTCTATGTTCCCTTTCTACCAATAGGGTATCGAATACAAGTTTTAGTAACCTGATTTATTGTAAGAACCATTTGTCCTTTCAAATCTTCTCTGACGCTGATCTAATATAAAACGCACCATCCCAGCCTTAGATAGTGCCTATTGCTGAAGGTTCTTACCACTATCGCTCCCCTGGCTCATATTAAATCATTTTCTTAGAAATACTTGTGAATAAATAGCTAGCCACCATTTCCTGGCGTCCTTCTGCTTCTATCACTGACATAAAAGATAGCCCTAGAAAACGAGTGAGGCAAACACACTGGCTGGCATCTCCAACCTGTGGCCTGTGGGCAGCATGGGTCCCAGGATCGTCATGACAACCACTACAGGCCTAATTCCATTCATGGTGGTAAACGGTGGGATACTCCTGCTACAGAAGGCAGCGTGTGTATGGAATCCAGAAGATCAAATGCACAGAACTAGAAGGTACAATGGTTGTTCCCAGGAGTCGGAGGATGGGAAAACATGAGTGAGAGGCTGTGAAGTTTCAGATACTCAGGATGAGTGAGTTGTAGAGAGGTAATGTACAGAACGGTGACTATAGTCTGTGTTGTACTGGAAGTCTGAAAATTGCCCGTGGATAACATGGACACGCACACTTGCACATATACACACATAGGCATGCAATCCAACGATGGATATTTCACAAATGTACGAATGTCTCTACTGACTTGACAAATGAAAATAGGCAGGTGCAGCCACCCTGAATATCCTGTGAGAACTGCCTCTCTCTGCTTTGCTGTTAAATCCCTGTGAACCAACATATATAAAGAACATGAATGAAGGTTTTCAGCAGATACTTGAGTGGAATGCCTCCCCACCTCAGCTTAAGGGAGCAATGTCAGTTAACAAAGCTTTATCAGGCCCAGGTGGAGTTGGTGGTCATCCTGGGACTTGAATGATGTGGGTGCCGGATGAAGTGGATCAACTCTCTCCTTCCTCTCTGCTCCTCATTCCTTGGGTGTTGCCCCCCATCATCCTTCCATCCTTCTCCTGCCACCTGCTCTGCCTGACACTTTTGACCTCAATAAGCTAACAAAGCTGATGCCCTCACGCATGCATGATTATCCCTGATGTCCCTCTGAGTTTAAGGCATGAGCTGAAATGGTTTCATCATCTTAAAAAGACCTTAAAATCGACATTATTAAAACTCTTCTCCCATACATCAGTTATGAGTCCCCACTGTGTGAGCATCCCTTCTCTCACAAGATTACTCTTCCCACACCATTCCAGGAAACAAAGGGAAGCCCACACATGGTCAGAAACATGACCTCTATAGATTAACCATCAGCTGTGATTTTACCTACTGCTTTGGTAATTGCCAATGGAGAAGGTGCTCCATTCAACTCTGAATAAGGAAGTTTGAAAAAAAGCTTTGCAACTTCCAAATTCCTCTTTTTTTCCTGAAGATTCAGTTTACCTCTGGTGTCACAGATATGGTCTCCATGACAAATATTGCTAAGAGCCTCATTTTAACAACATACTTACATTCATCATCACCAAAGTTGCCAGACTGGAATTGCATTAGCAACACTGGAAGCAGTGGTGACCATGGAAACCTGTAGCATGCCTTTGAGGTACACAGACATGAATAGGAGTAAAACTGAGCCCCCTTCAGAGTTGAAGCAAATTGCCACACCTCTGGCCCTCTACTGCCACGGTCAAAACACCGCAGTTGCTAATTTTCAAACAACAGAGAAATAACTCTCTGCCACTCCTCTGGCAACTTCGTACAACAACCAGTTCCCTGCTCACAGATCTAGACGTTTCTGTTATTATTGAGGTGGCTTACATGCAGGTAAAAGCAACAGAAACAATCCAGTCTATCCATGAGAGACAGAAGTGGGAACTGCTACAGGTAGCAGGCAAGGAGGGAAAACACTGAGGGTATGGGGGCAGGGGAGGTAAGAAGCCAACTCGACGAACTTCCTCTTGCTGTAGAAAAGAATTAAAGGGAAATATCCGCTATACCTTAGCAGACCTCGAGAGCAGTCTTTTTATAGCCAGCTGGGAGGATGTCTTTAGGATTTCCAAGTGTTTTGATATTTTCGGCATCAATCTCTTTACCACCTGGGTGAACAGGAAGGGTGTGTGGGGCTCCACTATCGGCGCCCTTGGAAAGGAAGTGGCCGTGCGCCTCGGGACTGCTGATGCTTTTCCCTTTTCAAAGACAGGCGGAATCTCGTAACCTTCTACTTGGCTTTTCTTGAATCCCATGTAAGATCAAAATAAGGAACAGGCAGGTTTTTTTTTTATTTTTATTTTTAAAAAACATTTCTCTCTTTTCCTCTAAGTGGTAAGTATGAGAGGGTTGCCTCCGGGTGCTACAATCCTTTTGTTTCTCACAGATTTGTATTTATCCGATAATTTCAAAAACCGAAATAACCGCAATGGAAGGATTAGCATTTCAGTTAAGGTTCTAGTTTAAGGGCTACTTTAAGAGCAAATGACCCATAAACTAAATAGCGCTTTTATTGTAGGCAGAAAACCTGGCCATGGGTGTCACATGTACCTTCTGAGATGGGGTTGACTTAGACATTCTTATTTGTCTCTCAGGATTTTTGTTGTTGGAGAGTGTGTGTCTGTGTATATTAAGGGAAGAAAGGGAGCAAGGGGAGGAGAGGAGGGAAGGAAAGAAGACCAAGCAATGTACTGTGGCATGAGATTTGCCATAGTGACTAAGGTTGTGTTGTGTTTGGATGGAAGCTGGCAACTGTCTAAGGCTAGGAGTTAAGTTCACCTCAAGGGATCTGTGAGCTTACATATATTGTATAGTGTAGCGGCGTAAACGAATGCAGACAGAGTGTAAATATATATATATATATATATATATATATATATATAGCTTTAATGTAGAAATAGACTTACAGAACCACCGTTCCCGCGGAGACCAGGAAAGCAGAAGCGAGCGCTCGGAGCTTGCTCGCCAAATTTATAGGCAGACATTAGCCCGAGGCGAACACGCCCCTTAAGGGGCGGGACTTATCCCTACATCTCCCCTTTTTGTCTAAATAAGACAGAACTAAACCAAATACAACTACATACAATAACAACAAATAATAAATACAACAAACAATATTGAGAACAAAAGCTTTGCTAAACATTCTATCTCAAGAAGTCCAAATAATGTAAAGAGTAACTACAATTATATAATCTTCAACTCAGTCAAAGATCTGAGAAGGGAATAAACACTACTCAACAAACGAGATATATCCAAAATGTGCAACAATTGACAGAGACAACTGACTACCTGGGCAATCACCCAAAGTCTCGTTTGCAATGTTGAGTCAACCAATTTTGGCTAAGGCCTAACATAACTGACATACCATTATTAAAGGCAAGGAACTTTTCAAAACTATCTTACCCTGTCTTGGCAGGATATGACAGTCCTGTTTTATCCATTGATGCACGCTCTGTATCTGTGTCAGTGGTTGAGGTATGGGCATTTCTTTGCCCAAAGGCCAGTTCTGCCAAATAGAAAGGCTCCAGGTGTAGTGTTTTTGGTGCTCAACATTCTCTCGGGAATAGAGCGGTGTTGCCAGGAGCAATTGTGTCTCACTATCACGAAACTCTGAGTTAGATTAAAGGCCATTTTCTACAGCTCTTTGAAGAGGTTGAAGATTATCTATCTATACTGAGTATAATCTCTATATATCTAAAGAACCTGATTAGTCTAATTATAAATGACAAACTTAGATGACAATTAGTCTATATAATTCTCAATATCTATCTAACTTAAAGACTAAGACAATAAACGACTGTGAAACAAATGAGGACAATGACCTCCAAATATAAACAATGTACAAATATACATTGCAGTAGGTAAATATATATCAATACACAAATATTATATAAGTATCTTAATCAGAGGTAGAAATGTACACTGCAATATGGTAAATATATACAATATATATATATCAATACAATATATGTCAATACATAAAAATGTTTTAAACAGAGGTAGAAACATGCGTACAATAGTCAATCTATACCAATATATTTGTCTATTATCCCATCATCCCTCTTTTTTTTTTTTTTTCAAAATGATCCCTGAGCTTATAAAATTCCTCTCCCAACCCTCAATCATATACTAATTATAATCAACCCCTAAATGATGTCCCTAAACCCAAGGGCAAACTTTACTGGGAGAGGGGACGTCGTTCTCTAGAATTACTTCCTGCTGTCATAGGGGCGACGTTCTTTCTGGGGGATCCTGTGAAAGTAAAATGATGGTTAAATTTCAAGATAATGTCTTTTAAAATTGCAAATAGTCTCTGAGTATTTTCGTGCAGGTCTGGCCAAAATGTTGTATAAGATGTGCACCATTTCAGCTAACCAAGTTGGAACTGTCTTGTGCAGCTGGTATCAAAAGCAGGTCTTGTAGTAGCGCTATCAGTATCATGACGTCATATCAACCAGGTGGAGTTGTTGTTATGGGGCCCCATCTTCTTCCTGGAAACTTCAAATGTCACTTCAGGAAAAACTCATTGTTCATTATAAAAAACTTAAACATTAATCATATAGACATACATATATATATATATATTCAATGAAAGACATGATAGATATATTCAATGAAAAGTATGATAGATATGAAGAAATGCAAAGATGTTTTCTAAACTCATATTTCTTTCTGTCCCATATCATGGCTCTTGACATGAGACAGAAATTCCAGAAACTCTGGGTTTTTCTCTTACCAACAGGCTTGGAATTGGAGAGGGACTGAGCCAGAGTACAACTTCAAAACCAGCTTTATAAATTTAGAAATATGGTTTAATATTACTTACACAACCCATTCTGTTGTCTTGATATTTCCTATTGGGCAGGTATTTTTCCATCTGTCAGTATCCAAACATCCAGGGTCCCTTGAATTTCTCAAAGATGAGTGTTTTCCTGTGGAGATAAGGAACAGAACCCTGCCCCCATTTTATATGTTTTTCTTACCACCTATATGAATATCATCGTTGTGGATGAGTTGTCATTTCTCCTTTCCAAGAGGTTTCTCCTCTTCAAATCGAAACTTTATTAATTTTGATGGTATCCACAATTTTTCTTCTCCTGTGGAAACAAGAGCAAAACCCCTTCCCCAACGTAGCACATCTCCTGGCTTCCACTGAGAGGTCAGCACATCTTTGAAATAAATCGGTTGATTTAGTTCAGCAGACTTTTCCATTATCCAATGTCTTTCTGCTGCTGTCGTTCCTTTCTCATTAGCGTTAAGAAAATTCAAGGTTAATAAAGCATTATGTAATCTATTTCTGGGGGTATTTTCGGTCCCTTTCTGTTTGTTCAGCATATCCTTTATAGTACGATTTGATCTTTCTATAACTGCCTGACCTGTAGGATTATTTGGTATACCTGTAATGTGTTTTATATTATAATATTCAAAAAAGCATTTCATTTTCTTAGATACATATGCTGGACCATTATCTGTCTTTATTTGCGCAGGTATACCCATGATGGCCATAACTTCCAATAAATGTGTGATTACTGAATCAGCCTTTTCTGAGCTCAGGGCAGTAGCCCATTGAAAACCTGAATACGTGTCTATGGTGTGGTGTACATATTTTAATTTGCCAAATTCTGCAAAGTGGAACACATCCATCTGCCAGATTTCATTCCTTTGGGTGCCCTTTGGATTAGCCCCTGCAGGCAGTGGCGTTTGGTTATAGAAAGAGCAAGTAGGGCATTTCTTTCAATCTCCTTAGCTTGTTGCCATGTAATTGAAAACTCTTTCTTCAAACCTTTGCTATTAACATGATGTTTTTTATGAAATTCAGAGGCTTGTAGCACACTACCAATCAATAATTGATCAATTTCTGCATTACCTTGTGCTAGAGGACCTGGCAGACCCGTATGGGATCGGATGTGTGTTATGTACATAGGGCAAAGCCTGTTCCTGATCAAATCTTGAACCTGGAGGAACAATGAGGTTAGTTCAGTATCATCAGGTATAAATTCAGCAGTTTCAATATGTAAAATAACTCTTTCTGCGTATTGTGAATCTGTAACTATATTAATAGGTTCTTTAAAATCCCTTAGCACCATAAGAATGGCATATAATTCCGCCTTCTGGACAGAAGTATATGGACTTTGTTCCACCTTATCCAAGTCTTCTGATTTGTAACCTGCCTTCCCTGATTTATTGGCATCAGTATAGAATGTACGGGCTCCAGTTATTGGAGCATCACGGACGATTCGAGGAAGAATCCAAGAAGTTCTCTTTATGAAGTTAAGCCGCTTGCTTTTTGGATAGTTGTTATTAATGTCTCCCAAGAAATTAGCACAAGCTCTTTGCCATGGTTCATTATCTTCCCATAATTTCTTTAGTTCATCAGCAGTGAAAGGCACTATAATTTCTGCTGGGTCTATGCCTGCTAGTTGACGAAGTCTCAGCTTGCCTTTTATAATTAACTCAGAGACTTTTTCCACATAAGTTTTCAGTTTCTTACTTGGTTTATGTGGTAAAAAGATCCATTCCAAAATAATATCATCTCTCTGCATTAAAATTCCTGTAGGAGAAATTTTTGATGGTAGTATGACGAGAATACAATCGAGCTCTGGATTCACCCTGTCCACATGTGCCTGTTGTAATTTTTCCTCAATCATTGTCAGTTCCTTTTCTGCTTCAGCTGTTAATTCTCTGGGACTGTTTAAATCTTTATCACCATCCAAGGTTTTGTTCAAATGAATTATTAAATCAGGTGTTATTCCAATAGCTGGTCGTAGACTGGAAATGTCTCCTAACAGTCTTTGAAAGTCATTAAGAGTCCGTAGGCGATCTCTCCTAATTTGTGCTTTTTGTGTCTTAATTTTTTGCAAACCTATTTTATAACCTAAATAATTAACAGAATCTCCCTTCTGAATCTTTTCAGGAGCTAATTGCAATCCCCATTTAGGTAAAAGTATCTTTATTTCTTCAAACAGTCTGTTCAAGGTATCCATGTTTGAATCGGATAACAAGATGTCGTCCATGTAATGGTATACTATAGATTTGGGAAATTTCTTGCGTATTATTTGCAATGGTTGGTTCACAAAATATTGGCACAGGGAGGGGCTATTTAACATACCCTGGGGGAGAACGGTCCAGTGGTACCTCCTCGAAGGTTGAGAATTGTTATAACTAGGCACTGTGAAGGCAAATTTTTCTCTATCTTCTTTTTGCAAAGGTATAGTGAAAAAACAATCCTTTAAATCAATAACTATGAGAGGCCATCCTTTTGGTAATAAAGAGGGCAAAGGAATTCCAGATTGCAGAGGGCCCATAGGTTGAATAACCTTGTTGATGGCCCTGAGATCTGTCACCATTCTCCATTTACCTGATTTTTTCTTAACCACAAATACAGGAGAATTCCAAGGGCTGGTAGATTCTTCTATATGTCCAGCATCTAATTGTTCTTGTACCAGCTGTTCTAAAGCCTGTAACTTTTCCTCAGCTAAAGGCCATTGCTTTGTCCATATTGGTTTCTCAGTCAACCATTTTAGAGGCAAGGCTGTTGGTATCTCTGAAGGGACATCAATTGCTTGTTCTTTTACAGCCCGAATGGCCGGTTTTCTCAGTTTGTAATATCTTTTAATATTATTCTCAGAAATATAGGCTCTAGATTTAGCAGGAATGTTAATTTCAGTATTCCATTGTTGTAATAGGTCACGACCCCATAAATTCATTGCAATATTGGCTACATATGGCTTTAATTTTCCTATTTGTCCCTCGGGCCCTATACATTCAACCCATCTCGTGCTCTGCCTTACTCGAGATAGGGTTCCAATTCCCAGGAGCTGAACATTTACATTCTGAAGAGGCCAATACGGATGCCAAGATTCTGGGGTAATGATACTTACATCAGCACCTGTGTCCAGCAGGCCAGTAATAAAAATGCCATTTACACACACTCTCAGTTTAGGTCTTTGATCATTTATAGAAGTTTGCCAAAACACACGTAACTTATCTTTCTGATCATTATTGCTTGTAACAGTAGGCATGGGGCTTCCTAATTGTCCTGATGAGGCACGTTCTCTGCAGAAACTGGATATGACTGAACCATGTTTGCCATGGGGGCCTGTGAGGCCCCCCCTCTCACGTTTCCCGGCTGTATCAGGTTGCCTTGTCTATCTCTTGCAGACCTGCATTCATTCGTCCAATGTCTGCCCTTTCCACATCTTCTACATAAACCTGAAGGCTGAGTCCTCCTATTTCTGTTATTTCTAGAAGATGCATTATTATTATTATTTCTGAAAGATGCATTATTATTATTATTATTTCTGAAAATCCGTTGTTTACAATTCCTTTTAATATGACCCATTTTTCCACAATTAAAACATTTGGTATTCTGGTGTCTCCTTTTACCATTGGAAATTGCTTCTTCTACCCATGCTTCAGTGCCATAATCAAATGTATCAACATTGAGTGTATGCAAGACCCATTCTTCCAACGGCGCTGATCTGAGCTTTAAAGGACCCAAAATCCTTTTGCATTCCACATTTGCATTTTCATAAGCCAAAGACTCAATCATTATACGTCTTGCTTCTGGGTCAGATATTCCTATTTGTACAGCCTTAGTTAATCTTTGTAAAAAGTCACTAAAGGGTTCTCTCTGACCCTGTTTAACTCTGACAAATGATTCCATTCTCTGTCCTGGGTCTTGTACCCTGTCCCAAGCCCTTAAGGCTGCTGTAGTACACATGGAGAGTGTGTTTTCATCCAAATTAGCTTGTTCCTGAGGATCAGAAAAGAGCCCTTCACCTAGAATTTGATCTAGGGAAATGTCAATTCCCTTCGCTTTTTCCTGCTGTTCTAAGAGTCTAGCCTCTTGCCTGAATAAGCATTTCCATTTCAATTGCGGTCCACTCTCCAGTACCGCAGAGCTCAGCTGGAGCCAGTCTGAGGGGGTTGCTCTGCTTGTCGTGGCCCAAGATCTTAGCATCTCTTTAACAAAAGAGGCTTGCATCCCAAAAGTCATGACAGCCTGTTTTATTTCCTTGAGATCATTCATACGGACAGGCTCCCATGTATCCTCCTTGATGACCCTAGGGTTTTTGGAACCAATCACCTTCTCTGTTGTTATTACTGGAAAGGCAGGTAGAGCTGTAGGTAGAGCTTTGTGGAAATTGTCCCGGAGAGACTTACCCACAGATGTAGTTAAAATTTGCCTTTCTACCCTTTGCTCTTCTTCATCAGAATTTAGAAATTCCTCAATCTTTTCAATTCTATTCACCATTGCCTTCTGCAATGTCTGAATCTCCTGTCCAGAATTATGTTCCAAAGCCTTCATTGAGGATTCTAATGTATGAAGTTTGTCTGTTAGAGATAACATCTCATCTTTGGACATAATTTTTATGGCATAAACCGTGCCTTCTTGTATTGACAATCTTTCCGTCAATCTGTCATAAGCTTTAGACAAAATCCGATTGTCACATTCAGCAGTTTTGATTCTCTCAGTTAATGTTTCCTTTCCAACAGAAAGGGACTGAATCTTATGGTCCAGATCAGCTGTTCCCTCTTCCATACTAATGAATTTCTCCTTAACATCAGCCTGAAGAACTTCAACCTGATTCTTGAGAAGATTGTTATCAGCCTGGAGAACTTCAAACTGATTCTTGATAAGATTGTTATCAGCCTGGAGAACTTCAAACTGATTCTTGAGAAGATTGTTGTCATTCTCAATTGTTTTTAAGCGTTCAATCTCTACCTTAAGAATCCTGGATTCGTCTCGTAAAGACTTTATCATATTTCTATTATCAAACCATTTGGTGCCAATGAAAACTACGACTCCCAGAAGGATCCATATATGTGGGGTGATAGACACCTCTTGTAAAATCTCCCACATGGTACAATTAAAAAAATCATTAAATTCTTGAACAGTAATGTGTTCAGACATTTTATTTATAAAAGAAAAATTTTTTTTACCTGCAAAGATCGGTTCCTGCCAGTGGTGGTCTCTGTGTTTTTGGAGCCTGTCCTAGAACTAGCTCTTGTAGACCAGGCTGGCCTTGAACTCACAGAGATCCGCCTGTCTCTGCCTCCCAAGTGCTGGGATTGAAGGCGTGCACTACCAAGGCCTGGCAGGCCTCAAACTCACAGAGATCTGCCTGCCTCTGCTTCCCAAGTGCTGGGATTAAAGGCGTGCTCTACCACTGCCTGGCCGGCCTCAAACTTGTGATCCTCCTGCCTCTGCCTCCTTCAGCAAATCCTACCAGCATGCGCCACCACAACCGGCCAAGTCACTTTGTAACAGACCAAATCTGACACTGTGGCAGCTTTTGTTGCAAAACCGCAAGTACTTGAGCTTCTGCTAATTCAGGCAGTGGGGTTCCGCTGCAAAACTTAGCCAAGGCAGGCAGAATGGGCCTGTGTCGCCGAGTGTGTCTCGGACTCGGCACTGGGGCCGGAGTCACGAACTGAAAAACAGCACCCGGGAGGGTGCTGTGTTAGCTAGCGGGCTACCCGCTTGAGTCGGGGGCAAAATAGCCCGACGTTGGACGCCAAAATGTAGCGGCGTAAACGAATGCAGACAGAGTGTAAATATATATATATATATATATATATATATATATAGCTTTAATGTAGAAATAGACTTACAGAACCACCGTTCCCGCGGAGACCAGGAAAGCAGAAGCGAGCGCTCGGAGCTTGCTCGCCAAATTTATAGGCAGACATTAGCCCGAGGCGAACACGCCCCTTAAGGGGCGGGACTTATCCCTACAGTATAGTACTCTACAAATAGAACTACAATGGCAACTTTGGCTTCTGGGTGGTAAAACACAAATCTAGATATTTAAAGCACATTCATTGATAATATATCCCAAAATAATACATCTGAATTTAATGGATTAGTCTTTCACTGGGAATTATATTGCTGTCCTTTGGAAACTTCCACCCAAAGAGATGTGTCCAAAAAGGGTGGCAAATACTTACTTTTTACTCAAGGCTATTTCACAACCCTTCAATATAATATATAATTATATATTAAATATAGATAAATATAATGCGGAAGTCTTTCTTTGTGTTGTAAGATTCATTCATTTCTTTCTTTCTTTCTTCAAAGCCAAGGGATCCATGAGAAACCCCACCCCACCCCCACATGCACGTGCATGCACACTCTTGCATGTACGCACACACACACACACATACACACACACACACACACACACTCACACATGTCAACAGCAGGAGAGTCCCCATCACCTACCATTTTGAATGAAATATCAGTTACCCTCAAGATAAAATGGAGTGGACTAAAGACACACAAAAAGTTAAATCTCTCTGTTCTTTATCAAAGAGCTCAGAAACTAGGCTTTTGAAAACCTTTAGAAAGGTTTTGAAAATAAAACATCACGGACTTGCAGTTAATTCAAAATGGAATGGGCAAAAGGGAAAGAAACACAATTACCCTCATGTCACGGACATTTCCTTGTAGGAAGGGCCCCCTACCTCCAAAAGGCCCCAAGAGGATGCTGTTTCAGAACACTGGATACAGTCACTCAAACCACCATGGGAGTTGGAAGAGGATGCAAGAAAAAAATGCAGTCCTCCACCTCCCAGTGGGAGAAACCACATTGATAATTTGCCTTCCTCTTTTCCAGCTTATGTTCCCCTGGTCTGTTTCTCTTCTCTTGGTTGCTTTAGCTACAGTCTGCCGCTCCGTGCTGAATAAAGTGTGCAAATTAACAATGTTTGTAGATGACATAACCCTTTATATACAGTGTCAACTCCCCACCTAAAGCCCTAGTGGAGTCAATGTGTTCTACAGAGCTGCAGAATTCAGAAAGCACCACAAAAACTGGCAAGGACTGTTATATATAAAGAGCGAATTATCTAACTAGCAATCAGGGGAGCTATTCCATTTGCAATAGCCACATAAGTGCCCAGAAACACAGCTAATGAAAGAGGCAAAAAATCTATGTAGTGAAACTTCTATTAATAAAAATTGAAGTGACACAAAGAATAAAGACACCCATGTTTGTAGACTGGAAAAGTGAGTTTGATTAAAATGTCTCTACTACATAAAAGATTCAGTATAATCCTTATCAAAAAGAACAATGATATTAAACATGAATCTTAAAATTTGTGTGGAGCTACCAAAAAATAGATGAACTATTAGCAAGCAGAATAAATCTGGAAACACTTGCTTCAACATGCACTGCAAAACCCGGCAAACCGCAATGAGAGAGTGTCCTCCTCCAGTAAGGATGCTCATTATAAGAAAACACAAGAGATGTATGCCTACCAAAACGTGGAGAAAAGTGACAGCTTTCACACTGTTGGTAGGAATGACAGTAAGCACAGTCATTTGGGAAAATACAATGGAGGTTCCTCAAAGAATTGAAAATACACTGTCAGCAATATTCTCACCAGATATGTATCAGAAAGAAATGAACTTGTCATATAAAAGAGACATCTGCATGCCTGTCTACTGTAGCAATATTCATAAAAGCCAAGAAAAGGAAACACCTAAGCACCCATCAGCTGCTGGATGGACGGAGTAAAACGGTACATACAGAAAAGAAACAAATACTGTTCAGCCATAGAGAGTGCTCTACACACTGTATACATGACTTGTACCCTGTACACAAACCTCAAAATATCTCATGGCATCTTGCGCATGTGTGGGATTATTCTTATTTTTATGTGCCTTAAAAATAAATTTAAAATTAAAACATTTTCACTATCAAAATTGTAATTATGGTGTCATTTTTAAATTACAAAAGAAAACACATTTTAAATATTGGCATCAGGGAAATGATTAAGAAAATAAAGGTATATCATCCTGATGGAGTATTTTGTTCCTGTTTGATGATAACTGAGTATTTTGTAAGGCATTGGTGTCATTGGGCCACTCATCTCTTCTCAGATCCTTATGTATCAGCTGTGTCCTCGGGCAAGTGACAGGGTTTCTCTAGGCCATCTTCTTCATTTGTAATAGAAGAGAAAACACTCCCAGGAAGACACTCAACTGTGGTAGGGAAAAACTTAAAGAACTGCCCAGCTTACTCAGAACTTAACAAATATTAGCTATTATTATTATGCTCCTATTTGGCCAGGTCACTGACACACAGGAATATTTCCCAAGAGATGCATTTGCATGGTAGTCTTTAACTTTAGACTTCTACCATTTTCTAATGAACTGGTCTTCTGTGATTTCTGACGAAGGGCAGACTAACAATCCCCAGTCTGGAATTCCACTGGGGCATCAAGAGTAGGAGAAACAAGGCATGCAGGCAGAGGATGGGGATCATTAGCACAGACAGGAAGGCCAGTGCCACGGGCAAGGGATACCAAACAGTGCAGGAAGTTGCAGAGATAGCCACGGGTAGCATTTGCCCAAGATTGGAATATCTTGACAGGCGATGTTCAGCCATGAGAAAGTCTACACTTTCAGACCGAGAAGACAGTGAAGGAAAAGATATAGTTGGGAAGGGATGTTTGCTAAACCAGTACGTTATTGGCATTAGTTGAAACATTTGACACTTTAGGCTTACATGATCCTTAATGGAAGGTCTGAAATCAAACTAAGGATTTGGGCTGTGTCTGATGGCAACCGAGTCTATCAATTTGTTGAGAATGAATGAGGTTTTCCACTATTATTGAGGAAGTCTTCTACCCTCAACTGCAACACAAGCAAAATTGCTGCAACCATTTGATTTTTCTGAATGAAAAGTCAATGAGCTTGCTCACACTGGTAGGTGAGGCCACCAGGGCCCTATCTGCATCCCATGGCCCAAACTCTCCTTCAGAAATAACCCACACCCAGACATCTCCAGTCCACCTCTTAATTTCCTCTGATTTTCACAGCTTTGGGTAGACCTTCCTTCACCCTCCTACCTGCCTCTGACACCGCCCTGAGTTCCATACACAGCTCAGTTTTAATTTCCAACTCTCTCTGCCCCGTTGTGTTTGCTTTCCACTAAGGAAACTAAGCCCTGCCTTCTGCAGCTTGTTTGAGGTTGCTCAGGACTCTTGTCTTGAAATGGATTTGTCTTTGCTTTGTTTTTGTTTTTCCTGTTGGACTTGAAGAGATCTTGTGTCCCGAAAGGGGCTGGATATGAGCTTGGGTCCTCTGTACCACAGTGCATTTTACAACAGCCAAGACTCGGGCCACCTGTTTTACAGCGTCAATCATTTACAAGGATGTCAATCATCCACTGAGCATGAGGATAACCTGGAAGCACAGAAAGTCTCTCCATCACTCAGGCTGTTTCTGCCAGAGTCGTCAGATGTAGACTAAATTTCTCTAACTTTAAGATGCTGTTAGCATTTCAAAACTTGTTATGGAGAGTTTTAGGTATTTAGCAATAATTTCCTAGTGCTGGAGCCAAACCAAATTGGCTTCTGGACCAAGACTTGTTTCTCTTTGAAGATTTCTAGATGTAACCAGAAACGACAAGATCTAAATTTAGAGCGCACAGGACTTAAATGTCCTGGGGATTATTTACGGCTTTGAGCGGCCCATTTGGAGACAGTTACATCCATTTTCGGATTTGCAACTAATAAGGAAAGGTGCCTGAAAATGAGGCGCAGCCTCTGGCCTGAGTTAAGAGCATGCCATGGCCAACACTGGTGAGCGATGTCAATCATGCTCCCTCAGCTCCAGCTTGATGCAGCAACTCCATGAAGCATTTGTCCTTTCAACTCAGTTTTCACAGGAAGAAGTTACACTAGCAAGCGTTTGTAAACAACAGTCCTCCGGGATTGGCAAGGATGTGGCTTAGGAACACTCCCCTTTGTTGCTAGTGGGAATGTTGACTGGTCCCATATTTTTTGTAGCAGAATTTAATACATATCGCCAAAGTCCCTTAAAAGTGCATATTCCTTAGGCAGCCACCTCACTTTTAGGAATTTTTCTCTGCGTGATTTCCCTTATTGTGCACCCCACGTGGCAATTAGCATGCTTATCACTACACAGTCACGGTTGCCCTTGAAATGCACCAGAATGTGCTGTGGCCACAGGTGAGTTGATTAAAATAGTCTGCAACACGCGTGCCTACCTCTCCACACAGCCACTGGCGGGAACCGTGACGGGTGCTCTTGGGAGATAATTACTGACACGGGGAAAGGTTCATGGTATAAGTGCCAGTCAACAGGTCATCATACAGCTCCAGAGACACACGAATACATAGGTCCTTGCTCTGTGGTGACCTCTGAGATGACAGGTGACCTGGAAGTGCCAAGGACTATGCTGCAAACACACAGGGATTCGTTTCAACTTTTGCTAAGACTGTAAGGATAAAATAGGGAACTCTGATAGAGAGACTGGAAGAATGCCATGGCCCTGCTCCCTCTTTTAGACTGGTCCTTAGAGGTGACACTTTAAAATAATAGCCGTCTGTAGGTCAGAGGAAGAAGAATTTGTTTTTCAATACGGCCTTACTATGGAGCTCTGGCTGACCTAGGACTTACTATATAGACCAGGCTTGTCTCAGTTATTTGGCTCACCTCTACCTCCCAACTGCTAGGATTAAAAGTGTGTAGCACCACACCCAGAAGATAGTATTTCAAGCAAAGGGAAGGATGCAAAGGGCTTGGAGCAGGGAGGGGTTAGCCTGTGTGTGTCTATGCTAGTGGGAATACGGGTCATGCTATCCCTACTGTAGGGACTCAGACACGATTTCCCGTATTTATAATATATGATTACATTTTCTTTAACTGACATGGATTTGTTTCAACAAAAATAAGTGATGTAAGTATGAAATTCCACCTTCATTGATAGACACCAGGGGGAGAGTTTCCCAAAGTGCTTGCTTACAGTAGCAAAGGCAAGATCTAAATAAGGACAGACAGCGGGACTCCTGGTGCCCTCCACTGTCCCAACAGTCTATGTCACCCATGGTTCTTATGTTGGTCCGATGCTTTACCTGGAAGTAATGGATTTGGCCTACGCAAGAAATGCAGCTGAAGAGTGAGGTCAGTCTAGAGCTGCACCGTCACTAACGAAACTGTCTCACAATAGCATGATGGCCGGGACAGAGAGGGGGGAAAACAAAGTTAGGGGACAGTACCGTGTCGACTCCGACTGCCCCCGTTAAACCAGTGCACCTGTCATCTTCAATTTCAGATTCTTCTCATTATATTCTTTAAGTGTGTGTATGCGTGTGTATGTGCATGTGTGTGTGTTTGTGCGCATGCGTGTGTGTTTGTATGTGTATGTGCGTGTGTGTGTTTGTGCGCACGCGCATGCGTGTGTGTTTGTATGTGTATGTGCGTGTGTGTGTTTGTGCGCACGCGCATGTGTGTTTGTACGTGTATGTGCATGCATGTGTGTGTGCATGCGTGTGTGTTTGTATGTGTATGTGCGTGTGTGTGTTTGTGCGCACGTGCATGCGTGTGTGTTTGTATGTGTATGTGCGTGTGTGTGTTTGTGCACACGCGCATGTGTATGTGTTTGTATGTGTATGTGCATGCATGTGTGTGTGCATGCGTGTGTGTTTGTGTGCACGCACATGTGTGTGTGTTTGTATGTGTATGTGTGTGTGTGTGGCTACGTGAGACTGCAGGTGGCTTGTTGAGGTCAGAGAGTGTTAGATCTCTCAGAGCTAGAATTACAGGCTGCCCAGGGGCTCCCAACAAGGTTACCAGAGACAGAATTCAAGTCCTCAGGAAAGCAGTACACACTCAACCGTAGCTCCAGTCCTTGTTTTGTTTCTTTATGGCGAAAACAGAATATTTTTTTAGCCTTTTGAACTGTTGGGTAAGCGATGTCAATAGCCTCCCTGCTGGGCTGTAGCACACCAGTACTGCTGGCAACTTAGCACCTCCTGCCCACTGCTCTCTGTCCTGCTTTCCCAAGCCTGTCTGCAGCTCAGCTGGGCTCCTCATCCCTTTACAACGGGCTTTCTGATGCTTACCCTGTCTGGAGCACTCCTCATACAATGAGGATGTGGACATCACAACAGTCTATACAATGTGGCTTTTATGGTTCAATTTAAATACTTCCCTTGCACATGGGTTCCAGTAACACAAATCCACACATTGACTAGGACCTGCTAGACTTGATGTTACAAATGGAACATTCCAGCACCAGCACAATATTCTAGGCAGTGGTTAGGGGTCGGGGAGCTAACAGGACACCTGCTTTCTATTGGTTCTGAGAGAGCAACACACTGAGTCACCAAATATCGTCCCCATGAAACAAATCCGTGGGATTCGATCTATTTTCTGACACAAGATTAAGAAATGATCACGGGGAAGTTCTTGTATGAAACCATACACTAAAGCTTCTTGATTTTTTCCACTTAGATCACTTTGACTCCATCTCCAGCACCGGTTGTTCCTCACGGCATCCATCAGAAGGCAGTGTGACTAGAACGGCGCATAGCTCGCAGGAGACACAGGAGGATGGTTTCTCTTGCGTAGCTCACGGGAGACACAGGAGGCCCGTTTCTCTCACATAGCTCATGGGAGACACAGGAGGCCCGTTTCTCTGCAGATACTGTGAGGAGATAAGGGAGAGGCTTTAACCTCAGCTGTGCTAAATTTATGAGCCAGAGCTCAATAAAATCGAAATTAAATATGTGTGAGGTTTTGATAAATTATACCTTTGGGGATATAAAAAAAGAAGGATCATTGCTTTGAAGGAAGACCAGGGAGGGAGAAGTACTTTTCCTCATAATCTGACTTTAGTTTGGCTCTGCCTAGGGTACTTTTAGCATGTGTCTATCCCTGAAACTGTATCAGACACTACCTTTCAATGAAAAGTAGAATAGGTTCTGCATCAAAAGGAATTTTCTGCGTGAAGATATCAGTTAAAACTGAAAGCTTGCGCAACGATTCCTTAAACGTTTTAGTCTATTGTTCTTTTAGATGAACTGATTGTTTGAAAACATTGGATGCTTCTGATGCTATTTTAAGTTTATGGTTTAAAGCAGTGGCCGTGTATAAGGCAGATATGCCTGCTTGTTCCCTACAAACAAAGGAAGTATTCTTGCACTAAGTTTATTGTGTGATTTCTTTAAACACTATAATAAAATAAATAACTCCCCCCCCCCTTCGCCCGCAAGATATCTGAGTCTTATTGTCATGGGTCTGTGCATGCTAAAAGGGACTTCAAGATATGTGAGTCCTGTGTTCATAGCTGTGCAGGCAAAGCAGACTTCATACACGCAGCCCAGGATCTTGAAATGGGAAAATATCGAAATGGCCCGATAGAAGTATGGCCGCTTTTAGAAAAGGGAAATGGGAGAGTTATAGGAGACAGACGTACTGGTGGGAATGATAATGCGAAGGAGCCACAAGCCGAGAAATAAAGGCAGCATTGAGAAGCTGGCAAAGCTAAGGAAACAGAATTGCATTTCCCCAGGAGGAAGAGGCTCTAACCACACAGAGTTGTTTTGTGTCTCTAACTTCCAGAACTGAAAATAGGGAATTCGTGTTATTTTAAGCTACTCTGTGTATGGAATTTTGTTACAAAGGCAATAGAAAGCTAACATAAACAGACATATTCAAAACTCACAACTGGATGAGCCACTTCATCTGTCTGGGTACTGGTGTTAATATTTGATTTCCATACACCCACTGCAAATGGAGCACACTGCTGTTAAATTACAACCTGCCATTGTCAGACTGCCTAAGGTGACCTGAGAAGAGATTACTTGCGGACACTTTAGAGAACACGATGAAATTAAAATTTAGAATTAAAAAGAATCAGATAGCGGGTGGCTGGCTGATCGTTTATCAAAGGAAGCTTTGTTTAAGAACAACATGATTGTATGAGTTTTAAAAATTCTGAAACCACACAAAACATTTCAAAACCAAGACAACTATTGAAATTTCAAATTACTTCCCAATTCCCAGAGTGCTTCTAACTCAGGCTGGAACAAGCAGAAAAGTAAGAAATGAATCTGACGGTTCACGCAAGTACCCTCTCTTCAGACTTACAGGTTTACAGGAGGAGGCTGTTAGTCATTTCTCGGCTACCCAGACCCAAAGAATCACCCAGAACTAAATTAATTACAACACTGTTTAGCCAATAGATTAGTTGTATTCCTTGCTAGCTCTTACACCTTGAATTAACCCATTTCTTTTAATCTATGTATTGCCAGAGGCTGTGGCCTACTGGTAAGGTTCCATCGGGCGTCTGTCTCCTTGGGCAGCTACATGGCACCTCTTTGACTCTGCCTACTCTCTCTCTGTGTATGTCTTCCAGCCTGGCTATATTCTGCCCTGCCATAAGCCAAAGCAGCTTTATTCATTGACCAATAAGAGCAACATATATACAGAAGGATCTTCCACATCATGGGTTCAACCTGAAAACCTCAAGTGTGTTCAGCTGGTCATGGTTTTGAGCCTAAACTCTCTGAAATGGGTTTATTGTGGATCATCTGCCTCACTGTGGACTCTGTATTGGTTCTCAGGCTTGTAAACTGGGACGATAACAGAACATACACGACGCTGGCTGGAGGGGCACACCTGACAGTGACGTAAGACATCTCAGCCAAGAGCGAAGGAAGACACCAGCAGCTGCTGCAGGGCAGCGGGGTTCGCTGGACAGTGAAGGGTGCACCTTTCCTCTCTCAGTGGGACAGCAAGGAAATGGCCCCTTCCCTCCGGCCACAGCCTGGGTCTCCATAAATAGCGTGTATCTTTAAGACAGCCTCCAAGGTCATCCCTTCTTACTGATTTTAGAGAATCTATGAGCAAGAAATATGAATTTCATTCATAAGTCTTTTACTTCAGAGTTCTCTTTAAAATGAGATACCATAAAAACAAGCGATTATTCTGGTAGGTCATTTTAATGTACATTTAAGCAAAATGCTTCATGGTTTTCCTAGCTCTTCATTTTTGCCAATTGGATATCAGGAAAATATTTTCTATTAATATTGAAAGGAGAAAGCCTTTCTCAAAACCACACAGAATGTATAGCCAGTTACTCCCTAATATAAATGGTTGTCAAGACAAGCTGTTCCAGAGTTTAGCTAGCTAGTGCCCACAAGCGCATGGCAGGGCATGTGGACGCTGATGAGGGAGCAGAGTCCGTGCTGTCTCACACTTCCAGGCCTGCACTGAGGACAGCAGAGAGAAGGACCCGTTTGCTACCACTGCCAATCACATCTGCAGAGACAACATCTAGACATATAATTTGGGACTTTTTGTTTAACTGAAATCCATACCACTCAGAAGTGAAGCATTGGTAGTACCTAAAACTGACTAAGTTGAAAGTTTTGCCATCAATAAGGCTTTCTAACCTAACCAACTCGGTGGGTGTCCCCTCCCCCCAGTGTGGTGGCATTTAAATGTCTCTTGCTCTGCTTGCAGCTAGCTGTCCTCAACCCAGTAGGAGTTATGTTGTAAAGCAGTATTCTCACTGAGGATGCTCTTGCATCCTGGGGTCTTTTCACAATGTTGGGAACCATCACAGAATGTTGCCAGTATCAGAGCAACGATGCTGTGAAGTACCCTGCTGTGCTCAGGACAGCCCGGAATGGTGATAGTACTCAGGTTGCTAGACAACACTGGATGAGGGCATGAGAATCAGGATACGAGACTTGGTATGCGAGAAAGCAAGGGCTCTTGTTCCTACAAAACGTTTTTTGCAATGTTGTTACCAAAGAGGAAGAAAAGTATGCTCCTGCTGGATGGAAGACGCAGATGTAAACCCTTGGGGGCTCCCTCACTTGAGGAAGGCTCAAGAGCACAGCCCCTCTGTACATGAGACAGAGATGTAGATGCCTCATCTTGGTCTGCTTCTGAAAGGAGCACCCACTAGGAATTCTATTTACTCTGCACAGAATTCTTTGATTGGGATTCGGTATGTTTCAGGAAGTAATTAATTTACAGTAGAAAGTACCATGTCTCTTTCTGCTGAAGACTTGGGGCACACAGGTGAGGCTTGCCTAGGAATCCTCAGGATTCAATGTGCAAGCCCCTGTTGGGTGCACAGCAAGAGAGAACTTGGTAGATATACAGATTCTTAAGGACATGTCCCAGCTTCTGAATCAGCCTGGATTGCAACAGCTTCCTGTTGTGATACGGCGAGAATAGGCCCTTAGCAGCAGGTGAGAGAATATGCCACGTAGACAGAGTTTGAGCGTGGAGTTTATTTCCATTAAAGGGAATGGAAAGGGAAGAGAGAGTGGGAGAAAGAGAGAGGGGGAGGAAAGAAGAGAGAAGGAGGGAGAGGAAGGGAGATAGAAAAAGGGAAGGAGAGAGGGAGGTAGAGACCCATCTGCCTCTTCAGAACTGTCAGAAGACACCTTTGCACCTGTATACAGACTAGGACCCTGGGTTGGCCAGGGTACAGCCTGGGTGCAGTCTGCCAGATGACAGAGTAGGCCAGGATAATGCCTGAATTCAAGAGTTCCTGCATGAGATAGATCAAGAAGCATTGCCAGCCCTCCTCATTCCTAGCCATGTGGACCTCTTGTTTTTGTGAGCTTTTGTGAGAGCCACCATGTTGTATTAGGAAAGCTGGTTTATCTTTTGGGTATTAGAATTTTCATTTACAAAGGCAAAGGAGAGACAGAGAGGGAGGGAGGGAGAGAGAGAGAGAGAGAGAGAGAGAGAGAGAGAGAGAGAGAGGATGAGAGAAGTACTAAGACCTTTCCTAGCTCCATGGGACTTGTGGTTTCTTCCTGGGTTAACCTATAATTATTGGGACTGCCCTGGTGACTAATAACGTGAGAGGCAGAGTGTCTCTGGCCAATGATATATTAATTAACACACACTAACCACATATGCCAGCTAATCTATGTTAATTAACAATCACTTAATTCTTTTGCAATTCCACCTCCAAATGAGAAGGAATCTGCTTCCAATGATGGGTGCCTGTCCCTTGGTACCTGAATTTACTCTTCATGTGAGCATTCATTCTCAACCTATGCATGAACATTGTTTATATATTAGCCACCAAGCAGAAATCTAGTCTGCAGAGAGCCTGGAAGTAAGATCAGCTGGAAACGAAAGGGCTGGCCACAAAGGGCTGGGCATTAAGGGAGCTCAAAACAGCCGGAGCTCTGAGCTCTGAGGAGGGGCCTGCAATTCCATGTCTGGAGAGTGAATTGCAGAGATGGCCTCTTCATTGTGGAGAAATTCATGAGATCCACAGCCCTGCTGTCCCCAGAAGACTGCACTTCCCTATACTTCCCCATCTCTCAGCTCCCACATTCTTTGTGTCTTTTATTTTGGGGATGTTCCCTGAGTCTTGGGGATGTTTTATGTGCAGCTTGCTGATTCAAGGGAAATCAGAAGTCTATTATGCAAACATTCAAACACTTTTGTTTTAACTGAGAATTTCCTAGGTCTCTCTAAATGTCCTTTTTGCAGTTAAGGTCTTTTTATTGGTCCACACAGAGGACTTTTGCGAGTCTCTTTGTGCCAAAACATGTATCAGTTTCTAGATGAATGTAGGAACGAGCAAGCTGCCTTTCAGTGCCCTGTGGGTTATCCTTAACTTCACACCTTTTTTAAATCAGGGAGAGAAACCTGAAACTTGGCACAATGGCCGAATCATTCTAAAATGTTTATAATACGCTTATATGTTTTAAATATAGTGTTTCAGTTAAACGTCAGCTTATATTTTAGCCTTAATGCCATTAGACAGAGGGATAATTATTCAATAGATTCAAGAATAAGCTGAGTTGGATCCAGTGTAAAATCCTTGAGGAAAACTGTATTGGCCTGAGTTAGGCATGTATTTAAATCGGTGGCTCAGATATCACTGAGTCCCACCACAGAAAAGCGTGCTGAAATAAAGCAGACCCCCCCCCCATTCAAGGTTTTGCTTTTTCTGGTTCTGCTACCCACAGTCAAATGCGGTTTCGAGACACTACAGAGAAAATGACAGGATTATAAACTGACCTTTTTATAGTCTAATAATCGAATCAGTTCCAATACTGGAGTTGAAATTTGTGTGCAAATCAAGCACCGGATTACTACCTGGTGCGGTGTGTATAAAAGGACAGTATTTTAACGGCTTTGTGACATGTCCCCGTTTAATGGGCTTCCCTTGGACTCCACAAGGTGATAATATCCTGATGGATGTCTGAAACAAGCAAACACTTTTTTTTTCATATGCAAGCACTTTAGTTGCTGGGTGACAAAATTACCCTGCAAATAGCTGTGTTAATTTTAAATGCAGAAAACTCCTTGAAGACGTATAAATGGCAATTTGGGCATAAACGTCTAACCAACTTCAGGACGGCCATTTTCCTTCTGGGAGTCGGGCCAATTTGTATGGTGATTTGCATCAAGCAGACACTGTTAAGACCTTGCCTTAGAACCATATGTGCCACTGTGAGCAATGCATTTTCTGACTCCCGACAGGAGGCAAACATCTGGAGAAGGCAAGGCCACAGCATGCTCTCCCACAGGTCCTTGCTGGAGCCTCCCAGCCACCATGGTCTCATTCCTAAGGTATAATCTCTTTTCTTGGTCCGTAGGGAGCAGAAGAAGGGGAGGAAGCATTGCCAATCCTCCTTGGCTGTTCTCTTAAACAGCAGCATTAGTGCAGCCTGGGAGAATGCACAGAACGACCCTTTCTACAGAAATGATGGAAATGGAGACTTTCCATCCCAACTGCACCATTCCTTAAAATCTGAACCACTTGCGTTGGTTTCTAGTGGCTATTACCGTGAATGACTGCATTCACTGGTTTAGGACAATACAAATGCTATCTTAACAGAAACAAGAGCAGCGGCTCACAGCCTTCCCAGTGTAAGCCGTTTTAATACACCTCACATGGTGACCCACAACCATAATATTATTTCACTGCTATTTCATAACTATAACTTTGCTGTTATAAACTGTGAATATCTGATACATGAACTAAGGGGTCATGGTCCACAGGTGGCTAGCTCTGAAATGAAGGCATCCACAAGGCTGGGATACTTCCAGAAACACCAGGTGAGTTACTTTCTTGTCTTTTTTAGCTTCTTTGACCCTTTTGAATTCTTTGGCATTACATCTTTAACAGTATCAGCAAAGTGTCTTCTAACTTCTTGCTCTCCTCTCTTCTCTCTCCCCTCTAACTGTCCAACCTTCTTCTTGAAAGAATATATGTGTGTGTATACATACCTATCTATCTCTACTATCTATCATCTATCTATCTATCTATCTATCTATCTATCTATCTATCTATCTATCATCTATCTATCTATGTCTATCTATTATCTATCTATCTATCTATCTATCTATGTCTATCTATTATCTATCTATCTATCTATCATCTATCTTCTATCTATTATCTATCTATCTATCTATCTATCTATCTATCTCCATCTATCTAGACAGCTACCTATTCCTATTGACATCTTTGTTCTGTTTTTTTGAGACAGGTTTTTTTGTTGTTTTGTTTTTTAATGTAGCCCTGGCTAGCCTAGAACTCAGTCTGTAGACCATGCTAGCCTCAAACTCACAGAGATCTGCCTACCTCTGCCTCCCGAGTGCTGGGATTAAAGGCCTGAGCCACCACCACCCAGCTATCAGCTCTTGTTGAAGAGGAAAAGAATAAGTTGTAACTTCCAGGATTTTCATCAATGGCTTCTTGGCCATATCACTGCCCAGTGCACCTCGAAAGAGCGAAATGTAGAAACATCTGTTCATTTCAATGAACTCGGGGAATAAAGAGGAAGGAAGGTGGGGTTGTGGTCTTCAGGCCTCTAGAACATGTCTTCAATGCCTATGATTCTCCCACAAGGTCCTCCTCTCTAAAGGCTCCTTCCCCTCTCAGTGAAGCACAAATGAGTGGGCGAGCCTTCAACAAAAGCCCTGGAGGATGTTGAAGGTCCAGTCCATAGCACCTTCCCATCCCTAAGTCTACAAATGTCCCTTGCCACCAAATTAACATAAGCAGGGGTTGCGAAGAAATATATTTTGTTGACCATTATTCTGAGTATGACAACCATCTGGAGACTTCAGTTGTTTGTATAAAAGTATAGTTTATAAAAAGGGAATAATTAAAGTTACCTCAGGGGGATGTACATGAGATTAAAAAAAATAAGCATCAGGTGGAATGGAAGAAAGGGGAAAGCCTTGTGCAGGATAGCTAGCCACTCTACTCTTCGTCAGCATGAGCATGTCGACTCAGACACCCCTGTCCCTGAATATAATGCCACGTTAACTCTTTGGCCTCGGTCTCCTCATCGCTACGTGTGTAAGTTTTTCATGAACTATGTTTCTGCTGTTTTGTACCGTTATTTGGAAGTCACTTACAATCAAGAGCATCGAGATGATGAAGGTCAGCCGTGAGTCAGACAGAAACGGGAGGGGATACAGGTCATACAGGAAAGAGCTGCAGCATGCATGAACATGCAGAGAGCCGAAACTGGAGCCAAGTCTTATCCAGACAGAAGAGTGGCTGATGAGAAGGGGCAGTGAGTGGAGACTCAGGAGCTGGCAGGGCTGAGGAGAGAGAGGGCGGGAACTTTTGCAGAAGGCAGAGAGAACAAATTTAGGGCAAGAAGGACCATGCTTTCCCAAGCTGGACGGCAACCTGTCCACAGGGAGATCTACAGAAGTCAGGAGGTTAAAGCCAGAAAGCATAGAAGCTTATTTTTAACTCCAAAGAATAGAAAAACAAGGTCAGGTCTAGGAACCTCTCCTCCTATATACTGGTCGTGTGGAAGAGATGAAGGTGAGGCTACAGGTTTTATTGGTGAAACTGAAAGCAAGGTCATCTGCAAAACAAGAATTATAACTACCACCCTGGTCCCTGGTGTGGCCAACACCTTTGGGTCAGCAGGCTTGGTGAGACGTGGGAAGCTGGATCATTCACGGTTAAGGAAGCCAATGAAGTGAGTGTGTGAACTGAGACCAGAAAGATTATCGCCATGTAGATTATGCTGTGATAAACAGTAAGAAATGTGATGATAGCACACATCACATCACAGAGTGTGCGAGCCAAACCTCGGTGGTGCGGTCGACCACGCAACTTCACTGTCAAGTGTGGCCGACAACATAACACACCAGTGGTCAGGGATGTCACTTTTCAGCTTGTAGTTGCTCAGATCAAATTCAAATGACTTTACCTCCTGCAAAGGCTACATCCGCCAAGCAATTGTGTGAGGCTACAGGAACCTGCTTTCTTCATGCAGACAGAAAGAAGAACGTGCATGAAAACATCATTCATATGTGGTGGTTATTTTATTATCACATATCACTGTTTACACTTTCTTTGGCATTTAAGGACATTATAAATCATACTTTACACAACAATCTATGCATAGCGTATGTCAGCAATAATGGTCTGAAGAACAGCAGGAAGCCACGTAAACCTAAAATCTATCCACACTGAAACCAGATAGCTTGTGCATAGTAACAATTGAAAGGCTAATACAACGGCATACTGGCGTGTGGGAACTCCGGTCACACGTCCACACAGCCTTAGGTGTGAATTTCACTGAGACATTAGTCCCTCAGTCCAGCTCTGCTTTAAACACTCCTTCTGTTTGGCATTTAGCAATACAGACAAACGCACATTCAGTTTAATGGGATTTTATTATTCTCAGATGTTTGAGTTATTTTAAATGGGTAAACATATACAATATTGCTTTGACAACTTTCAGTTTTATAAGTGTGTAATTAAATGCCACCATGCTTACAATGCCCAAAGTATTGTTTAACTGACCGTTTGTTAACATGTTGAAGAGACTGACAAAATGGTTTCTATGACAAACTTTTAATAAGAAGTTTAAACATGAAAATGGAATATTAATCTAGATCACTGGTCTACATCCTTAGTGACATCCCATGCTCGAAGCAAATTGTGAAACGTTTTAGATGGTTGTTTGTCAATGCTTAATCCTATGATTCAGAAATTTGACTGAAAATGCATAGAATTGAGAGATTACCTTTTGCCTAAAGCCATGTTTACATGCATTAATTTTCTAAAAGAAAAATAAGAGCTCCTGTATTTTAGCGGTTCTCAACCTTCCTAATTCTGTGACCTAATTCAGTTCCTCATGTTGTGGTGACATCCCCAACCATAAATTTATTTATTTTAATCCATAAATTTATTTTCCTTGCTGCTTCATAACTGTAATCTTGTTCCTGTTATGAATCATAATGTAAGTATCTGTGTTTTCTGATGGTCTTTGGCAATGCCTGTGAAAGAGTTGTCTGACCCCAGAGAGGTCGAGACCCGGAGACTGGGAACCACTGCTGGATTTTAATAGCACACTTAAGTTTGGGATCTCATCATACTTTTATATAATACGTGAAAAACAGGTCCATGTCCTTATATATTATATCTAAGTAAAGGACAAAAACAAGGACAGACATTAGCATTTTTCTTTTCTTTAACCCAACTGACAACAGGATATTTGGCAGCGGGATGAATTTGTCATATTGGGAGCAAACGTTATACCATATAAACAATGTATGGAGGCGAGCAAATTATCTTTATCTTTATCTTAACATCAGCTCAGAAGCCTCAATTCATTATTTGATGTCTTAACACGATACACTGAAAAATATGCGTATGAGGTAAGGACTAGTCCTCAATGAAAACTGAAAATATTTTACAGAATATTTGTTCGTTACATTTATACAATGCACCATTTCATTTCATTCATTAAAATACCTTGCACCAAACATGGCATCTTCAACCTTAACACTCCTCAAATATGAGAAAAACTAATACCTTTCACTAGTAATAAGAAGTGAAATTTATAAAGTCAATATAACAAAAAGGACTGCAGACCCAACATAGCTTTTAAAGACAACTTATATGTCATGAAATGAGTGCTTTACTTAATTTAATGAAGGAGCTAGACAAACTCCGCTTCCCTTCGGGGCAGCCTAGGGAGTACGGCTGTCATGAGCATTTTACACGGTGGCATTCTCTTATCGTTACGGAGGTTTCCGTGAAAGCCAGCGGTGGTATTCTCAGAATGCCACGCCTCGGAAAACACTGTTAACATGTAAGTGCTACTGTCTCAACATTTACGTAATAATTAAATAAGTTTGGTAACATGTTATTTTCAAATCTTGCAACATAAGGCACAGAGAAACATCAAAAGTCCAGAAGCAAGTATATTACATAATAAATAGTCACCTCTCATTTAGTTATCATTGCCCTTCATCTGAAGAAAGGGCACAAGTAGTGCAGCAAACACATGCCTGAATTAATAAAAAAGGATGGGCTTTAAGAAATGCCGGTAATATTTGTGTGCAGAAAGAATAGTAATTCAAAAAAAGATAAAGAATATTTTGTATAAAATACACACCCTATTGTGTTACAGGTAGACAGAAAAACATGTGAGGCACTTATATTAACAGTGTAGAAGGAAAACATTGAGATTTTTCTTTTGATAAAAGCACCAAACCATTTATTTTAACATCCAAGACAAAAACAGAGGTTAAAAATATAGAAAATCAATCGGTCTTGTAACTCAGTATTTGGTATACTAACAAGAATCCTGAAGTCCAAAGCTCAAAGTACCCGCTGTTTTTCTGGCTGAAGTCATTGAGCAGAGAAGTTCAACTTTCCAGAACCCTAAAGTTCTCTGCAGTGAGCACTGTGCACCCTGAGGTGTTAAAGCTTTGTAAATGCATGGGGTCTCTTCCTAGACTCCCACGAAGCTTCCCATTTTATAGGTGACTGATAACGTTTTTTAAACTCCTTTTCTAAACACAGAGATTAAAATCTGCTTTGGAAAAAGAGTGCTGAGCCCAATGTGGACTGTTCCAGTATCTCGTTCCTGGGCTTGAGCTATAGGAATCCACTGGGGGTGACATCAGGGAAAGACCTGGAGTCCGCTGGGTGATGAAGATGAGGAGCAGGCTGAGTGTGACCAATGCTGTTTAATTCGGACAGGTAGGTTTCATTTAACACTCCCTGATTCTGAAACTGAGAACAAAAACAGCAGACCCGTTTGTTACAAGCCTCTAAACACCTTAAAAACATATTCTAGACCCTTCCATTTGCGTGTCGTTACACTTACAGCCCTCTACTGATGTTGGGGGCCCAATCCTTCACCGTTCAAGTCATACAGAGAAATGCTCACAAACACTGAGAAAATCAGGTTTCCCCTTAATCCTATGAGATAAGTTAAAGACAGCACAGAGACTGTAACAATGGTTCACTTCGTCTGTCTTGGGACCTGAATGGAATCCTGTGACAGGGTACCAGAGGGTTATTCTGTCCTGCCATCACTCCAATCAGGGACCTGGAGTCAGCGAGCTGATGATACCCAGAACTTCTCCACTGCATTTCAGAGACCAGGACTCTTGCTCAGTTCTGGGTTTCTAAATGTCTCTTGCTGTTCCTATACTGTTACACTATGGGTATGATCTTAATGAATTCATTTGTAATACATGTTTAATTAGTTTTTCTGCAAGTTACGAAATGGAAAATGCTTGCTTGCTGTGTTGGCTGGTTTTGCATCAACTTGATACAAGTTAGACACATCAGAAAGGAGGAAACCTCAGTTGAGAAAATGACCCCAAAAGATGGGACAGTAGGCCAGCTAGAGCTGAGAATTAGATGTGATTAAGAAGAGATCAGTATGGTTGAGTTGACTCTTCTGGGAAGTGCTTCCTGAGAGCACAGAGAAGTGTGTTCCAGAGGCAGCCAAGAGTGCACCTTGTGCTGACAGCCAAACCTCGTAGTGTAAGAGTCACCTAGGCTAGGTTCTGGGTTTGAAGGCATGAAGGGGTCATGGGAAGCAGCGGAGGCTTGACACCATGAAGAGAGTCCACGAAAGGCTACTGCTGACAGTGCAGTCCAGCCGCATCAGAGGACCTCAGCATTGTGGAGATGCCAGTAGCATGGGATGGCTTCCAAGGACAGCAGCAGCTATGATGAGGAACTTGCTGGATCTTAGGGGAAAAACTGTTATGCTGCCAAGGATGGAGCCGGAGAAGTGATCGGGCCCCAGACATTGGGCACTGTGCTATTTATAGAGCTGGAGTTTGGTTTTGCTTTGATGCTGCTGTGGCAGAGCCCTGGCATTTCTCTCTTGAGATCAGAAGGTATTTAATGTTATTTTGATTTTTATAGGACCCCACAGCTTAATGACTTTGAACTTTTAAAAGAGATTTTAGACTTTTAAAAGATACTGGATATTTTAAAGAAACTGAACTTTTAATGTGTTCAAATTTGTAAAGATCATGGGACTTTTAAAGTCATTTATGTTTTATATTGTGATGTTGATATTAACATGGCATTTTGGGAGTAGATGAGAAAGGTTCTAATCAAAAAGTGATGTTTTGTATATCAGGCTGACGGACAGTGGGTTGTGCTGATGAGTGTGATGTCAACCTGACTCAGTTAGAGTTACTGGAGAGGAGAGAGCCTCGACCGAGAAGATGCCTCCATGAGATCGGGCTGTTGGCAGAAGCCTACAGGGGATTTTCTTAGTGATTGACGTGGGAGGGCCCAGTCCAGTGTGGGGGTGCTCTAAGAAAGTAGGCTGAGCAAGCCTTGGGAAGCAAGCCGGTAAGAAGTACCCCTCCATGATCTCTGCATGAGCTCCGGCCTCCAGCTTTCTGCCCCGCATGAGCACGTGCCCCTCCTGGTTTTGATGATGAGCTGTGCTATGCACCTGTGTGTGAGATCACCGTGCTATTGCTCGTGGCTTTTCGTCCCAGCAAGAGCAACCCTAACTAAGACGCCCGTACTCTTACACCAAGCTAGTCTCCTTTTCAGAACTGCTAAAAAAGGGACGGGCAAATATGAGAGTGGGCAGTCTACAGATGTACTAACACTCTAGAAGAAGCAGTCAGGGCTGAGAATAAAGCTGCACTCAACAGCAAACCAGGTAAGGGACTTAATGTTAGTCAAGAGATTCTTAGAAGCTGAACCAGTACATTTTCAAACAAACTAACATTCTCTAACAGAAACTTATTAGTGTGAGCATGATATACCCTTGCGTGGCAACGGAGAGCAGCTACTAAATTATGCTAACATCAACCTATTTTTAAAAAAAGATGTTAAGCAAATTATAATGAAGTTGGTTATGCAAACGTAACTATAGTAAAAGCGGTTCTGAAACGACTTGCTGCGTAGAAGCCTTCTGACAATATGTGTAAATGTAACAGGCAACATGGAGACACTTAGGCCTGACAGGTCTACGCAGCTCTAAGCGCCCTTACCTTGTTTATAAATGCCTGGGAGCCTGGAACTGTGGAGCTGTACTGCATCTGGTCCCCAGGGGTGTGCTGAGTCCCAGGCTGGCATTGGTACATGGACATGGCCCCGGCATAGTATGCCTGAGGGGTGACCATGGCTGACTGTGGATTGATCCCAGGCCTTTGGTTTTCGGGAACTTGTAAACAAGTGAGAAAATCCTCTAAACTAGTCGTAGTGGGGTGCAGGGACGGTTCAAAACCCTTCCCCGGAAAGTCCAAGGATGCACAGTCGGAATGCGGTGGTAACAGAGACTGGTTACAGGGAGCAAAGTTCTGTGCGTAAGGCATGCCGTCCACCTCAGGTTTGTAGGGGAACTCATCCACAGTTGCTGGCAAGTCTGGAAAGACATTATAATGCTTTAATTCCTGCTGAGGACGGCTGAGAGGCACAGCGGGGGCAGAGTTCCAACTTGCAAACATGCCATTGACTTGCATGTGCTTGGCTTTCTGACCCAGCTCTTGCTGGGGGAGTGCCATGGGACCCAGCTGGTGACATAGCTGTTGCTGGGGCTCTATCTGTTCCAGCTGATGCTGGGGCTCCATGGCCTGAGCTTGGTGCTGCTGCTGCAGCTGCTGCTGCTGCTCTAGATGCAGGCGCTCCTGCAGCATACAGCTTAGGTGCTGAGTCGCAAGCTGCTGCTGGCTAGCTGAATTCAGCAAGGTCGACTTGTTTAGAGAATCTTGCACATAGGTCAGGATTTCGTCTGTTATGTCGAAGTCTCTGACGTCAGCCTCACCGGAGAGGTCGGCCCTGAAGAACTCCTCACTCTGCATGCGCCGGATGTCGTCAAAGTCGATCCCTAAGTTTCTCATGATGCTGTACAAGTCGTCGTTATTTTTATGATCTGGAAAGATATCCGGGGGCTCTCCAGAAAGTGCGGGGTTCATGTCCTGAGCATGTCCGATCTGCTCGTGTTTAAACACAGACTCACTTCCTATTGCTGCAATGCCGTCTTGCCAGCCACCGCACTCGCTCGTAGAGTCGCTGAGAAAGTGGCTGTCTAGGGGGATGGTACTCGAAGCAGGACAGAGATAGATGGACTCATCCTGTTGGATCATGGCATTCATAAGGGAGCTGGGGTGGAGGGAATCCTTACTCGGGGTTGACTGCAGAGCCCAGTCTTTCGCATCAGTGCTACTTTTGGTACGTATTGGTAAGGGGTCCATCATGGAAGGGAAAGGGCTGGAGATCTCGTACAATACGGCCTCGCCGGTAGCAAACATGAAGGGCAGCGTCATGCTCCTCTTCTGCAAATGCTCTCTTCCTTCCTCATCCCTAGAAGGGTGGGCAGGAAGGTCTGCAGGCATTAGTTTTATCATACATGTTTTAAGGAAAATATTTTTAAAAGGAGAAGAAAAATAAGTAAAATGTTCTCGATAGCACAGGGCACAGACTTTATCTCATGACTAGTGTTATGTACATATAGGTAAAGCTACACAGGAAAAATACATAAATACTGAAAAACTACAAATAAAATAATAATCAGGAGACATAAATAGAATAGAAAACAAAACAACAGACAAATCAAAAAATGAAAGGCTTGAGCCTGGAAGAGACTAATGAAGACAGAGGTCCACTTGTTACATGGGTGTGTGAAGAACACATCCATGTACTCTTATGGGTAATATAAACATTAACTATGGCATGGGTTGATGACTACCTATGTACAGATGTTAATTCTTCCCCCAAAGAGCTATGCTTTCAAAATCCCAACAGTTTCGCTGTTGTTGCTGTTGTTGGGAATTTACAGTGAATTTTGAAGTGCATGTGGAAACATAAAGAACAAAGAAGAGCCTAGACAATCATGGATGAGAACAAAATAGACACACAAGCAAAGACGTGCATTCACAACTCAAAACTGCTAACAACGGCAGGACAACTAAGGTGCTGTGGTGACAGAGACAGACAAAGAAGCTGGACCAGCAACTCTAACAGGACTGTAGAGCCCTCTAGCTCCAAGACGTTGTCTCTTTAATAAATTGGTCAAAGGATTCCTACCTCTGGCTATACCTAGAAAAGCAATTCTCATGTGAGAGAAGTCCTTGCAGTGCAAGTACTCCACCACACATTCCTCTCTGGAATATGTAAGAAACTCCCAGATTACTGGGTGCACACCATAGCACACTGGGTGCACACCACAGTGTACTGGGTGCACACCACAGCGTTCCCAGGTCACTGGGAGCACACCATAGCGTTTTCAGGTTTTTCTTTTAAATATGTCATGGACTTTTCATCTCCCCCTAAATTGGAAGATGAGGAAGATTCTTTTAGCTTTATCTACTAACTCTCAATGAAGTTTGTCACTTCTGTTTTTTCAACATTTCTCACCTTTGCCCTGTTCTTTCTAGATATATTCTTTTAATTTTTAGTTATAGGTTCAATTGCCTTAGATTGTTTATAAATTTTCTGGTAAGATTCATGAAAACACAAAACCATTAGCTTACGTGAGCGGTCTCTGAGTTGCGATGATATAATCCGGCCTTCCATTTCTATAAATCAAGCGTGCATTAGACTGGACCCACCGCCATCGACTGTGTTTTGCCAGAAGCCTGAACACTGTCATGCCGCTTTCTCCAGTCTTAATCACTAAAAGTAGGCATTTAAAACAAAGTTAAGCCCTATATCAGTATAGTACAGAAAACCCTCGCCACAAAGCCCCTCTTCAGGGCTGAGGAAATGGCTCATTGGTTAAGGGCACTTGCTGCTGTTGCAGAGAACTTGAGTTTGGTCTCCAGCGGCCTCACTGGCGCCCTCTTCTGGCATCTGAGTTCATCTACACCCATGTGCACATACTCCCACACAGCAAACACACAATTTAAACATAAAGCAAAAAATTTAAAAAGTCATGCTGACCTATTTCTTTAACTAGCAATGATGATAATATCTTGAAAACATTTTAACACAGTAAACATATTGAGAGGCACAGAAACACTTCTCCAGAGCTGTGCTTTCCCATTTCAGATGAAGCTTAGCAAGGACAAGGGAAAAAGGGTGATGCCAAGAGTAGGCCAAATGGTTTTAGTAAACACACAAGAAGAGCTTCACTTGGGAGAAAAGTAAAGATTACAACTTTTCAGGTCCAGGGAGCAATATGTTTAGTGTTTTCTGACTTTATATTAACATACATGTATGAGTCAATGGTGCCATTAAAGATTTTCTGAGCAAAGCTTCATTCGCCAAATAGTTATTTTCATAATCATCATAACATTATGTTACTGCATGACAGCCGTCAAGGATTTAGGAAGTAAAAGGTAGAGCTGGTTAACCAACATGACAGGATGCCACACAGGAGGAATCCTAACAGTTCTGTGAGGAAGTTGTCATTCATAATAACTGAAACCCGCCTCTATGAGGGCTGGGGGGGATGCCTCAGCGGGTAGAGCGCTTGCCACCAAGCCTGACTATTTGAGCTTGGGCCTAGTGATCTACAAAGTGGCAGAGAATGACTCCTACAAGTTGTCCCTGCCCACCTCACGAGCGCGCGCACACACACACACACACACACACACACACACACACACGCAAAGAATGACTCCTACAAGTTGTCCCTGCTCACCTCATGCACGTGTGCATACGTGCACACATACACACACGAAACAGGAAACATTTTAACAAGCTAACACGGTCTAGTACTCACTGCGGACGTGGGAATCTGCACAGTAGAGCATGTCAGCAGCGTGGACGAACTGATAGCCGGAGCCTCTGGTGCACAGCTCTACCTCCGTGTAGCCCAGGATGAGCTGCCCTCTGTTTCAGAAAAGCATTACGTTGTAAGAGAATCGCCACACGTTCACGGGGGTGGGGGGTTCGTTATTTCTACAAACACTGCAGCTGACTTCCAAAGTTTTCATATTAAAACATAGGAAACATCCCTTTGAATTTTAATCTTTTTATTTTCTTACTTCTGGCTATGAAGTCTCAGTGTTAGCCTGTTTTCTTCTTTTGAGTAAGGCCATTAAAATTAGGATGGCCAAACATGAACGGACAGAGTTGACGATAAAATAAAACAAATTCTAAAACATGGAGTACTGAGACTGAGTTCAGAGACAAGGCCTAAGTCACATCACTGCATGCTCCCATATGAAAGGAGAAAAAAACTAAAATGCTTTGGTATAAATTCTTGTAAACTAATTAACTTTGGATACTTATTTAATTTCTAAAGCTAAAAATTAAATAATATTTTTATAAAACGTAAAATTAACCAAAATCTTAAGAATAATTCTTACAAGTATGGTTAAGTAATATAAAATAAGATTATTTGTCAGACTGATAAAATTACCTTATTTTAGTAGGCAATACTGAAACAAAATGATGAATTGCTAATCTAGCAGTGAATAATATCACAGCCTAAGGCAAACGTCCCACGCAGTAAATCAAGCACACGTGTAGTGAAAGGAGAGTGATGGGCTCCCTTACTTGGCATCACAACCAATAGGTGTGAAGTCTAGTTTGTGTTTGGTCCTGAAGATGAAGTTTTTGGTTCGAATTTCCAGGATGGACGGTGGCTGAAGTGGGGTGGCGATTGCGAACAAGGCCAGCTGAGGAGGGAGCAGCGCCCCATCCTTTCCTTTCTTGTTCTGCCCGTGCAGGTACTTAAGCCTCCCTTGGAAATTCATGGCCTAGGGAAAGTCATGAAAAGAAACAGCATGTCCGTTTCGTTTCCAGAGTTACCATCCTGGCTCTTCTGGGGTTCTCGGGACTGGGGGACAGTTCCTTGCCCCCAGCATCATGGCAGGAGAGCCCTATCCTTTTTGTGCCCCAAACCACCTGGCCATTTCACCCTCCACGGCTGGCTCTTTGCACACCAGACACTCAATACACATCTTCAATGAAAAGAGTGGCGGTTAAATCACTGTATTAACTTTCAAACATGTGTGACCTATACGACACAGCATGCCATAATCTTTCCTGAGAAAAATATACAACTTCATTGAAACAGTAAAATGAACCTTATAAAACTATATAAGGAATGCAGGGATCCAAGATAAAGGGTGATTTTAGGAGACAAAAGAGAATTTAAAAATGGCTGTAATAAACTTGGCTGATCTCGGAGCCTGTGGGACTCTGACACATACCTGATACAGCACAAAGTGGAAGAAACTCTTTGCGCACAGAAATCCCACCTAACTCTGCTAGCTGATCTTAGACAGCGGTTCTAGGAAAGACACCTCAATACAGTTTGAATACCAGGCCAGCAAAACAACTGTAAAACATAACACTAACAAAATGCACTGCCTTGTGTGGCTTAAGATGCTGCCCCTCTAGGCCTGTGACTCCCCAGGGTCACCTCAGGGTCTGTGCCTGCCGGGTGGCTCTCCAGGGTCACCTCTTGCCACAGCACTCCTGTCAGACGGTAACTCGGGAGCCACAAAGAGTGGCGCTGTATTTGCACTTATCCCAGACATAGATAGATTCATGCTTTTCCTGTATGCATGGCATCCCAAGAGCCAGGCATTCTACTGAAGAACGTTCGCTAATTCTTAGACTTCAACTTCTTTCTTTCAGAATACTCAAAGTACAGGAGCCATGCTCCGCCACTGAATTTCTACATCTTCAGCTTAAATGATAGGCTTTTATGTGCTGTGGAAGACTCCCAAACCCTGAGATACTAATTTGTGTGTGTGTATGTGTGTGTGAGTGTGTGTCTGTGGTGCTGGGTATAACCTTTCATGATTCTCCAGTTTTCTCCCTTCATCTACTGAATTATAGGTGCAGATCACCACGCCAGGCTTTTACATGGGTCCTTGGGGTCCAAATCAGGTCCCCATTCTTGCAAGGCAAACATTTTACCAACTGAGCTGTCTTATTGGCCCTGAAATGTTAATTTCTCAAGGCTGCTTTCTTTTATCATATTAAGTCACTTCAAGAACCGGGATTTTAAGATTTTCCACCGTACCAGAAAGCCAGACGAATTGTCCAGCAGACACCGCAGCCGGCATATGAAACACCTCTCCAGGAAAGAGGCATTCTCTGGAGGAAGCTGGTCTGGGCTGAAGTAGACTGCTGGCGGCTGTGGGAGGCCATGAGCGTCTGTGGAAACAAAACAGCAGGCTACTCACATTTTCTGTAGAAACTGAGGCTTTGCATAGTTAAAACTGCGACACATTTTAAACTGGAGCCTGCATTCAGAATTTAAAATATCATTTCAAAATTAATCCAAAAGCCCAAGCTTATTAGCAAATCTGTGCTGTAGAACTTGACATCATCTTTGCTTGTACCTCTGAGCCACTGCTGCCAACTATGTCTGTATTTCTAGCTGTAGTTTTCTTGTCTTAGCAGCTTCACTGGAAACAATGCTTACGCCAGGAAAAGCCTTTTGATTCTTGCACATGCTACTGTACGTATCTGTGGGTACGTTTTGCTAACAACGACTGCACTGTGCAGTTGCTACCCTGTACACTCCTCCCGTCTTTCACAGTGGCGCCATGGGCAGTTTTGTAAAACACAGCGCGGCTTTGGGTGTGGGCCCTAGCTCAGTTGGTGAAGTGCTTACCATGCAGACACGACATTGAGTTTGATCCCTAGAACCCATGTCAAGAAAACCCAAGGATGCAGGCTCATGCTTGCAATCCCAGGGTTGGGAGGTGCAGATAGCAGGATCCCTGCGTCTCCCATCAGCCTAGACTTCTTGGGGATCTCCAGGCCAATGAAAGAACTTATTTAAAAAAGTAAGATGGAGGTTGGTGATCTTTGGCCCCCACACAGATACCCACCAGTGGGCACAGACACGTATATATTCACATTGCTGACAATGCCACTCCTCTGATGTATGGTGTTCTTCACAGCCCTCATCTGCTAAACTAACCTCAGCTCTCACAGTCCGGCTCTATCTGAGGCCAGAGACTAACACCACCTGACTCGTGCCCTGTCTTCAGCATGGAGCTCCATGCTCCCCGACTTCCCAGCCTCCTTCCACAGAATATTCCGAAGGCATCACTGCGGCCTCTGGTAAACCTCCTTACCATCTGCTGCCTGTGCAGAGTCTGTGCACTGTGTGGGGTTTAGACCCCAGTGCAGCTGGCGCTGGAACTCGGCTCGGTCTTCTGTATGGATGAGCTCATAGACACTCTGATGGATGACGTCAGACTAAGGAAAAGGAGCAAGAGGAAATAAAGCAGTGATTAGAAATGATCAGCTTTAGCAAAGCAGTTTCAAAACACATCAATATCAGTGGGCACGAGATAGCGACGGTGAACTGAACGCAGATGATGGCCTACGGAATCCCAGTCATTCGTGGTAGGGAAACCTGTAGACCAGCACTGTCACTGACTCAACGAGTTAGCTGCCATCACTTCCCGACACGAACACTCTGGTTCACAAGGCATCTTTCTGCTCCTCTGATGTACCATATTAAGGCCTGGTCATAGTCCTTGTCCACTTCACACCAGCTGATGCCATGATAGACCAGTGGTTCTCAAGACCCCCTTTGAGGTCACATATTAGATATCGACATTACAACTCATAACAGCACCAAACTAAAGTTATGAAGTAGCAACAAGACAATTTTGTGGTTGGGGTCACCACAGTAGAGGAACTGTATTAAAGGGCCACAGCACTGGGAAGCCTGAGGACTACTGCTCTAACCCTCTGACCCGTGAATCCCCTACCGGCATCTTATTCTGTCATCTCTAACCTCAACAGCATCTCACTGGGATCTCCTTCAGTTTCATGTGTGTTTTCTTTATAGGAACTTTCTTCCCAAAGAGACTTCAGACTCCACAGCAAGAGATAAAGCCTTTATGGTACCCGCCCCATCCCTCCTCCCCATGCCTCTCAGCCTTGAATGCAATGCTGAATTCTTAGTCTTCGGTAGAATTTGTTTTTCTTTTTTTCTTTTCCACTGAAACTCACAGCACATAGCACATTTTCTCTCCGTCCTACGCAAACATATACGTGCAGGAAAGTCCCGTGTAGCCTCTTTATTTGGGATGATATCCAAAATTACCATTTTACTACTGCAGGTTAAGCACTGAAGTAGAAAGTTTGATCCTTTATCCACTATATCACCTGAATCATTTCCCACGAATATGTCGCAACTTGTAGTTTTCAAACCTGAAATCTTAATCCCACACATAAAGAATGTACAAAGTATGCATACGAATGAGAAAAGTAAGTGGGAACATAGCGCGTGTCTCAGTTACTTTTTCACTTTGGTTTGGTTTGACTTTGAGACAGAGTCTCACTATACAGCATGGATGTTCTGGAACTTACTAGGTAGAGCCGGCTGGACTTGAACTCACAGAGATCCGCCTGCCTCCACCTCCCAAGTGCTCGGATTTAAAGTCATCACCACATCTGGGCTTCCTTTACTTGACCTTTTTTTAACTGATATAAACCATGGTATCATTATCAAAACCCTAAGTGATCCATTATGTTTCCAACAGGCTTTCTACAGACAACACACTGTTTAAACCCTGTTTAACAGCGGCCAGGTTCCATCCCTTTGATAATATGCATATATATTTTTTAAAATGTTATATATTACATATATAACAAGAACTACAGTCCATATACGTGTTAAAACAGTCTGTGGTACGTAGACAAGCAACCTTGTGGGACTGGCAGAAATGCAAAGTCATGGGCCACACTATGACCTACTGAAATGGAATATCTGGGAATGGAGCCCAGAGATGGTATCAAGTGTTTCAGGTGACGCCTCTGGCGTTACAGTGTGAGAGCCAGATTCGTGAGAGGAACAAGCATCCACGTGTGCTCACTTGGGTCTGTTCCCAGATCAGATCAGGTGTTCCAGTCCCTCACACACCAGCGTCTCTCAATTCTACCAGCGCACGGTCCACTGGCTTTCTACTGCTGACCACCGCACACCATCCCTTCAAGGCTGCCTACACACAGCAGACACTCCCCCGCCCCGGATGTCTTGTCTGCTGCTGACGGCCCTTCTACGTTCTCCTGTGTCCCCTCATCAACCATCTGTGCGCTCTTCATATTTCAGCTCAGCCTCAAGACATTTTTCAGGTTAATACTCATACTCCAGATGCACCAGAACTAACAGTATAGGCCGCAATCTTTCACACAGGCCTTCTTAGGTGTCTCATTAATTCTCTAACTGTTTTATGCTGTAGCCCATGTCATCTAATGGCAAATTTTCTTCTGTCTGTTTCAAAACCTGACCTGCCTTAAAGTTTCTTTCTCTGGCCCCCTTCTGCCAGGCTAACTATTGAACCCAGCATAGCAGATACTATATAGCACAGACCTACATCAGCAGGGTCCTGAAAGTTTCCTGTATGTGTATATATAGTATCATTAATGGATGCAAAAGAAACATAATAACCATGAAACAAAGCAAAGCATCAGTGCTACACATTATCAATACTGAAAAAACACAACAGCCTAAAACATATTTTAAATTCTGGTAAGAGCACACATTTTAGTCAAGACTTTGCATGTATAAATGGCCAACTTTGAGCTTATATTTTAAAATAGACAAGACAGTATAAGGCTCATTTTCTAACAACAACCATCATAAATAATGAAAGAGAAGTGTAATTACTTGCTGGAAGCCCAGGTAGTCTTGGATAGTAGAGGAAGCATAGAAGACCAAGGCGTCTGCTGTGACAACCAGAACAAAGCCATTCAGCGCCTGTAGAAGGGAAGGTGTAAGACCGTCACTGGGAAGTACCAACTATTAGGTAAAAGCTGCTTCTCTTCATCATGAACACTGTCTCAAAATGACTCCCAAACACAGGCACACAGGAAGGTGTGAGACCGTCACTGGGAAGTACCAACTGCTAGATAAATGCTGTTTCTCTTCATCATGAACACTGTCTCAAAATGACCCCCAAACATAGGCATACAGCATGTGGACTAGGCAAACCTACCCACACCTCGGACTTGGCTGAGGGAAACTTACAACTAAATTTAAAGTCCAACCAGGTATGTGAATAAGATACCAGGTTTTCTGTTTCTCTTATGCTCCAGATTTCTTCTTTTAAATACATTGCATCTAACGTTTGATGAAATGGATAGCACAGCAAACATTCACTATAATTACATTCCTTTCCTCTCTAGGGAGGACAGCTGTCGGGGGTGAGGGGTGGCGGGGTGGGACGGGATGACGGGAAGGGACGAGATGACGGTATGGGACGGGATGACGGGAAGGGACGAGATGACGGGAAGGGACGAGATGACGGTATGGGACGGGATGACGGGAAGGGACGAGATGACGGGAAGGGACGAGATGACGGTATGGGACGGGATGACGGGAAGGGACGAGATGACGGGAAGGGACGAGATGACGGTATGGGACGGGATGACGGGAAGGGACGGGATGACGGGAAGGGACGAGATGACGGCAAGGGACGAGATGACGGTATGGGACGAGATGACGGGAAGGGACGAGATGACGGGATGGGATGGGATGACGGGAAGGGACGAGATGACGGGAAGGGACGAGATGACGGGAAGGGACGAGATGACGGCAAGGGACGAGATGACGGTATGGGACGAGATGACGGGAAGGGACGAGATGACGGGAAGGGACGAGATGACGGTATGGGATGGGATGACGGGATGGGACGGGATGACGGGAAGGGACGGGATGACGGTATGGGATGGGATGACGGGATGGGACGGGATGACGGGAAGGGACGAGATGACGGTATGGGACGGGATGACGGGAAGGGACGAGATGACGGTATGGGATGGGATGACGGTATGGGACGGGATGACGGGATGGGATGGGATGACGGGATGGGACAGGATGGGACGGGATGACGGGATCATGGAACGGGTCTCCTTATTGGATCTCTAAGTGAAGAAACCTAGACAGAAGACAGCACAGCTTCCAGCCAAAATGCCTCCAGCACTGACTGAAATTTAGATGCTTTCAAAGACTTATAAAGAATTGAAAACTTTTACTGGAAAGCACAATGCATGTAAAATGTAACACTCAAAAAATTAAATATAATTCTCAGCTATAAAACACATACATTAATTAGCAGCTTACTCTAACTGTATTTTCACATTTAAACGCATTACCTCGTGTGTTCTCCTTATTTCTATTGGCTCTAGCTCCTCCATGTCCCTCTCTCCCTCAGCCTGTGCCACTACCACATGTATGACTATTATGATTAACCCGATATCCAGCTACAGTTCCCATGAGAGGCACAGGGACTCCCCAAAGGAGCGCCCACCGAGGCCGCCCTACTGCGCTGCTGGAGGGACTGTATGACGAGAATTACCTGTAGTAAGAACTCTCCTTCCTGCAGGAGCAGCCCATCTCTGACTTGTACTCTGCACTGATCCTGGCCTCCGTTCCGGTCGGCAGGGGAGGATTTTAACGCCACTGTAGGGGGATAAAAGAGGAAGAAGTAAGGACACAAACGGCACGTATTAAACACGTCATGTTAAAAGACAATAATAAAAACCGTCAAAGAGAGGATGTGAAACGCAGTGTGCAGGGCGCTGAGAGGTGACACAACCCAACAGAACCACTGAGACTTCAGCTTTTCGGGGTGCGCTGTTAAGTCTCCTGTGGAAACATATGGCTGACGTCCTTGACCGAGGTAGATGCAATCCTTAGCTCTTCCACTTACTAACCCTGCCAGCTCTCGAGCCTGCGGTAACTAATATGTAAAAGGGCGGTTACAAAGGAAAACGTCCATCCTGCAAGGGTGTGACGCTGTGTTGAAGAGTAACACTGGTGTACAGGAGGCACCGCAGAGGGACACTCTAATAAACAGTCGCTCTAGTCGGGGTGTTTGTAAGAGTTTAAGGATTGCCTTATTAGAAAGAATACTCTCCTAAACACCTGTGTTCCTATCTCCCCTGATCCCTTTCTAACCTGTGGTGTTTAAATGCTGACTCAGCAGGCCTCGGGAATTGCTTTGTTAGATTTTTAGGTCCCACCGCTCTGGCAAAGCATTCTTAGAAGCACAGCATGGTGTGAACTGTTCTCACGTTTGTACTTCCTGGTAAATCATCAGCGTGTGTGTCACGCCTGGGATCGGAGGCCAAACTGCCATTTGCCTTTGCAGAAGCTGAAAGATCTCTCTGTGAGAAGAGGCCAGGGCTTGGCCTCTGTGTATAAAAATTCCCAAAGGCCAGAGAACAGACTTCCTCAGGCCAAAAGATAGTGTAAGGTAAAGAGAGCTGACTGTTAATCAAGATGAAAAGGAAATGCCTAAATGCTTCTCACTGAAACATAGACCAGACCACGGCCTTTTCCTCCCTTCTGGCCTGGGCATTAGCAGCTGCTGCGGCTGCTTACTTCAGTGGGAAACTCCGCTGCAAAGCCCCGGCTGCCCCCCAATGCCGAAGAGGAATCCGGGCTCCGCTACTTTGCCAAGAGTTTCCACAGAATGAACAAGTTAGGAATTTTACCGAGAAAGACCCACCGTTGAAAAGATGGGGTCAAAGCCACACCCAAACCCCACATTCCCACGAAATAAGCAGCCTAAAACCGGCAGGTACAGTGCCAGGCAGAAAGACCTCAAATACCATCTGGAGTCTCTTCACGTTAATTTTGTAGTCAACAGAATTCATATAGGTGCCAGCTAGAGTCACCCGTAGGAGAAAACAACAGCTCAGCATTTAGGTGCACCCTGAATCACCAGAGCAGTGAGGAAGGACCCAAAGGGTTTGTCTCAGTAATGTACCACCTGTTGGTGGGCTTGTGTCGAGGTTAGCCATGAAGGTAACCAGACTTAGCCAGTCTTTAAGGACGATGAACAAGCTACAGAAATAAAGAACCAGAAGAGAATGTCAAAAGGAGTCAGGCATCAGAACAGCTTTACAAGGCCTTACAGAAAGTGTGGCGGGGCTAAGACTATGAGCAGGCTCTTGGCAAGGCCTAAGTCTTGGAGTTTTATACGTTGGAAGCACAATATTTGATACGCATGATGAATGAATTCCTGGGAACGGTCACTGGAGGGTTCTAATCCAAACAGAGCAGAGATATTTCTGTTGTTTAGCCCCCAGTGAAGGATGAAAGCCAACACTGCACAAACAAGAGTCTAGAGACAGTGTGTGCACTCCCTTCCCAAGGTCCCCCGCAAACCCCTCTCTGCTGCTCCAGAAAGCTTAGGTTATGCCCACACTTCTCAATCCAGGCTAAGCTGTTTCAACCTTTCGTGACATTTTCCCATGAAGGTTTAGGCTCCTAACTATTGCCTCTTTCTAAAACAGCTAGGCTCTATATTAACACTCTTTCTTCTCATGTTCATGTTGCCTAACTTAAGAAATCAATGGAAGAAAGCAATGCTTCCTACCATTTGAGTGGCTCTAATTACCGAATAATGACGCATGATCTTGGGGAAAATCTATGCCCAGCACTTACAAACTATTATGACCCATTTAATTTCCCTAACAACCTTATGAGGGTAGTATTGTTTGTTTAATATGATATGGAACTAAGACACAAGGAGATGAAGAGACTTTCTCAGAGTTCCCAGACTCCAGGCCGTGAAGTCTGGGTGAAAATCCCATCATCCTGCTCCCAGTGGGCAGGCGATGGGCGTCCTGCTCATCCTACAGTTCACACACAGAGAGAACCACTTTTCACCTTAGTTTCCTTGACTTTAAAATGAGAGCAATGCTATCATTTGAGATGAATGCTGGTGAGTGTAAAATAACATGCCAGGTACTCAGAGGCAGTCAAGGGCAGAGGTAGTAAACCCTTCTCTGTGTTCATACACCCAGGGACCACTCCAGGAAACCTACAGTCGGCTGCACTGGGGCTACCATTTCCACAGCCTTAAACAGAGCACACCGATAAACATCAAGTAGGTAGAATTACTATGACGACCATATGGCACCTGACACCTTCCGGATGTTAAGGGGGACACAAATCATGTATATAACTCGATGAATATGATCCTTGAAGATGAACAGTCTTGGGATCTGTGACAGCTTGTATAAATGAAGCATAGCAACCAAAACTGTCACTGACTCTGCCACCTGAGAGGCACCTGCTGAACTTTAACAGACATCTGGTAAACCTCCCCAGTAGTAGGCTACAGATCTCCTTCTGAGGGGATAGGAATATAACAACAGCACAAGATAAGGACAGTAAAATGCTAAAGTACATCTTCAAGCATGTCTTCATTTGGAGGGACCTGAAGCGATTCCATAGCACAAAGAACTGGTTTTACTCGGTGGTGGAATTTCATGTGTGAATACACACACAGTACATCACGATGGAGCGGTCGTATCCCAGCACCCATGACTCCAATCTGAATTCAACCAACATCCACCCAACTTACATTTTCAAACAGTGCTTTCCTCTTTCATGCATTATTTTAAATTGTTAAAGAAAGAAAATTCCTAGGACAAAATACTGTGTTGCAGTAAACCACATCTTCAACTTTCCTCTCAGTTTTAAATTGAACTTTGGCATGATACAGTTTGTGGGGGGAAACTATATATATGTTATTTATTCTAATAGTTGCTATTAATTTAATGTATCTTATAATATTTACCATTTTCTTTATTACTTTGATTGGGAAGTAAATTCTATCCCAATATTGATGTAAACATAAAATAAACATATACATATATGTATATATAATAGAATGGTTTAAGAAAAACAATTTTTATTAATTTAAGAAAATACCCCCAACATAGTAAATATGAATAAATTTCTAAATAATATATCAAATATACCTAAATATAGAGTTTTCTATATACTTTGAGATAAAAGGTACATTTTACTTTAATGTATTGTAAAGTTTATTTCTGTGTATGAAATGTATTCTTTTTAAAAACATATATATTTATTATTGTCTGTATGATGTTTTGCAGCATACATCTGTGTACCCCAAGCATGCCCAGCGCTCTTAGAGGCCAGAAGATGGCATCAGATCCCCTGGGACTGGAGCTCCAAGCATCTGTGAGCCATCATGTGGGCACTGGGAATCAAGCCTGGGTCGTCTGGAAAGGCAGGCAGTGCTGTCAGCTACTGAACCATCCTGCAGCCCCTGAAGTGCGTCCTTTGTGGCAAGGTGGGCACTGCATCTGTGTTTGTGACAGCAGTTTGGGAAATTACTGTTTTCTCAGCAGGTCATTTTCAAAATGCAAAGGGACTTAAAGGTTAGTTCCATCCTGAATTCCAAGTGAAAACCCATTTCCAAAGATCTAGTTACCACACATCATGTTACACACTCAGTTCATCACACGTCACGTTACACACTCAGTTCATCACACGTCACGTTACACACTCAGTTCATCACACGTCACATTACACACTCAGTTCATCACACGTCACGTTACACACTCAGTTCATCACACGTCACGTTACACACTCAGTTCATCACACGTCACGTTATACACTCAGTTTGTAACACATCACATTACACACTCAGTTCGTCACATGTCATGTTACACACTCAGTTCGTCACATGTCATGTTACACACTCAGTTCGTCACACGTCACGTTACACATTCAGTTCATCACACGTCACGTTACACACTCAGTTCATCACACGTCACGTTACACACTTGATGGAGGAAGGTCATTGGCTAATAAAGGAACTGCCCTGGCCCATTTTATTGGTTAGAGGATAGGTGGGAGGAGTAGACAGAACAGGATGCTGGGAGGAAGAGGAAGTGAGCTCAGACTCCACAGCTCTCTTCTAGGGAGCAGACACCTCAGAGAGACGCCATCCTCTCCTGTCCTGAGCAGACGCACACGATGAAGCAAGCCGCCAGGATAGACATGCTGAATCTTTCCCGGTAAGACCGGTGCTCACAGATTATTAGAGATGGGTTGATCAGGATGTGAGAATTAGCCTGTAAGGGCTAGAGCTAAAGGGCCAAGCAGTGTTTAAATGAATACAGTTTGTGTGTTGTTATTTCGGAGCATAAGCTAGCCATGTGGGCAGTCGGGGTGCTGGGGACGCAGCCCCGCCACTCTAAATACTACACACACTCAGTTCATCACACGTCACGTTACACACTCAGTTCATCACACGTCATGTTACACACTCAATTCTACTCCACTGTGTGCATTAACAGTTCTCAGGCAACACGGCAAACTGCATGCCTCTCTCTGAAGACCAATGACAGCGTATCGGATGAGGGGACGGTTTGGAAATCCTCTCAGGTCCCATATTTTCTAAGATGACCACAGGCTTAGCACGTACATTTACTAGTATGGACTCCGAGATAACTCCAGCAACTTCACTGAGACATAAACTGCCGCACAGCGTTGAAACTGACACACAGGTGAATCCATGAACACACTGTCCATGGCTCAAGCTCCTCCCGCCCAAACAAGCAACAGCTCTCTTCCCTGAGCGCATCTAGACCTGAGCCAGGAGGCATTTAAAACATGGACAAGCAATGACCACCTACTCCCCTGAGAGACTGTAAAGAGCTCACCAACCAATTCCTACCTGAGCTAAAGGGCAGCACCTCTTCAACATGGGACCTCTTAGGTGACATTAACACCGGGTCCCTAAAGGTTCCTAGGCATACAAGGGAGTTCTCCAAAATCTATTATTGTGTGAATGGGTGTATTTACATTTCCAAACTATAAGAAGTAAGTATGGTTCCATGATAACAATTTTAATTATAGAACCTACTCACAGAGCCTAGCTTACATTCAGCATCAAGCCACGTCAGACCTCAGAGCAGGCAAGCCTCGTTAGTATCCACACTGAGAAGGTGAGCACAGTGTGGTGCAGGAAGGTTGAAGGGCCTCTCAAAGACGAAAACTGGCCCACTGGGTGACATGTGCCTCCTCCATGACACAGACATGACCGGGAATCAATGGGATATTCTGTCATACGACAGTAAAATGCAGCCCACACATGTAGGGAAATTGAAGCAAGAGCAACAAGCTCACGGTGGACAACTGTAGGTTCATTAAACACTGTTTCCTCATCGTGCTCCCCTTCTTCCCTTTGGAAGCGTGATGTGTAATCTACGCCATCGTATGTTGTTTGGAATGGTGATTATAATCTATGCCACCATATGTGATCTGCCTTTTTGTTTTAATTTTACAGGGGGTTATAGTTCAAATATTAGCTTGAGTCTCAGAAGAGACTTTGGACTTTTAAATGGTGCTGAGATTGTGAAAGACTATGGGGACTTTTGATGTTGGACTGAATGCATTTTGGATTATGGCATGGCCACAGGCTTATGGGGTTAGGGAGCAGAACAAGAGGGTTTGAATGAGAATGGCCCCATAGGCTCATATATCTGAATGCTTAGTTCCCAGTTAGTGGAACTGTTAGGGATGGATCAGGAGGCATGGCCTTTTGGAACAGGTGTGCCATTGAAGCTGGGCTTGTAGGTTTCAAAAGCCCACACCAGGTCCACTTGCTTTCTCTGTCTGCAACTTGTGGACCAGGTGTTAGCGCTCTGCCATGGCTCGAGAGCCATGGCTGCCTGCCTTCTGCCATGTTGATCATGGACTCACCCCTGAAACTGTAAGCAATCTCCCAGTTAAATGTCTTCTTTTATAAGTTGTCTTGGTCATGTAGTTTCATCACGTAAAGCCATAAATGTAGACCAATTTGAACAAATTACATCCTGAAAATTTCAATATTTAGTAAAAAATGTCATTCAAAATTTAAATGCCAATATTATTCTTCTTAAAAATCAATTGTTAGCTGGGAGTGGCAGTGCACACACCTTTAATCAACACTCAGGAGGCAGAGGCAGGCAGATCTCTGAGTTTTAGAGGCCAGCCTGGTCTACGGAGTGAATTCTAGGACAGCCAGAGCTACATAGAGAAACCCTGCCCTACGAAAACTAACTAACTAAGTAACTAAATAAATACCAATTGCTACCCCTAATGAGGTTGGCCATCAAGAACCATAGTATCTTCTGTTTGATAACCATGTAAAAGACATGATTCAGAAGAAACACCTTCTGTAAACATTGGTCAATTCCAAGACCTGGATGCAGCCACCAAAATCCTAGGCTCCAAAACTAAACTCCTACTGATGGTAGTCATTGAACTTCGTGAATACCTTTCTTCATCAGATGTAACAGATAGCAGTTTCAAATAAACTATTTCAAACTTCACCCTACCTAGACTATGACTAAACAGCACTAAATACTTAAGAAGTTAATTTCTCAGATGTTTCAACTAATTAGGACTGGATAAACATTAATGTTTACCTAACATTTGGCTGGGCTTTTCAGAGAGTAGTAACAGCTTAGTCACGGCTCCCAAGTTTAAGATCAATTCAAGCCGTATTATTTGAGCCTGCAATAAATAGATGTATTTTCTTGGAAAAATATCTATTGTTGTAGTAAAACTTGAGTTTCCTTTTGAGCCAGATTGTATGATTACTCGTTTATATTGTTCTTTCCGCAGGAACCTACACACCCCCTGTTTGCATCCTGTTATTCATTGTGAGCTTCCCTTTACTTCCTTACACTGCTTCCTAATAGAGGGACGGTGAGACCGACAGTGGACAGGCACCCTTGGGACTGTCGGGAGCGCCACATTACCCAGTTTGCTCTGTGCATGTGGGTCCTAGGCTCTGCTCTGACACACTGCGGACCCACTGATGGTCCAGGGAAGATGGGTAGTCATTTTGGTTTTAACTGATTTTTATCCCCTCAATTTCCATCTAACTCTGTGCTCCTATACGGAACAGCTCAAGGTATTGCTCAAAGTGAATACACACCATGAATCCCCGTCACACACACGCACACACACACAATACACTCTGATAGTCTTCCTGAAATTGTCTATTTGGATTTTTACTTTCATAGGCAAAGCAAACAACTTTTAAAAACTAGCTCTGGGCACAGTGGAGGCCAAACTAAAACACGTCACAACTTTTGTAACACATTTGCTCAAATATTGATTCCTTAGTTAAAGCGACTGAACCAGCATAGGACAGGCATTCTTTAGAAAGTATCTTTTAACAAAATGTCCAGCTACATTTCATGTACACCGAAGTGTTAAACCAGCAAGATGGTTAAACACTAAGGGTGATGTAATTGATGAGGAATAATTCAAACAGGTAATGGACCTGAATGAAACCCCAACTTACGAATGAAGGGCTGAGAAAATACTTTTAATATGCCTGGGACACTACAGCATTGCTAATAAGGCAGTCTAAACACACATGTGTGTAAAGATACATACATCTTAGAATATATATATATCTTAAGGATAGGGACTATGTAGTACTTACATGGCGTCATAGTTATTCAAGTAGCTTTGGTGTCTTCCCCTTACTTTCAAACAGGGGACAATGTGTATATTTTCTCACACATATATACACACAGACATAGACATTATTTTTTTCTACATATACACATATCAACATTCCTCATTACAAAGGCACAAGAAATTGAATGACTCATGCCAATATTCCTTTCTCAGAGTCGAGAGAGGTCCCTGGCCTGCACATAAAACTGTCTAAGGGCAGAGGTGCCGCCCACGTCAGGGAGGAGCGAAGGGCGTCTGGTGTGGCAGAGCACGGTGTGTGAGCAAACACCAAGGGTCAGGATACAGAGCCACGGCTCAAGCTCAGGTTAAGCAGCAGTGTCTCCAAGGCATTCCCAGCCATTCTTCCCTCTCTCACTAAACCTGCAGATGAGGTGCCTCCCAGAAATCCCCAGAACCCTTCTGTCTCTGTCTCCACCATGCTAGGGGTATAGGCAATTCCAAGCTTCTAGGTGGGCACTGGAGATTTGAACTCAGATCTTCATGTCTGCACAGAAAATCCTCTCTTATCCACTAAGTCACTGCCCAACCCCAATCACGGTCTTCAAGTATCTTGTTATTTCTTTGTAAAAATGAAACCTGAGCATAACTCCTAAATACATGACTTTCAAATGATGATATGGCCTACCATTCAAACGGCTATATTTGTCAGGTGAATGAGACAGGAGGGCTAATTTAACCATAGTTACAAATTTAGCTTTGTCACTTAACTATTGTTTATGACACAAACCATTTTCACCCATCAATAGTTTTTATAGTCATCAACATTAAGAGAAGCATACTCAACATTAGTATTTTACAAGCCATTGCTGGGAGGGTCAACCCTGGTGTCTTACCAGCAAAGAAGCTCTTGGCCCTCAGGTAGCTAACACTGAGCCGGAGGACGGAGAGTTTGTCGAGCTTATTAATAACGTCTTGTGGGAAGGGCAGCAGGCTGGCCAGGCGGTCCAACTCTGTGTTCAGTCGGTCTCTGTGTCGCTTAGAAGGATTGGATTTGATTCCTTCAGCGGGGACAGGCTTTACTCTGAAAAAGAAAGAGTCAAAGAGCCTTTAGAACACACAGCAAAAATGTCAAGTTACATTCCAACGTCTCCTCAGACAGCGCTCTAACAGAACGAACTTTAAAGATCAAATTCAAGCTTGCACGGGTCTTGGCCACATCTCCCTTTGATAGCTTAGTAACAGGGAACGGGGACACCCTTCTCTGGTGTGTCATTAAAAGCTCACCGACTCATCACGGAGAAATGTTAAATATGTCTTACAAAGGCGCTCACTCACTTCACATATATGCAGTGTAGTAGTCGCCAGTGAGCACGGCTACTAGGCTTCATTTTCCCCTTGAAAACAATCGTTAGCCATGGCCAAAGCAACGGGAAGTTCTTTACTGTGGCGTACTGAAATCACACTTTTGCTCTCTTCCAGGGACGCAGCCCTCCGTTGCTTCTGAGGATAGCAGAGAAGCCAGAAGCAGAAGGACCAGTGGCTTCCTGTACACATCCCACTCCAAACAGCTTCCCCCATCCTTCTGGAACCTGAAGATGCTCCACTATCTACGTCATATGGTCCTTAAACACAGACAAGAATAAATCCGAATGCAGGTATTCATATTTGCTGCATGTCAAAAGCTAGAGGCAATTGCTACTCTCATCCTGGGCTAAGCCTACATAATGATTAGGTTTTATGGTTTGCATCTCAATTAAAAGGCCGAGGAGACCCTGACCATGTAGTGTGATGTTCCCTTGAGAGAAAAATAAAAAAAACACAAAGAAACAAAGAAAGAAAAGATATGGGTAGAAGATGAACCTAGGTTTACAGAAAGGTCTTATCTGAGATTTCAAAGTGAAAATCAACAACTTAAAGTCAGTTGATAGATCAGCAGACACCACGTGAAAACAGAGATGACATTAAATGACAGGTGAGATGACCCGGTGGGAAGATGTACCCACCACCAAGGCTGCTGAACAGAGTTCAAGTTCCAGGATCCACATCGAGGAAAAAGAAAATGGACTCCCCTATGCTGTTCTGATATCCACAAGCACACCACGGTCTGCACACACGCATGCACACACACACACACACAGATTCACACACAGACTCAAACACACACTTATATAAACTCACATACACACACGCACTCACACACAAACAGACTCATACGTACTCAAAGACACACACACTTATATACACTCACATACTCACACACAAACACACACATTTTAAAAAGAAATTAAATGAAATTGGAAAAGCAAATAAAATTTCAGATCACATCTCTACACCTTGGCATAAGCTCCGCACAGCGAAGCCACTGACGACATAACAATGAGGTCACAGGGTCGTGCAGAGCAGAAACTGACTGGGCAGAGCGGCACTCATCTGACTGAAAGAGCATTTCTAGGCTATTTATATCTTCAGTAACACAAATGGAGAAAAAAATATTTCAAATAGAAAATGGATGAAAATTCAGAATTTTACCAAGCTTTTATATTTCTCTAGAAAATAACTTCTTCAACAACATGGCTTTCTATATTAGAATTCATACTATTTCTGTAAAAAAAAAAGAGTAAAGAGGTATAGAGATTAAAAATCAATACTTTCTTTAAGGCGTCCTTATTAAACAGAAATTGGTAAACTGTTTCCCTATTTATTTATCCCAGTAATATGCATATAAGAAAATTTAAGTCACAGCTAATAATCATATTTCTCAATTAACCAATCCAATTTCAATCTTCATTTATAATGTGTATCTACCTCATTCTGTAAGTCTCTCTGGTGGTTAATTAAAGATGTCACAATTACTAATTTAGATATGTCATATCCTGGACTGTCCATAAAGATGTTATTGTACTATATCAAAAACTATTTGGGAGCTTCATAAAATGAAGAGCTGCTTTAGAAGAGACATTCACATATAAATGACATCTGACCCGGACCCTGGGTAAGGACGGAGTGGGGTCTGAAGCAAGGAGGTGAGAAGGAGGAAAATGTGTGAGGGGGAAAACGGCAGAGGCCACATTGCTTCAAGAAACATCGAATCCTTGCCCTGTACGGATGCAGAGCCCTTAGATGTGAAACTGGCACACGAACCCTTTCATTCTTGTGTTGTCACGGGGGGACAGGGAACTAAACCAGTGCCTGCACAGTGGGTACATCTGTTGTGAAGCAGCCTACAGCAAGGTTAAGGAAGGATTGGTGGAGGTGCCGACGGTGACGGACCGGGGAAGTCTGTCTGAGGTTTCGGTACTGACGTGTACAAGATAAAGGAGGGCCTGGTGCAGCTGAAAACGGAGGAGGAAGAAGCAAGTCTCCTCAGAGCCATGGCAGATAACTGAAGCTATCGTAACTTCTCAGCTGGGGTCTACCCTAGGAGTTCTGCGTTTTGCCACGCTGCCCTTGGTCATGGAGAATACGGACAGCAGGACAGGGCTCACTCGAGTCCCAATTCTGTCATAAGAAACTTCTTTCTAAAACACAGATCCAAAGGAGCTTCTCTGATATAACTTTTAGTCAGCCCTGGGCTCCCTGGCTAACAGAGAACCCTTCGTGACTGTTCTGCCTTGTATCTACCACTTTGGCTTTGCTTTATCTGGCCAAAGTCTCCTACACCATTGTACTCCAGGGCTAAGAAGTCCCTTCCAGCTATCAACATGTACTTTGGTGCCTTCATGCAACTCCTTGCTCTGACTCACTCCCTTCAAGTCTACAATGAAGCCTTTTAAAAAGCCTTTTATGATCTGCCTTGCAACAGATTGCTACCCTGTCCCGTGTCTTCTGAATCTTACACCGAATCATCACGCAACCTTGCTAAGGGATGAACCATACAAATAACTGAACGTGAAAGTCTTTACTTGATCTGGCCATCCACGCGAGATGGCTTTGCAGTACCAGCCAGGAAACAATTGGGAGAATCATATAAACAGACACGAGATCCCTAAGACGACACAGAGAAGTAACAATGATCAAGAGCCACAGGCCATGTAGTGCTTCTTGGGACAGCTCCTTGTAGGACTTAACCCTGCACTAGATTCTGAGACTGTTACTTTCCACAAGCCAAAAGCATCCACCATTTAATGCATTGCCATGGACCTTATGCAATGTTTAGCATGGGACCAAATTCACAAAATTGTGAAATAAAGTTGGACTTCAATTAAGCAGTAAAGAACCTATAAGCTTGGATTAAGGAGAAATGGAGTTCAGATTCCTGAAAGAAAGACTTTAGGATGCTGAGGGGGCGAAGACACAATTCATGATTTGTTTAAAGATTAACCTCAAGACTCCTGTTCCCACCTGTCGACCACAGCCTCCAGCTGGACACAGGCAGGCAAGCTTGTCTGAGAAGTCCAGCTCACTGTAGCGGGTGCTGAGTTTTAATGGCAGGCTGTCTACAGTCTCCAAGGACCCACCAGGCTAATCTACATCTGCTCTGCTCATCATTTGTACTTGAAGCAACATGGGGGAAAAGGGAACAATTCGAGTCAATCATAAGTTCATGTTATTGTAGGTGCTTGGCAATGCAAACTATGGTTTCAGCCATCCCAGACAATTACAGTCATGTCTTCTAACAACAGACACCATTGTATCTCCCAAGCTCACTCTCTTAGCTTTTTTCCCTGCAACGTAATCTATTCCCACGCCTTCAGTATTTGCATATCTCTAAGTCTCCTCCTGTGCTTGAATGCCCTCATTCATACCTCATGGAACCTGGGCTCCCCTTCTTATTATCTTGTGGGATGCTACTCTCTACCCAAGAAATCTGAAGGAGTTCCTAACAAAGCCCTCTACCAAACCAGCTACACGCAGCTCTTTCTTTCTCTCACTAGCATGATTATGATAAAGGCCAGACAATAACAAACACTGCCCAAAACACCAAGAGATCCACAACATCCGGGCACAAATCCTCTTCAACCACTGAGCTGTGCAATTACAGCAGAAGTATTTCCATACTGAGAGAGCCTTTAGGCAAAAATATTACTTAGGAAACTACTATCAAACAAGCATTTGGCTTTAGGGTTTGTAATGTTTACTGATTTCCACAGTCAAGCCTTTACATATTGGTCACGACTGATGCTCAAATTCCTACTTCCTTCACCTTTCTTGAAGGTTTTATTTAGTTTATCCTCTCACACAGACTAAGATTCGCTATGCTGTTACTGCCGTTACTTCTATGGCCTTAGTACAGAACCACGATACTTTCTTTTTGATTGGATTTTAAGGCCTGCTCCATGAGATGGAGCCCATAGCTGACACTGTCAGTGAACACAAGGGCCTGTGGCTAGATGAGCTATGGGGCCTAGGGGAAAACCTACTACCATTATTCTGTTAAATGGACACAGCAATAAAATAACTCCTAATGATTTACTGCCACACCCATAGATTAGAGCATTGCTCAGCTCTCCTGACAGAAGCTCCTTGTTTCGCTGGCTAGCCATCAGCAGTCACCCACAACTGGCAAATGCGTAGAAGATAAAGAAAAAGAGGATTAAAAAGTGTGCTCAACCCTAATTCAGAGGTTTGTACCACACCCTTCCTCACAATGCCCCGGGATCTACATGGAAGAAGGGGGACGAATATCCTGAGAGCCAAAGAGGGTCGGTGACGTCAGGGCAAAGGACATATCAACCCCACAGGGCCTGTAACAACACACAAGGCCTACAAATGTTCCAGCCAGCCACAACCCAGCAGGGAGGAGAGCAGGTTAGCCTGAAGCTCCCACATCCAGCTGAGAAGCGACTGTTACCTGATTGCTGCTTAGAAAGAAAAAGCAAATTTTCTACCATGGAGGGACACACACCCAGGAGTAACTGGCCAAAAAAAATAGAGTAGATGGATTTTAAGGTCTATGTAGAATGGTGATGAGGGGAGCTGGGTGGGTAGGGAGGTGGGAGGAACTGGGGGGAGTTGGGGAGGGGATGAATATGGTCAAAATACATTGTATCAAATTCTCAGAGAAAAACATAGTTTTAAAATGTGGAAAGAAAGTGAAGAAGATAGCTGACTCTGGCCCTCATGTGCACACGTGTGCGCGCGCGCGCGCACACACACACACACACACACACACACACACACGGTAGGTAGGTAGTGTTCAGAATGAAGAGAACACTCACACACACACACACACACACACACACACACACACACACACGGTAGGTAGGTAGTGTTCAGAATGAAGAGAACACTCTCAACCCTCAACCCCAGGCGTTCTTCCATCTGTTCCCCAGCTCCAATGTACGGCGTTCTCTGGACGAGAATTTCACATGTGAACTATTATAAAGTATGTGCTTAATTTAAAATGAAAGGGGCGCTACATGGCATAAAGATGAATTTCATCGCCAGGCTGGTTCAGCTTGATATTTTATTTCCCTATATGAGACCAAAGGCATCCACAGACCTTCTACCTGGAAGTCACACTGAGTCAGAATTCTCTTGTCACTGTCCTGTTCCTGCTTTCTAGTTCTGATGGATTCTTTACTTTCCGGATGGCTTTAGTTAAGGAGAGATTTATGTAAACAGCAGGAGCTCACACAAGAAACACATACCAAGAAAAAGAAAAAAAAAGGAAAATGAAATACGTCCTAGGAATGGTGAATCTGCAGGTGACCCTGAGCATAGGAGGGATGCTGTCTCTTCCTCTTTCTTAAGCACGTGCACAGTCTTTCTTAGCATTGCCCCTCGAGCACACACAACAGATCCAACACAGCACAGCCATCAAGGTAAGGCCAGGATAATGTCAAGTGGCGATCAACCGGTAACTTGGTACACTTCAAGCACTTGCTATGTGGGAGGCTCCGGTCCCCGCAAAGACAACTGTGACAGGAGCAGATAGACTTTACAGCAAGGCCAGCAAGGATGCTGCATTGCTTGGAGAAGTGGGTCGGTTAGCAGGGATGCTCAAGAGTCCATAAAGAGGCAGGCCTCTAAACCAGGTGTTAAATCTAAGCAAGACATTCGGGACTCATGATGGCAGGATACAACACTTTCTGCAACTACCAATCTCTTTCATAAAGACAAAAGGGGCGGGGGGGGGCAAAGGCAGAAATTCTGTCTCTCATAAACCTAAGACATTGCCCACAGAAGGGAAATAATATGATGGTGGGAGATGGTAGGAACTACCGATGTATACCGGGAAAACGCAATCACAGGACATTACTTATCTCAGCAACAGAGGATTTTTACACAGTCAAAAACATGAAGCATACATAGCCCCAAACTCGGAGGCTAGGGAGAAGTGAGAAAATGCCAGAGAGATGGGATGCTAAAGTCCTTAAGGGAGGCATCAAAGACAATGCCCAGCGCACTGAATGTCAGGCGCCGCTGCATGTGTGTTACTGACTTTTTAAATGTGTATGCATGTTAGAGAGATCTAGTTCACAACAAGAGAAAGAACACAGTAAGAAGTTGAAAAGTCAGTTAATACAGGAAGGAGACAATCCAAAACCCACACCCTATACTGATCCCACCACTGCACACGAGCCCAGTTCCAACACACAAGCTCAACCACCTCCACCATTTGCCTGTCAAACTGATAATATTTTTAAGTGGAATACGCAGATAGAGGCATGTTTCATAGACAACCAATAGGGACGTAATTCACAAGAAATCCTATAATAAAGTTTGTCACTATATCTGAGTGTAACACTTGGTTCAACCTTAGAAGTAGATGCCCACCTTTGTGACCCCAATTTCTACCTGGAGAGGTTTGTCCTATGGAAATCACACAGTTGTACAGGAATTTACAAATGTCCAGGGTGCTCTCTAAAATACCAGTTAAATTACTGAAATGTTAGAAATGACTGGATGTCCCCTAGAAAGGAAAATACAGAAGCTACTCAATAAAACACCACACAGCTATTAAGAATGCTTCACAGGGAGACGTGTGTCACTGTGCAGGAAGCTGGGGAAGGGTCTAGGAAGAAAGGACAGGAACACAAGGCAGGAGCTGAGCAAGAACAGATCAAGGCCTCAGATGGCAAGTGGGCTTTCTCTGCCTCGGTGTTTACAAAAAGATGCGGTAGGCAAGGAGCAATCCCAGGACAGAGACTGTCATGCCCACCGATTAACCTGTTCACCTAGGCCGTCCTGGCTGTTGGTAAGAACATCACGTTTTGGAGCCAAAAACTAGAGATTCAATACCCAAAGCCTGGTTTTTCACATACTCCATGAACCAACTTTGAATGTGAAATAATAACATCATCCCATAGTTCTACTGTGAAAGTGAAACCAAACTGGAGGGAAATCCTGTGCTCAGTGCTCCTATCAGCACATATTAAGAAAAAAACCAGCATTTTTTCTGTTACTTTACACTGCTAAGCCAAATGAATTAAGTTCAGGGGTTTGAAAGCAGGAGAGGGCCGTGGAGATTTGCACAGTGCCCACTTCTATGTCACGGTGTTAACTAACAGAGGACACCACCTGTACTGAGCACACTGGCCGGGAAGGGAAGAGACGGCCATGTCTGTAAGGGCCACCTCAGGCCTGCCAGACATAGCTAGGAGGACGCAGGTAGACAGCAGGCCTTCGCTCAGGTCTTAGGCAGCCTTCCGCTTTACCAGACTTTCTGTTTTCTAGCTCAGTTGTAAGACAGCAGGAGACTGTCCTAACATTCTTAAACCACTAGAGCGGTAAAGGGAGCGAGAAGGAACCTGGGGCAGGGTGGGGAGTGAAGACAGCCAGTGATGAGTTGCAGGAGGGGAAAAAATTAACTCAGACAAACAAACAACAACAAACCCGTGACCTGATTACCAGCAGTGAGAAACTAGGCCTCGTCCAATAGTCTGGATCTGAGGTTTCTTCTGCTCTGGTTGATGTGAGCCCTCGTGTTTGGACCCATCCACAGGTTAGTTAACATGAGGCGTATCTATCTGCAGCCTCAACACAGACGCCCTCTCAATAATGCTATCTGAGAGAAAGCAATGAAGGAAAAGATGAAGTGTCCGGAAGGACCTAGAATTCTAGGTGCTCTCTAGAAGAGGACACCATACCACAGCTCTGTGGAAAACTTGGCATTACATAATCTAACGAAACTTTTAGTGAGGTTTGTTGTACAGGTGAGGCTCGCAGGGTTTTAACAGAATGAGGGAACACCAATAAGGTGAAAAGCTGCTTGCACTGGTTTCCTCAGCAGCTAACGTGACTCCTGAACGCCATTGTCCCGACAGTCACGAGGGCTGGCTCGCTGGCCACCAGGACTGCCTCATCTTCAAATGCAGATGTTACTGAACATCTGTTGTTTGCTGACATGCTTTACTAACTTTCTAGGAACATGATCAGCTGAAATAGCAGAAACACCATTTCTGTCTTTCAAAAGCTTCAACAATGTATTAAAGTTATCAGCGGCAGAGTAATCATCGGGCGGTAGGTTTTCCAGCCCTCTTCATGCGACGAAATATTCTTTCCCAAGGAGAATAAGCAAGAACAGTTTGAGTGAAAACATTTGCTCACTTTCTGGGGCAAACTTACTAAGTGTGGAGCAACTAGCTAAGAAATGTAGCAGAAGATTCTACTCCTGGAGACTGTCTTTGAAATTCTGTCCTTGAAGATGAGGATAAAGACTGCTTCAGAGTCTTTAATTTCCTAACTTTCATTGCACCAAAGAGGAAGGAAACAGCTATTCACAGTCAACTGTATACAGGACACTGGTCTGGGATGAAACTCAGTTCCTACTAAAGATGACTGTCATGGTGGGACCAGCCACTAGAGGGCGCTAATTCTGCCTCCCTATCCTGACTTGAGTGTGCTTCAGGTTCAAATCATGTTGCCTATTTAAGTCCAAATTCTCAGAGAACTGTATATTTAAGTGGGCATTTTGTTAAAATAATGGTGCATATGCTCTTGGAGTAAAATAAAATGGCTATCCTGTAAAGGGTCTATGTTAAACAAAATGAGAAAGCATGGTCAACCCAAAGATGTGTCTTTCCTGAACTTGCAGTATTTGGGGCCTCCCTGCACACAACCTCTTCTTTTAACTCAAGGATTCATATTAAAATTTAATAACCTAATTTTTAAGAGTGAACTTAGATTCAGTGCCTTATAAAGTTAGCTATTTTCCACTCAGGGGAAAAACGTGAGAACTTTCACTAGGTGATCTAAGTGCCAACACTGAGCTCTTGTGCAGAGCAGGCTGGTGACCTTTAAAACACTTGAAAGGTTACAGCCGACCCACAGTGCTCAGTCAAGATCTGATGAGCTGCAGCTAGGAACCAAATAAAACCAAACACGAGTCAGCGGGGACAAGAGTTTAGTTATAAGAAATTATCAAACGCAAGTATATTACAGAAGTGAGGGAGTAATAAAAATACTGAGACAACATAATAAAAGCTGTGTCTTAAAGGGAAGTGTTGTAATGTTAAAAAGGAAGCTTGCTCTATTAACTAGAAACAAAAAAACATTAAGCATTATAACGAATGAAAACTGAGCCCCTGAGCTTCCCAGAGAAAGCATGTTTTGTCCTTAGGTGACACCGTGGAAACAGGTGACTTAAATCCTCGCACGGCGCTTCAGATCTCTTTGCCCATGGACATAAAATCTGAGGTACACCCATTTCACCTCACGCTGAGATAGTATTGCTACTAATGAAAACAGAGAACAGGCACTCGAAAGTCGTTCAGACTTTAACCATCGGGAACAAAGTCAGACAGAGCAAACACGTTTTAATAAAGAAAACCGTTCTACAAAACAGCAAACAGCAGAGGCCCAGGAGCCAGGGTCCTCAGAATGGCCCGGCAGGAAACCGCTGAGTCGGCGGTATTTGAGGCTGATACGCTGTACCGTAAAACTTTCAGATTCTGGTAGGACTACTTACACACAAACATCTTCTCTCAATGCTAATTTAAAAGTAGAGATATGAGGAACTAGGAAAGCTGAAATTGTTAAAGGAGATTAAAATTCACGAATAACCAAACTTTTAAGCGAGTAACCGGTTGTAAGCGTAGTATAAATCTTAAAATGTTATTTTTCTGGTTTGCTAGTATGATAGCTAAGTCAAATTTTAAGCAAAATGCACACTACTGATTGTCTGAATGTGCCCCTAAAACTATTTATTTAAAAAAACAACAACAACTGGGCAATGGTAACTTGTAGAAACACCAAGATAATTATGAGTGAATGCATCAATACAGTCAACTCCTACATGGAAACCTGTCTGAAGTATGGATATCTTTCTCTGGGGAAAAGGATTTAAAAGCATTTCCCATCTCACGCAGAACACTGCAATCACCCTGTTTAAACTAGGAAATGAATTAATTACAGGTAGATACTGAGAATAATTTATAAGTCCAGTTCTTTTTCTTCTTCCTTTTTTTCTTTTTGATCTTATAGGCCCTAAAACTACTCCAAAAGGAAGTGCACAGCTTCGCCAAAGGGTGGCTAAGAAGGCCACCAAGCCACAGGGGCACCTGTCCACTGCACACTCCAACCTGCTACCGACTCTGCTCCTGTACTGAGCCCTGCAAACCTGCTGCCTTGCAAGTAAGCGAGACAGCGGAACAGAAAGCTAGCTGCTGCGAACAGAAAGGAATGCCTTCAGAGGCCAGGACCCCCTCTTTCAAGCCTGCACGTGTTTAGTTAGCGCTTCCCAGCACCTCACCTCCGCGAGCTGCCTGCGAGGACCCTACACGTCCTCTAAAGCTCACCAAGGTGGCGATCTGGAGTGGAGGAGGATTTCAGGACAGGCTTAACAAATAGCTAAATAATCCAGAGCGGCCCTAGGTAGGTCAGAGCTGTCAACGAATCGGGGCCAGCCAAGGTCGCCGAGCTGCGAGGGTGCGGTGCCCGGTGAGGGGATGGATTTTTAAATGCATCGACCCGGACCCGGTTCCCGGTCGGCAGCCCGCGTGGAGACCTCCCGCCCCCGCCGAGCGCCCGGGCCCGCCGTCACTCACGTTTTCTGCACCGGCTTGCGCCGCTTGCGGCTGGCATAGGTGATGTTGGCGCCGCTGCTCATGGTGCCCGCGCCCTGCCCGCTCCACCTGCGTCCCGGAGGCGGCGCCCGGCCCGCGCTGCGCCCAGGTGAGCCGCCACCGCCGAGGGCGGGACCGACCGCGACGCGCAGGTGCGGGCGACGACGGAGGGGACGCGGGGCTGCCGGGGTGGCCGCGGAGGAGGAGCCCGCACGCTCGCCCGCTCGCCCGCCCGCCGCGCCCCGTGCCGGGGCCCCGGAGGCGCCGCGGTGCCCTGGGTCTTCCCGGCTCCCGCCGTGTGCCGCCGCTCAGGGGCCGGCTCCGCTGCCACCTCCCCTCCGAGTCCGTCCGTCCGTCCGTCTGTCCGTCCACCCGTCCGTCCGCGCGCTCGCCCCGGGCCGAGCCTCTCCCGAGCACGCGCCGGGCACCGAGCGTCGAGGGGACCGCACACACGCGCTGCCGCCCGCCGCCGACCGGCTCCTCCGCAGCCTCGACCCCGCGCAGCCCGGCCACGCCCCTTGGCCACGCCCCACCTGCTCGGCCCCGCCCCTCGCGGCTCCCAGGGGGGGCTCCACCCCTCTTCCCAGCGCGTGATGACGCAGCACGTAGTGACTCCCTGTCTTAGCCCTCTTCCAGAGGTTCTGGGGCTAGGGAGGTGTTCACCCTGTACCTGTTTTCCAGCCTAGGAGGGGTGTGAGGCCAGATTATGCCCAGGCAAATTCCTTGCAGCCAGACATCAAGATGGACTAGGCAAAGAGCTTAGCTCCTCCTAGAGTTGAGTCACCTCATTTTTGGCAAACAATCATAGTGAGCTGGGAGATAAATACTGCAGCTAGGGAGAGGGGAAGGCTTCAGAAATGCCCTACAAAGCCGAGGCTTCTAGGCTAAGCACTTTACAGTTCTTCCCTCCCACTTTTACTGTAGCTCCACAGTCGACCATAAAATACTTTTCCTCGAAAGTAGCCTAGGAGTGTTGAGGCACTGCAGGCTCTGTACTGGGTCTGGTGTGGTCAGAGTGGAGCTTTTGTCGGTAGTCTGGTAGAGCCGGGGAGAAAAACTGGAATGGCTATTTCGGAATTCTAGGAGCAAATCATAAAGCCTTGATGAAGAACTTGGTTTTCAATCTGTAGGCAATGGAAGGCTTTTAAAGGTTTCTTCGGAAGTTGATGTTCCCGCTGCCTTGGGAAAGTCACAGTGGGAAACAGTGAGAACTCTGACTGGAGAGCGGAATGGATGAAGAAAGAGTCCTTGGGAAACTGATGAGGTGATCCAGGTGCAAGTCCCATGACAGCACTGGGGATGGGGAAGAAGATAGGACTGAGGGGAGAGAGCGGGTAGCCTCAAGAGAGCAGAGGCAGAGAAGTGCATTTTGGGAGTCGGGGGTGATGGTGGCGATGATTTTGATTTGTTTTATACATTTGGAAGAGCTATTAGAAGAAAGGATACATGACAGCAAAGGAAAAGGATATGTCCAGAAAACTAAGAGCCCCAAATGGTGGCGAGGTCGTGGAGAAAGAGGAACCCTTAATTACTGTGGGTGGTTGTGTAAACTGGTCCGGCCACTGTGGAACTCTGTATGGAGTTTCTCGACAAGTTAAAGACAGAGCTACCTTATGACCAGCTGTACTACTTCTGTGTGCACACCCGAAGGACTCTCGGTCATGACAGCTTAAGAAGTGGACCTAGGTTACTTGCACATCAAGACGTGGAGTTTTAGTGGACCATAAAGGAACATGAAATCACGCCATTTGCAGGGAAATGAATGGAACTTGGAATTGCTATGTGAAGCAAGGTGGACACAGCACCAATACCTTATGTTCTCTCTCCTGTAGGTCCTAGAGTTCGATTTGTATACATGAGACTAGTAAGGAGAACATGAGAAAGGAAAAGGAGCTCTTGTGGAGGCGAGAAGAGAAAATAAGAGGATAAGAGAATACAATGACTTGAAACAGAGCAGGGGCTCCTGGGGAACGGGAGGGGCAGCAGGCACGGGGCAAGGAGTTGGGGGAGGCAACAGAATCAGAGTTTGAAGATGCACACATTTGGTTAAGCCCGTTGATTTGTATGCTAATATTAGGAACAAACTTAAAAGTTAAAAATAATAACTTTCTCAGCTATGTTTCTGGCTGAGTACTAACGGCAGACAATACCAGAGAGAAATTATCACCTGGCTTCATGCTTCCTAGGTTTGGAATCTAGCTAAGGCATCTGAGGAAAGATGTTGAGTGTACCAGCTCGAGAAGGACAAGCTGGAGCCGTATTTTAGAGACCATTTGCTGGTGGACAAAGAAGAGAACAGGGCGATGCCATGTGGTCCTGCAAAAGAACTTCAGGACTGACCACTGAATACTCCAGAGCCCCACATGGGAGAGCTGGGTCCACTGGTGGAGGCAAAGGTGAAAATAGCCCTCTAATGTCAACTACTCGGAAGCCTGAGACAAGAGAACCAAGATTCAGAGGCTAGTCTGAACTAAATTGGGAGGCCCGTTATTAATTATTAATTAAAAATAATATGGGGTTGGTTTTATGGGGGATAATGGGTGCTACGTCTTCAGAAAAGAGGAACAGAAGTTGACTCTATAAGAAAGACAAAGAGCAATAAGGAGCGGTAGATATTAGTAGGAGAGCCCGGAACGTGCCAAAGCAGAAACAAGGTCAGGGCTGCAATGGACATGCTAAGAGCCAAAGCAATGCTTCAGGGACTTTGTTTTTCAAAGTCTCCATAGCTTCCCATGGGGACCAGGGCCTTTGTGGCTCACACCTGTACTCCCAGCACTTGGTGTGCTGAGGCAGGACAGTGGCTACAAGTTCAAGGCCAGTCTAAGCAGCAACAGAGTATGCTTTTTATCTTAAAGGGGAGGGGGGCAAAAAAAGAAATGCAGAATTTCTGAGTGCTCCGGTATCCATACTGAGCCAGACTCTGACTTAATAAGGTCTTGCGGGCGATCCAGCTCTTTGAGATTGAGTGCTGTATAGTAGGTGGAGGGAGAGGGGACATACCAATGAGACAGAGTCCACTGATAAAGGTCACAGTGAAAATACAATAGGCAGGGAAGTTTAGCCTGAGCTGTAGAGAAATGGGTATGCCCCGTGGTTGGTAGTTTTTATTTTAATTTAATTTTAGAAAAGCATGCTTTAAAAGTGATCTGGGAAATGGCAACAGGAAGGTAGGCATCAACGCTGTGTCCCTCATACATATCCCTCCCAAATAATCCAGAAAGAGAATGAAAGAAAGAAAGAAAGAAAGAAAGACAGACAGACAGACAGACAGATTACTTCTGGAGAAGACTATTCACATTGATCAACAAATCAAGAGCAAAAACCAAAATCTTTTCTTCCATTCCTTCATCCACGTAGATGGATCACACAATCATTCTATGCCAACATGCTTTAACTGGAAAAGAATAATTTCCACTTTGCATAGCAACCTAAAGTGTAAAACACACACAAAACAGTCCACTGACTGCATCAGTCATTGCTCCTCTACAGGAAGGGGTTGTACTAGACACTTAGTGGGTTTTTCGTTTGTTTTTAAAGTCATTTTTTAAATGGTGGTTAGTCCTATCTTACTTTCTGTGTTTGACTAAAACATTATACAGGAGTCATATCGTGCTATGTTCTCATATTCAGTCTTAGGTAATAAATTTTTGTATAGCCAAGATTAACGGTCTAATTTTCACAATCAAATTTCAGGAATTCATTTCATTTCAGTAATGACAGTATAAAGTTCCCTTAATAATCAGTGTGCTGATAAAGCCAGTCTTTCCTGTGAGGTAGTAAAAACAACAACATAACACAGCTGATACTTTCTAGCCAACAATGCTTCCAAGTACCACTGCAGAACATGGCTCTCAAATTGTCATGTGTGGCCCCTCACAAAGATACTTTGTTTTCTGTCATCTAGAAACATGTTTTTTCTTTTTTCTTGCAATAATTTGTGATAATTTACACCCAACTACTTTATCAAGTATGATAATAGCACATTTTAGGAGTATTATAAATATAGTTCTTCTATAAGGAAGGAAAATAACTAAAATAATCTAAACCAATTCTGTCGCAATGCTTGTATCCATTCATGTTGCTAATATATTTAATTTCTGCAAGAAATCAGACACTGTGTAATTCACTAGTGATAATGGATTCCCTAATAGACACTACCTTGTCATAGAAGAAAGAAGAGCTAATCAAGTGGTCGTGTATGTAAGTGTGTAGCTGCATTCATGATGCATGCTCTCAGGAATACTATGGGATGTGTCACAAGTGGGCTTGATTTGTTAGGGGCAGTCCTCTGAAGTAGCCGAACCAAGTCTCACAATAGGAACTGGCACTTCGCAAGTGTAGAGGGGAGGCTGTTTCAGGCAGAGGGGTGTTTGGAACACTCACTTTTTTCCTCCTCTTCAATTCTGTATCTCTTTGCCGCCTGCTACACTTGTCTGTTTCTCCGGTGACACACCGGAGAAAGGTTTTTCCTTTGTTTGTTTTGCTCTTTATGGATTGTAGTCCATGACTTCCATACTGTGTACTGAGCTGACCGAAATGACAATTCAGAGAGGAACTGTGTCAGAGAGATATTCAAATTTTGAAGGCCAGCATTAGTGAGATCACACCACACACACAACTAACTTGGAATAGTCCAAACTTGGACATTTGACTACTCCGTTCCTCTGTCATATTGGCGTGAGGCTAAGTTTCTATACACTGCTATCATAAAATAAAATGATGAGGAATTATTGTGGAACACAAAATAAAGTTGTTTGCTCTCCGATTATAAGTAACATACTGCACAGATGAATAGCCTAATAGGAATGAAATAAAGCATCTAATGGGTGTCTATTATTTTTTATATAGCTTCTATGTTGGAAGACTTCTAAGTTCTTAGACATATATAAATTTGAAACTAACCACTTAATAAATTCAACTGCTTTTTCTTTGCCTACAAGCCCTGTAAAACTTATGGATACACTTAAAATATTGTTAAAAAATAAAGTTAGGAAACCCTGACATTGTTCTGCTCTTCACTTAAGAAGCCAGAAACTTCAGGCCCAGGGAGACAAGTTTAGATTCTAGGGCTTGTGAACTCTGCCGTTCAAATATAGCTTATCTCTTTCCAGTCTGCTTTAATTCATTTCTTAAACATAGTCAGCTTATACACTGCATCTTTGGGGTGCAGAACTGAAGACTCTAGTCATGTGTCACAGTTATTTCTAGATGCTTGATTTCTCCTTTACTGGTGTGGGTGTTCTCCCACAATGCCAGAGTCAGAAGGAACAAAGACTTAACAGAGGTGGAAGGATTCTGTAAACAGGTGAGACTGACAAGGGTAATTGGGGCTGTCCTTGACCAAGAACCGACAATAAAACGTAAGCATTATTTGTTAGCAGTCAAAGTTACTTTCTTTTACCTAGGGGTAATCAAGAGGTTTATTCACATTTATGTATCTGTCTCTCTATCTAATCTATCTGTCTGTCTGTCTGTCTGTCTGTCTGTCTGTCTGTCTGTCTAGCTGTGTGGGAGAGGGCACTGCATGTATATGAGCTCATTGTGTCATGGCACACATGTGTAGGGCAGAGGACAACCTGTGGGAGCCATACTTTTTTTTCCCTCTACGTGAGTACTGAGAATTGAACTCGGGAAGTCAGGCTTGGTCTTGAGTTACTTTACCTACCAGCAACCATGCTGGCCCAACATTTTTATGTTTAAATGCTAATACTTTATTTTCAGGGCCTCTTATTTTAATATATGTGAAATTCAACCATGAGGAAGTTGATGAAGCTTTATATTTCACACGATAAGGTTCATATCCTATTTAGTAAACATTTTGTAATATATATGTGTAAAGATAAATTTTTGTAAAGATATTCAACTTCAGAGATAAATATATTTGAGGGTGGAATAACAATCTGTGCTTTCTGCATGTTAAGCCAAAAATATAGAACAAGGTGAAAAGAAGATAAATTTATTCTAAAAAGAGAAAATGATATTACTTTTGAAATGTTACAGAAAGATAAATGATAATGGAACTGAATCTAAAGGTCTTTAACCTTTTAAAATAAGTTTGCCAACCTGGAAAGACTAACGCCTTCTTATCCTAACAAGTGACAGGGTAATGTATTCTTGAGAAATATTTACCTTGCATCCAATCAGTCTTGTAGACAGTGATCCCTAATCCGTTTTGCATATTATTCTAATATGAAAGAGCCAAAGAACATATGTGTAGTTGGCCATGTAATTCAGAACAGGTTAAACCCAAATTATTCATATATGTATCCAGATGCCCTAAAGCGAACGCTGATGGTATTTCATGCAAATACTTTGTCTTTAGTCCATAACTACTGGCCTTTTCTCCTTTACGAAGTTTCCCTGTTAAGAAGACTTTATAACACATATGTAGTCAGGACTTACACTTACATATTAGAATGAGTTTTGGTACCCATCTTAGGAAAAGTGCTATCCAGAGACGGCACTATAAGAAAAAAAAAATCTGTCGTTACCTGATTAATCTAGTTGCATATTTAATGGCACGGAAAGCCAGCCAGAGCAGAATGTTCTGGAAAGCAGCACGTTCACGACCCTTCTCTTAATCAGGCTGTGAGAATGTCCCCTGTGAAGGTCTACCTTTGAGCTGAGTGACTTCCCGCCCTACACACAGATGGAATTCCCGGGTGCATAGAGGAGGCCCAATAGAAATGAGTTAGGGGTTCGGTTTATTCTACTTCATAGACAACGCTGACATCCTGTCCTCCTCTGCTTTGAGTTGAATCCTTTTGATGATGCTGAAGAAGTCACACAGGGCTGGGCTTGTCTGTGGAGACAGCTTATTTCGTATGCACGAAGTCCTGGGTTCATCCTCTACTAGTACAGAGAATAAATAAACGGGCAAATGAACAGATTCACACTGAGCAAGCTTTCCACAGGGAACAGCATACAAATCAAACAGTTAGGTGACAACGCATTGGTGATCAAAAAACATACTAAAAAAATTAAATCAACTTTTTGGTAATATGAACTTTTTAAACCTAGAAATCAAGGTTTTTGAGAACTTACTTTAAAACATTCACATGTCATTTTCCCATAGGGTTTACTGATATAAGAACATTTTGCTAGTGTCTTATTTATGCCAAATATTCAAAAGATTTCTTTAAAAGCACATCGCCATTGGGAGGAAAAGTCAATATGCACTCTATAAAATCCCCCACTTTGAAGCCCAACTGGCAGGCTTTGATTTTAGAAGCTGTAAAGGTGAAAACAATGGCTCTCTTGGGCATCCCTTGAATTCAGAGCAGAAGGCTCACTTCAGCGAAAATGGCGTTAGCGGAACCACGCTACAAGTAGAAGCCAGTATCAGGCAGCACAGTGCCTAGCCCTTGGTATTCCCTCACTGAATCTGCCTGTGGGGGTGGCATAGAAGGTGACATTCTGGTAGAATTTCTTCCAATTACTTTTAAACATATCCCACACCATATATCAATAAAAGAAATATAAAACAGCTCACACTTTGAGACGTTTATTCAATGGACCAGCTCTTTCGAAGTTGGCTGTGATTTACAGGCACAGAACCGTCTTTCCTGTCAAAGCCTTCCTTATCCGTCACTCCTAAGAAATCCAATGTCACAGCAGCACGGAAAGGTGCATAATTGCTGCCGCCCCATAGCTGTTCCCTGTGTCTTCACAGTCTCCTAAAGAAAGGAAAATCCACTCTTGTAGAAAGGGAGCTATGAGACACCTTCCCACTAGACGCTGCTGTTATGCCTAACGTGTCAAGTCGCCAAGTGGCAGTTGGTTTAAAGGTTTTGGGAAAACTCCAATTTACAAATCACGTAATCAACTCAAGACTAAGGCACGTTGATGACGATCATTTCATCTTTAATGACACATATTTCTAAACATTGAGTATTTCCTTTGTCTATGTGTCTATAGCACAAAACAAATAGATACACCCCGGGCAACAACTTTAGGCAAGTTATGTCGTTTATTTTTACAGAGGAAACTGATCCATTTTAACTAACGCGAGTGACTGCATTCTTATATAAATTTCATCATCTCTTGAATTTTAACCTAATATTTCACTTAGGTCTAAACAGAATTTCCCCAATTACCTATGAACATGGCTTCCATGAAATATTAATAAAGGAAACAACCTTAGATATAACAAACTAACAAAAACAGTTTGATCATAAATATAAACAGAAGCATACTATAAATTTAAATTTTCTTTTCAGGTATAAATCAGGACATTTTGTACTTACATCATTGAGCACAAACACGCACATACACACACACACACACACACACACACACATAGATGCACACACACATATATCTCCAAAGTCATTATAAGACATATTTGAAAAAAATTATAATGTAATTGAAAATGAATGAGACATTTAAGGTCCACTCAGTTTTTCCATTTTATCCATATGTTTTATTTGCAGATTACATAACATTCAACATTAAGTTATACATCTAAGAGAATTTGATTTTGAAATCTTACATACTATTTCTACTATGCATGATTAAAATTTAAGAGAATTTAATACCTCAACTCTTTTCCTTTTTCTGTGTGTGGTCGTCAGACAGCACGAATTAAAATAAAGAAAAAAAGTGACCAATATTGCCATTTGGTAGCTTGCAAGGGCACTAAGAAAGGCACTAGTGCAGCTCGCGATAATGTTTTTTTCCCCATGAATAAGGAGGGTTGTGTGGTGCTGACATTAAAAGGATTAAACAGCAAGCCTGCTGAGAAAATGCTCGGAGGTATTAAACCCTGGCAGTGTTGGTTTAACTGCAAGTACTGTAGAATGAGATTAAGTCCAAGTTTGGAAGGAAAACTAGCTTTGACAGGAGACTAAAAGGTAACAGTTTTCGCAGATGCCCGAATTAATGCTTCAGTGAAAAATATAATTAGCACACGATTTGAAAATATGTCTCTCCTGGCAAGAGTCTCTAGAGCAATCAGGACTGCAGGCTGATGGGCTGGAAAGAGCGCCGGGCAAAGGGCCAGAATCTTGGACTTCAAGCTTGTTGCTGTAGCATTTCCCAAAACTTTGATCCCGATGACGAATATGGCCAGTTGTAACCATTCTTGCTTCTTTATAAAGTGCATTTTTGCACCGCAGAGACCAAAGGGCCGAAAATGGAATTCCCCAGATTCCCGCGCCATGGAAGTTTCAGAAAGCAGATTAGATTCAGTTAGAAGCCAAAGTCGCCTTCCTGCCACTGGCTTTGCTTTGTGCGAAGTGACCTTGTGGGAGAAAGGCTCATCTATGATAGGGTTTCGCATCTGAGTTATAGATGCCCTGGTCTGACAGCGTGTTGAGTGACAGCTGTGGTGGTCCCTGGTCCTTTTGTTGTAATTGCAGTGGCAAATTTGACGATGGTTTTATAGGAAATTCTGCATTTGCCACGTTCCTCGTAGAGGCAGAAACAGTAGTCACCCTGCAAATCACTTGTAGGATATTCTGGAAACATTTCTCGATGCCCAGCTTCGAGTGGTTATCTCTAGCCTTTCCAATTATTTTGTAATCTTTTAATTCCTTGTAAATAATCTCTGTCTACTTAAAATGCCCAGAGATTATCCTGTCTCCCATTGAGTTCTAATTGTTAGAGAGGTAAATCGTATTCTTTTACAAGGTCTTTAAAAGGACCAAACAGGAATACACTTTTGAAAAAATATCCATACCTGCCAACTAGCAGCTGTCAAATGACCTCATTGTATTCTGTTTTTATTATTAATTTTAGCAACATAACATATGTATATCTCATGAAATATTCTTTCTCTTGGGCACTTAATTCAAAACAAATTATTGCCTATCTCTACGTGTCCAGATACCACAAAGCTTCAGTTTGCCATGTGTTTGCACGACATATTTCTTATGGCTGTAATGGAGAGATTACTTCAGTTACATTGCTCTGTTTCTGGACCACTTTTCTCTAATAGCGGCATCAAAAACCTGGGGCTAACACTGTGTGTGGGAGGGAGCTGACATCTGCCTCCGTGTGTGAGGATGCTGAGAAGGAGCAGAAACACCACTTTATTCTGTATTCTCCATCTCTGCATCTTCTAAAGCAACCAAACCATCCTTTTCTCCCGCCATCAGTTTATGTGTAGCTCTGTTTGTTGCTGTGCTGCGGAATCAAGAGACTTTGGGCTCTCACCCCAGATCTCCAGAGGTCTTTCTGTCTTGTTGTTGTGAACTAAAATTAAAACTGAAAAGAAAAACAAAAAAACAGATTGTGTCTCTCAGGAGATTGTCAGTTAAAACGTTGGAAACAATTTAATGTTTTTGGCTTTCTCGTGATGAGTGTAGTGGATGTTCTTTGAAGTGATAGCCTTGAAGCTTATTTATGTATTTATGCCTCAGAAATCCCATAACTTGAGGAGCAGAATTCCCTGAAGCAGCCATGACTCACTGAGTCATCTCTGAGTACTTTGTCAGTTTGTCACAAAACAAACTCCGTACCATGTTTGCTTTGGGGCAAGGACACTTAAACGTTTAGTGTGGCGTGTGCAATTTTCAGGAATGCAGAACCATAAACAGTCGCACACACGTGTCATAGTATAGGGTGTCTTTGCAATGTGCTGTAGTACTGTTTGGAATTAAATTGTTGCGGCATAATATGTCTTTAGGATGCTATAGGGTGGTGTGATTCGGTACTCATCATTCAAAGCTTTTTTATTTTGCTGCAGGTGAAAGCTACATTAAATAATGATATGAAATTCTGGCATAGGTACTACAGTTACATATGATTTTCAGGTGATATGATGACCAACACATTTATGGGGATTCAGTAATGTGTGTGTGTGTGTGTGAGAGAGAGAGAGAGAGAGAGAGAGAGAGAGAGAGAGAGAGAGAAGCTTTTTTTTGCTTACTTTAATGTTTCAAAGTCCATCCATGTCTTAGCATGTAGCAGTACTTCATTCTTTAACACAAATAACAGAATGTGAGAAAGGCAAATAATAATATCTAGTTGCATTCATATCCTACATCTTGTCAATTCATTCATCAATTGGTGGACATGTGGGTCGTTTCTGTTTGGGACATTATGAATAATATTGATGTACAAGTTGCTTGCGTGAGCTTCTATTCAGGATGTGAAATAATCCTCAAGCTTTTATCTTGGAATAGCTGGTAGGTGCTGCTTTGAGAGGTTATGGAACCTTAAGAAATGAGGTCTACCTGGCATCTATAGGGCAGCAGGCTTATGAGGTATCACCCAACTGGGTTCTGCGCTTCCTCTCCACAGGTGAGCAGGTGCAAGCTTCCTCTGAAAGGTGGTGCTCCAGTCACCAAGCCACCAGGAGCTAAAATAGCTCCTGCTTCACGGTACATCTTGTCAGGGATTTCCCATAGTACAGAGAAAAACGACACATATACTGAAGCACTCATTTCCTGGAAGTCTACTGCAGGAGCAGAACTCTGGGTTCTAGTAACCACGGTTAACTTTTAGAGAGGCTGCCCAGGCTGTAGCACTGATACCGTGCCTACCAGCATCAGAGGGGGTTACAATTTTTCTGAATTCTTGCCAAACCTCATTGTTGTTCTTGTTATAAACATGTTTTGGTTTTTTTGTTTGTTTTGTTTTGTTTTGTTTTTTGACAGGGTTTCTCTGTGTAGGCCTAGCAAGCCTGGAGTTCAGTCTATAGTCCAGGCTATCCTAGAACTCAGAGATCTACCAGCCTCTGCTTCCAAATTGCTGGGTGTAAAGGTGCAGGCCACCACTGCCCATTATAGCCATTTAACAGGTGTGCAGTGATATTTTACTACAATCTTGACTTTCATTTCCCTAATAACTAAGGATTTAACCATCTTGATATTTGTAGTTTTTATATCTTCTCTGGAGAAATGTTTACTCAAATCCTTTGCCCATTGCTAAGTTGGGTTATTTTATTGCTGAATTATATGTGTGTATAATATGTATGTTATATACAATCATAGCATAATACATGTATATATTTTGGTATTAAACATTTTTGTAAATAAATGTTAATGTATTTAATTTATATAAATGACTTAAAATATTTTGCCACCCTTTGATTATCTTTTTACTTTCTTGGTAATGTCTTTTCATGTACATTTTAGCTTTAATAAAACCCCATTTGCCTTGTTTGTTTCTTGTGCTAATAGGGTCACATCTAAATTATGTCAAATCTGAGATTCATACATTTTGTCCTGTTTTCTTCTAAGAGTTTCATGGTTCTAGTTATTGTACTTTGTTTTACATTTTATTACCTTTTGGCGAGTGGGGTGGCATGATCAGAGAGCAGCGTTTGTGGGCATGTCGGAGGGAAACCTGTGGGACTCAGTTCTCCCCTTGCACCCCGTGCGTGGAGTCCAGGGATGGAACTGACTTCCCGGCCTGTCTTTCTGTCGATCTCTGTATTTGTTCCCATCTGCAGCAGCAGAAAGCCTCTCTGATGATGGCTGGATAAGGAACCAACCTATGAGTACAGAAGAATATTCTGAGGAGTCATTTTATTGTTACTCTTCTTTGTTTTAGAGAGTAGTATTTGGTTTTATCCTAGGTCTCTGAGCTATCTATTCTCTGGTTCTTGGTCACCAAGCAGTGTCGGGTATGGGTCCATCTCTTGGAGTTGGCTTTAGGTTAAATCAGGCTTGATTACTCCCACAAAGTTGGTGTTGCCATTGCCCTAGTGATTTTGCAGATGGGACCGATTACAGATTAGAGGTTTTGTGGTTGCATTGGTGTTTACTTTTCTCTACATTTTATGGGTGGACTGGAGCTGGGAGAAGGGCATGAGAACAGGAGAATCTGCTGGGATGGGAGAGGAGAGCTAGGACTTGAGGGAGGGAATGAGGGGAGAGTCTGTTAGATTTGACAAGTATTTGAGAGGTGGTATGGAAGCCTAGTGCAGTGGAAACTTCCTGTATACAAAGGTGAGCCTTCCTAAGGAGGTCTCTGAGAAATCAGGGGCCAGAGCCCCTACGTGCCATCCCTTCTCACCTAATGACACTTCCAGTACTAGGACTCGGTTGTTGGCAAGACAACAGGATGCTCTCCACAAAGTGCCAGCAAGGCCGCGTTGCAGAGGACGACACCCACACAACTGTCAGCCGCACTGCAGAGGACAACAACACCCACACAACTGTCAGCCGCACTGCAGAGGACGACACCCACACAACTGTCAGCCGCACTGCAGAGGACAACACCCACACAGCTGTCAGCTGCACTGCAGAGGACGACAACACCCACACAACTGTCAGCCGCACTGCAGAGGACGACACCCACACAACTCTTCCGACATGGAGAGGCCAGGCTGGTGCCTACATAAACCCATCTCCTCGTGTTCCAGGGTCTATGACACAGAGGAGGTGACTTTCAATGGATGCTCCCCTTCTTGTGTTCCCACCTTATTAAAATTTCCTGAAACTACCTCATTTTTCAAGCACAACCCGTGTATACAGGTTGGTTTACGAGGAATGCTTGCGGTCTGTGGGCATCCTAAGCCCATCCTAAGAAGTTCTGATTGAAGAGAGAATAACACACGGCAAACAGTGAGTCCTGGGAAAGGAGGAAACAGTTTATTCTGGAATATGCTCTTCCACTTCAGACCCAGCTAACACTTATCCTGTCCAGTCCTTGCCCCTGTGTGTCCTCCTCCTCCTCTTCCTTCCCCCTCTCTCTACTCAGCAGATTTGGATCTGTGTGTCCCTCATTTCACCACGTCTTGTCTGATTCAGTTTTTCCGTTGGGTCATACCATCGCCAGACAGATTACAATTATGTCTTACATATCTCTTTTATCAGAAAGGAGAGAACGTGTTTTAAGATATGGGTTCTGCAAACATCCTACATTTTTATATGTCTAAGGACAAAGGAACTTCTTTTCTGCTCCTTTTATATTTCCGTGAAGAAGAGCAATCATTGGAGTCACATTCCTGCCTCCCCCCCCCCCCCGTAAGAAAAGGGAAAACAAGTTCCATGGCAGCGTGTGACATCTGTCAGTCTGTGTTCTCCACCGGGTCAATAGAGAGCCCTACCTTTTATTTTAACTTCTGTGCTGTGGGCTCAGAGAGACTTAATTTCCATGGCAGTCTGCTCTGAAGGTGCAGGCTTTGGATCTTTGGGATATCCTGATGGGGAAATGCTTGCCGTCTCCCTTGCTGTTAGATTCCTAAAGCTGGTCCCCAAGGTCTATTCACTCATTTGGCCACTGACTTATTCCTAAGACAAAACACCAAGATCCAAAATTAAAATTCCTTTCTTGGCTACTTTGTCCAGTCAGGGTTCAGCAGTTCACCCTGGCACAGACTCCCTTCTTTTCCTATTTAAAAACCCACTTCTGCAGAAACAGACACCTGCTTGCTGCCTTCTGCGTGCTGCTTGCTGTTGTTGCTGCTCCTGCTGCTGTCTGCCTTTGCAGCCCCCACCCTTGCCTCTCTAGGGCAATAAATCTCTTTTGCGCAGAGAATTTGGCATCTGGGTGTGTCCTGTACTGACTCCCCTTACAGGTAAAGTATGTATTAAAATGCAAATTGTGGATTCTGAATTCATGGAACAAACGTAGCATAGGAAATTATACATTAAAAAATGTATTTTAAGAAAGAAATTTCCCACACACCCCAAACCAGCCAGAAACTAATGTAGCCCAACAGACAGACACATCTGTTTAAGACGATGGAGGGTGAGACCCAGACAGCTGGAGAGGGTTTTCCTGGGCCAGCTGCTAAATAGAGGGGCAGCATTTTCATATCAGCATTATAGGAGCTGGCAATGATGGTGTCCCCAGTAGGAAACTGACTGGCAGAGCCCCAAGTTGGGTATCTGAAGAATGCATACCGATGCTGGAGCAAATAAATGTCAACCTGAAACTTCTTCCCTCACACAACTGACTATACATTTCCAATTCTGTTTCATTTATTACTTTTATTTATTTAATTGTTTATTTAGGTTTTTGGGGGGACAGGGTTACTCTGTGTAACAGTCCTAGCTGTCCTGGAAGTAGCTCTTATAGACCAGGCTGGCCTCGAACTCGGAGATCTGCCTGCCTCTTCCTCCCAAGCGTTGATATTAAATGTGTGTGCCACCACCACCCACCTGGTGCAATAGGTGTTTGTAAGGGAAAAAAATACAAGGTTTAAAAACAGTCATTTCTGTCTTACTGGATATCCAATTTTGTCAATCTTTTGGTTAAGGATCTAATATTTGCTAATCGAGACACACAGATTACATGTAGATCGCCATGGAAACAGGCAGGAGGGTAGGAATGCCTGAGTACAACCCTTGATTCATCAGACCTTCCTCATTGGCCTGCTGAGACTTATTACAAGTCCCGCATCCAGTGAAAACCCTTGGTTTGAAGCAGTCTGAGATCCAGCTGCACAGTCGTGTCCCTGTCTTGATGCCGTAACAAAGCACCTGACAAGGCAGCTAAAGCAGGGAGGGTTTATTTGACTTCAGAGTTAGAGCAGGACACTGTCCACCTAGCAAGGGAAGGTTTGCGTTACGAGCAGAAGACAGGGGGTCACACTGTGTCCACAATCGAAGAGAGCAGGAAGTGAGGCCCAGTTGTGACTCCAATGCCTGCCTCCAGTGACCCGTTTCATTCAGCAAGGCTCCACACATTCCACAACTTCTGAAGCAGCACCATCAGCCGAAGCCGAGGTTTCAAGCGTATGAGCCCATAGGAAACTTTGCACATTTAAATCACCACATAACTCACACCCCAAAAGGAATCAAACAACTTACCAGTATTTCTTAACTCAACTTCCTCCCCTGTCCTGCTGTTTGTGTGTGTGCGCGTGCATGTGTGTGCATGTGTGTGTGTGTGTGTGTGTGTGTGTGTGTGTGTGAGTGTGTGCAGTTCTGTACAGAGACCAGATGAGGACAACACGTGTCCTGCTTACTTCCTCTCCATCTTCGTCCATCTTTAACAAGGCTTCTCACTGGACCTGGAGCTATGCTGCTGGCTGGAAAGCTCCAGCAACTCTCCTGTCTCTGAACCCTAGTACCCCTGTGGGGCCATGCTAAGCTCTTTACAGGCATGCTCGGGATTGAACTCCAGTCCTTGGGGTTTCACAGCAAGCGCTACTACTCCGTCAGCCGTCTCCCGGGCCCACATCTTTCTTTACTCACACTTAGAGCCCTTGCTACCATCTACCCCTGACATCACCAGATTCTTCTCATGTGATGCATTTCCTCTCATCCCTTAAGAGACTTTTACCTGCCCCATTTCAGAGACAAAGAACCTGGGAGTATTAATACCTGGCCCCAGATCTCCAGCTGAGACAGAGTCCAGAGAACTTTGCAGTATTGTCTAACGTGAAGCAAGTACATCAGGTAAGCTATCCATGTGCCTGCTTTCCTTCTTTGATAGAAGACATGCCTCCACACAGTCCTACACTGTTAGGCTGAAGCACGGTAGAGTATTTCCAGTGCATTTGAACTCCTAGTGCGGCCCACTGCAAAGTCACCAAGAGTACTCTGCATCTACTTTAATAAAACAAGGCAAGACATTTTTTCACCAGAAACATATATTCTAAATTTTAAGGTTAATTTTTTTTTCTCTGCTTATTTTAGGATCTGGGACTCTAGAGGGAATGTGACATTTCCAAGACACGGGGACGAGTTGGTTCCAGCTTCGTAGCTGCTTCGTGTTGCTTTTGGCTGTGGTCAAGGATCATTGGCGTTCTCTCTTTAAATGCATTTGCACACGTGCTGTGACAGTCTGTGAGGCACTGCTGGTCCGCTGCTTCCTTTGGGAGAATCTGTTCAATGTTTGTCTGTGTGACCCGCCTGGCTCAGAAGTTTTGAGTCAGAAGTGAAACACGTAGCTAAGGCAAAGAGAATTTTAAGAAGTGAAACTTGAAACAATAAAACTATTCATAACACAAAATTACTTATGCTATTATTGTAAGTGACACTTGCAGGGTATTTACTACATGTCAACTATGAAATACTTCATAAAAATTCTACTGGTCTAAGAGATCCTTGAAGCAGCGGTCCCTGCAGCCGCAACTGTACCTATGTGACTTGCTGGCGATCTCCCAGCCAGCAGCAGTGGGACTCTGCTGATCTGTGAATACCACACACTTCCACAGAACTGGGCACTTCCCTCATCACCAGGCTTCTCCAGCTTCTTGGTAATTGCTGTTTCCCACAGTAGGGAGCACCATCTGCATCTGCTGTGGATACCATTGCCTTCTCTGCAGCAATCCAACAACCCAACGACGTATAGGAAGAGCAGCTCACCAATCTCTGTTGAATGGATTAATCTCTAAAGAAGCAGCGAGACTTAGAGATGGTGCAGAAGAACAGGCTGTGAACGTTCTTCTTCCAGGCGTCCACAGGGATCCCTGCTCCCCGACACCATCCCCCAAGCCTGGCTTTTGAAAGAGGCACAGCTAGGATGTGCACAGGTGGAAAGATGAACCCAGACAAAGCCAGTCTCTGCACAGAGAAGCCATGCTCCATACTATAGGAAGCACTGTAACTCTTTAGTAAAGGCTCGAGATTCGAGATTCTGGATTAATTCTTATGAGCAAGGGCATTCTTGAACAGACTGTCCTTGGGGCAGGCTGATTTTCTCCATCTCCTTTATTCCTCAGGGCTTTGTTGCCAACCCAAATAAGAACAAATAAAGGAAACAGAGCAGCTGATTTAGGATTTACTGATCTCACCCTTCACCCTCCCCTCTACCTTTCCACCCTTCTGTAACAGCATCCCACCTAGGGTTCACCATGCTTAATTTGTTAGAGCAAAGTCAGGGAAGAGGCGTGGTCTGCTCAGTGGAGATGCTCAATAAGCTCGGGACATGTCATACAGTTAGCGTGTGAAAACCAACTCCGGCCTTTCGGAACGGACCTGTCACCAGGTGAAGGTCTGTCTGGAAGATTAAGCTATGGAGTGTGAGGTGGGTGGAGCCATGGGTAAAGTTAGGTGCTGATAAGAAGCACAGAGGATTTGTGGCTGAGGATGTAGCTCAGAAGGTGAGCCCCGAGTGTGTGCAAGGCTCTGTGTTCAGAGTGGGGAGCAGGAGAAAAGGGAAGAGGGAGAAGGGGAGGAGGAAATAATTGAACTTTTATGAAGAGCATACATAATAATTAATGCAATACCACAGTTTTATATCCTTAGCTAGAAATAATGTTTACTACATCTTTAAAGCATGAAATGTAGAAACTTATTGGATATTTTCATGGTAGGGTAGGAATAAGCTCAATTTACTCAACACAATAGGCGTTTTTCTGCTTCTGTGCGTGTGTGTGTTATATTTGTGTATGTGTTCATCTGTGTGTGTTGGGGTGCACAGGTATGGGTGTGCATGCACGTGGAGTTCCAAAATTTGATGTTGGGTAACTTCTTCAATCACCCTCTGCCTTTTAAAAATTATTTTATTTTTAATTGCTGGTATGTATGTCTATATGTGGGTATGTATACACGAATCCAGGTGCCTACAAAGGCCAGATCCCCTAGAGCTGGAGTGACAGGTGGCTGTCACCTGCCTGATGTGGGTTCTGGGGGCTGAACTTGGGTTGGCTGCAATGGCAATATGCTTTTATAACTGCCAAGCCATCTCTCCAGCTGGATCCGCCTTAATTTTTGAGATGTGGTTTCCTTTTGAACTTTAAAATCATGGCTAATGGCACACTAACTGGACAGTGCACTCCAGGGAGCCTCTTGTCTCTACCCCCTACACCTAATGAATTACACATGCCCCGTTTTTATACGGGGTTTGAGGTCCAGATTCCAGTCCCCAGGATTGAGTGGCAAACACTTTACTGACTGAGCCACCCCCCCCCCCCCCCCCAGTTTTAGCTCTATATGTAAGAATAGGCAACAACGTGAAGAAAACAGCAGAAATCCTACAAGGTTCACAAGAGCTCAGGAAGAAAGACCATGAGTTAAGGACTCATTGCCATGAACATCATCATGGAAGCAATCACTAGAAATAAATTTACCAAGAGAGACAAGCAAAGTCAGCAAGGTCAGGGACATCTGCAGGGAGGGGATGTGGGGGAGGGGAGAGGGAGGAGAGGTGAGGTAGAGACATCTTGGGCAGTAGCCTCTCTTATTCTAAATTCCCAACCAAAAGATGAGAGTTTCACAAAGGCAATAATTAAACTCTCATAAAACAAAGGAATCAAGAGGAGATAATTAAGAAAAAGCTTTGAATTAATCTAGAAGAAAGGGCCTCAAGCACAGCATTTGGCTTATGGAAAGCAGCCAGAAGCTGATTAAGCAGTGGGAGGTGAGGTTAAGGGAGGAGGTGAAGTTAAGGGAGGAGGTGAGGTTAAGGGAGGAGGTGAGCACACATTACTTTTTAAAAGATGCGGGGCATAAAAAGTAGGAAAGAAATATAATTGTGGGAAATGTCAAGGGCATTAGGTTAACAAATAAAAAAGCAATGCCATGATAAAGAAGAATCTAATCTCCCCACATTCTGAACTACTCCCTCATGGCAGGTTAGTGCCTTGGGAAGCTCATTAACCCCGAGAGGGCACTGGGGTATTGTTTAAATCACCGCAGCTCCTGTGGCTGACAAAGCCTAGGAGCTATCACTCCCAGCACAAGGCAGAGGATTTCCTGCCATAGTCCAGAGACTCCCTCAGAGATCAGGACACCATTAAAGACAGAGTGAGGACCCGCTTTCCTTGAGAAGTACATCTTTGCAAGTAACTGTCAAATTCACACACAAACTGCCAGGCTGATCATCACTGGGTTATTTTATATTCTCTGGATGGTTTAGTTGTTTCATTTGTAAAACAAATATTTTTAGATTATGTTTGATAAATTTTATTAGATTATATATATAAACATAGATTATATAATATATATGTATATATATTATAATCGATGATCTCTAAGGACAAGAGGACATAGTTAACCTTCAGTCCATGGTCTCTGGTTTCCCTTTATGTGGTAAATACCTGTGCAGGTAAAAAAGGCAAGTGTGACCCAAGATGCCGCAGAGAAGACAAGAGCAAACAGAGACAATGGTATCTTCTTTTTCTCAAATTTCCTTCAGACTCCTCCATTCAAGGTTTACGTTTTGTTTTATTTTTTAGTTCATTTTGGTATCATTTTCATGTGACCCTAGGAGTTACTGCATAAAATAGTTTCCTGTTTTAAGATTATGAAATTCACGATAAGAGAAGGAAAATATTGACAAGCTTTTTTTGGAATTTCCAGATGCTAAATCTCACATGGTCCTTCAGTTGTAAAGGTATAGAACTATCTACCATGTAGCTATTGGGACTTTAAATATCATACAGATCTTTGTATAGCTTTAGATCTCTTGTAAATGTGATCATTAACAATATATGTAATATTAATAAAAGTTATCAAAATAATGATGTTTCCCTTAACCTTATTAATTTTTGAAAATAGGATATTTACTATGGAAGTGGATTTTTCCTCCATAGTATCTGTAGACTTCTTAGAAGGTGTAGAGGATTCTATTGTCCTCTCTCACCCTATATTATGCAGACATTTAATAATCCATATTCAGTAATTAATTGTGGGAGCCTAATGCATGGAATGTTTCAGTTCAATGAAGCTCAACTCTGCTGAGGGTATACGACTGAAGGATTTTACAGAGATTAATAAAGTTCCACTGGCCACTTACAGAGCTAAACATCTATAGGGAAGAGGGGTGGCCATAGCTATGACTACCAGGCACTAATTCCTATTATTTTCATTGGACTCTGATAGTAACTTCGTAAAGTAATACATCTTATCTTCCTGTTTTAGAGAGTATGAAATCAAGAGGAAGGAGATCCATAGCATAGGTCAGTGTTAATGAAAGATGAACTACAAATCTAAATTTCCCATTAAAATTTATAAATACAGCTGAAAGTCTATAGCTCAGAGGCAGAGCACTTTTCTTGTATACACAAGGCACTGGATTTTGTCCTCAGCATCACACACAGAAATAATAACAAACAAACAATTAAAACACCAAACTCTTTATCTAGGGAGGCAATAAAATGCAAGCAATGCCTGAGCCTCTGCAGTTAGAATGGGTTCACTGTGGGCATCGAGGGAGGTGGTGAGAGCGGCATAGCAGGGAACAAGGCTTCACATAAACCAGGAGCCTCTAGGAGGGAAAGCTAAATCACAGCCGACAGATTACAGGAGCACGTTTCTAACCAGACAAAGTCCCAGCACTGAGAAGGGAGAATAGACCCAATGTTCCACTGCTAACCAAGCTGTTTGCAGTTGGCGCTTGCTGGGAAAGAGAAAGCCAGTTATCTCCAAAGGAAAGTAAGAATATCCACCATGCCCGAGAGTAGTTGGCCAGCACAGAAGGAATGCCATGGTTTTCAGTGTACCTTTTTAGTTTTGTTTTGGTATTTTTTGTCTTAGTGGGTTTTGTTTGTTTTTATTTGGGGGGGGGGTGTTTAAAAGAGAGAAAATACATGAGGTTGGGTGGGTTGGAAGGCAAGGAGGACCTTGAAGGAGATAGGGGATTGGAAAGAATATGATACAAATACATTTTCTGAAAAAAATAATAAAAACTTTAAATAAAAAAGTTGGTATTGTAATTTACATATTAGAGTGGCCCCTCCTTGTGTTCTAAGATTCCTAATGGGTACCTGAAATCGTAACTGTAAGGACCTTATAGTTGCTGTATTCCATATAGTTGCTATGTATATTTGTATATGTGTGGTAAGGTTTAAGATAAATTAGGCATGGGAAGAGAATGATAATAATGGCCAATATCAAAACAGAACAGCTATAAGGAAATGGTCTAACTGAGTTATGTGAATACAGTCTCTCTTGCAAACAGACCACACTGCAGCCACTGCCTTATCATGATATGAGGCGATACAAGTGCCTGTCTGATGACATGCAGGGAGGTGAGTGGCGCCGGTATTATGTTGTGGCATTAGTCCAAGTAAGGGCTACCTGGACACAATCACATTCTTTCCTTCCTAAAAACCTTCATAACTTTTCTTTTTATCAGGATGGGACATAAAATCAGCCTGTTGGTATGATTAAATTTTATGGTATATAATTTACTGGTTACCTGTGAAACAGAAGTAATGTCAGCACATGCAGACATGTGAAAGATGCCAGACGAGGAAGAGGCTCCTGAGTCCTCTATCCCTTGCCTAAGGAGGAGCCATTGCAGTGCTACTCCATGGTAGAGTTCATTACTCTCTCCTAACTCTGTGTGTATCCTGGTCCTGGAATTGGGACTACTCTGCAATGCTTCCATATTGATGATCATACTTCATACATGCATTGGAGAAGTGTTGCTGCAGGTTAGCTGGTAACCCCGACCCCAGGGCCACTAGAATTTCACATGCACTCACGCTACATGCACCTGAACGACAGCCGTCATAACCCATGCACCCTAGACCCCGGAGAATGTTCCGTTCTAAACCCTGTGTCTTTGCCCACTCTAGGTATTATATCTAAGATCCCTATGCTACTACCACAGCAGGCTGTCTGTCCCTTGGATGATGATGCTTTCTGGAATCTGATCGTTTGTGTAGATCTGGTCCCTGTGTCGTCTCTTCTCTACAGACTACATATTTCGTTGAGACTATTCATGAAGTAGAGTGAACAACCAATAAAAAAGGTTAATTCAATAACTAAAAATCTCCCCAAAAAGATGGCTTCAATTGGAAATAACAATAATCATTGAAAAAAGATGTAGTGGTCATTCTTTATAAACTTTTATTAAAAAGTCAAAGAGGAAAGAACATGTTCCATCATGTCTTTTAAAGCCATTAAACATAGATACTGTGAGAAAGGAAAATTATAGTACATTGTTCTTCAACATGGATGGAAAAGTCCTCAGAAAAATGCCAGCAAACTTAGTTTAATAGCGTGATGAAAAGATCAGACACCACAATCAAGTGATGTTTATTCTTGGGGCTATAAAGTTGATTTTATATATGAAAATTAATAAATTTAGTATGACCTCAGTTATGGGCTGGAGTCACCAACTAAATCACAAAACCTTCAACCCACACTTGCCCTGCTTGCAAGATGTGCTGAGGCAATGGTGATTCAGAGCTTGTAAGAGTGGCCAAGAAATGACAGGTCTAAGTCGAGGCCCAAGCCATGGAGGGAGTCCATGTCCCAAAGTGGCTGCATTGCCAGGAAGTAGAAGGTGCAAAACTCAGAGGCCCACAGTAGAACCAAACATGCTGACCAAAAAAGACAAAACAAAACCAGTTAATGTAATGATTCCTAACAATAGTCGAATATACTCATAGATTAGTGCCTTGCCCAGTCACCCTGAGAACCAGGGAGTCTTCCCCCAGCAACTGATGGGAGCGACACCGAGACCCACAACTGTAGACAGAAGTTTGCCGTCTATGCACAACAAAGCATTAGGCAGAACTTGTGGAATCATGCCGAAGAAGGGGAGGAAGAATTGTAGGAGCCAAAGGGGTCTAGGACACCAGGTAAATATGGCCCACTGAATCAACTAAGCAGGACTCGTAGGGGCTCGCAGAGACAGAAACGTTACTTGTGGAGCTTACATGAGTCTGCACAAGGTCCTCTGCTTCTGTGCTGTGATTGTTTAGCTTAGGTTTTTTGTGGGACTCCTAACACCGAGAATGAGGGCATCGCTGACTCTTCTGCCTGCTCTTGGGACCTTTTCCTCCTACTGGTGCCTTGTCCAGCCTTGATATGAGTGACGATTTGTCTCGTCTTATTGATCTTGATAGGAGTGACGATTTGTCTCGTCTTATTGATCTTGATATGAGTGATGATTTGTGTCTCGTCTTATTGATCTTGATATGAGTGACGATTTGTGTCTCGTCTTATTGATCTTGATATGAGTGACGATTTGTGTCTCGTCTTATTGATCTTGCTATGCTGTCACTATGATATGACATCATTAGGATATGTATCATTAGGAAGCCTGCTCTTCTCTGAAGGGAAATGGATAAGTAGTGGATGTGAGTGAGAGGGAGGAGGGGGGACTGAGAGGAGTGGAGGGAGGAAAAGCTTGGTCGGGATGTGTTATATGAGAGAAGAATACATTGAAGATAAATTATAGATTCAGTGTGTCACATTAAAAAAATGACAATGGTATGATAATCTCTGTAAATACAGTAAAAGTATTTGTAACACTTAACAGTCTCTCATGCTAAAAACCTTCAGTGTATCAGATACAGAAATAGAATATACCAACCCAGCAAAGCTGTATAGAAGATCACAGTTGATGACATTCTTAATGGTGGAAACATATAAGAACTTCCCCTAAACTCAGACTAGGAAAGACGTGCTTGCTCTCACAGCATCTACCCTGTGTAATGCATCCTTCTTACCAATGAGATCCTCTGCTGGATGAATGAGGACTGTGCTCAGCTCTGGTGAAGATATAGAGGGGTAAAGCTGGACTTGGAGCCTGCCCTCACCTCGTTTAACTAGGACTGTGTTCTCTGTCATAAGTGGACTCCCAGATGCCTTGGTTAGGATTTCTATTGCTGGCACGAAATTCAGCTTGGAGAAAAAAGGGCTAATTTCTGCTTAGGACTCTTGGATCACATTTCAGTAGGAACTGAAGTCAGGGCAGGAACTCAGGGTAAGAACCTGGAGGCAGGGTGTGAGTAGAAGAAACAGTGGGTCAGTGTTTACTGGCTTGCTCCTCATGGCTTCCTCAGCCCACTCTTTTATACAGTCTAGGACTACCTGACCAGAATTGGCAATGCCTACAGTGAGCTGGGTCCTCCTATACCAATCATTAATCAAGAAAATGCTCCATAGATTATACTCTACAGGCAATTTGATGAAAGCATGTTTTTCAATTGCGTGTTTCCTTCCCAAAAAACAAGCTTGTGTCAGGTTAGCCAAAAAACCAACCATGACACAGTACATCACTCTTGGCATTAAAAGCAAGAAATGTCTCACGTAGGGCAGGCACCTTATGAGCCTATAAGAATCTGAAATAACACAAGATCCAGCACTGAAGAAGAGTTCTGGTTGTTACCAGTTTATTTAGTGATGATGGGGACCTCTAATCTTTTCAGGAACAGACCAGAGCAAAAACCCAAGCAGTAAAGGGAGAACTTTAATGAGCATGTGAGCTGAACCACAGAGCTGATGTGGGTTCAGAAAAGCATCGGGAAGCTTGGCTCTTCAATTCTCAAAATTCAGAAGATCTCAGGATCCTCTCCCTCAGCAAATAGAAGCTTTCCACCTTGTATGTACCCTTCCAAGATTTTCTTTTCTTGATTGTTCTAAAAGCATTCTCTGTCCTTATTTTCTTACCGAGGAGGAAAAACGTGTCTTTAATCTGTGACAAGGTATGTCTTCTATATACTTCTCATCAAAATACTGCTGAATGATGTCTTAAATCCATGGTGTATTCATGTGGTTTAATACAAAGTCTTAAAAGCTCCTAAGGACAGGAGGCCCCATGAGTAGCATGGGGTAAAATTCAGTCCGGACTGTATGGATTTCTTCCCATCTTAGTTGCTGTGACCATCACTAGCCCATCCACCCATCCTAAATTGACTGTCAGTCCTCTTCCTCTACCCTACACTTGCAGCTGTATTTGATTTTCCTCGAAATCAAAAGGCTGGTAATGGTCAAACTTACTCAGTCATTCCTAATCTGCCATCCTGTTTCCTGGATAGTGTTGTGAGAACAAGCATCAAATACACTGAAGCTCAAGAAACAGCGGAGAGCCTGAGGGAAGAAACTCAGAGAAAGGACCCAAAGGTTCCCAAGAGACAGCTCTCACCTGAGTTCCTTCATGTCAGTGTCTGCTCAATATGGTTTCCTGAGACGACAAAGTCATCTCCTGGGGCATATGCTGGAAATACCAATGGGACAGGAATAGATTCATCTAGAAATGTGAGATTAAACTCATGAACAAGTTATTGATACAAATTTCATAAAAAGGATGGAAATGGAAAGGTTGAGCAAAGGAAATGACTCGTCAAGATTTCGCGAGTTTGGGTTTCTGATGTATGAATCCGCACAGAACCTTCTCCCACCCACGCTCTCTTTCTAATGATGCACGAACTTATGCCAAGGCTGGTTATCAGTCACCAAGATTAGAACGTCTAGACTGAGCTGAAATTCTGAGGGTTCTTGGCAGGCTGACTCATCTAGGTATGAAACCACACAACATTGTGGATCCCAAGGTATTTCTGGTATTTCTCGACATTTAGAGTCTCAGAACTGAGTAACCACAGAATGATAAGTTGCTGATCATGGTGATTTGATAAAGCAGATGCACAGAAATTAAAGTGAGCTCTGTCTACTTGACATTCTAGTGTCCTTTCCCACCGGCATGACTAGTATTAATACTCAACGCTGGGTCTGCTATTTATGACTAATCTAATCATGGGGATGGATTTTTGGTCTGTCCTTCTCAACAATATGCAGTATTTAATCCCAGTTGTAACATTTTTCCTTTGGTGGATGTATCCAGACGTCAAAAGTTTTACAAACAGCTAGAGTAGAATCAACTACAAAAAGAAATTGAGAGAAAACAATAAAACAGTCTTTGGCAGTTCCAAAGTCAATAGATAATATAATCAAACCTACCAGAAAGTCAAAGTTAATTTTAATATTGTAGATAACACTGAGCAGTGCTCCACAGGAGGGGGTGAGTATGGTTTGAACTAATGGTAGAACCAGCATCCTGGAATGTAAATATTTGTATTAAAATCAGCATTGTAAACTCAAGAGTTCATATGGAAAATAAACACAGGGAAGCTCAAAGGGAGGCATTTGAATGCTAGGGAAATTCACTGAAAACTTCCATGAACTCACATTTAAAAAAACTAATATAACTATTTAATAATTAAAAGTAAACATGTTTTTAGGACATTGGAAAACTAAGGAATGTAGCTTCAGCAACCCGGAAAGAGGACGTGAACTTGGAAACTTAACGGTAAGTCAGGGCATTGGGAATTCAGAAATCAGTAACACAGATATTTGGAGGAAAACTTCACAAATGAGAGGAATCTAATTTTCCCTGTTGGATGAAGAGTGCCGTTCAGAGAGACTAGGTATAATTGACATAACACCTTGACAAAAGGCATGAGCGTGTATTTGGGGCATTTCCGTGAGAAGGGCTGTTTGATTGCCAGGATTGGGAATATCGGGAGCATGGAGAGAGTTTCAGCACAAAGGGACAGCAGGGTGGTTATAGAGGAACATAGACACGTCTTGAAAGCCAGACCCATTCAAGAGGATTTTCTGAATTCCTTAATTTCTCTCTTTAAAACTTTAGAAACTAGCCTACCAAGACTGAGATCACAGAATTTTGTGAAAAACACCACCTGTCAAAAAAGGTGGAAAATGTGGCCTTTCAGTGTCTGGGGTTAGCTGGGCATGAACTACCTGTGTATGTAAATACAAAAGAGGAAGAGGGTATCATCCTGTCCTCATGAAACTTTCAGCAGAGAGAAGACTTCTAATCAGCTTGGGCTGAAATGCCAGAGAGCAGGGTCTTGTGTCTGTCTGAGAGTGAGACAGCAGGATCCCTTAGTGTGATAGTCTGTAGATCAGACAGAGAGAAGTGTGGCTTTTTCCTATGATCTGTGCTTCATCTGCCAGGCATGGCACCTGCGTGTCCTGGAATGCACTGAGCCAGACTCGGGGGAAAGCTGAGAGTCAGGCTGAGGTCTGAGGCAAGGACCTCAGTGTGCAGACTTCAGTTGCACGGGAGCGGCTGTGAGAGTGGTGGGCAGGCTGAGTTAGCATGCAGACGACTACACTCTGACCAAACCTATACAACCCAGACCAAGTTTCACCAGCTCACAGCTCCTCAGACGACACCTGAACATCCTGGGAGGCCTGGAGGCTCCCAAACACTGCCACTTGTCCCAGGTGACATACTAAGTTAGCTGCTTTAGGACTGACACCAACGAGCCTGTCTTTTCTGTATTTCTCCATAGTATCAAATACACTACAGGCCCCCAAATTATGCAAGTTATTTAGGGAAAGAATAAATAAGAGAGTTTCATGAATAATGCTCATTTTCTCAGAGAGTAACGGAGTAAATTTAGTTTGGGGATGTCATAAATTTGACTGTGTCTCCACACTTACACTTAATCTGTAGACATCTTTCATGAAGACCCGAGTCACTTCTGAATCTCAGGAAGAGTGTGCATAAACGTACCACACAATTGCTCTTTCCTACTTTACTGTAGCTTTCTGTCATTTTCCTAGGGGCCAAGATTGTCTTTGCCCATTTCCTTACAAATAATCTCCTGGGTCCCATCTATTCACAGTCCTACAATTCAAGCCCAATTTTGTACAATGCACTGACTCTCTGGCTCGTGTTTTAATAGCAAGAAAGTGTGTGCTATACATTGTGGAAAAAACTATATTCCTTTACAGATAGTTGCTGTTACAATAAACTTCTTCTTTACTTCGGGTTTCACATTTGATGATTGTTCTTCCTCTATAGTGCACTCAGGCGCACAGAGTTGATGCAATATTAACTATCTATGTCTTACAGGGACTCTCAGTAAAAGGATATTGCTTAATGTTCTATAGACAGCAACTATTGGTTAGGAAATTGAATTGCTGTGCTTGTAATGAGGTCGTCAGGGGCAAACAAAAGAAGTTGGAAGATGTATTTGTTTTAAAATAAGAAACAAAAGCCTGGAAGTTAATATCCAAGCAATAAGAAATCACCCATCTTTAGCAAAGACATTGACAAAGAAACGCATAGGAAGCCAGACACCTTGAAGTTGCCAGGTCTAATGTTGCCTTTTTCTGCCTACTTTCTTTCTTCAGGTGGATGGGACATTGAAGGGAGGAATCACTTTTAAGGTGCTTAAAAGAGAGAGAAGAAGCTAAGACCGTTGACAGCTCTATTGGAGGACATGAGTCGGGTTACCTATGGCCCTGTGCACAGCAGTCCACAAACACTTGGAATTCCAGCTCCAAGGGCACCTGTCTACACATGTGTTCATATCCACTTACACATGGATAAAAGAAATATTTTATTAAAATTACAATCTTGATGGTGAAGGAAAATTGGTTTTAATGAATTTTTAAAAGTAATTGTTTTGTAACTGACATTGAATGATAACTATAAAGAGGAAGAAAACACGATCCTGTCCTCCAGAAGGCTTCAGGTCAGCAGGGAGACCTGATAGAACAGGGTCGGAATGAGCACTCGGAAGTGGGAAACAAAAAGACAGAGGTTGATTTTGGCCTCACAGCAGCAACTTTAAAAAAATAGCTTGGCTGGGTGATGGTGGTGAACGCCTTTAATCCCAGCACTCCAGAGGCAGAAGCAGGAGGATCTCCATGAGCCTGGTCTACAAGAGCTAGTTCCAGGGAAGGCTCCAGAGACACAGAGAAACCCTGTCTCGAAAAAACAAAAATAAATACATTAAATTAAAAAATAAAAAAATACCATGTGAGTTGCATTTTGCCAGATGGACGAGACTTGGGAAATATTTGGAGTAGAGAGAAACATGCATACAGTGTTTTTTTTTCCTTGGGAAATTATTTCTGCCTCTCTGTTTTATGAGCGATACGGACTATACATTCAGTCCTCTTAACTGCAATATCAGTGTAGCAGGATGTAAGCACACACAGATGGCAAGACACTCAACGAAGATGAAGTCCCACCGTGCAGTGTCCTAGCCCCCCAGGCCCTCTCTCTAGTGAGTCACGGTCATTTCTCCCATTGTTAACACGCTTGTCACAAGATTCTGCATCGTTAGCTCAGGTTTCTCTCAACACCCAAGTAGTCGATCTTTTGGGGTTTTTCCCCCCAAAAAGTCCCATAATCCCTTTCCACTTGACTCAAATCTGAACTGCTCTTATTTCTTCCCTTATATCTTTTGTTTTTTTTTTCTGACCTTATGCTCCAGTTCAGTAACAATGAGTTGTAAATAAGCTAAAAAAGAGAAAATACTCATATCTGGAAAATACACTTTCCCCATGAATATGTTTTTTTTATAATTAACCAACTGAAATATCCTCTTTATACTTCTATTTATCGGCTCTTGGTTTTACATTAATTCAAAATAAGACCTTCAAATTTCAGTCTGCATTCTTTCTGGAAGCTCCAGATTGTGGTAATTGATTTATATGGTTTTTCTGTGCACTAACCGTTTTGCATTTCAATGAGACGCTGATAAGAAATAATTTGATAAATATGATCTATGCAGGAACTGTGTCTATCTTGTGTTCACAGTAAATTGAAGCATCACTGAATGCTAAGAGACATTGGTAGAAATTTTAGGGGCCAATCTATCTCCCAGTCAAATATTTTTATGCTAGAATTTTAAATAGCAGAGCTTCATACTTGAAGGATAAGTCTGCTTAGCAGGAATCGGACCAAACGCAATCAGGAGACATAGGAATTGGCGGTGACAACGCACACTCTCTCATGTTTCAATGAGCCCTTTCCCCAGAGCTGGGTAGTGAATACAGGGACATTAGCAACACTCCAGATGTGTTCACCTGTGCACACAAATGCCTGGCACCAGGACTGTTATTCACATCTTCCTTCTTTTAAAAGTTTGTTTTCTTTAAAGTACTGTTTTTCTAAAGTAATAGATATGGGTTTAAGGGATAAAATTAAGAGGGCGTACCAATGGCGTTCTTGTGAACATCAGAAGACAACTTGTGGGATGGAGTTCTCACTACCATGTGGGCCCTGGGAATTGAAATTAGGTCATCAGGCTTGGCAGGAGGTATCCACCCTCTCAGCCCTCTCGATGGCCCAACAGATATGTTTTTTTTTTATCATGTATAATGTGTTGTGTCTGAAGCATGCACACATCATAGAAATAATTCAATATAGCTCATTACTAAATGCATTTTCTTACTTAGATTTTTTTTTTTGACAGGCTTTGAGGAAAAGTTTTAAATCACGAGTTTCACTGGGTTGAGCAGTGAGCATCAGTGAAATGCTTGGGTTCAGGCATTAAGAGTCTGTCCTCAACCCCAATTCTTGAGAGGCAGAAAAAGCTATTTTTGTGAGTTTAAGGCCAGCCTGACTGGTCTACACAAGGAGTTCCAGGATACATAGTGAGGCCCTGCATGAAAAACAAGCAAATAAAACAAACTCAAAAAATATACTCCCAATGCCTCCCTATGCCAGGTATGGTGGTTATCCTCAAATTCCAAAAAGAAGCATGAGTTGGAGGCCAATCTGGGCTAAAGGGTAGTACCCTTTCTCATAAAGAAAAGAAAACAGAAATAAAAAAATAAATGAGGGGGAAGGGAGGGAGAGAGAAAAGAGAAAGAGATAAGAGGAGGGAGGGAGGGAGGGAGAGAGAGAGAGAGAGAGAGAGAGAGAGAGAGAGAGAGATCTCATTACATAGCCTGTGTTGGCCCTGAAAAGGTAAAGTTAGGTTTGTCAACAACGCAAGAGAGATTACTAGCCAGATACCATGATCACACACTACTCCATCTCCTTTTGTTTTGCGTTTGTGTTTTGAAAGTTGCCTTTAGGCTCTGTGCTGGTTGTGAACAGTGGAAGCATTCAGTCTGGAATACTGAAAAAGATTCTCACCAAATAAGCACAGCAGTTTAATTCAAAACTAGCTGAAGGGCAGATTGCTGCAAAAGAGAAAAGGAGCGGCTGAGCCACTGTCATGTAAAATGAGGAAATGACTGTAGGCAGGAGCAAGGGAAGAGTCCTCTTCAACCCGAGAAGCTCCCTGACTTGGCAGTGAGGACGCTCTTGTTTATCTTGCTTGTTAGAGAACTATTCATCTTCACATGACCGCAGCATGAGAGACACGGGGAAATATCAGCAATCCTGCTTTACTCTACAAAGCTCATGGCGCGACCATCGCTTCCTTGGTTTTTCCTCTAGAGCTTAACCTGTGCTGCATCTCTCCATTTGAAACAGATTATCTCTCTAACCTAATAATACCAATAAGAGAAGTATATAATAATTTCATAATAAAGTCAAAAAGAAAAATATATAAACGTCTTTTATAGAATGACAAGTATGTAAAGAGGAAACATTAGCATGTTAATACTTTTACTCTGATAAAGTACTTATTTAATTCAATCTTTTATATCACTTTGCTTTGTAATTTGCTAAATTATTGCTTCTTCTATGGCCCCACATGGTTAAATCCCATTTTCTCTCTCCGCCTGGCTGCCTCAGCGCGTCGTCCCCCACACTGGTCTTCTGTCTATGCAATATGCCAAACACGGATTTTTAGAACAAACCAGATATGTCTCTCTGCTTCTCACAATTTTCCTGGTTTTGCGTAACATCCTTGAAGTGGCCTAGAAGGCCAGTGTGATGGGGTTCCCAGACACCTTGCTACTGAGCTGCCTCTCAGTGTCCCCTACAAACTCTGCTGTGGCTGCTTTCCTGTCAGCACCCACGCTCCGCGGCATTTCTGAGTCTGTCCAAACCTCTCTTTGTCGGGGACTTCTAGGTGATAAGAGCTTCATCCTCTTCTTATCTACAGATCAATCTACCCACCTTTTAGAAACCAGAAAGTGAAGCTTCGCCAAATAAAAGAAGTGATTTACAGAAAAACTCTCAATCAAGTGAATGAATATACACTTCCTAATACCTGATTAGTAATGTCCCTTTTAATCAGTCAGTCCCTGCCTTTCCATTTATTTTTTTGTGTAAGTGCTTGGAAAAAAAGCACCAAAGAAGAACCAAACATATTTATATAAATAATAGTCTTGTTAAGTTCTCATTGTCATATGCCTATTCAAATCTGATGAAGTTTACAAATGTATAGATGTAGGTAAAGTATACAGACCACCCCCTCCACCCCAGCTCCAAATGTCCTCATGCTTTCTGTTGACAGCCCAGCTTTCCCGCCTCTCCTCTTCCCATTCCCTTTCCATTTGATCAATTTTCAACCAAACTAGTTTTCTTACTTTTGAGATTCCCATATAAATATAGTCCTGAGGTTTATAACTTTTTACCTTTTACCACTTAGTAAAGTATGAGATTCAGCCAAGGTGTTGCTCATTTATTGCTTCCTTTAGTAACCAGCATTCCACTGTATGCCTAAGGCATTTCTGGCTTACCACTCTTCCACTGAAGGACTCATTGGCTCATTCCATCTTGAGAAATTGTGCAAAGAATTGAGATAGGTATTCATACCGAGGATTATATATGTGTATGGGATTGCAGCTGTCTGCAGTAAATCTCTAATTGTGGAACTGATGAATCCTGTGGAAATGCATTCTGACTTGTTAAGAAACTTTCAAGCTGTACTCCAAAGAGGCAGCTCCAGTCTGTGCCCCCATCAGCAGGCCACAGCGGCGCCACCTCTACACCTGGACTTTATTTTGATCAGTAATATTTGCCTTGGCCACTCTAATATGGAGCAATGGCAACACATGTTTTGATCTTTCTTTCCTTGTGGCTAGTGATGTTGAAATTCTTTTCAGGTGTTTCTTTGCTTTCCAAATACCTTCTTTGATAATGCATCTGGTGTCATATAAATTCTGTGAGAATTTCTGGCAGTGTGTTTTGCCAATATTAACCTCCTCCAGCTCCTCCCAGATCCACCCCCACTTTCCTGCCTATCCAATTTAGTGTACTATTTTTTTAAACTGTTGAGTCCCATTTGTGCTGCCCCCATATATTCTTGAATATTTGGCCTTCTACTGGAGCATGGCCAATCTACTAATGGATGCACTTCTAAAGAAAGCTAACCCTTCGTTTCTGCACAGCTCTCAACTGCTAATGTCTTCTCTGCTAGAGCTGGAGATCTGTGGCTACCTTTCCACTCCATGCTGTCTTTTGTCTGGCTTGAGCTCATGCCGGTCTTGTGCAAGCTCTCATAACCACTATTTATTCTTATGTGCAACTGCTTTACTGTATGCAAAAAAAATTCTTATAGTCAGACAACACCTCTGGCTCTTGCAATCTTTCTGTTCCCTCTTTCATAATGATCCCAGAGTCCTGAAAATGAGGGGTTATGATATAGATACCCTATTTTGAACTGAGAATTCCATAACCCCTTATTCTTGGCATCTTGACCAATTTTGAGTCTGTGTGTTAATCACCATCTACTGCAAATAGATGTTTCTCTATTTGATCTGAGTTGAGAGATGCAGTCATAGATGCTGGTTCGCTAATGGTTCCAGAGTCATGTCATAATGGGGACAGTGCTTGGGATTACTTTGTTGCCATTGGTGGTGTGTTCATAACAACGGGCACCTCATACCATGCGTATGACCCTGGGTGTGGACACTGACTATCATAATCCAGTTTTCTGTCTCTAAGTGTGGCATCTTTTTAAAACCCTCTCCAAATGAAGTAGTCATCTACCTTAATTCCATTTTTAGTCCTAGAATATTTACCCTTTTTTATTTCATTTTGTGTATGTAATAAGCCAAATATAACTTTAGGGTCTATAAAAAAACATTATTCATGATTAACTGACTTAAAACTGCAACACATCATATTAATGTTCCCAGACTTTGCTGGTTTTGAGAATTGTTCATTAAAACAATTGGGACTAGAGATGGAAAATAAAAATAAATGTCATATTTCTACTCATGTATCTTTGTATAGGTTTCATTGCTAGAAATGGCATGTTTTTGTTAGAAGCCCTTTTCACAGATGATAGAGAGAATAGTGGTTAAAAAGCCCCGTTATTGAAGCTAAATGCTCTGGCTCCCAGATCATTTAACTATAATTCTGTTCATGTGTACAAGTTGCTTAACTACACTGATCTTCAGTTTTCCTATCTATATGGAATGTTTAATATTTGTGCTTTAATATCCATACCTATATGTGCGTGGAATGAGGAAGAAAGAAGGGAGAGGAGAGCAATGATGGGAAAAAGAAAAGATTAGGATGGATGAGTAGGGGAGAAGAAGAAAAGGAGAGAGGAGAGGAGCAGAAGCAAGCTTGACGATCTGAACTCTCGAGTTAGATACTGGGAGAATCTTAGTTTTCCTACTTACCATCTAGATGTCCTTCAGATAACTCCCCCTCCTGGTGCCTGTGTACAACAAAACTCATAATTGCAGTATTCATCCCTCATAAATCTGTCATTCAATAATGCAGGTAAAAGAATGAGCACATGCAATGACTATTACAATTTTATGACAGCCACTGATATGTTTTCAAAAGTATATATGGACATAGTTTTGTCATAGGACACAGAATTCAAGTTGGGGCTGAACTGGATAGCTTTCCTAGAAAAGCTAGGGCCAACAGTCATCAATAGTCTTAATGTTAAATCCAACAACTGCAATAATGCTTTTCCAGATAGGCTATAACCTCAATTATAGCAGTGGCATGAGTGCGGGGGTAACCAACCTCTTTATGATTGGACTTAAGACCTACTCCATAGGAGGGAACTCATGCCTGGTACAATAACCTGGTCAACTCTCTATGTATCTGGGGAAGTTATAGGTCCTAGGTGAGAGCCTGATACTGTTTTGCTAAATGATTATGTTGTCAAATGGCCTCCTAAATACTTGGGTTTATAGCTGTAGATTGTTGCTGTTGTTCCTTGAAGGAGAGTCTTTTTGCAGCTGTCAATGGTTGTTATACAGAAACACATCCATGGTCAGAAGAATGTCAGAGTGCTCATGCCTAAAATGAATATTTAACATCCCCTCCAAGGCTCAGCAAACACAATGGAAGAGGGGACATAATGATTTTAAGAGCCAGAGGGTTGGAAGATGGTCAGTCAAAGGGTGTTTCCTGGATGCAGCTCTTTCACTCATGATGTCATAGCAGCTGTCACTACCTGCCAGCTGGGGTCACCCGCACAAGGCCTGCACAAGACTGGGACCATCACGAATGGTCTATCATGAATGGCAGAGAGGCCCTTGAGGCCTCTGTCTTCCCTGAGGGATTAATGCCGTTAATGACGACAGAAACAAAGAGGGCCATTTTCTTCAGTGCTGTAACCACTGGTAAGTCACCTATGCTACCGTACATACATTCCTTACTCTTCAACTATGTATTGGCTATTGGTAGATTCTGAAAAAATGGAAACTTCAGTTGTATCATCACAAGACTACAACAGTTAGCTCCAAATTCATGTTTGGACTGAAAACCAAAACAGACAAACATGTTCATGAGAAAGTGATTTGTGGGGGAGGGACACAGAGGCAAGGTAGGCAGGACATGGGAGAGGATGGGAGACGAGAGCGCTAAGTGGGCAGAGCGCACAGGTTTGAAGCTGTCAGAGAACAAGTTTAAATGGCAATAAGATGGTCAGAAGATAGCACAAAATAAACACATATTCAACATTGTTTCATGAATATAAACTTCAAGTATAATAAGCAAGTTAATCAATGATCATTGAAGCTATTCCCTTTATGGAGGAAGTTTTTATGTCAGGGGTCACAGTGGTCTAGTTTCCGATGGATTGCTGCTTAGATGACTTTGTCTTAAATGCGTTGACTTTGTATAGAGACTGGTTTAATGGTTAAGAGCACTCCTTGTTCTTGCAGAGACCCGAGCTTGACTTCCAGCACCTGTATGACAGTTCTCTGTAATCCCAGCTCCAGGGGATCCAGTACCCTCTTCTGATGTGCATGGACTGCAGACAGACACGTGATGCTTATGCCCACAGGTGGGCGCAACACCCACACACATAAAATATAAAATGTAAAAAAAAAAAACATTGGATTTTAATTTCTATAAGTTCCTAACTTTTTCTTCATAATACATTAATAAATATAATTACAACGATAATAACAAAAGTGAATAGCCTACGTCAGCATGACTGGAGGATGTGATGGAGCTAGTCTTGGTTTTCACCCTGAAGTCACTTAGAGATTAAGTAAAACATGTTCTTTGATGTTTAAAGAAGAAATGGTTTGATTTTGGCATTCAGTCATTGTCCTGGCTTAATTTAAGAGATTAAGTAGAAATTTTAAGAAACTTCTTTAGTTTGCTAAAACTGTTTGATTTCATTAATTAAAAACTGAGAGATTTCTATTTTAATGTCACCTCTTATAGCTCTCGGTTTTTAAATTTTCATGAATCTGGTTTCATCCTTTTACATATGATGTGTCTGGCTTCTAGTTGAAGAATTTCTCTTTAAATGAAGGTCCAGTCCTGACACCGTGCAGACAGAAGCACGGGGACAATGGTTAAGCTGCAAGTTAAGCATTAGCTAGTGAAAACTAACATGCTCCTACTCACCTCCACTACTCAGGATCACAACATTCTTTATTGACATGAGTGTGTGTGTGCATGCGTGTGTGTGTTTTCTATTGTTTGACTAACTCTATAACCCAGGCAAGCTTGGAATACTTGCCAGTCCTTCTGGTTTAGTCTCCCTGAGTACGGGAGTTATTAACTTCAGCCACCACACCTGGCTACAAAACAGCCTTTCTTATTTAAGGACGGCGTCACATCAATAGCTCCCGTGTCGTATTTGCTGTTCCATTTCTTACCTAATGTCCAAAGATTCATGAGTTTTCAGTGCAAAATATCCAGAACAATTAGTCTTGTAGCCAGGTTAAAGAGTGAGTCTCCAATTCAGATAAAACATGACTTCTATACCTTCACACACTTTTGAACTCCTTACATCTTGCCAAATTTAGTTAATTTTTCATTGAACTGTAAATACTGCTTATCTTAAAATGAAAGAAAGAAGTAATCCAAACATTTTAAGGCAAGCAAAAGTATTCCATGTAATGTTTGGTCAGATATATGTTGCTGGGGAACACTGTTTCTCTGTGTGAGTTCATTTGTTCTGTGCATCTTACTTTCTGGTGGTATCATTTGGGGGTCTGACAGGTTTTTTTCTTCAATGGTGAGAAGTTCATGGTGTCAACACATTGGAACAAAAGCCAAGTATCTGTAGCAATAAGTGTGAGAAGTGGAGAAAAAGGAAGTCTGTATTCTGTGAGATAGTTTCTAGTTCCTCAGAATCCGTTGAGCTGAAAGGTGATCCTTGTATCATTTAAAAAGTGAAATGTCTGCAGAATTGAGTGTTGTGTCAGACACGTTGGTTGCACTGCGGAATTCTGAGATGCAGAGGTAGAAGAGAGGATATGAGCATGCACAAAACGTCTGTTAGAAGTAGCACACCCTGCCAAACGTGTGTCCCACAGCTGAACTTCACACCATCTGACCAACTCTTCCTTTCCCAGGCACTGAAAAATATTTCCTATCTGTCCGATTAGCTTCCTCACCAAGTCAGTGATGCACACACGAGAAGGGTTACAGGAGGTCCGATCAACACAGTGACATGGCTTGTTCTCGGAATGGGCACAGCCAGGAACAGCGTTGTTTCTAGAGCCTATGCTTTATTTATAATAGCTGCGGCCATATGAAAGATTTAGAATTAACCCCATTGAGAATTTAGGGGAATAAAACAGAAGAGAGAGGAGAGGGGATAATACTGTGTTCACGAATAGGAAGATTCCACACTTTGAAAGTGTCTGCTCTTTTCTAAAGAGTCTATAGATTTGGTATAATATTAATTTTGATGTGCTAAGGACACACAAAGCTTGACATTCATAAGGGACTGTGACCATATAAAAATAAAACCCAGCAGAATAAAACCAAGAAGTGACCTTATCTATTGCACTATTTAATACTATTTATATTAATAGTATTTAATACTAGTAAATGTATTTTCAAATCATACAAGTAAAAACCACGCACTGGGGCAGGAACTAAGAACCGTACCAATGGAAATGAATTACAGAACTAAACTGAATCATATATGATATTTCATATAATATAAGCGTGGCAGTTAATCAAATCCTAGGCACAAGTTTGGGGGAAAATTACCTGTTTGCTTGAAAAACAATGATTACATTATTCATAAAATAAATTTTGGATGATTATACTCTGCATGTAAATTTGAAGAAAGAGATATTGAGAAAGACACTAAAATATGTTCATGGATTGATAAAGTTAATATTTGAAAATAAATAAAATTTGAAAATTAAAATAGATAAAGTTAATATTTGTAAAGCTATTTACTGGTGAATGCAGTCCCAAGTAAAATCCCTATCTCATTCATCTCACACACACCAAAACTATTCTAAAATTCATATGTAATCACGAAAGGTTCAAGATAGTCAAATCAATTTTGGGGAAGGAAAATAATATTGGAGGGATTGTCATTGTAGATTTCAAAATATGTTGCAGAGCCATAGTAATAAAAACAGTATGATACATGTAGGCAAATGGAAAGTTTTGAAGACCCAAACATGTAACTATAACTACTTGATTTTTGACAAATGCCAAGATAAATAGATAGATAGACAGATGGGCAGACAGACAGATAGATGGATAGATAAGAGATAAAACAGTATCTAGGTACTCAGAAAACTAAATGTCCACAAACAGAAGAAAGAAATTAGACTTGTATCTGTCACATTACATAAAAACTACCTCCAAATGGATCCAAGACCTAAGTATGAGACCTGAAACAATGAAACTGCTAGATTCAGAAAACATAGGCAGTGCCCTACATGATGTTGATGTGGGAAAGGACTTTTCGGATGGAACTCCATTTGCCCAAGAATTAAGGTCAACAATTGACAAGTAGGACTTCATATACGGAAAAAGCTTCTGCTTGATGAAGGCAACAATCAAGTGAAAAGGAATCTCACAGAGGGGGAGAGAATCGGCCAGCCACACATGACAGAGGATTAATATGCAGAATATATAAAGAAATCAGAATAAAAAGTAAGCAAACAACATCAAAACTCAACAACACATTCAAAAATATAAGTTACAGATTTGAAGAGTTCTCAAAAGAGATTATAAACATGGCTAAGAAATATCTCAAAAACACCCATCATCCTTAGAAATTAGAGGAATGCAAATCAAAATAACTTTTATATTTTACCTTAACCCTTTCATGATGACTAAGATTAAAATGAAACATAAAAACAACTGACAGCAAGTTCTGTAGAGGGTGTGGGGCTAAGGCGGATCCTCATTTACGGTTGAGGTTGCAAACTGAGACTTCCACTCTGGAAACGGGTGTGGAGAACTTTCAAGAAGCTGAAGTTAGTCTACCTTTAATCTCCCTCTACGACAGTACTGCATAGCTGAGGACAGATGGACCATGTTCTCAGATCCAGTACAGGGGTCAAAAGGAAGATGACATGGACAAGGAACAGTTGGGGATTTGGTCCCATGGTAGGCAGGTTTTACCACTTGTATAAAAGAGGAAAACCAAACATTATATATTTTTATAACTGTTTATTTTTACAAGTGCACAGAAGAAAGTTTAGAAGAATCCGCATTATTGGGATGGCAATTGCCACATCTCTGAAAGGATATCAGAATGGATGGTTATTGCTAAAACCGCATTGACCTTATTCACAGTGCATAAACTTTTAACTTTTAAAGTTTTCATAAACTACAGGAGATATATGGATAGTGAGAAAATAAATATTATTGGGAAAGTTGGTCAATTTATTTCGTAACTTCCACTAAGGAATCAACAAATATGAAAAAGGTAACAAGATTAGCTATGAAACAGCTGTCTGATAGAGAACTATAAAAAGGACATTGGATTATTTCAGTTGAAGTCTCACAGGATCAAGGCTATTTCAATTTATTCTATAATTGAATAAAATTAACTATTTCTATATACCAAAGAAAAGTATTTCATCTAGAAATATTTAATGACATAAGCATAGCTTAGATTACAAATGAAAATGTTAAAATCCTAATATTTCTGCTTTATTAGTTAAAGCAAGCTCTTCATTCACACGGTGTTTTTTGCTTAAACATACAATTGTCATCCAACCTATAGGTCATATTATCTTAAATGTATTAATGTATCAATAAGTTTTAGAAATTTCTTTCCTCAAAAGTAGCCAGAAGTCAAATATGTGGGATTCAAAAGCAACCTAATTCCAAGGTCTGTAGAAACATGGTCAGAAAATACTGTTTCTGAAAGGAAACACATAGGGCATTTTGTGTAGTTCAAAAACTACGTGGTATCTGTAATCTGTGGTTGATCATTTAATGTTCATTTTAATTCTACTAAGAATTCTTTTTTCCCTCTAATTTTTTTCAGTAGGGTGATAACAAAAAGTGACTTGGAGTTAATATTTTACATTTTGGGCAGTCTTCTAACCCACTGCCTATAGGAGAGCCACTGGAGAGGATGGCTTAAGAGCCCTGCCGACCATTCCATTGACTGATCACGCCTGGTCTATAACTACTGACCGATCCTGAAAATGAACAACTGGAAACATTCGTTATGCATCATTCATAATACTGAAAATCAACAAAAAAGTTCAATAGCAGGATACTTTTAGTTATGGTTTGAGTAATACATTTGATGACAGATTATCTGTGTTATTTGCAGCAAAATGCTTTAAGGATGTATTGGTGAAGGGAGCTACCTTCATGAGTGAAAACATAAAGTAGAGAATTTTAGTGACCATGACGAATGTGCATGCACACATAGAGGATACACACATGTGATATGTGTCCTTACCTCTCCATATACCTTTGACAGAGAATTCTCCCCCCTGACTCCCGTGATAGAGGTGCTGTACTTGAGGTCTTCCTGGCTCCACCGTAGTGGTTTGGGGACCTGCTTAGGGGAGGCACCGCTCCCTGAACTCTCACGAACTGAGAACCGTGGGAGGTACCTCTTCATCTATCAAGCACGAACTGAGAACCCTGGGACAACCAAGAACAACTGTGTCATCCCCATCTCTTGTTCTTCATCCATGGTTCCCAAATGAGCATGTGAACGGAGAGAGACAGAGTTCTCTAGGACAGAGGTGGCAGCTGCTCAGTCACTCTTAGTGTCTCAGCTCATCCCAGCATTGGCAAGTGCATGGCTCTCAGTCCCTGGAAGCTGGGTACCACACTGCCCAGTAGAAGGCACCTGAAACTCTTCTTTTGCTAACCGAGAGGGTACTAAGCCCAACGCGGGAAAGTAGGTCAAGAGGAGAGGAGGATGTATGCGGCTATGTTTTTGAATGCCCTGAATGAGCAGGGTGTTTTCTGTCATGATTTTGTCTCTGGCTAGATCCCATTCATGCCCTGGAGTGTGACCATCAACTACACCACTGCCGCTGTCCCCTCCCACTGGAGCCTGAGCTCATCAGAACAAGTCTAACTTCCTAGGGGTTGCTCTCCCTCAAATCTACTTCCACAGGGAGATGGGACCTTATCTCTTATTGACATACCCAGAGGAGACAAACTTTAGCCAGAATGAGATCAAAGCACTCCTCCAGCATATGGTCCTGACCAAGGCCAAACAACCTTGACTCCAATCGGCTGGACCTCTTCAGCCCTGTTTGTCTTCATCTGCACTTAGCCCTCAGAGTTTCTCCTTACAAAGCAATCAGCTGCATCAGCTGCTTTCTTTCTTTGCCCTCATTCGCTGAAGTCAGAGAACCACAAGTGTAACTTTAAAAGCTGCCCCAGGAATGAGCTCTTAGTAACACAGGGTTTGGGGTTGAATATTAGTTCATTTTAAATGTCAGTTACTTTTGAGCTTTTTAACAAAGAGTAGTATCAGTTTCATTCTGAAAATAAATACCTGCATAAACAGAAAGTAGGAGAAAGAGGGAGAGGAAACTAAAAACATACGTAAATTTTGTATCATATAACTCCGAACTCCAAATTGTAGAAGAAGTACTGTTGGCCATTGACTCCATGGTAGGTATTTCCTAACTCTGTTTTTCATAGTACTGTCTCTGCCTTCTGTGCGGCACGCTTCCAAGCCTCTGTAGAGAACTTCTTCACGGCCCCCAGACGCCGGGGTCTTCTCATAAATCGTCTGCACTGGAGCCATTTCCTTTTCCTGAGTGCAGAGCAGGAACCCCTTCCCTTCTGTGTATGTGGGCAGGAGCCTCCCTCCTCCCCTCTCCTGTGTAGGGGGTATTGGGTGTGGGAGAGCAAGGGCAGGCTCACAGTGGCCTTTGTACCTCCTGCTCAGTCTGAAACGTTCTTCCCCAGTGTGGACTTATAAGGTCAGGATTTCTGCTCAGATCATCCCAGATTACCATAAGGTGGAGGCAGAGGGTGAAGTCAGTACAATCCTTCCGTGACACCCTCCATAAAAGATGCTTCCATTTACATGTGACTTTCTGTCTCCTTAAACAGATAAGGAATCCTGCCTGTGACATGAGAATACTCAATAAAATCTTAAGAGACTGGTTGATCATATACATCGTATCTCACTTTTGTATTTTGGTAGCTTTTCCTCACAGCTAGGAATCAGTCCCATTGTCCATACATTGCCTTGGTCTGAGGTGATTTATTCACAGCCCAGTGATATCAAGCTAGCACTAACTTGTGTTTTATTTCACACTAGCCAAAAAAATATTCCTGAAAATTGAACAAGAAGTAGGTTGAGCTACATTTTTTATATGGCTTTCAATTTCAGCATGCGGCCACACTTCAAGCTATATCTGAAAGAGAAGTAAAGTGCTGAGAGCTATTTCTGTGTGATCTTCAATCTGATTGTGCAAACTAAGCATGTCTGGAAAGACTATGGAGATTATGAATGAGATTAGAGGGCCATGAATGTCTTAGAAACAGTCTCAGAAGTCAAGCCCTAAGACCCACCGAGTGCTGCTTCACCCTCTATTTGAAATGTGCCACAACGCTTTGTTTAAAAGAAGACAATCTGAGTACCAAGGAATCAAATTGTTACCCGCAGCATTTGCTGGGTGCAGAACAGTGTTCCGCATGCTCTGTGCATACGGAACACTGTGCATATTCTCTTACAGACAAGGAAACTGAGGTGCAGAATAAGTCCATTAGATAGCAAGGAGAATGCCAGCAGCCTCCAGTGTGTCTTCTGTTTCACTCCCCACCTTCAGTTACTCTGCGATTCTTTCCACTTTGGCATGGTTGGTTGCTGCTATGGTTTGAATATGGCCCCCACAGAGCATTGTAAACTTAACTCACAATGCAACAGCGTTGGGAAGCAGTGGATTTTGGTAACTAGATCTTGGGGGCTGTGCCCATACCGATGGAGTGATGCTTCTGCTTAGACAATGGGTATATTCTAGAAACAAGCCGGTCCTTTCTTCTCTCAATTAGGGTTCTCATCCAGCATGCTGTGATGCAGCAGGAAGTCCCTTACTAGACTGTGCCCTATGTTCCAAGCCTCAAGAACTATGAGCCAGGTAAATTTATATTCGCTTTAATTAACCTGGTCTTTTTTATTCTGGTAGATGTACTGGTTTACTAGATGAAATAACACATCCAGAGTCGTGAGGCTAGGCATAGCCAGGATCTGCACATCACCTGGCTTCAGAAGACCTCTCTATGTCCTTTAAGCAACAATCCTCCTGTAAGGTAGCTGTGATGGATGGACAGCATTGGGGGAGTTCAGCCTGCTACCACACAGAGAGACACCTGTCATCTAGGTGACAGGGACACACAGACATCTACGTGATAGGGACAACGGAGTCTCATCCAGAAAGCATGGGATTAAACTTTCATCTGTTTCTGAAATTACTACTAGGCAAGTTTGCTTGTGCAATGCTAGGATGTAAATATGAGCCCCCAATGACTGCATTTGTGTTTCCTGGTTCAATGGCTAAAGTATAACTGCGAGAACCTCAACGGGCCACTTGAAGAGGTGTGAGGAGCTTACAGACCTGTCTGTTCCCTCAAACGATGATGGAATTTATTGTATTACTGAAGCAGGCTATGGATATCAATATTAAGTATTGCTGATATCAAGTTTAAAGATGTGCTCTTTTCGTGTGTTTGATATTAAGCTATTCAGTTCAGTAGGTTAATCAGGAATACTCAGGATAGGTAGAGGGGAGCATGAAGAGAGAGAGACCAACATTTTCATGAGTTTTGGGCAGCAGGGGAGATAGGGTACATACTGCCAACATCAAAATTGATTGGGATATAAACTATAACCATGGCCCTGGAAGAGTTGTAAAAGTGTAAGAGTAGCTTTCGACTCTCTTACTCTTCTTTAGAAATATAGATGACTTATCCTGTGCGCGCAATCATTTTTTAATTATTTGGTTATGCACCAGCAACTTCTACTTAGTTATCTCATGAGCAGCTTATCTGACTCATCTTCCTGTGTCAATCTCTCTCCACTCAGACCCTTCCAGAAGCATTGGAACTAGGGGAACAGTGAAAGAGATACAAGCAAAGGAGGAGCAGATTTGAAATGATGATGAGTGACAGCTGAGGAGACTATGGGATAGTGTAAAGACTGTGTAGTGAAGAGTCCCAGGATACACAACAGTAAGTACAACAGAATGGCTTCTTCCTTTTAACATCTCCCCAGATATATGGAAATACACTGGAAGCATTGCATTTTGATTTATATACATAAAACCAAAATGACTCATTACAACAGGAAACACAATAAATATACCTTCACAATTTCAGAATTTGAACATGTTGGCATCTGAGTGAAATACTCTTTTGATGCTCTTTTGATAGCAATGGGAAATGACCTCAAGCAGTGGAGTGGCACATCCTTGTGACTCCGATTAACATCGCCTAGGAGGGTCTGGGCTAGGGAAGAAGGCACTCAGTGGCTTCCACGAGCAAGTGATGTGAAAAACAACATTGCCTGAGGATTTAAAGGAAGACTCATAAGGCACAAATCTAAGGAAAGGCCACATGGATGAAGTAAGTCAAGATCTGAGAGGGCGAAGGTAGTTCATAAGTCTTGAGCAGATGTAGCAGATCTTAGAGGGACATTTGCATGAAGGAAATGGCGTGAATGGCAGTGTGTGACTTAGTCAAGATCTGAGAGGGTGAAGGTAGTTCATAAGTCTTGAGCAGATGTAGCGGATCTTAGAGGGACATTTGCATGAAGGAAATGGCGTGAATGGCTGTGCGTGACTTAAATGGTGTAAGGGCTCATGTCACAGGAAGGAAGATAGCAATGGGAAATGACCTCAAGCAGTGGAGTGGCACATCCTTGTGACTCCGATTAACATCGCCTAGGTATACATAGGGCGCCAAAGGCATCTGGAGCAGGGGACACACAGACATGTGAGACAAGGCTTCTGTAAGTCTAACAGGAACAGGGGAAGGAGTGACCTAGGAGAAGCTATCAGCTGCGGCCAGTCATTCAATAAAGATTTACTGACAGACATGCATGGTGGCTCACACAGGAAAGTCCTGCTGCATCATCACGAGGACCTGAGTCTGGATCCCCAAAATGAGATAAAGCCTAGCAGAGTGCCATGTGACTTTGACTGCGCGAGGTGAGGGAGGAAGGAAACAGGCAGACCCATGAAGCTCGGGGGCAGTGACACTAGACCAATCGATGACCTCCAGGTCCAGTGAAAGTTCTTGTTTCAGAAAACGAAAGTAGAGACTTGTAGTAAGGAGGCAGCTTGTTGGTTTCCAGGCACCCGACTAGCGTAGACCTGAAATAATCACACAGAAACTGTATTATTTAAATCACTGCTTGGCCCATTAGCTCTAGCTTCTTATCAGCTAGCCCTTACATTTTAATTTAACCTATTTTCATTAATCTGTGAACCACCACAAGGTTGTGGCCTACCAGCAAAGTTTCAGCACATTTGTCTCTGGAGACTCCATGGCTTCTTTCTGTCTCCACCTTTTTTCTCCCAGCATTCAGCCTAGCTTTCCCTGCCTAGTTTTGTTCTTCCCCACCATAGGCTCAACGCAGTTCTTTATTAACCAATGAAAGTAACACGTAGACAGAAGGACTTCCCACACCAGAGACTGATCAGGAAAGGCACCTGACCTGGCATCAACTTTTGCCTCCCCAGGTGCTCTGGCACACATGCACATCTACATTACCAAGTACCTATGCCATACAACACACACGCACACACACACACATACCATATACATACAACTCCCTGTCCCAATAATTACACATGTTCTGTGACCCAGGTGCCATTGCAACTGCTGCAGCCATCATGACTGATAAAGAAAATCATAAACAGTTATTGAACCATTACGGAGCTTGATGTGATTGTCTACACAAGAGCAGTCTTTGTATGGGGAATTGCTTTTTTCTTTTCTGTGCAGAATAAGGGTAGGGGATAGTCTGAATTGGGAAGACAAAGAGAGCAATAAACCTTGAATGAGTGAATTCAAAAGACGTGGAGATAAAGGAATCAGGTCGGATATTTGTGAAAAACAAACAGTGGAGAAACACAGTCTGTAGGTGTGAAGGCATACCACCCCTCCGCTCAGTTGTTTGCATATTTGTTCTGTCTGGATTTGAGAGCTACAGGAGATCCATGTCCCTTGATGCTAAGAAACTTGAGCTGTGGCAAAGCCTTGGCAACCTCCTGGGTGTACCAGATATCTCTGTAGAAATGGGACTTTCTTAGTCAAGATTCCTTGGTGCACCGATTTACTCTTAAAAGAGAAACAAATGTAGTGGGTATGGATGCCAGTCTTGAGGTCTGATGGAGCAGTCATATTGTTATTGTTTGTTTGTTTGTTTTAAATGATTGAACAAATAAGCCAAAGGTCTCATGTTCACTGAAGAGTTCGTGGGAACTCAGCAAACATTGAGCAAGTGCAAACAGTCGGCTGGCTATTTCCAGGGATCAGAAACAGAAGTCCTCAAATGATTCACTGGCAAGTTGTGTTTCTGTGTTTCACTTCTACCCTATTGTTGCCAAGGAAACTCGGGCCCTACTTCCTACCACACCGTGGCTGCAAAAAGTACCAGCAAAAGCCACAGTACAGTAGCTGCTCGGGTGTTTTAGAATTAAAAATGTCTGAATGACTAAATGTCAGTTACACAAAGGGAATTTAGTTTGACCTGAAAATCATATCTCCCCTGCTATGACACATTGAGAAACCGCATGTTTTCTGTTTATCTTTCAACCCGCCCATTTTCTCATGCAGGGTGTTTCTTATAAAGTACCTAATATGCCCACAGAGATACTATTTTTTCATGTTTTTACAATGACAGCAGGGGCTGGAAAAGTGTGTGTAAATTTCCAGCAAGGTTAGGAATCCCAGCCACGTTACCAATGTGCTGGTCTCTCTGACGGCTCTGGCTGGGTAAATACGGGACAGGAGAAAGGAGATAGATTGGGTGCTTGTTACCCACAGGATCCATGAGCCTTTCTTCTTGTAGCCTCTGTTAGTAGACGTTTTATAACAATTATCTTCAAGTCACCAAGTATCCTTATGAAGGCATCTTCATGGTGGGCACTTTACAGTGACTGAAGACAACGTTGTTTTCTTCCACTGAGAGCTTTGTGTTTCGTTCTCATCTGGAAATGAGGGATGGTGGCTGTGGGCATGATACATTGTCAGCAAAGCCTGGGAGGGACATGAACACGTGTGGGTGGGAACTTCCACTCAGTAAAGAAGCCAGGCAGAAATAAAGAGGAAACATCTTTTCATGTGTATGAAATTCTTACTAGAAGGAACATAGAAGGAGTTTCCTGAGAGATGGCACGTGTCTTCATAGCCATTCTTACCTAAAGCCTTATCTAAGATGAGGCTTACCCTGTGCTGTATGATCATATTTACATAGCAGTTGAGCCTTGGAGTGGCCGTGCAGTCAGACATGAGTTTATTCTTAAACTTATCATTTCATAATTAAAGGTATTAAATATTTTAACAGTGATTTCCCCTCAATTTAATGTAGTCATATTTCTTCAAACTTTAAAATTTACTATAGATTTTTAATTCTTAGAGGATAAAATCCAAGCTCCTCACGATGGACACAGTCATATGATGCCATCTCACAGCCGTTCTTTGTGTCTGAGCCACACAGACCTACATAAACTTCCCAACTCTCCATCTCTGGGACTCGGCACGTGGACCTCCCTAAGCCTGGAGTAGATTTCTCTCTTAAGTGATCAACTTAAGATGTTTGTCGGGTGATCTTCTAGCGCTCTGACTCCACCTCGGCTTGGGCTTTCTTCCCCTCCTGAACCCACGCTGACATTAGGCTCACTGTGCCGCTGCTCTCCCAGTTTTCAGTAGATGCTGGCGTCTCTCGTGTTAATGGACATGACTTCCACTCTGGCACCATGAAGCTCAAACACTGTTGGAATGGCTTTTCCCAGCCACATTCCAACCCACTGATGAAGTAACAGCTCTGAGCTATTTCTGATTGCCCTACAGCAAGCCACAAGTTGCCAATACTTCAGCTCTTACAGGAGAAGTGTGCTCTAGGGAGCTTCTTCAAAGTACAGCTTCTGAGGTTTTTCTGTCTCCTCCCACCAGCTCTTCCTGACCTCCCCCTCTTCCATAAGGGAATTTCTCAAAATACTGGATCCCCAACTCTGAAAGAAAAAAGCAGTGGACAGATTGGGTTCTCCTCTTGTGCTCTTCCTTTTCAGGCCTGTGACAAAGCATCTACACTAGTTGCTTAAGGAGCAGATGCTTATGCTGGTACAATTGTGAGTTATGGAGCAATCAGAAAAATGCCATGGTAATTTTATTAATTTGTAATTAAACTGATAACTTCTTCTATTAGCAGTATAACATCAGAGACTGGGAAGACTGTTGTTGTTTTTCCTGTTCATCAGACTTGTCACATTTTGGCCATTTGCCTGCTTATAACTTAGGAATTGAGGATATAATTCTCTTTTATAATATGATAAGGCTCAGTGACCAATCTCCATACCCCTAGAACTCATTAGCAGTGTGTTTATTTAAGACCATATTTTTTTGCATCAATTACTACAAAGTTTGCAAAATGGAAAAGATTTCAGCAAAACCTTGTGTGACGATCCCATGCACCAAGGTGTAAGTTTCATATAGAAAACACAGAGATTGAAAAAGACCAATATAAATCCTTCTTCCAAAACTATTCTGAAGAAAAATCACACACACAAATGGGAAAATAAAACAGACTGTTGTTGAGTGCAGCAGAAGAAGTATGGGTAAGACCAGATGTTTCTCTGAAAAATGGCCTCTGGGGGTAAGACCAGATGTTTCTCTGAAAAATGGCCTCTGGGGGTAAGACCAGATGTTTCTCTGAAAAATGGCCTCTGGGGGTAAGACCAGATGTTTCTCTGAAAAATGGCCTCTGGGGGCACTGAAACCCAGAAGACTCAGGGGAGAGGGTGGCCGGGAAACAAAGGAAGACGTGATGAGGAAGGTGGCATTTGAGTTTTGGTGGGGGGCGGTGTGGATAAACAAGTACTCTACAATGATGGTCTTCTATGGAGATGAAAACATTCCTTAAAGAGCAGAAAGGGCAAAGTGCATATCTGTGTCCAGGCTCCCAAACGCTCAGTAGTGTTAGCACATGGAATCGTTGCGACTTTCCATCATATAAGTGGCATCGTCCCCTCCAGAAGATCACTGAGCTACAGCACACAGCCCAAGTCAGCATTTTCTAGTTCCCCAGATGGGGGCCGAAAGAATGGAACTGTGGAGGCCCACAGAAGTAGATCCATTCCGCCTTGATGATGAAAGGTCAAAGAGTTCAGACTTATTCTTGCTCCTTCAAGGTTGTACAAGAGAATGTTTGACCTAAGGTAAGATAAGATACTGGATATCTTGCCTAGACAACAAGAGGATTGACCAAAGGTGTGGCTACTGATGTCTTCCTCTTCAAAGGCCAGTCAACAGGATATTTGGTTTAGGGTGTGGTTGCTTGATGTTTTGGTATATTAGGGAGGTAATGACACTTGTTTTCCTTATCTTGTTTTACCTTCCCCCTTTGGGTTTGGGTATATAAGAACCTGAGTAATAAACTTGGGGCTCATCACAGCACTCACTGGCTGCCCTCCCGACTCTGTCTTCTGTTTCTTGTCTATTTCTTTCCTTAATCCTCACCCCTCTTTTCAAGCACAGATGGATGGGTCTGCTGTACCAGATCTGGAATAGTAAGTCCAGTAGCTCCTGAAGATGGAATAAACCAGAATAACATCACACGGCTTCAGAAAGTGAAACCGTCGGTTGAACAGAATCACGTGTGAAGCAGAAGCAATCAGTACACCCTAAGTACAGTCACCACCTGAGTACAGTCACCACCTGAGTACAGTCAGTCACCACCTGAGTACAGTCAGTCACCACCTGAGTACAGTCACCACCTGAGTACAGTCACCACCTGGGTACAGTCACCACCTGAGTACAGTCACCACCTGAGTACAGTCACCACCTGGGTACAGTCACCGCCTGAGTACAGTCACCACCTGGGTACAGTCACCACCTGAGTACAGTCACCACCTGAGTACAGTCAGTCACCACCTGAGTACAGTCAGTCACCGCCTGAGTACAGTCACCACCTGAGTACAGTCACCACCTGAGTACAGTCACCACCTGGGTACAGTCACCACCTGAGTACAGTCAGTCACCACCTGAGTACAGTTACCACCTGAGTACAGTCAGTCACCACCTGAGTACAGTCACCGCCTGAGTGCAGTCACCACCTGAGTGCAGTCACCACCTGAGTACAGTCACCACCTGAGTACAGTCAGTCACCACCTGAGTACAGTCACCACCTGAGTACAGTCACCACCTGAGTACAGTCACCACCTGAGTACAGTCAGTCACCGCCTGAGTACAGTCACCACCTGAGTACAGTTACCACCTGAGTACAGTCACCATCTGAGTACAGTCACCACCTAAGTACAGTCACCACCTGAGTACAGTTACCACCTGAGTACAGTCACCATCTGAGTACAGTTACCACCTAAGTACAGTCACCACCTGAGTACAGTCACCACCTGAGTACAGTTACCACCTAAGTACAGTCACCACCTGAGTACAGTCACCACCTGAGTGCAGTCACCACCTGAGTACAGTCAGTCACCACCTGAGTACAGTCACCGCCTGAGTGCAGTCACCACCTGAGTATAGTCACCACCTGAGTACAGTTGCCACCTAAGTACAGTCACCACCTGAGTACAGTCACCACCTGAGTACAGTCACCACCTGAGTACAGTCACCACCTGAGTGCAGTCACCACCTGAGTGCAGTCACCACCTAAGTACAGTCACTGCCTAAGAACAGCCACCTCCTAAGTGCAGTCACCACCTGAGTACAGTCACCACCTGAGTACAGTCACCTCCTCCTAAGTACAGTCACCACCTGAGTACAGTTACCACCTGAGTACAGTCACCACCTGAGTACAGTCACCACCTGAGTACAGTCACCACCTGAGTACAGTCACCTCCTCCTAAGTACAGTCACCACCTGAGTACGGTCACCACCTGAGTACAGTCACCATCCGAGTACAGTCACCACCTGAGCACAGTCACCACCTGAGTACAGTTACCACCTAAGTACAGTCACCACCTGAGTGCAGTCATCACCTAAGTACAGTCACCTCCTCCTAAGTACAGTCACCTCCTAACACGGGGATAGAAGCAGGATCAGAGCCTCTTAACCCAATAGCCCCGATGTGGAAGCTCCCCTCATCATGCAAGAAACAGGAGAAAAATACTTGTGAACACAAAGATAGCTGGGTCAGTAACAAATCAATTAGGAGTTGGCTATCTAAAATTACGTCTAATGCAACAGACATAAAATGGTGCCAAAATTAAGGGTATCCTGGTGCAAATTTCAAAATCTTCAAACAAATATAAATATAAAAACATAAAGAAAATTATTCAAAAGCTTAAAGCAAACACAACGATAGCAAAGTGAACTGTCTTGCCAACCCATTTTCAAGGCCAGCTGCCATGACGCTGCCTGTGTTTTAACTGATCAGCACTATGACCCTGGCAGTTCAGGGATGGAAGGGCCCCTGGCACAAATATGAAATCGATCATTCTTAAGTGTTGGTAGCTATAGTCAGCATTTCCCCCCTCTTCCCTTTTTTCCCTTGAAGTCTTCTGAGTAGTTGAACACTTCAAGAAAGGTCAGTGGTTCACCAGCCACTGAGTATGATTCTTTTATAACCAGATATAAAATTTGTTTCTTCTCTGTGCTGGGATTGAGCTGTCCAACCTGGGGCATTATTGTATACATCAGCACCCACAGAGCTGGGATTGAAAGTTGCTCATTCTTTTATAAAAGGTCCATGTCTTACATCCTGTGAGCTCCCTACACTTCCCTGAGGCCACTTGTGGTGAGCAGAGTAGCAGCAGTGGCGAAGCCAGTCTGCATGGACTCACCCTGAGCCTCTGACTTTGTTTACGATAGGTGAGCTCTAAGACACCTTGAGTTCACATCTGTTAGGCAGTCAGAAGTCAAAAATGGTAGGATAGTGAGCAGCATGGGGATGTCCTATGGGGAACTCACCAAGGCCAGCTGGCCTGGGTCTGAAAAAACCTGGGATAAAACCGGACTCGCTGAACATAGCGGACAATGAGGACTACTTAGAACTCAAGAACAATGGCAATGGGTTTTTTATCCTACTGCACGTACTGGCTTTGTGGGAGCCTAGGCAGTTTGGATGCTCACTTTACTAGACCTGGATGGAGGTGGGTGGTCCTTGGACGTCCCACAGGGCAGGAAACCCTGATTGCTCTTTGGGCTGACGAGGGAAAGGGACTTGATTGGGGGAGGGGGAGGGTGGCGGGGAAGAGACAGAAATCTTTAATAAATAAATAAATAAATAATAAAAAAAAGAATGGTAGGCAGATACACAAGAATGTAACAAGATTTCAGGCATCAGCAGTGTCATCTGTCCCAGAAAGATCTGGGGGATAACCCCATGAGAAGGTGATCGCAAATGGCGAAAGGGAGCAGGTTCCTCAAGAGTAGTGTGTTGTGATGATCAGTGGGTATGGTATTGGAAACAATAAGACATCTGGCTGGAAGAATCCAGAAATAAGCTGCACTCCCCACCCCACCCCAAATAAGAGCAAGAGAAGGTGGGACTAAAGGGATGTGTTAAGACAGAGACCATCACATCCGCAGGCCCATACCCAAGACAGCGAGGGAAATAGCTGCTTTCATTTACATGACACTTTCAAGTTTTACTTTCTTGGCTTACACAGGACAACCCTGTACCTGTAAACATTAATTCCAGTTATCTTGTGTGCTAAGTTCTATGTGAGGAAGCTACTTCTTGTCCTCTCCACAGAGGGTCTGCTCTCTGATACACCATGCTTTCCCTTATTCTGTCTGCTTTATCTGACCTACCTAGGCCAGACAAAGTCCCCAGGTTGCATCTAGAGATGACTTGGTGAAAGGCAGAGCAGGGGTTTACCTGGACAGTTTTGTTGCTCTGTCATCTTCTCATCCCTCCACCCCCTGCTATGCAGTTTATAGGTAGCCGAGGAATACCACACTCACTTCACCCAGATTTTTTTCAAGTTCAGTTTTTGATGCCTTTGAGTTACTTGTGAAATTTGTAGTGTAAAGTATTACAAATGCAAATTTTTGTTCAATGGTTTCTCTGTGATGACTTCTGTAAAAGGAACAGCGGGCTGCGTCCTGCCACCTGGCTAGCTTTACCTGAAATAAGAACACACAAATTGTATTCATTTAAACACTGCCTGGCCCATTATATCTAGTCTCTTACTGGCTAACTCTCACATCTTGCTTTAATCCATATCTAATAATCTGTGTATCACCACAGAGTTGTGGCTTACTGGGATATTCTAACCCACATCCATCTCGGGCCGGAGCTTCATGGCGTCTGCCTGACTCTGCTTCTTTCTCCCAGCATTCTGTTCTGTCTACTCCGCCTATCTAAGCTGCTGTCCTATCAAAAAGCCAAGGCAGTTTCTTTATTTGACCAATGAAAGTAACACATAGAAAGAAGGTCCACGTACATCAGACTCCCCTTTAATAGACAATCAGTAATATGGTTTAATGAATGAGCCCTAAATACACAGGTGCATTAACATTATTTAAAAGGGCATTAAATCATACATGATTTTTGTGTAAGTTGAGTTACTAGACAGTTAACACAGAGTCTTACATATGCTTGCTAAGTACTGTACCACTGAGCTACAGCCCCTGTGCTGAATCTACTAAAGACCATCTTCAGTTTGAATGATTGGGACTATGTAAACAGAAAGAGAGAGAGAGCTTTGTGAATGTATAAGACCAGTTTCAGATTCTGGCTCTGTATACACTGGCAGTTTAGTCCTTATCTTAAGGGGTTCTCTTTTGTTCCTTTAAAAATTAGATTTAAAATTTACAAAGACATCCAGCAGAATGACCTTTCTCTCCTTTTCAAATGTAGATATTGAAGCTATTGGAGATCTTTTTAAACTGTATTATTCTCATGTATGTTTATGTATTCACATAAAATATTATCCAGGCAGCAGAGAGACATTAAAATTCATGGACAGATGGAAATAAATTAGTAACAAAAAGTAAGGCAGACAGAGGAAGCTGTTAGTCCTAAAACATCAACATTGTTCTTGTACTGGTTCTATTGTGGCATTTCTAGTACTATTGCATTCTAGTCAGAAACTACTGTGTTTCTTGGCATGTAGTAAAGCCTTTCTTGGGTTTATTATATAATTTTTCTGACAGTCTCATGAATGCTACATGTGCTATGGGGAAAATCACGTCCCTCAGGAAAAGCATTACATTCGTTGTGAAAATTTAAATAATTAATTCGGGAAGTGCTGACAGCAGACTCCTTCTGGAACCATGGCCGGAGGGGAGGTGGAGAAGCAGGAGCTGCTGAATGTTCCTCTGGCCGCTCCCTCAGTTTCCGCCAGTCATTCATCCCCATGGAGCCTGTTGGGATGCTATGCTTGGCCAATGGGTCTTCCTAATGACTCTTTTACCCTTCCTCCTAATGACACAGGAGAGAGCTCAGAAGCTGCTCTCGCCTGTCTGCCACAGTGATATGAACGCCATTTAACTACAAGCTGTCAGTCACCTGCTAGCTGAATATTCCTGTTAGTATTTTCTCACATCAAGTAATGAGCCCATCCTCCTCTAGTAGCATCTTAGTTTCCACAAAGTGAAAACACACGAGTCTTCCTCTTCTTCCTCTGAGGCAGCACATGCAGGGTTAAGTGCAGAGGGAAAGCCAGCATTCTCTGTAGTTTTTCTACCCTGTACAGAACAGAAAGTTCAATTCTCACCATGATAATTTACCCATGTGTCTATGGGAGGTTCTTCCAGCAATGTAGATAAGGTACAAAGAGTTTTAAGTTATGCAGAATATTTTGTATTAGATGAAATATTAATCTTTCTGCTAAAATAAGTTTCTCAAGATACTTACCATCTATCTTAATGATGTTTCCATTTGAAAATTCTTAGAAAATAGCTATTTTATTGTTCAAAATACATACAGTTTAGCAAGTTGTTGGCATAGAATATCTGCCACTTCTTTTTCAAACACATAGGACAATGTTCTGTGAAACAACATTCAATAGACCACATTGACTTGGTGGGGGTGCAGGTGGGGTAACGCCCAAAGGAACAACTATTTGATGCTGGAACACATGTCATTGGCTCGTTATGTCTACATGTCACTGACTGTTGCCACTCTTCTGATGATGCAAGGTGGAACACAGTAGTCAGCCAGATGCTGGGGGGCAGAAGATCATATGGTGTCTTACGACAGCCAAGCTTACAGAGGTGGGGAAGCCAATGGCAGTTGTCAGGGACTATGGGAAGAGAAAACGTACCAAAGTCCTTATCATTCAGCATGTGTAAATCCTCTCATAGAGCGAGCTACTGCTCTCTGTTACAAGAGTTAGCAATGCTGGATTGTGTACTCAAAAGTCTGCTAAACTGTTATAGCTTGTGTTGAGCTCTTGACATTAAAATGTATGACAAGGGAAAGAGGGACCGTTTGAAGGAGATAGATACATTAATGGTATTGATTATGTTGATGATTTTATTTGTGTTTCTTTATCTCCAAACATACTAACACATATGACTTAAATATGAAGAGCTTTTTGTTCTTTTACATGTCTATGTTGATCACAACTCAGTTTAGTAAACTAGAGGCAAGGGATATGGTCAGATATTAGTAGGGTAAATTTCTCTCTCTTCAACAATAAGGAGTTGACACTGCCAGGAGCTGAATCAGGGTGATGAAGAAAAGAACAGAACAGATACCTGACTCAGGGAATGCTCATTCTATTAGATGCTGAAATGTGTTGGGGACACGACACACAGTCCTACAAGATGTAGGAAGATTGCAAGCTGCAAAGTCTATCAGATCAGTAAGCAGCTTTGCCAGAGAAACACCCTCCATGGTACCTGAGTCTTTTTGCAAGTACACCACAGAACATTAAAAATAAGTCAGGTTGACCAAAATGTCTGTATTGTCTATTTTGTATTCTACAAGGTCTCATATGGTCAGTGAACAGACAAGGACTCATCAAAGACACCTAAAACGCTCCCTTTGAATGCATGAACATTCTCAAAATCCAAAAGCAGAAGGCAATCTTTTACTGTTCAGTAGCAATAGGTCACGAAACAGCTACACTAAAGTATGCCATCTGTTTTCAGAACTCATATTCTGACAACAGGGAATTCAGGGAGAATCACTGAGTCCAGAATCCATCGGTTTACAAAGCTAAGGAGTCTGGGGGATAATTGGGTTAATCAAGAGTTAATCAAGCAAATTAAATCTAAATGGCAAAGTTGGAAATATGGATATGAATATATAGCTAGTTATAGACATGTTTATGTAGAATTTATACTATGATATTATGACCCTATAGTGCATACTGTTTAAAACTTACCACTTTCATAAAGTATATAATATGAATAATCTTTTGTAAATAAAAACTATAGGCAGGCTTAATTTTATTCATGCTAGTACTTATTATTGAACATCTACTTTTAAAATTTCAACATTGTATATAATATTTAGTTTGATTATTATGACATATTTTGCATAGCTCTTATGATTTTTGTCGGGTCAAATTACTAATAAGTGAAATGCTGGGCCCAAGGTTGAAGGTTTTGGAAGCCATTTTCCAAAATTCCTTCCAGAATAGAGTTTACAAAAATTCTTCTTCAAATAACCTCATTAGAATACAGGAATGTGTACATATAAAGTGGTCTTTACTAACATCCATAGACTTTGTACCTTTATTTCTTTATCTTATGCAAATTGGTAGGATTTCTCTGCCTATTAATTAAAATGTTTCTAGGATTATTTTAGTACTAAGATATAACACCATGACCAAAAACAAAATAGAAAGGGCAGGGATTGTTTAATCTGACAACTTGTAAGTCTATTAAAGGAAATCAGGGCAGGAATTCAAGATAAGAACATGAAGGCAGGAACTGAAACAGAGGTCATGGAGGAGTTCTGTTTACAGCTTGCTCCAAATGGCTTGCTCGGGCTCCTTTCTTGCACCCAGAACCACTATCCCAGAGTAGAATCACCTGTGTGAGCTAGGCCCTCTCACACCAATCATTAAGCAAGGAAATGAGCCATGAGTGTGCCCCCAGGGAATCTGGTAGGGGCATTTTCCCAACTGTAGTTCCTTTGTCCCAGGTTACTCTAACATATGTCAAGCTGGCATACAGTTGGCCAACCCATGATGGAATGTGGAAGTGCCAGCCATCAGCTTACTTCTGAAAGCTCAGCAGCATCTATGAAAAGAGCCAGTTCATCTGAACCATGCAGGAGACTGACAAAGCCTAAGACCTGAAGCTGCTGTCAGCTGTTTGCCTTCAAGGAATGCTTTGGATAAATTCAAAGCCCTTACCTTTGTTAAGTTAAACAGACCTTTGTGAAAGGAACAACTGTATAAGATTTGTAAAATATACCTTTATAAAATGTACCTTTCCAAAGGTAAATCAGATGTGATTGCCTGAGTTGTGCAGACGGCACGGCTCATATCTCATTAACACGTGAAAACCAAACAAGAGAATTCCCAGGAATGGAAAACAATTCTCAGGGCCCAAGCATGCCACTCTGGTATTGAGGATCTAGGTATGTCAATGGCACCACAGACATTCTTCATACCTCAGAGTGGGCTCCTTCTGCCTGCTGACTCGCAACAACACAGAAACAAATCACTAAACATCATGAGACTTTAGCATTGTGCAAAGTCTTCCTGAGGTGATAAATCAATTTGTGTCCTTCAATATGATAGGAAGAACTAAAAAAGTAAACAGAAAACCAGCTGTGTTGGGTCTTTATTCCATGGCACACAGTAAGTGACTCAGAGAAGGCAATTCTTAACAGCGGCCCTCATTGGAAACTCCTTCTCTGCGCGTGTGTGTTCTCATGAGCATCCTGCAATAACTAAACTCTGTGCTGTACCCTGCCCCTTGCTGTTCCCTGCCCCTTGCTGTTCCCTGCCCCTTGCTGTTCCCTGCCCCTTGCTGTTCCCTGCCCCTTGCTGTACCCTGCCCCTTGCTATGCTGAGGGGGAGTTTGTCTGTCCACCATGACTGTCAAATGACGGAGACCCAGTGTCTACCACCTCCAAAACCCATAGCCTTAATTGTTACTGTAATTGTTTAATGTTTGAAGTTTTTGTGAATCATAGGACTTTTGGGAACCAGAAACTTAAAATTCCTCTCCCAGTTAAAATTCTCTTGCCTGGAAACTTCCTATCGTTGGTTGGGTTTTGTTGCTTTTGTTTTAATGAAAAGGTATCATCCTTACATTTGCAGAATAGGGGCTACAGGCGTCGTGTAAATGCCCAGTTAGAGTTGTGCTACTTTACAAACAGCACTGGTAAGATGCATTTCATGCAGGGAGTGTACTTAGGTGGTTTTCACAGTCACAGACCTGTGCATCCATCTTCACAATCACTTTTAGAGCATCTTTTCAGCAGCTCCAGGACAAGCCGTCCACCTTTTAACTAGCGCTGCATGTCTCGCTTCCACGTCTCGCCCTCCACTCGCTGACCCCACACACATGGCAGCTCACACACAATTCCTGTCCTTAGCCACCACTCCTGCCCACCTACCTCTGTGGCTTTGGATCAGCTTGTTTTAGGAATTTTATGAGAGTTAAATCACATAATATTTTATCCTCTGAAAGAGTTGTTCAGAAGCGGCTGTTGAGAGAACATTGACTCCGCTGCTGTGCCCCTCCCCCTGTGATCAGACGGCCACCTTTATTGTCTTTTCTCAATTATGAAATTTTTCTTTTTAACAAGAACGTTGGGGTCTGGTTCTTGAAGCTGACCTCCAGAGAAAAGATGAAAAACCTTTGCTTTCTCATCAAAGGAACAGGTTACTGAGGAAAAACTGCCAGGCTCCAGATGGGCAGGAATCCAAGAAAGCGAGGTATCTTTCAGACTCAATGTTCCTCAGCTCCAAGCTTAAACAAAGATTAAACAAAAACAAAAACCTGCTTGCAGGATGAGACCCACATCTTTTGCTTCCTCCCAGGAAAGTATGAACAAGCTGGCTCACAACCACCCCCACATAGATCTAGGCTTCTGTAAACTGTAGCATGGCCACAGTGGAGTGTGGATGTGTGATTTGTAATAGACTTTCCCCATCTTTATTAGGTGAATTTGTAAGTATAGTCATTTTCTTTTTAAGTTCAGGGAAACTACATGCAATTACAGGGCAGGTTTAATGAACCAAAAATGTCTAGTAATGGTTTTTACAACCTTCAAACTACAGCCTTTCCAAGGTTCACTCATGTCAACTGCATCCATTAGCATTCCTTCCTTTTTTGCGACTGTGTAATATTTCATTGCCTCTTCCTATGGAGTTCCTGTATGCATGTGGTTGTGTGATCTCCAATCTCATTTCATTTCTGTTTATGTCTAGGAATGATGTGCTGGTTATATGTTCACGGTTTTACCTTTTGGAAAAATGCCAAACACCTTCCCAAAGCAGTTATGACGTTCCACGTCCTTGCCAGGAGAGAGCTCTGACTTCTCTACCTTCTTAGTAGCCATTGTTGACTGCTTCTCCCAGCAGCTAGGTAGACCTTCAGTATGGGTCCGGGGTCCAGAGACACTCGGCATCTTCTACGCTTCACCATTTCTGTATCCTCACTGGAGAAGTGTGTGTCCAGACCTTCTTCCACTGAAAAGTCTGGGCCTCTGTTCTTCTGGAAGGCTCAGTCCCTTGCGTATCCAGACAGTCTCTCCTGACTCTGTGTTCTCTTGCACTCCTGATAGTATCCTTTAAAACGGAACTTATTACATTTTGATGGACTCTGAGGCTGATGAATTCTCTGTGTGGCTCTTGTGTTCTTAGTGTCGCCATTGTCCCGCCTCGTGTCACAAAGATTCACCCCTTCAGTTTAAAACATTTTGTTGTTTCAGCTCTCAGAAGTGTGCCGCATTCATTTTTACTAAATTTCTACATGGTATAGAGAGAAGCCATGCTCTTTCTTTTCTATGTGGCTGTACTATGTCCTAACATCATTTCTTTACCATGGTCTTTGTTCTCCACAGACTTCTCTATGCATCCTTTTTTTTAAAAATTGATTTTATAGAGCTCTGCATTTTTCTCTGCTCCCCTCCCTGTCTAACACCTCACCTTCAACCCTCTCCCAAGGTCCCCGTGCTCCCAATTTACTGGAGATCTTGTCTTTTTCTACTTCCCATGTAGATTAGATCCATGTATGTCTCTCTTAGGGTCCTCATTGTTGTCTAGGTTCTCTGGGATTGTGGTTTGTAGGCTAGCTTTTTTTGCTTTATGTTTAAAAACCACTTATGAGTGAGTACATGTGATAATTGTCTTTCTGGGTCTGGGTTACGTCACTCAAAATGGTATTTTCTAGCTCTATCCATTTGCCTGAAAAATTCAGGATATCATTATTTTTTTCTGCTGTCAGGGGCATCCTTGTTTTTGATGAGTAAACTTTCATAGCCAGGTCTTGTTTCTGTTTCCAGAAGTGCTTTGAATTGAAAAACACAGCAACCAAACATTAGTACCATATATACGCCACTTCAAACATTTGCCCTAGTACTGAATATGTGGTAGACTGACTGGTAGCACTGAAGGTGCCAAGGACAAGAGCCAGGAGTTCACAGCGATGAAGGCTGTCTGTGCCTGTCATTGTATGCTCTTGGGTTTTATGTGGTAGCTTGGAAAATGTTGATAACTGATACTTACCGAATTACTCAAATTATTGTTCTACGACTTATCATTTCTACTGCATATCATTTCCAAGTGACCGTATTCACTATACTCACATATCAGAAATGTGCTCTTCCGGGAATCCCCTCCATCTCTAAAATTCTGTTACGATCTAGCGTTGCTTTCTTTCCTGTTGCTTACAGAGTATACCATTTGTTACATTTCTCCTTGTTATGTCTTCCTCTGTGTCTACTGATTTAATAGTCGATGGAAAGTTTTCACTAATGATTAAATTAAGCCAAATCTACTATGTACAGACATCAATCCAAGTAAAACACCTAACTGTAAGCCACTGCGCCTCTGAACTCACTGCAAACACTTTTGTTTTCTAGATACTATTCTCCTTTTTGTTGTAAAATCCAGAGACTTAGGAAAAAGGGAGAAGGGGGAAGAAGAAGGAGGAGGAGGAGGAGGAGGAGGAGGAGGAGGAGGAGGAGAAGAAGAAGAAGAAGAAGAAGAAGAAGAAGAAGAAGAAGAAGCTTCTATATACCCACCTCCCAAACATAAAACCTTTAAAGATAAAGTTCTGGTTTTCTGCCATTAAATGAATATTAAGGTAATCTAATCTTAGACTTATTTTTTACTTAAGGTTTGCAAATAAGTCTCTAAAAATGCAAATTATATAATTGGCCATTTGGGTTTTTCCTGTCCTTTCCCTTCATCTTATTAATTTTGCAGGAAATGTCATGTATGTCTTTCAGAACATTGGATTTCAGTGAAGATGTCCCTGGTTGAGGAAAACAGTTCTCTGTAGAGGGTCTAACATTAATTTATGCAGAAAAATGGAAGACATTTGAAAAATTAAAACTCTCTTTTTTCATCTTGCTTCATGTCAAAGCTGACACTTTGACTCTCTTGTGCGAAATTAAAAAAAAATTCATAAGTGCAGCTGCAAGATCCCATAGGTGGAGCAATGCCATACTGAAATTTTATTTAAGACTCGGGGTTTAAACCGGTCTACTAACTTATATGCACGCATGCATGTGCACATACACACATTGACATATATGTAAAATTTTGTTTAAGAGCTTAGATTTGCAATGTTTCTCATAATGCTGAAATTAGTCATTTAAGAAGCTTTTCCACCAACCTAACTGTATCAACTAACACTGATAATCCGGCCTCAGCAAGGAGCTGATGAAGATCTTCACCAGGGTATCTGAAACGTCTAGATAGCAGAAGTTACAGTGGATTTAGGAAAGATTAAACTCTTTGTGCCCTGCCAAAAGCAACAATTAAGATGAATGGAGTCTGCTTATATAAACAGCTGTCATATCTCCTCAAAAAAGAACTTTGCCATTTACCAGTGTCAGAAAGGCTAATCTCCTCAAAAGACTGAGTCTTTGCCGTTTCCTTATTTATTCATTAAAAGGAAGAGTCCTGAGAAAACAAGCTATTGGAATTATGTGCCCCGAGGATGAGTCCAATGAGTCCAAAGTACTGTGGCCACCACTCAGGCTCACGGAAACTTCTGGAAGCCGGGTTGCTGCGATTTCTGGCTTGTTGTTTTGTGATTTTCATAATTGTTAAGATTTCTCATCAAGCATCCCTACAGCCTTCAGTTTTAGAGAAACGGTGAACACGCTCCACCAGGTGAACATACAACATACTGCAGACTCCCAAACCGTGCTGTGACGCTATGTTTACATCATTAACAAACACTGGGTGGTAGGGAGAAACTGGTGCTCAGAGGTGGTTTCCTGGAAAATCGAGACTAGAATTAAGAGCCGAAGATGGACTATGAATCTTCCAACTTCTAAACCAGAGCTTTATCTTATTTTTCTAAAAATTCTCTAAAATGTGTGGACAGTAAGAGAAAAGGATTCAAAACATATTCCTTATTCATATGACAAGATATTTGATTCCATACAGTTTGACGCTGAGGTGTCATTTGTCACCCGCTCTAGTTGACACAGGAAAAGTCTTTGCACATAGCTGGTGGGGCTGTCAGTAACTGGCTGCTGTCGGACTGTAATCTGATAGGAGTCCTTTGGAGGATTTGTCAAATATATAGAAAGCACAAATGCATTGCACATTAAGCCAACAATTCCGCTTCCAGGAATCTGTCTTATAAATATACACTCACAAGTTCAAAATGACACATAAACAGCCATTCGCTGTGCTATTCTTTTGTAACAAAAGCTGGAAGACGCCTGCGTGCCGAACAATATACAATGGCTTGAAATATGCATAGCTCCTTCCATATGAAAAAGTAATCACAGCAGTGAGGGAGAAAAGAGGAGAATCTCTGTGTAGCAGTATGGAGAAGCCTGGGGGATATACTGCTCCATGAAATATGATGTAGTAACATACTAATGATATAATATATTTAGTACAAGAATTGAAAGATATGTGTTACAGAAGAACATTACTTCAAGGGTGAACAAAAGCTGACAGAAATGTTCATAGAAAACATTAGGGCTCTGGTCAGGAAGAATATCTATGTTTATGTATCTTACATGGATACCTCACTTTAATCCCAGGTAAATACACTGTTCTCCCTACTTAAAAGTGACGTAACAAATAAAACAGAATCTCTAAAGTTGGAACCATATTAAGTAAATGTGCCCAAAGATGTAGATATAAATAGATAAATAAATTGGCAACATAATCCCAAAGAAATGCATTATTAGAGTAATAGGATACAGATTTTTTTCATATCATTAGAAATTCATTCCGTAGCAAGGAAAAGAAAGCAAGCCCATAGTATTTTAAACCACCATTATCGTTAGGTTCATTTCTGAAAGTCCTCCATATATTATTATAGTTTTGATCTGGAGCTCCAAATAGGACAATTGATGCCTTTTTAAAGGCAATGCAACTTAGAGAATAAACAAGAACACTGTCAGAAGAACTGAGAGGCAGCAGGACATCTCTCCACGCTTTGGTTAGAAGGACAGGGAAGTAGATATGGGTATAGAGTGCAAAGGACCACACACATTGTAGCCACGGTGGTTCCTGTCGGCCATTGTAGCCACGGTGGTTCCTGTTGGCCATTGTAGCCACGGTGGTTCCTGTCAGCCATTGTAGCCACGGTGGTTCCTGTCAGCCATTGTAGCCACGGTGGTTCCTGTCAGCCATTGTAGCCACGGTGGTTCCTGTCGGCCATTGTAGATATGGGTATAGAGTGCAAAGGACCACATACATTGTAGCCATGGTGGTTCCTGTCGGCCATTGTAGCCACGGTGGTTCCTGTTGGCCACTGTAGCCACGGTGGTTCCTGTTGGCCATCTGGACACTCGGGAGAAACAGCCACACCTAAAACGTCTCTGTAGACATGGAGGAAGAGGAGGAACCCCCGCCTCTTTCTTGTACTTTCTTCCAACCCCACCAGGGCCACTGTGGGACAAAGCCAAACAGATCCAGTCAGGGCAAGCACAGAAGTGAAAAGTGTTAGGACTTCATAGGCAATCAAGATTTGAGGGACTAGGGGCAGAGGGGGCAGCAGTAGAAAATCAAGCAGCGTTGTGACGTTGTGTTATTAGTACTGAACTAAAACCCTAAGAACAAATTTGTAGTTTAAAATGTATGTGCTTGTTTCCTTGCCTCATGCATTAAAGAAGACAGACACATTTTACTCCAGTGTCGACCAAAAACGTTTCTAGTATTATTTTGCAGAAAAATGAACCAGGGGCCTTTGGAGGAAATGGTTCAATGTTTATTAGAAGCAGAAAGGGAAAGACATATTTTCATTTCTTTTGCTCTGACAAATACTCTGATGGAAAGTAATTAGGAAATAAAGGGCTTAATTGGTTTACAATTCTAAGGATAGTCCATTATTGCAGGAAATCAGGACAGGATCTTAAGGTGACATCGTCAAGCACAGAGAGAGGACAATGTGTGGATCGGGGATCAGTCTTTCCCACTTGCTGGCCCTCAGCTCACTCTCTTCTCTCGGATGCTATTCTGGACCCCTGTCTAGAGAATGCTACCACCCACAGTGGGCTGGGCCTTTCTCCATCTATTAGCCTTCATGGCATAGCTTCTCCAGACACGCCCACAGGCCAACAGGATCTAGATAATGCCTTCCCAAAACTCTCTTCCCAAGCAATTCTAAGTCCAGTTGACAGTTGAAATGAACCGGGACAAACTACAAGCTGAGGATAAAGTAATCTGAGCTTTCTAGCTTTCAGAATTTAATATAATTGTCTTTATAAAAAAAAAAAGACATCAGCCCCGAATGCCTCCCACTGTGCAAGCCTACAACACACTAATTCCTGTAGTTGCTTTAAAAACAAAAAACTTTCAATGAACCCTTAACCTAAAATATATAAATAAATAAATAAGTAAATAAAGTAAAAAGCCAAAAAGTATACTACCGTTTGCTAAATGCTAAACAAAATCTCGCCTTAGGATAAGGCCAAGAGGCCTCAAGCCTACAGAAAGTACTACAGGCAATTAAGAGTTGCTGATAATGGGAGACCAGTCTTCTGCAAGGAAAAACACACCAATTGGTTATCCAATACTGGATGGAAGGTCCTGAAAACATATGCATGCAAGTAACAGTATACAGCTTGAGCAAGTTATATTTAGAGGTGTGCATGTGTTTGTACCTGTGTATGTATGTGTGTGTGCGTATGTGTGTGCGTGTGTGCATGTGTGTGTATGCATGTAACTAATTATAGTTGATGAAAAAGGAGGTTATGAATTTGAAAGAGAGCACAGAGCTGTAGAGAGAAGGTTTGAAGAAAAAAGGGAAGAGAAAAATGTAGTAATTTTAACTTCAAAAGTAGAAGAAATTTAAAAACTTGGTACTTATCTTTGCAAAATTAAATCTGTCTTGCTGTGTGTCCCCATAACACCAGCTAATGAGAGAACACTAGATGGTTAACACGAAGTGATGTGAAATTTGAAAAGCCATACTTTAGCAGTAGCTGGTTTACAGAAGATCATTTTGTGTTAGTAAAAGCTCAACAACTGAAGAGTAGAGTCTTAAAAACAGGACGTGATCATAGGTGGGAGAGCAGGGCAGCAGAATGGAAGGCTCAGCTCCTGACCACATAATGCGGGGGCCAATCTGAGCAGCTCTCACAGTGCAACAGTAGAAAAAGGGTCACCACCGTGCAAATCCTGCATGGGCAGCATGCACTCCAAGGTCCGAGTTTATATGGAAACTGAGAGTTTGGTTTATTCTACAAGAAGAAGAGATACATCTGGAGAGCTCAGTCACCCCTGATGACATAGGAACCCTTTAGCCTGCCATAGGCGCTTACCACCTGGACCAAGGCATGGGTGCTCGATCAGATGCTGATTGAATGCAAAGCAAATGGAAATTGTTTGGGGGGAAAGTGAACTTAAAATGAAACCAAGAAATCGGCTCTTCTGGGAGCGGAACGTTTATTTTGGCATTCTGGGAAAATACATACTTTCTTTAAAAGGAATCTAGGAACGGTTATGTGTGTGAAGTGTTCCCTGCAGTCCTTGGAAATTCTTCACGAGGGCAGTAAAGAGATAAGTCATGTGACCACCTGTGATCTGGTTTTAGCTTATTTTAAGTCATTAACATGGTAAAGTGATTCCGTGCACTAAAATTTGTCACTTTGCTTTCAAAATCTCTCTTTGAAACCTGCAGAATAAATAATTTTAGTGTATCATGTACCAGAAGCATGGATTTCTTATTTCAAAGCAAGGATTTAACCTGAAGTTCTTGAATGGACATGCACATGTGTGTGTGTGTCGTCTCCCCCCCCCCCCCCCATGTATTTCTCTCGGGCGAGTTTCCACTCGGATGGCTTTCAGAAGGACACGTGACTTAAACATTCCAGGAATGTTACGAGTCGCACAAGTTGACTTGTGTGGTTTACTGAACTGTACCCTGTAAAAGAACAATGCTTACATTTTCCAATGGTCTTTAAAGTTACTGAATCAAATAAAACTACAATGAGAAACTGATGGCTCCTTTTTTGCACGTCTGTACTTGTGGGAGATAAATAACTCCTAGCGGGGCCTCAGTGGCTGAAAGGACTGCTGCCAAGCCGGAGGACCAGAGTTCAGTCTCTAAGAGCCTCAGAGTGAGAGGGGAGACTCAGCTCCTACCAGTTGCTCTCTGACCTCCACACCCAGGCCGTGGCAGACAAACACAATACATAATTACAAAAAGGAAACTTCCAAGGTTATTCGTTCTTACGTATTCATGCGACACGTGGCTAAGAGAGATACTCATGTCTACTTGATACATCTTCACCACAACCCCTGGGTTGAGGGCTCAGGGCACACAGAGGCACACAGAGGCACAGGATGTCTGCTACAGGATTTGATGCTGTCATCGGCCTATGACAGGGAGCAACAGCCATGGAGTCTAACACTGTGTTCACCTCAGCAAGATCTGTGTGACGACAACAGCGCTGGGTACCCCAACATGGACAGAAGAGCTTTGGCGAGGCCCCACCCACCCCTAGATGAAACTCATGGGCAATTAATGGCTGCTGAGAGGAGAATCATTCCTCTCCAGGGATGAGCCCCTAATATGTTATATAGTTCCGAGTGGTGACCCCTAACACACGCACATATGAGCATCACTAAATGGGCCCAGCAGACTGGACTTGTGGAAACATATGTATGCGTGGAGTTGGGAGGGAGTTGGGGGTGATAAACAGGAAGTGTACTCATGGTGAAAGGATAGGGATGGGGTTAATACAGCATTTATATATGAAATTCTCAAAATATAATAATAAAGTAAATATTTTTAAAAATTGGTTTGGGATTAAGGCAACCATCATGAGTACCTCCAACTCCATTGAGCGTGTTTTTATAAACAGGAAGGAGAAAGGCTGGAAGAGGAAGAGAGGAGAGTCTGCAGCGCTGGCCTCCTATGCTTCTAACCTGCGTAGCTAAACAGGATTTCCCACCCAAAGATCCTGCTGCTGAATGCCTAGCTCTTCCTGCATTGAAATCGTCAATCCTGTCCCAAGAAGGGGCTCCCCATCTTCCTGTCCGCATGTGACACGGCCCGCCCTGCGCATGCCTCTTGGATCCAAGCTTATCTGTGTCACCGGCTGCTGCTGTGCTCAACCCGAGTTCTTTCACAGTCCTTGCAACCCCAGCTTCCTTCCTGCAGATAAGCTTTGCTCATTGCTGCAACCGCACAGAAGCCACGAGCAAACATGGATGGGAATTGGGGAATGTGGAGGTAGAACAGAGAGAGAGATGCAAACTGAGCAGGTCAAGTCTATCTGAAAGTCCAGTTGTCCCCATCGCTGTCCATGACTTTTAAATCAGAGTGTTCATCATCCTCATTTGGCTTCTGACATTTCTGTGTCAGGAGAGGATTTGCTGAGGAAAAGAGTTTCAAGACTCCGTTTCTCAGAAAATAGCATTTAGTGATGCTTACTCTGACATTTTAGATAATCTCTAAAATGTTCAAAGTTGTGTTTTCTCTAAATCCCATGGAGGCCCCAGGTGGCAACATTTCGTTAGGTTTAGTTGAGGTGTTTGCTTGTGACAACCGTGTCTCCCTTTGTTTAGGACGTGAATTTTCAGTTTGCTAGGCCCAGGGTTTATGCTTGCACAGAGAACAGCCCAGGGGAGCTCATAGTTGCTCAGAGAAGCCAAGAGATGCATGCTAACACGCGCCCAGTCCCTGCATGCTAATAGGCGCCCAGTCCATGCATGCTAACAAACAGGCGCCCAGTCCATGCATGCTAACAAACAAGCGCCCAGTCCGTGCATGCTAGCAAACAGGTGCCCAGTCCGTGCATGCTAACAAACAGGCACCCAGTCCATGCATGCTAACAAACAGACACCCAGTCCCTGCATGCTAACAGACTCCCAGTCCATGCATGCTAACAGGCGCCCAGTCCCTGCATGCTTACAGACTCCCAGCCCATGCATGCTAACAGGCACCCAGTCTCTTCTCTGACCCTAGCCCAGCCTCACTATGGGCTCCACAAAGCTTTTAATCAGAGTACATGCTCATCATGAAAAGGCTAAAGCTTTCTTTTTAAAACCATTTCAAAGGTAGTCAAAGAGTATCCATAGTAATAATGATTGAAGTTATAGCAGTTGTGATTGGTTACCGTACCAGAGACACTGCACTAAGTAAACACGTGAAAGCCTTATTTTCACTTAAGCTCTGTCAATCAGAGAAGTCACCACTAGACTGTTGACTGCCTGTAGCAGAGGGAACTGATGTTTAGGAAATGACTTGCATAAACTGATAAATCTGATAAATGATGAGGCAGAAATGTAAGCCTAGTAGAATTCAGAGGTCGTGCTCTGCAAGACCCTTATCGTAAAGAATGCAGAATTGCTGGTGCGGCTATGCTGCAGACAGAGTGAGCAAACCCAAGACACACAGGCGTGTGTGTGCATGGGAACACACCTAGAATTGCTGGTACAGAGCAAGCAAACCTAAGACACACAGGCGCGTGTGTGCATGGGAACACACCCACACACCGTCATCATCGTTCTGTGGGGGTGATTCTAGGAAGCATCTCTTCTGATATTAATCCATTGTTGCAATAATGTTACTCGCCCATGAGTTTACTTCTGAGATGTTCGTCATCTGCAGTCACTCCTTGGGAGGATTTCAGGGCACTGTAAATCATGAATGCTTACAGTTAGATGTCACAGAAAGAGGAAAAGCTGAAGAATTGTGTAAGCACACAAGGAAATTTCTTTCTGAAAATGTATTAGTGTCAAGCGTTAGCCTGATAATTTCCACCCTTCCCAGATGTACGAAATTGAAAATTTGATATTAAAGGAGCCCCCAAATACTTCCCTGTGTTTAGTTATCCAGTCGTTTTAGTTTTAGGGATGAGTAAAGCACCAAACAAGCCAATATTGAAAGTTACACAAACAGCATGCTTTTAAGAACAATGGATGATATTGAAACAAGGCGTAGTGAAAATAATGCTTACTAAAGCTAAGATTGCCTGAGACAGTATTGACTTTCAAAGGTACTGTGCCGTCCAGAAAAGAGCAGAAATAACATTTAATTCCCTAGGAGGAAATCTTCATTTCTGAACTGTGGTGTAATAAATAGTTTATTTAACTGGTAAATGAGAATACTGAAGCACTCATGGTTTTCTCGCTCCCCATCATGCTAGCTTCTACGAGGTGAAGGCATCTGGAGAGACACATTACCAGTGGCGGGGAAGATTTTGTTCTATTTTTTTTTTTTTTTTTGCTTCTAGATGTCCTCTACAACACATGTTCTTGAATATTTCCAAAGGAAGAAAAATGAGTTTTCTGGGCAGATATTAGTGCAGTGAAGGAATTCTATATCATGTTATAAAAACAGAAAATCCTCAGTAATGTGATTGACTGCTGAAAAGTCATTCTTCCACATGAAAAATGAGATTGAGATCAGCAATAAAAATTATGTTATATGAGTAGGGCAAGAGATGTATCTCCATCAGTAAGGAGCCGCCGACCATGCAATCAAGAAGTTCAGATCACCCTTGTGAAAGTCAGGTGTGGTGGCACTGTCCACAATCCTAGTGCATGAGACGGACTCAGAAAGAACTCAGTGGTCAGCCAGGTGAGCCAGTGTGCTCCGGATTCAATGAGAGGCACTGTCTCAAAAATACAGTGGAGTGTAACAGAGGAAAACACTCAGCATGCACACAAACACACAGAGACATACCACAGAGAGAGAGAAAACATCAGTAAAGGCTTATATTACTGATCAAGTGCTCAAAAATAATTACAAAAGATTTTTTATACTATGGAAAATATTTTTAAATGCATACTTAAAGGGAAAATGCAGTAAATAATTAAACTTATTGTTTATATCTGTGCACTGACTAAAAGTGCTTTTTCTGTGGCCACAGAGATGGCCCAATGATTAAGGGTATCCTTCACTAGTCTTCTAGAGGGCCTCTGTTCAGTTCTCAGCACCCATGTCAAGCTGCTCACAACTACCTGTAACTCCAGCTGCAGGGAGATCTAACACCTCGGACCTCTGCAGGCATCTGCATTCATATGCACATCCACAAGCATATCCACACAAACACATGATTAAAGATTTAAAATTGTTCTTTGTCTTTCCTTCCATGCTACCACACCTGGGAAACATTTGAAACTTCGTGGAGTTTGGAAGAATTTATGCAGAGACTAATGACAGCGTTGTTCTTCATTTCTGTTGCCTTGATAAAATATCCCAACTAGGATAAATTTAGGGAAGGAGAGGACTTTATTGGTTATAAGTCTGGGTCATAGTTCATCAGTGAGAGGAATCAAGGTAGGAACTCAAAGCAGAAACTTTAAGGCAGACTTATTTGGCATTCTACACCTCTAGTTAAGGAACTCAAGGCACAAAGGAGCACAGCAGGAGACATGATCCGCACTAGATGGCTTGCAGGTAAGCTTACACTCAGCCAGGTTTCTTACTCAGTTCAGGACCTCCTGGCTAGGGCTAGTGCACCCACAGTGGACTGGGTCATACTCTTACCTCAGTGGACAATCACGACAATCTCCCCACGGACCATTCTGATCTAGGCATTTCCTCAGTTGAGATTCTCAGATAATTCTATGGTGTGCCAAGTAGATATTAAAGTTTCTTGGGAGGGGCGCCTTGAAGCTCCCTTTTCATACACTCTGCGCCTTCCATGACTATAAAGAAACAAACCTAAGGATGTTTGCTTTGTTCTGTGTTTTCAGTAAGAATTACTTTCATAGCCATGGGATTTTCAGAGCAATATTTCTTAACATCCCTTGAGTTTGGAGTTAGTGGTGAGCTCTCCCTCGCACAAGTGTCTTGGCTTTAGTAAGTGTCGGAGCTCATCATGAGGATGTGGACATAAATGGGCGGACTGTGCCGGGAAGGACAGATCTACACCCGACAAAATCACTGCGGCATTCATTCTGAAGCCGAAAGCTTTTAGGTTCGTTACTATTCAGATGACATGGATGCAAATTTAGTAGCTTTCTAACAGCCGAAAGAGCGGATGTGAGTTGATCCTGGCATTGGTGCATTATTTCCTCTCTAAGTTTATTAGGACCTGTGATTTTCAGATTTTCGTGAAGAGCCATTGAAATTTAAGAGAAAAACAGTTGTAAGTTAGGGTTTCAGGGTATGGCTTTATTTTCCAATATCATACATAGAATAGCCTGGCCATGCTAACCCAACCATTCTTTCTGAAATTTGTTCTTTTCTCTCCAAGGCTCAGCCCCAGAGTCAGCTGTTGATTTCAGGGTTATGTGTTTCTTCTTGATACCCACTTTCTCTTTAAGAGGACCTCTCTTTACCCAAACTTCCTTTGTCTTACACTATTTGCACAAGTTAGTCACGGGATACTGTACCCAGCCATCTTATACATAGTCCTCCATCAGTTCTTTCATCTCCACGATAAACACTCCCAGTTTCTAAGCCCGGAGCTGCTCGCGGAACTGTTAAACCATCTGTGTATCTCACCTCGCATCGCCCAGCAACCCCCTTTCTCACTGTGACGTTCAGTTTCCTCAGCAGCCACACCCACTCCCACAAAACCAGGAGAACAGGATGGTTCTCATTGCCCACTGTCACATTGTCACACCTGTGGGCACCATCCATCCATTCTGTAGTTCTGACAACATCCCACAGAAGGGAGACACTCATGGAAAGAGAAAAAGCATACTCAGTCTACATGTCGCGGAGCTGAAATTCCAATTCTGCCTGACACGCCTCAAAAGCCCGCTTCTGTCTCACTGTTCTATCCTACTGTAATATTTTCCCAATGGACAGAAATACATGTCTTATAATTATGACTGAAGATATTCTGAAGAGATATTTTCTCCCTGAGCAACACATAAATAAAGCCTCTTTGACAGACCATTCTAAAGGTGATTACCCAAGATAACTAGAGAGGCAGGGGAAGTGATGGGATCCTGCTGGCATCTGTAGCTAGGCTCAGATTAGATCAGCCAGCGAGTGCTTTGATGTGCTCTTCTGTAATATTTTAATGACTTACTTCACATAGACACACAATGAATAGATCTTTTTTATGGTTTGTTAGTCATGCAGGCAGTTGGTATTTTGGGGGGCCAGTGTTTCCTTGTTTCTTATGATATAGCAATGTTACTAGTACTCGCATTTTGAAGGGTACCCTGTATTGGGATAGAGCCTTAAGAATTTGCAATGTTGATTAGATAAAGGAGAAAGTCACTTGCAACCATAAAATAATTTTGTCCAACGATGTCATGTTTACCATAGTAATTGGTTTATTATTTATAGTGTGGTAATTTATGCTAATGCTTTTTATTTGGCATATGTTTGCAAATAGTTTGTTTCAGTTATCCTACTGACCACATATTTGGGATAGTCTAAAAGACTGTCATGAAATGCTTGCTAGTAGTTTGAGCTAGGGATATAGCACAGTTGGTAGAGTCCACCTTCCTATGTGCATGAGGCACGCGTGTGAGGCTCAGAGAGCTAGCCCCATCACCACACACACTGATCACGGTAGTACACACTTTGAATCCCATTGCTCAGAAAGAGGAGACAGGAAGATCAGGAGTTTGAGACCAGACTGAGACAGAGACCTGACACAAAAAATAAATAAGCAAAACTTTATAATTAGTGTCTTGTGGTACTGTAATATGATGTACTATTTGTTATGGGGACATGTACAGAGAGTAATAGACTTTGGCCATCCATGTGCTGGCCATTGTCCTATTCAGCATGAACATAGAGGACTAAGATCTGAAGGATAAATGTGAGTGTTCCAGGCTGACAGCACGGGAGGATCTGTTTTTTTAAAGGAGGGGAAAAGAATGCAAAAAGACATAAAAACATGCGCTGCCTTTTTAACAATAAGCTCTCAGGGGTAGCAACTCATTTGGAATTACTATAGATTGTATTCAGGAAAGGAGGATGGTCAGAAATGTGACCAGACAAGAAGCTAGAGCCAGGCTACAAAGGCATTTCATACTTCACGCTGAAATGTTTATATTTTACTGCAGTAGATGATAAGAAGGCATTAACAATCTAAGGACATTAAAATGTCACAATTGCTGTCGAACTGGTTTTGAAATGCAAGGAGATGTGGAAGAGGCCCAGCCAAGGAAGAACAACACTGTAGAACTTGTAGCACCAGATAGCACGGCTTCCTACAGAGTAGCGCGAATCAAGAGGGCGGGGCTGACACCGAACACATAAACCCAGGTACACACACAGACACATCACCAACAGCATGGGTGATGCCACAACAGAGCAGCGGAGGAGAGGCCCTTTCTGCTGTTGGTGTGGGAAGACTGATACCTGTACGGGGGAAATAACTAACCATCCACCCTCACTCCACAAACAGAGCAACAAAATTCAAGTGGGCTGAAACTTTGAGAGCAGCCACTTGGAAGCCAAATCCATTTGTGTTGCATGGAGACAGTCGGCTTTGCCACTGCTGATGAATTATCAAACGTGTTGGCTGTTCTTTGTGTGAACCGGTGTTTAACGTTTACTACCCAGCAAGAGGGAACATATGATCCATGTGCCTTGGAGTGTGTGACTGGCAGAGAGCAAAGCAAGGGACATCGATTTTCATGCCACAGCCTCCGAGGGCAAACACACCAGGCTTTCATCGTCTTCTACCCCGGAGCATTACAGGGACATCAGCCCTCATCTGCTCTGTGTCTAAGCCCACTTTCCTGCTCTGGTTCTCCGCTGACCAGCCCCACTCTTTTCAGGCGTTACATTGTGAATTAGTAAATGTCTTGAGAAAAACTTATGTGGTCTCTTTCTATTTCAGTGTAAGTGTGTGTGTGTCACGTCAGGTAAGTACAAAAGTAAAACACCAGCCGGGCGATGGTGGCGCACGCCTTTAATCCCAGCACTCGGGAGGCAGAGGCAGGCGGATCTCTGTGAGTTTGAGACCAGCCTGGTCTACAGAGCTAGTTCCAGGACAGGCTCCAAAGCCACAGAGAAACCCTGTCTCGAAAAACAAACAAACAAACAAAAAAAAAGTTTCTCTCTCAAACACACAAAACATGGTATATTAAAAGAATTAAAATCCTACAAAGTCCATGATATCCAGAAAACTGTATGTAAAGATATGTGTCGAGTGGGAACTAGAACACGAAACATGAAGTAGCTGAGTATCAGTAAGATCAGAGTTGCTGTGAAGGGGATTGAAGGTAAAACCAATCCGACCAAACAGTAGGGGACATCAAGAAAGATCTGAACTTGGAGAGCAGGTATCTTTCTCAGGACTGAGGTCCATAATGGTGCATGAGTCTTTAAATACTTAACATCCATGAGGATGAGACGGCACAGTGCGATCCTTGGTGAGGGGTCCATGTGTAGAGGGCACACAACCTTTGCAGAAGGGACGAGACTGCATATCTGTGAGAGAAGTTGAAATTACACCTCGGATGAAGGAGAAGCCAGCGAGAGTGTCCGGGCTTGTAGAAAGGGAGATACGGCAGAGAGGTGCAGATCCTGATGGGGGCACAGAGGGCTCTTCAGGAAGAAAAAGACGCTTTGGTGACGGCATCAGCTTTACTTTCACAGGCTTGGGGAGTGTCCCAGCCAGTCATGAGTTGAAGCAAATAAACCTGAATGCTACTGCTGAAATACAGAAAATACTTTATAAGTTTGATCACTTCTTCATGAGGATGAGGAAGGATGTTTGGACTTCACCTAAATAATGATTACAGCCGTAAGAAAGAAAGGGAGACCACAGGACATTTCCAGCATCCCTGTTAAATGCTCAGAAGGACACAGTCATGAGCAATGCAGCAAAGAACATGATCCTCAGTGGGCAGACTCAGTGAGGCAGAGCACAAGCACTGAGGTGGTGGAGTCTGGAAGAGGTCTGTGGACCTACGGGAATGTGATTCCCTTCATCTCAAGAGAATAACAAAACATGTACTGCTTCCTGGAAAATATCAGACTTCAAAGAAGGCAAATAGCTTCTTTGGGTGGGGCACTCTGCAGAGAAGCGGACGGCATGTGGAAGAATCTTTCTAGTGTGCAAGATATGAGATCGTGTTATTGAGAGGTGTTGGCCCTGCAACTATATATTCAGGAGAGGGAGTGAGGACGAAGTGACAGAATAAGAGAAGATACTCGGGAGGCAGAGGCAGGCGGATCTCTGTGAGTTCGAGGCCAGCCTGGTCTACAAGAGCTAGTTCCAGGACAGGAACAAAAAGCTACAGAGAAACCCTGTCTCGAAAATCAAAAAAAAAAAAAATAAAAGAATAAAAGAAGGTACATAGGAGAAGCCCTTCCTCCAAGTACCTGGCGGCATTTGACATGGACACGGCTGAGACCAGCTACTACCGTAGAGGAGAAAAAGTGTGGCCGGCCGTGAAGCAGGACCCCGGGTTCCAGGATGCTTGAATTATCAGCTGTGGTCGGAAAGACTGGAAGGGAGGCTGGTGTTATGAGAAGCCAACTTCCTAATCTTCTACCTCCCATATGTATAGCCATGGGGAATTAATGCTGATATGAAAACTGACACCTTACACCTAGAGGCAATTCTCATCAGTCATAGAATAAGTCGGTAATGCTTTTCTAAAAGTAAATCTTAAGGTATCCTGGGCTGAACATGCAAACGATAGGCAGTGGGAATCTGCAGTTAACAATACTTGGTTCTGGTCCCCAGTGACTTCCTTGGAGAGATATACACAAAGCAGTTCCTTGTGTGTAGTTAGGAAGCAGAATGGTGGACAAGGACCAAACTTAAAGTTAGGCTCAAAGGTAAGACTCAGAATAAATATTTGGTAACTACCGTTACTTATCCACAAAACTCAGTTCTTAAAAAGACCATTCTCCTATTTAAGAAAGTTCAACTTCAGATAATGTTTCTTAAAAGTATGTCTAAAATGTGGAGACTAGTAAAATCCTGAGCCAACGATGTTAGTTGTGGTTAGAACAGACTAAGCCTGTTAAGAAGCTGCCTTGAGAGGCTAGAGACAGTTTACATGAGTACGTGGGGAGTGAAAGACAGGGGCTCTGTTCTGGTTTGCAAGATGAACACATACATACACACACACACACACACACACACACACAAAAGCACACACACACACACACACGGAGAAGTAGAAATTGAAAAACTACTTCTATCAGCTCTGATTCATATCAACCAAACCATGTGTTACATAATTGTTTGGAAAAATGGTTGTCATACCAACCTCATAGCCACAAATCAGCATTGACAAGAACAGCTGTGAGTTCTGGAGGGAAGCGTTTACAGACTCAGTATGAGTGCATTTAAGGCCAGCAAAAAAAGATTTTCTTTCATTCAGAAGAGACTTATTTTCTATTGCAGCACAGCATAAAGAAGTTTCCTAGTTCAGTACCTGCAACTCCTGCATCGGCCTTAGAACACTAGCTCCGGAAGGAACCCCAAACAGCTTGCTGTGGACACACCCTTTCCAGTCTTCCTCTTCTCTCACTATGCCAGCAGATGCTGGAAACTCAGTAGCATGATAGCTCAGGTTGTGATACCAGATAACATCGACTGGCTCTAGGAGAAAATGTTGACGTTAGTAACTATTGCTTTAGTATTTAAAATGTCATTATTTGAGACCTTAGAAAGAAAAGGATAAATCATTCTTAAAAACTGGGTAATTTAGGGTGACAAAGTCTTTATTTTATTTGTAAAACACAATCTTCATTGGGATTCTCTGCGATTAGAGTGCTAGCTACTGTGGTCACTATCGTCATAATCATTGTTATTATCACTGCTCTGTTGGTTCAAATGTTGACTAAAGACGCCCTTGACTTCAACCTTTCCTGCTCAGAAGTCTTTTTCCTACAGGCTAAGGACCTTTCAGCCCTCAAAAGAATACATTGTATCCAAGAAAATCATTTCCTGGACCTGAAGCTGAATTTTTCAGACATTTATGTCCTGCCATGCAGTAACTTTTCCTCTGTGACCGTCAGTCTCCTCCATTTGGCCCAATCTAGAATCACCAGGAAACAGTCTCTGAGGGATGCACTAGTGTACCTTAGCCTGGGGACTTGCCTGTAGGGAATTGTCAGAACTGGGTTACTTGAGGAGAAAAGAACTACCCTGTAGGTAGGCACTACCAACTCACTGGCTGCGCAATGAACTATATACGCTTAGCACATGAGCATGGGTTCGTTCCTGGCTCTCTGTTGTTGACTGTGATGCAGGCAGCTTCCTGGAGCTCCTGCCTTGACAACCCTGAATTGGTGGACTATGTAACCTGGAATTGTAAGCCGGATCTGCCTTTTCTTCTCAAGGCAGCCTTATGTTAGGTATTACAGCACAGAGACAGAAATGATACTTCAATTACATCCACCTTTTCATCCAGCCACTCAATGCATGGATTTTTCCCTTTGATCTACTGAGATCGAACTTCCATAGAGCCGGGATTTCCTCAGTAGCTCCTGAGTCCCCAGGAATCCACCTGCTGCGCATTGCAGATTTAATCACAAACCAAACCCTGGGAGTGTGTGGGGGTCTCAGGAAAACACTCCCTTCCATGCTTCATGCGTAGCCAGGTGTAATAGTGTTCTAGAAAAGAGATGAGGATTGATTCCCCTCTGTGCTCCAAGGAATGTTGAGTGAGTAGGACATGTCTAAATTAATATTTGAATATGTCTTTTATTTACATTTTCAATGTATTATCTGGAAGGAAACTTATTAATGCTAACTCAGGTCCGAATAACTATTAAATTCGTCAATATTTGCCAGGTGCAGAATAATTTGCAGTGCTGTGGTCAATTTGTTAAAAAGTCACCTTTTAATTTCAATAAATCTATTCATCAACTGCTATTTTAGACACCATGGCAGTCAGAAAGGTGAATATATGAAAGCCTCTCAGCCCACAGAATTCCTCCAGCCAGCTCCGATTCTGGGGCTCTGTGAGGTGATCGTCCCATCCTTATCACTGAAGGAGTTTAAGAATTTAAAAAATGCATAAGCTATAGCTTAAAATACGTTGTTGAGAAATGAGGGGGAAAGGGGAATAAACAGACTCAAGATAAAGACTGAAGCAAGGGAAAATTTTTCAAATTTTCATAAAGTGTGAGCAATATGGGTAACTAGGCATGCCTATGGCTTGGCCCTCCCATTGGCTGTGTACTCCGTGTGTCTATTTGGTGGATTAGTGTCTGAGATTAGTGGTTAAATTAGTATGTTGAGTATTACTGATGTTGGGAATAAAGAGGAAAGGAACACAAATACAGGCCCTGTCCTCACTTTATAGACTTTCCCAGATGAACAAGCAGTAAACTTATATCCAAAGAGTAAAAATATTTTACAGAAACAAGATGCTGAAACAAGCAATCAAAGAATAGCAAGCAAAGAAGTGCAAAAGACAAAAACCAGCCCTCTGTTACATTTCCAAAGTTTAAACTCTATCTTCACTGGGATTTCAGCAAGCAAAAAAGCATGCCACACTGTGTTAGATCAGCCTGAAGGCTGGAACATCCCTTCATGTCTGCACATGGTCACATTCTCTGAGTGAAGACGGTGCAGAAATCTGTACTCAGGTCAGGGCTAAGCAGTACTCGAGAAGCTGGAGACTGCTTGGGTTCAGCCCAAGACCTCTCTGCTGCTTCCTGCAGGCGGGAACTGTGAATTCTCTATGCTGAGTCTCCACATCTGTGAGATGGGGGTGAGTGTCTACTTTCTGGGCTTTTGGAATGAATATGTGGTAAGACAAGGAGATAACACAAGTTAGAGTGTTATCTCTGAGCCTTGTCTTGTACAGGTAATGCTTGCTGAGTGTTTCACAGAGAAGCTCTTTCCTCTTATGGCACTCTAGAAGAGGCAGATTGTTATCATCTCATGACCACATTAATAGCCTGTTGAGAGTCCTTTCACGTCATCAGACAAAGCCAAGTTTCAGGTTGACAGTATTTGTTCAATCTCTCTGTTCTTTCCCATTCTGATGGCATGCAATAAACTATAATTTTTACCTTGAGCTTCACTTGTATTTACAAATAAATTTGAAAGTTGCATTTATCATAGTGTGGTCTATGAATGCATTCTGGACTGTCTGTCACCCGCTGAGAGATGAGGTCTCTCTTTGGGGACTGAGAGGGTCAACGATGTGAGAACCTGGTATGTGATTAAATCAACATTACTAGGGCAAAGTTCTGCACAGCTCCGGGGAGTATGTAAGGCCACCGGCTGATGTCTGAGGAAGTGACACTGAGCGCCATGGGGACAGTAGTCTTCTCTGACCTGAAGTTTTATGCAACTTCTGCAAAAGGGAAGGAAAACCATGACCTGGCTGCGATAAAAACCTCCCAAAGTCCAAATGACATCAAATAAATATTTCAACAGACAAAGCAGGGAGACCATTTGTCTGTAAAACTTGGACAACATCTATGGAAAAGGGGTTAGTGGAATTTCCATACTTTTCTATATTTGTCTGAGGTCAAAACAGGGTTGTCAGATGTGTCAGATACTCTGTGAAAGGCTCCATTGGACACATTGTGGCAGCACACAAGAGACTTGTGTAGACTTGTGTTTTACTGGACCCTTGAGAAGTACAAATAAAACTTTTGTGTCCCACATTCTTCTGTGTAAGAAAGTATCACTTGCATATCCCTAACACTTAGAGAAAGGCACCTCATTGGAACTGCCCCGTAGAGTGTCTCCAGCCGGATGGTGCCCTACACAATGGTACAGAAACTCAAAAGTACTGCAAGTTTGCCTCTAGGAAAAGAAAAACAACAGCAAACAACAAAACAAAGCGAGAAGCTTCTTGCTCTGTACCCTGCGGTTGGGTCCTTTTCTCCAAACAGCCATGTGAGTTCGCACTTCTCAGTGTTGTCCTTTCTGATGGGCATTGTTTTATGGAGTAATTTGTTTGTTTGTTTGTTTTCTGCTCTTTTCTTTATTTTTGAGGTGGGTCAAAGAAACAATGAATTCAGAACCAAATGTTGGCCTCCTTTCTACTCTTTTTTTCAATCCTAGTCCAATTAAGCATGTGCTGGCACAAGACAAAAGAAAAAAGAAAACTCTAGACTTAATGTTGGGTACCAGATCATTGTCTGACAACAGACCTAGACTCTGAAAATCAAATACTGCTTCAATCTGCAGAATTGCTGGTGGGGTCTCAGGGTTAGCATTTTCTTTCTTTAATGTATGATGAAGGTGGCCACTGCAATGGGTACCTCCCACTGTATCCAGAATTAGTCTGATTCACTGACAATATATAGACAACAATAAGCCAGGATTTAAGAGATTCAGCCCCATGTTTTTTATATTAACTGGTGCACCCAGAAGCTACAGCATGAAAGGCAGTGCGGTCTGTTTAAATATTTGGGCTTTGAAGGCAGACAATCCGCATTCCACTTAAGCTCTTCCACTGAGACCTTGAATACATTATTTTAAAATTCTTATTAAAATTTTTAAATGTTAACAAATACTGAAGGATAATATAAATTGAAGACACATAAAACTTAACAACATTCCAGACAGCATATCCCCATACTATCACGGAGGAGGCCACAGCTGTCCTTCAGCCTTGTCTCCTCTTGCCACTTAAGGTCCTACCCTCACGGGGAGTCAGGGCACAGTGACTAATGCCATGGGTTTCTGACCCTGTGATTGCCCTTCTTAAGCTTCAATACCTTCACAAGAAAAACTGGGATAATAAGAAAGCCAATTTTAAAGACTCTAAGAATGTAAGAAATTTACCTACCATAGAACACTTTGACACCTTTACACTGTGTTCTTATCATTCAGTTTTGAGAGTTATTTACTTTCCTGCTCAGCTGGGTCTGTCTCCCTGACTGAGCACGAAGCAAACTCCAACATCATTCCAGGCTTTGAATCTAACTGGGAACGACAAAATTATGTAACCAGTGACAAAATGAAAAAGGTAAACAGGAACAGACCAAGGGTTCATCTCCGAGAAACACTGGTAACTGTCAAAACAAATTCAACACGAAGGACAAAGATGAACAGGGTGTAATGGGAGAGGTTTCTACTCTAAAGTGGGAGGATGCAGGAGGTGACAGGACCTCCTGGGTTAACTTCTTTCGGGATCAGGGCATTTCGACGCATTTACTTCCATTGAGGGTTAACTCTGTTGCTTTCTCAAAGAAGTTGCTGTCAACTGGCTTCTAAGGGAGTCCATGTCACCTCTAGATATGCAGAATTTTATAAATTTCTGTTATTCCCCATTCAACTGCTTGTCTAATTCTAGTTCACATTTATCCTTTTACTTTGGTAACCATTCATGAGTCCCAGGACTGTGTGGATACACTTTCTGCCCTAGAAACATTTTACTATGTAACCAACATCCCCTAGACCCCAGTTTCCTATGACCGCCAACAACTGAGCTTGAGGATTATCAGAGCCTTTGCACAGAGCCAACAGTTCATCTTAAGAACTCAGCTATTCTAGAAAAACCACAGGAATTAGTTTCTTTCCTTGTTGCTGCGACAGACACCTTCCCCAAAGCAATTAAGGAAGGAAGAGTTTGCCCCACAGTTTGAGGGAACATGTTCTATCATGGTAGGAAAGGCATGGGCCAAGAACAGGAGGCCAGATCACCACATTGCTGGTGTGGGAGGTCCTTCTGTTGATGTGTTGCTTTTATTGGTTAATGAATAAAGAAACTGCTTTGGGTCTATAGGAGAGCTATAGGGGAGCAGAGCTAGGTGGAGAAAACCAAACTGAATGCTAGGAGAAAGAAGGAGGAGTCAGAGGGAAGCCATGTAGCCCTGCCAGAGACAGATGCCCAGAACTTTTTCTGGTAAGCCACAGCCTCATGGCGATATACAGATTAATAAAAATGGGTTAAATTAAGATGTCAGAGTTAGCCAATAAGAAGCTAGCGCTAATGATCCAAGCAGTGATTTAATTAATACAGTTTCTGTGTGATTAATTCAGGTCTAAGCTAGCTGGGCAGCCAGGAACAAACAAGCAGTCCCTCCTCCTACAAATTGGCACAAATGTGGCCAACTAAAATCCACTCAAAACCTGAGAGAGCTTGCAAAGGAATTCTAGACACTAAAAATCAAAGTTTAGCCACATTTTTTTTTCTCCGAATGGGCTTTTCTTGCTGGCAGCACACTGTGGCTCCTTTAAGAGAGATTTTCCTGATTCAGTGGTAGCAGAAATAAAATGTCCTCTGCTTTGAAATGCCAGCTTTCTGGGCCATGTTGCCAGCATGACCTCTGGCTCTTTTAGGAGGCCAAACATTTAAATAGGGTTTATGAACAGAGTGCTAAAACTTGCTTAATGGCAACATAGACCTGCTGTGTGCCTGAAAATGGGGCTGTTGAGCATGACTCACACTAAGCAGACCTCTACTCTGGCATGTCAAACTGGGCGGAGAAAGGAGGAAGTGTCGTATTTCCCCCAGCAATGCCACCAATTAAGTTCATAAGTAGGGCTTAGCATTTTAAGAAGCACTTCTGGTCAGAAAAGGATTTCAGATATGCAATAAAGACAAATTCAGATGAAAAAGACCTCTAAATGAGACACAGTATTATTTCAAATTGTACGTAGGCTTGGGAGAGAGAAGGAGTACTGAGAGTTATAAAAAGAAGTCAACGGTCCTTAAAAAAACTAAGTCTTTAAAGAGACAGAGTACAGATAGTCAAAGATTATGAATACTAGAAAGTAATAAAGTAAGAAAAGCCACATAAAGATGGAGACTACACAGAGAATATGGAATATGTATATTATTGTGTTTTCTTTGAATTTTTTGACTGCAGAGAGATATTTGATTCTGGGGATTCTAAGCTAAACCAATATATACTTTAACAATATCTTTATTTCAAAATATGGATCTAAGGATATGTTGCTTTGGAAAAGATGTTCTTCTTTTGTTTCCACAGAGGGTGAAAACCTGTAGATTCTTCCAGGCTAATGTGATTTGATGCACCAAGGCCCTCTTAAAGGTTGCTGTAACCATCTCACAAAAATTACTTCAACAAACTGCTGACTTAGATGAACCTAGCACATAGGATACACCATAAAAGGTCTGATTAACAGCACCGCAATTAGCAGAAACTATAGTCTAGGCAACTATGCCCAAATTCCCAAATATTGTTTATAAATATTTGTTCACATTTAAAGGGATTATGCTACAGAGATATTTGCATTGGTATGGATCTTGGCCATCTATCGATATAAATTTAAGGTCAATTTTTATATGTATATTTCTGCTCTTGATTAAAGTACTGTGACTTTAATTTACCTTTTAAATATAGTTCATTTAAAAATGTAACATATAATTAAGAAATGTAGGTTAGTAGTCATTTATAATAGTCAAGCTTGTAGTCATGCTAATTAGACTTTCTGGATATACAAAGATGTATCTCAGATGGATAGACATTTTTCAAATCTCTCAAAGACTAAAGAACATGGCATTTAAAATGTTTTAAGAACTTAGGACTTTTCATGACAATGAGACACATCTGTTCCTGGCAGTACCCATTACTTCAAGAGGAAGATGGGTATCAAAGAGGCTTTTTTTGGTATTGCTTAGCCATTTGGACAAGAACCTGCTCTTGCCTGGACTGCTTGATAAACTGGACATGCAGGACCCACAGAGAAATGACTGCTGAACTTGCCTAATGGTGAGATGATACTTTGGGGTTCCTGCTTCATGAAAGAGTCTGCTAGACATTCTGCAGGACACAGAAGAAAATGATTGATATAGGTGGAACTGTCTTTGAAATTTTCTGCTTCATGAAAATGTCTGCTGGATACTAGGGGCCTGTAGGCTGAAGATGGATGTCCCAATGATAAAAAGAACTTTGGGTGACTGTCCAGGCAGCAAGATGTCTCTGTCAATTCTAGAGTTTTGGAAGTTGCTTACAATGCATTTTCTACTTAGGTAATATTATATCCTTCCGGAGTCTTTGATGAAGTTGAAGAATATATAGTTATAGTTTTAGTTTTCATTAGATATGATAAAAGATAAAGTAGATATAAATATTGTAACTGTAATTATTGCTTTATACCTGTTTTGTTATGTACAATTTTACTGTGCTAAAGTTAACAGCTTCCTTTTTGTTTAAACAGAAAAGGAGAAATTGTGTGGGAGGTCCTTCTAACTATGTGTTGCTTTTAATGGTTAAGAATAAAGAAACTGCTTTGGGCTTGTAGAAGAGCTGTAGGGAAACAGAACTAGGTGGGTAAAACTAAACTGAATGCTTGGAAAAGGAAGGCAGAGTCAGAAGAGAATCCATGGAGCCACCACCAGAGACAGAAATGGTGGTAGGCCATGAGCCTCATGGTAAAATATAAAATAATGAAATGGGTTAATTCTAGCTGTAAGATCTATCTAGTAATATGCTTAAGTAATTGGCCAAGCATTGATTTAATTAATACAGTTTCTGTGTGATTATTTCAAGGTTAAGCAGCCAGGAACAAACAAACAGCCCTCCATACTACAGAAGCCCAGAGTCAACAGGAACTGGGATTGGCCCATGGAGCTCAAGGCCTGCCCCCAATGACTCCCTTTTTCCAGTAAAGTCTCAAAAGTTCCATCAACTTTCCAAACATGCTTTTATGGAGGGGGTTGCATTCAAACCACATTTGGCTCATGGCCATCTCATGATGCAAACTGCATTCTTACTTCCATAGTCAACCATAGACCCAACAATCTTCAAAAGTTCAAAGTCTGTTCTGAAACTCAAGGCAGTTTCTTAATTATCAGTCTAATAATGTTGTAATGATAATAATATGCTATATACTTGTGGTATGTTGTGACACAAAATAAACATTTTCGTTCTAAAAGAGAGGAATGTGGAACAACAAGGGATGATAAGACCAAATAAGACTGAACCTAGCAGATCAAACACCAAATCCTAATATAAGGTACCAATTTAGTGGGCACAGTTGCACACACCTGTAATTCCAATATCCAGATGTAAAGTTGGAAGACCACAAGTCTGAAGGAACATAGAAGGTTCTACACTGGAAGTGTGAGACCAGCCTGAGCAACTTAGCTCAGGGTGGAAACTGGTTATCTCTTGTGATCATTAGCAAATTTCTCAACCTCTCTGAGTCTTAATCTCCTTTTCATACAAAAGCATTAAATATGGTTATATACAGTATTATTATGAACTTAAAGCATTACTCAATCTAGAGCCACTTGCCCAGTGTGTGGCACAATATCCTTAATAATGAGAATAATCTTAAGAAATTGGTTTGGTATTCTCACTAGACTGTGTGGCAACTAATATTCCTATTTATGGAATTAATCATCAGAACAAATATTTTCTGAACCATTCATAAGATACTATTGTCCCAAAATGATTATTTAAACTTTGCAATTGCCATTTGAATTAGTCATTATTGTGATCTCAATATCTACATGTGAGAAAATTGATATCAGTAAGTTTCTACATCTTAAAGAAGCAAGAACTGAAAGGAACTTTGAGACCAAAAGATTTTACTGCTGATCATGCCCTTAACTACATCTCTACAGACCATTCTGTTACTCCATGACTTCTTTTTATATGATAGATTCAATTTTAGAGATTTATCAATACATCAGTAACCATTTTCTGTTAAATTATAGACATATGGTATGGCATTGTGATTGGGTTCAAAATTTTGGGTTTAGCACATTTGCCAAACATGTGTATTAGCCATGTAAGGAAGGTACGTGGGATCAAATGATTCATATTTACTTCCACTTGCATTTTCCTAAAACTCCATATTTATTTATTTATTTAAATTACAAGTAGTAAATGATACTTTAAACAGCCTACCCAAGATTGTTCTCATGAGCTAGACATATAATTAGAGCAATCTTGGCATGGTAGGTTGTTTTCTCTAGTAGCTATAAATTCTAAATTGAATCAATTCAGGAACCTAACCATTGAAATTGAGGTTCATAATTGTCAGATGTTGCTTTTTAAAACAGTGCTAATGGGAGTTTTGGAACAGCAATTGATGAAGGTACCTAGCCACTCAAGCAAGGCAAGCTTATTCCCTCTGCCATGCTAAAGCCATTAGATTACAAGCTAGCCATCAATGTCTAGTCCCTTATTTGGCTTCTTCTTCCTCCTGAGGCTCACTACCAAACTCTAGCCATCAAAGTATTGAAGTGTAGGTATCAAAAGTCCCTTTTTGCCTGCCTAATCAACATGCCCAATTAAAATTAAACACCTCATCCTAACATGGGGTTTTCCCCCTTTACATTTATAAACTGCCATTTTCCTAATAACCATATCTGTCTCCTCTCTATCCTAAGCAGTCCTTTGTGCCAGCCCCCCATCCTGGCATCTGGGACAAATACCCCTTCCCCTCTCTCTCTTGTTCCCCTCTCCTCAATCTCTATCTCCTTTCTTTGTCTTTGATCCCCGCCCTTTGTCTCTTAGTGACTAAAATATCTTTATACTGAGAACTTGGTTTTGCGATCCTGAGCCAATACCATGTTCTCTGAATGGGAGTGTATTGGTTGGAGTTTCTATCACTGTGATATGATAAAACAACATGACCAAAAGAAGCTTCAGGAGGGAAGGATTTATTTCAGCTTACAGTTCCACATCACAGTCCATCAATAAGGGAAGTCAGGGTAGGAACTCAAACAGGGTAGGAACCTAGAAGCAGGAGGTGACAAAAAGGTCATAGAGGGATGCTGTTTACTGGCTCGCTTCTCGTGGCTTGCTCAGCCTGTTTCCTTACAGCACCTAGGAACACCTGCCCAGGGTTGCTCCACCCACAGTGGGCTCAGCCCACCTGCCTCAATCACCAATCAAGAAAATGAACCACAGGGGGCTGGAGAGATGGCTCAGCGGTTAAGAGCACTGACTGCTCTTCCAGAGGACCCGGGTTCGATTCCCAGCACCCACATGGCAGCTCACAACTGTCTGAAAATGCAGTTCCATGAGATCTGACACCTTCACGCCAACAAACATAATAAAGTTAAGTAAATAAAAAAAAAGTTAAAAAAAAAGAAAACAACAAAAAAGGTAAAGGTTTAAAGGAAGAAAAAAAAAATCAAACACTAGCTTCAGAGCTCCCCCACCCCATCCCAATGGAGTCTCAAGGGGCTCATTCCCAGCAACAAGTCTTGCAAACTTGTATGAAGTGTTGCCTTCTGGGAAAGCTCACCTAAAGCGGTAATCCAACCAACCGAGCCATCTCCTGCGTGCTCTTAGCAATTTAAAATAAAAAAAAAAAAAAAGAAAAAGAAAATGAACCACAGACTTGCCTATGGGCTGATCTTACAGAAACATTTTCACAAGTAAGGTTCCCTCTTCAAAGATCTGCCTCTAGCTTGTGTTAAGCTGGTCTAAAACTGGTCAGAATAGAAAGCCTAGAAATAGAAAATGTATCTGTTAGTACAGATTAAATATCAGGTTAACTACAAATTAACTAAGTCTTCTCTTCCACACTAAACAAAATGGCTGTCTCTTGTTAACTTGTAAGATGACTTCTCTATTAATCCTTAATATCCAATATGACTGTTTTTCTGCACAGCATGTCTCTCTATGTGTACCAGATAAGAATCTCCAGATCCGTCTATTGAACATGACACTACTTCCTTCTTAATCCTCACCTCTCTTGTCTTCTGTGACTGTAACTTCTACCCACCAACATGCTGACAGGTTCCAGAAACGCTGGGTGTCATGGAAAATAAGAGTAATACATGTTTGGGTCCTCCCTTGAGTTTCACACAGAACCAGTGTGTGAAGCGCAATGAAATCGGAGAAGCACGTCATATGATATCCAGGTATGGGGAAACATGCCTGCACCCCTGGATCCCAGGGATCAAGCCAGGAAGCCTGGGAGGGTGCTATCAGCCTGGAATGACAAGTTGCGAGTCAAGCTGGGCCATACAGGAGGAAGGGAGAAGGCTTTGTTATGTGTCTAGTAACCACCAATCAGATCACTCTCATTTGCTGACTCCACGAGCAGAGTAACAAATGGGTAACAGGGATCAACAAACTGTCATTCAGAGACGTCTGCTCTCACATGGGAAGACATGGCTGGAATGACAGCACAGAGCTAAGCTGAAAACATCACACACAGAAGAACCCAATGAAGCCCTCCTGCCAAGTGACGCTGCTATGACATTCTGTCTTGACCATTTGTTCATCTTTGGTAAGGACTTATGACTTAAAACCAACCTTAGCTTGTGAATAAAATAACAGAATTTTCATCGTCCACTAAAAATAAGCCCACTGACTAATGTTTTTCTTGGTTAAAAATAAGTATTCTCCGGTGATAGCAGTGTAGTTCTTGTTGGGGGGTGGGGGTCACGATCACGGACAAAGAGAGGTAAGGTGTAAACAGATTTCTGAAGATGGCAGAAGCTAAAAGATGAATGAACCAAGAGAAAGCTAAGTAGGGGGACTCTTGGCATCAAGTCAAGAGGAAGTAGAACACTGTAAGAACAGACAAATTGTATGGCATCAAGCCATCCAAGGTTGGAGCACAAAGGAAAAGCAGATACTGGGGATCAAGCATTGGGCAGTCAGGTACTACTATAGTGAGCAAGTGTGTGGTGGGATATGGAAGAGAGAGAGAGAGAGAGAGAGAGAGAGAGAGAGAGAGAGAGAGAGAATGTGCTGGAAGCTGTGACTTCTTCAGGTGATCTGAGAACAGCACAAGAAAGTTCTCTGTGGCAAGGGGAGAATTTAACCCATTTTTATCAAGAGCAACGGAGGGTTCACTGCATAATTCTGGCCATGACTCCAGGAGCAAATGTGCTACCCGCTCTTCTTGCTTCCCTTAGACAAATTATTTCTGGCTGCCTCTAGTCCCGCTGATTTAGAGCTATGGATGGAATGGCTTTGATGTAGCCAACTTCCCTCTGATGACTCTCCTCTGGGTGAACCAGAAGGGATGTTGTTAGAAACAGACAGTGAGCCTGCTTTAGCTCCTAAAGCCTGTGATGTTTCAGGGGTAACCACGAATTCAGGCTTCTCAAGAACGGGATGTTGCCTTTCCAACACACCTCACAACTAGTCTGAAAGAGTCACAGAAGTTCACGATAATATTACAAATTTGCATAACTGTTCTGGAGAGAGTGGTTTTCATCACAAGAATCTTGGAGAAATGCTGATAGCTAGGTATCAGGGGTTAATGGGAAGAGTCTAGGATCAGGGAATGAGACAGAATCCTAGAAACCCACAATGCCCTCATTTCTATAGCTGTGCCAATACTGAAGGAGCCATCACTGTAGGAGGCTGAGGGAAGGGGACATGGGAACAAGAGATAAGCAACACCAACTGTTAACAGTAAGGTCGTCTGTTAGATTTCACCAAAGTTAAACACTAACCATTAGAGGCAAAACTTTTTTTTTACTTTGTGTAATGTTGTAACTGCAAAAGTTGCCAACTGGGCACACTGTTCAGCCTCTGAGTGTACCTAGTTAGAAAACTTCCTCTGTTGCTTGCAATACTGCTTATGCTTTTAACATTAGAGCTAAATGTTAATTTAGCCAATTAAGTAGGTAGTGGTTACCTGTGGGGAAGTTGGGGGACAGGAAGGGAATGAGGTAAGGGAACAAACTGGCAATTGTTGCAATTATTATTAGAAACAAAATGATTGTAAAACTGTTCATGCAAACTACGGAAACGGTATGAATAAAAAAAGCTCAGGCAATCCTGGACCACTTGTTTGAAACAGGAGGTCAGAAATTCATTATTGCGCTGACTTCACACATCTGTCCCAGGTCACTGGACCTGTTGGAAATTAGGAGTTCGTCTCCCAGAAAGAATGATTCATTTGCTGTGGAGAGAGGCATATCTGAAGAGGGGAAGAGGTGAAGAGCGGGTTCCCCTTGCTCATCACTGCAGGGGGCGAACTGGCCAAGGCAGTGCTGGCGAGCTCACCATGATGGTGAAGACATGATGGTGGGGGCAGAAGAGATCTGGGGACTGACCAACCCTGCAACCACCAAGGGCTCACTAGCCCTGGATAGAACCAGGGTTAGGAGTTGGCCCACCACAGCGTCCACCCAAACCATGATCTACAGGAGCAGGTGGAGATCACGTGACGGTTAGTCCTGCAGAACCAAAGCTACAGGAGTCCCAAACACATGGCAACACAGGATACCAAGAGGAGTCCCAGTGAGGGCCCAGCACTGGTAGTGTAGTAGAAACCAGAGACCTGTGACCAGACCAGTGACTGTATGTACTTGCATGTAAAGATATATGGATAAAAGAGCTTACTGCATGACTCACTGTCTACTAGTTTCCATGATGAGATTTCTTTCTTTTTCTTTCTTTCTTTTCCTTTTTTCCTCTGACGTCTTATTTTATTTGGTGGGGGCATGTTACAAAAGCAGAGGGCGGATTCAAAGGGACGGAGAAATGAATGGGGTGGCGGAGATGCATGATGTGAAAGACCCAAAGGATAAATAAAAAGAAAGTTTTAAAATTGCAACGTTGAGAGAGAAATATCCTCATTTTTGCTCCAGTTACAGGCTACCAAAGCCGCTTCAGAGTGAAGCTATGTGTCTGGGAAGCTAGTCTTCTATCTTAGCCTCTTGTTAAACTTGTCTTCTATCTTAACCTCTTGTTCGTATGGGATTTTTACTCGCCTGGTACAGTACTTGAATGTTTCCTTATTGCTTTATTTCCCCCTAAAATGGGGTAGGGGGAATTAAATTCTATTTATTTTTTGTGAATGAAAAATTGACTACCAACTGAGGAAACTCAGTCTTAACATGTTACTGTAATTATGAGTTTCATTTTAAGTCAGTTGGTTATTTTCCTTCCATTTTTTTAAAAGATCTGAAATTCGCCCTGAAGAAGGGGAAGTGGGCAAAGCCGCATGAGTTAGGCAAAGACAGCTCACAGGGGCCGGGAGATTAAATCAAACCCTAGGTGTATACGTCTGAAAAGGAAGAAAGTTAAGTTCCATTTTTACAAATTTCTTGCAATTTGAAAAGGATTTTTTGGTTCCAAAATTGTTTTTAAATCAAAGTACTAAAGAAACTCAAAAATATATAGTACAGGCTAGTGGATCGTATCCAGACATTCAAAAAATACAAAAATCAAACCTATACTACGGCCTGGAGAGCCCAGAGGCGCTTCTGTCACACGTAAATTCCTTCTCTGAGTAAAACGTCTGTTTCTGCAACACCAAAGGCCTGAAGTTTAAAATGAGAAAAAACCATACACACAAATAACGTTATATGGACTAAGAAGATTATATTTTGGAAAATGTGTACACACACATGGTGCATGTAATAACGATTAGTGGTAATATAAACTGAGCTTGAAAGGGTGTGGGAGGGATGTATGGGAGTTGCGAGGGAGGAAAAAGAGGGGAGATGTAATTTATCACAGTCTCAGAAACAATAGAAAATTATTAACACTGTAGAGAGAGTAATCGGGTATGACTGCTGACACAATGGCTCACGGTGGTGGCCGCGTCCCAGCTCTTTGGAAAGTGGAGCCGTTTTCAGCCTCCTCGTTACTTACCATTACATGTAAGACAATAGGATTGGATTGTCCTGTATTAGACCTTCTCCACTCTAACGACATATTAGACCTTCTCCACTGCAACGACACCTAAGAGGCAGCCACTTCCAGCAGTATTAGGAATCTCGGCCTTAATTGTTTGTTTAGGATCAATATAAACAAACATTCCATTATAGGTCTTTCCATTTTATTCTGAAACAGCCATTTTACTTTCCTGGCCCAATCTTTTCCTGTGAATTCTGTTTTAATTTTGTGATTGTTTTCTAATTCTCATGTAAAGTGGCAGACAATAATATATCCAGGGTTTGCTAACAGTATTGCCAGAGAAAGGAAGATTTAAAGTGTTGCTTAAATTTTTTTTGTATACACACACACACACACACACACACACTCTCATGCACAAGTATACACATGCACGTACACACACACACACACACACACACACACTTTTTACTGAGTAATCTGAAACTTTGAAGTTCTTAAGTTAAAATGTATGATCAAAATGCGCATTCTTTCTCTTGTATGTTAGAGAACAAGCTGCCACTATAAAGCTTCTGATGGAGATTCTGAGTTTGTATCTAAACAATAACTTACTGTACTACATGTCCACATGTTTAAAAGAATACTTGCCAGTATCAACTGAACCTGAGGACACAACCTCAGACACCCCCAAGCTCTCCATGGTGATGTGTAACTGTTCTCTGTGGAGACATCATGCAGCTGGATAGCTGTATCAATTACAAAAAAGTAAATCTGAATATTCTTCTCCTTAGCATCTTATTTTTATTCCCAAGTGGATTGTCAAGTATGCATTGAACTTAAGTAAAAAACACAGGGATCTACTTATAGCTATAATATGAATTTGTTTTTAAACTCATTCTAAATATGTGTTAATTTTTAATAATTTTAATGTTTTGTATGAAAATTTAACTGACAAGTTCTGCTCTTTTCCAATGATTCCAATATAACTCAGGTGTGGACCTCACAGTGTAGTCCAAGCTGGGCTTGAACTTGAGAGCCTCCTGCCTCAGCCTTTTGCATGGCCAACTCATAAGTATGCTCTGCCGTATTAATATTTTCTTGAAATTCCTCTTCAAATGGCCATTGTTTTAGTGTCAGATCATATTAAATTATGAAGCAGTCTTTAAATAACAAGCTTTTCCCTACAAACCACTCTCTATCAGAGATTCCAGCATGGCAGGCCCAGCAGCCTGCCAGCGGTCAGAGATCTGCCCTCAGGCGGCACCACCACAGCCAGCACCCACGGGACTCTATTCCAAGACCTGCTCTGCTGCCCAAACCCACCCATCTCATCATCCTTCTTGTGCCCTGCCTCCCCCGCAACTCCATCGCACTCCATAGTGACAGGCACAGTCCACACCAGTTGGAAGGATACGTACAGGTACAGCTCACACCAGCCAGAACACGAGGATACACTAGGGCACCCAACCCCCACAAACCTCAACTGAGGCGACCAACCTTACTGTACCTGAAGACCTGCCAATTTCCAGAACCCGTGGCCATTCGAGCCAGAAGACAATAAAGAAAACAGGTCATAAAGGATCAAACACCAGCTAACAAATACAACACAAGAATCAATGCCCGTACCTATAATCATTTCAAACCCAGATGCATAAATGGCAGTGTAAGAATATATTCAACATGAGAAAGAGCAATATGGCACCACTAGAGCCCATCTATCTTATGACAGCAAGATCTGGAACATTCCAGCACAGCCAAAGAACAAGAAAATAACCTTAAAATAACTGTATGAAGATAATAGAGGTCCTTAAAGAGGAAATGAAAAATTCCCTTAAAGAAATCTAGGGAAACACAACAAAAAAATTGAAAGAAATGAATAAATTCCTTAAAGAAATCCAAGAAAGCCAAGAAAAAAAGAACAGGTGAAGGAAATAGTTCAAGTCTTGAAAACTGAAATAGAAACAATAAAGAAAACGCACAGCAACGGAATTCTGGAAATGGAAAATCTAGGTAAGCAAACAGAAACCGCAGATGCAAGCGTGACTAATATAAGAGATGGAGGAGAAAATCTCATGCATTGAAGATACGATAAAGGAAATAGACTCATCAGTCAATGACAATGTTAAATCCAAAATATTTCTAAAACAAATTGTCCAGGAAATCTGGGAAACCATGAAAAGATCAAACCTAAGAATAATACGGATAGGAGAAAGAGAAGTCTAGCTTAAAGACACAGAAAAATATATTCCACAAAATCATAGAAGAAAACTTACCTAACCTAAAAAAGGAAATGTCTGTAAATATACAAATAGTCTGGACCAAAAAAAAGTCCCCCACCACATAATAACCAAAACATTAAACATATGTAATAAAGAAAGAATATTAAGATCTGCAAAGGAAAAAGTCCAAGTAACATACAAAGGCAGGCCTATCAGAAGTATACCCAACTTCTCAATGGAGACCTTAAAAGCCAAAAGGTCCTTGGTGGACATTTTGTAGACACTAAGAGACTGCAGATGCCAGTTAAGACTATTATAACCAGCAAAGCTTTTAATCACCATAAGCAAAGAAACAATATATTTCATGACAAACCAGATTTAAACCATACCAACCCACAAATCCAGCCATACAGAAAATACTAGAAGAAAAACTGCAACCCAAGGAAATTAGCTGCATCCATGTAAACACAGGCAATAGACAATCTCACACCAGCAAAAATGCAAAGAAGGGAAATACATACATAAACACTACCACTACAACCACCCAAACCAAAAAATAACAGAAATCAACAATCACTTGTCACTAATATATCTTAATTATCAATTGACTCAATTTTCCAATAAAAGACACAGGCTAGCAGAATGGATATGAAAACAGAATCCATCCTTCCACTGCATACAAGAAACACAGGTCAACTACAAAGACAGACATTACCTTGGAGTAAAGCATTGAGGAAAGATTTTCTAATCAAATAGACCTAAGAAGCGTGCCATTAAAGCTTTCCTAATATCTAACAAAATAGATTTCAAACTAAAATCAATCAGAAGAAATAGAAAAAGACATTACATAGTCATCACAGAAAAAATCCATCAGGATGAAGTCCCAATTCTGAACATTTATGCCCCAAATACAAGGGCACCCACATTTGAAAAAAAAAAAACATTACTAAGGCTTATATTACACATCAAACCCAGAACTGGGAGACTGCAACACCCAGTTCTCACCAATGGACAGGTCTTCCAGACAGAAACTTAACAAAGAAATAGAGGAAGTAACAGATGTTATGACTCAAATGGACTAATAGATATCCACAGAACATATCATCCAAACACAAAAGACTATACCTTCTCAGCACATCAAGGAACCTTCTCTAAAACTGATTATACTTGGTTGCAAAGAAAATCTCAAGAGATACAAAAGAAGTTAGAATAATTCCCTGTATCTTATCAGATCACCATGGTTAAAGATAGAGTTCAACAACAACAAAAGCCACAGAATGCCTATAAACTCGTGGTACTGGCACAATACCCAAATGAGTTACCATTGAGTGAAGGAAGAAATTATAAACTTTCTATTTAATGGAAATGAATACACAACATACTCAAACTTATGGAACACTATAAAAGAAGTGCTAAGAGGAAAGTTCATAGCACTAAGTGATTACATAGAGAAGCTGGAGAAATCTCACACTAGTGACTTAACAGCACATCTGAAAGCTCGGGAACAAAAAGAAGCCAACTCCCTCAGGCAGGAAATAATCAAACTTGGGGCTGAAATCAATAAAATAGAAACAAAGAGAACAATATAAAGAATCAATGAAACAAAGAATTGGTTCCTTGAGAAAATCAACAAGATAGTCAAACCCTTATCCAAACTAACTAAAAGGCACAGAAGAATATCCAAATTAACAAAATCATAAATGAAAAAGGGGATATAGCAACAGACATTGAGGAAATCCAGAGAATCATTAGGTCATATTTCAAAAATCGTGCACTCCACAAAATTGGAAAATCTAAAAGAAATGGAAAATTTTCCTGATAGGCACTACATACCAAAATTAAATCAAGACTAGATAAACCATTTAAGTAGACCTATGGAGATAGAAGCAGTCATTAAAAACCTCCCAACCAAAAGAAGCTCAGGACCAAATGGTTTCAGCACAGAATTCTATAAGAATTTCAAATAACAGCTAATATGATTACTCCTTAAACTGTTCCACATACTAGAAACAGAAAGAACATTGCCAAACTCTATTTTATAAGGCTACACTTACCCTAATACCTAAACCACACAAAGATGCAACAAAGAGATGCAAAAATATTCGATAAAATACTGGCTAAATGAATTCAAGAACACATCAAAAAATCATCCACCATGATCAAGTAGGCTTCATCCCAGAGATGCAGGGATGGTTCAACATATGAAAATTTGCCAGTGTAATTCATCATATAAACAAGCTTAAAGGAAAAAATACATATGATCATCTCATTAGATGCTGAAAAGGCCTTTGATAAAATCCAACACTCCTTCACAATAAATGTCTTGGAGAGATCATGAATACAAGGGACATATCTAAACATAATAAAAGCAATATACAGCAAGCTGACAGTTAAAATCAAATTAAACTCAAAGCAATTCCACTAAAATCGGGAACAGGACAAGGCTGTCCATTCTCTCCATATCTATTCAACATAGTACTCAATGTTCTAACTAGAGCAATTAGACTACAAACAGAGATGAAGGAGATATAAATTGGCAAGGAAGCAGTCAAACTTTCACTATTAGCAGACGATATGATAGTGTATGTAAGTGACTCCAAAAATTCTACAAGGGAACTCCACAACTGATAAACACCTTCAGTGATGTGACTGAATGTAAGATAAACTCAATAGAATTAGTAGCTCTCCTACATACAAATTATGAAAGGGGTGAGAAAGAATCAGGGTAAGACTACCCTTTAAAATAGCCACAAATAATACAAAATATCTTTGGGTAACTCTAACCCAACATGTGAAAACCCTGTATGACAAGGACTGAAGAAGAAGTCAGAAAATGGTAAGATCTCCCATGCTCATGGATAGTTAGGGTTAACATAGTAAAATTGGCGGTCTTACCAAGAGCAATCTTGATTCATTGCAATCCCCATCAAAGTCCAAGCCCAATTCTTCACAGACCTAGAAAGAACAGTACTCAATTTCAACTTTTTTGGAAAATAAAATACCCAGGATAGCTAAAACAATTCTGTACAATAAAGGAACTTCCAGAGCCATCACAGTCGAGTTCAGGAGGGGGAGGAGGGACTGCACAAGCCAGGCAGGTCAAGGTCAAGAGTGAGGACTCCACCGAGAGAGCCAGCCGACCTGAACTAGTGGGAGCTCAGGTACCCTGGACCAACAGCTAGGGAGTCTGCTTGGCTGAGACAGTTGTGTAGCTGGACCTGTGTGTGGAGAGCCTAACAGTGGAGGCGGGATCTGTCCCTAGCACATGAGTTGGCATTCTGGGAACCGATTCCCCGTACTGGGTTGCCTTGCCCAGCCTTTATGAAGATGGAGGAGCTTGGTCCAGCCTCAGATGGATGTGCCATGCTTTGTTGATGATGCCCATGGGAGGGCTCCCCTTTCTGAATGGAGGAGAAGGTCAGGGAAGATAAATGGGAGGAGGGAGCAGGGAGAGAGGAGGGAGGGGGAAACTGTAATTGGGTATATAAAATAAATGAAAAAAAATAATTAAAAAAAGATTAAGAGAGATTCTATCACAGCAAAAATGTGTCTGTGGTGGCATATCTGGAGAGGTCTACCTAAGGAGGGAAGAAGACTTGTCACAGTATGAGTGGCATCCCCCGGCAGCTAGACAGCTGAGTACTGCCACGTCCCTTTCTGTAATGTGTGGAGCCCAGCCTCTTCCATTACCAGGGCTCCTATCCACATGACAGACCACAATCCTCGACTCTGTAAGCCAAAATTAACCCCTGCCCCTCAAGCTGCTTTTTGTCAGGTGTTTTGTTCAGTGAAAAGAAAAATGAGCAATACGTTGGGAGAAAAAACAAGAACTCAAAGATACTTTCCATTTGACTTATTTTCTTATTCTCAAGTATTATTTTTACCAAACTTGTCTTGGGGTACTGCTTTTTATTACCAGATATACTTGGTAATAAATATTGTCATATTGAAAGAATATTTCAAACCTAATATTTAAATGGACAAAGCTGGCAGGTTCAGAAAACAAAAGTGCTAAGAGCAAACAGATGTCAGCATTGGTGCAAGGTCTCTCAAGAGGCAAATAAAATAGATAATAACCCAGAGTTGCCAGAATTTTCAGTAACTCACACAAACCATCAGGAGATAGTAAAATAAATTTATAAGAGCCAAAATTCAATTTCACAGTGTTAGGGACACTGGTTTTAACTGTAAACGCCAATTCTGATCACTCCTGGTTGTCTCTGGCCTGCTATAGGTGCAGTACGCTACTAGTGTGTTTGTTCACTATGGGTTCTGCCTTCTCAGCCTCACATGAATGATTGGTACTAATGTAGTTTATCACAAGCATTGTATTTAATATTTAAAAGCAATGAGCATTGTTGTAAGAGTATCATAGCTTTCCAGAGATAGGCTGTCATTTCGCAAAGGAATTATATTTCCTGAGCATTGGCACAAGTGTCCCCACCCATGTGCCTTGGATATAACAGTGGACTGCATTATGGTGCCATGGCAGTAAAAATGCCAGTCAATATCTATAGTAATTCCTTCTCATGGAACATATGTAGAGAATGAAGCCAGATTTCGCCAAAGATAAGTGGATACCATAAATACAGTTCTGACCTCCCAGTGGTATGGATCCTGACATAGAGAGGCAAACATAGACATATGTTGCATAGCCATACAAAAAGAACATTATCTAGTTAATTAATAAGTAACACATGTTTTTTTTTGTTTTGTTTTTGCATTGAGATTTGGGGGAGGTTTAAAGAATTATCAGCGAAAGCCAATAGAATTCAAAGAGAACCATCAAACCCGAGCGTAGGGCAGTGTTGCACGGACACCCTTTTCACGCTCATCTTGCTGCTCGTGCTGCATACTTTCTCCGGCGCAGAGGGATGCTGTGAGTGGCAGGAAGTCTTCTTGCCTACTTGGTCAGCATTGTTCTTCTTCTCCACTTTCTGTCGTGACTTTTAGACCTTCGTGTTTGAATTCATTCAAATCTGTAACAGGAGGAGGCTGAGTCCCAAGGCTGGGACTGAGGGTGGGCACCACCATGCATGGCAATCATGGTGCCTAAATAAAAATTCTCTCGCTGAGTATGTTACCGATAGGAAGGAAGACCAGTTGTCCTAGCTGGTGAAAACATTTAGGATTTACTGTGTTTTATGAGCATCCAAGAACTATCGCAATAGGAACATTTTATTTGATATAACATGGACACAAATAATTAACCATCACACAGGAATCAATGAATTCTCAGAGCTTATCCCAGGAAAAGATCCGACAAAATACAAAACACATTTCTTTCGAGAAGAAGAAGGCAAATATGTCATATTTCCCCATCACTCTTTTGTTGTTCTGCCATTTCTGTTCTTATTCCAGTGCAATTACATAGTTTTATTTGGGCATTTCTGGCATCATTAAAGGCAAATGTTTCTAAAACAAATCCAGAAAATGAAGACAAAATTTCAAATAATTTCTTATGCTTTATTAAATAAAATCCCGACATTAGGGATTATGTCCTGTTGATGGTGCATAAGGATAGCCACACAAGTAAGTGAATGATTTCCCGGACAACCTTATTGACAACTGGAAAATATTATTAAATTACACGTGTATGTGTGGGTCCCATGCAGTGTTAAATGGATCATGAGTTTTCAGAGAAGGTCCTAATAGGCCAGACTCAAAAACTAAAACAAGGGGCCAAAAGGAACTATCAGGAAAGAACTCCCAGCTGCTGCCGGAATGCCAGTGGCTGGGAGAGGGGAGAGGAATTCTTAAAGATATCAGCTGACAGTTGTAGAAGGCAATCTATGGAATGATAATGAACTTCATCCCAAACCCACTGGTATTAGTACAAGTGTGTTCACGTACACATACACACATGCACAAAAGTGGCTGTGCTTGTTGATCTGTGCACAAGCCTGTGTGCACATGAAGGCCAGAGGTCAACCTCAGGTATCATTTCTTAGGCACCTGTTTTTGAGACAGGGTCTCTTACTGGCTTGGAATTTACCAAGCAAGTGAGGTTGGCTGGCCAGAAAGTCCCAGGATTGGCCTCTCTGTGTCCCCAGCTCCCTGCCCTGCCAGCGTACCAAGCATTTCATGAGTGTTGAGGATTCAGATCAGGTCTTCAGGCTTTGGGGACTTGCACTCCACCAGCTGAGTCACTTCCCCACCCCTCATTGCTACAGTGACCTATTCATTAGTCCACTTTTAGCAAAAGCATGCTTGATACCATGACTCCCACAGAGATGGTTAACCAAATGTTCTCTTTTGTCTAATTGGTCAATGAGAAGATTTTAGTCTTAGTAATATCATGTAAGACAAAAAGAAAATTGAATTCATCCTAAAATGAGTTTCTGATAAGCAGTAGTATATAATCTATTTAGCTATAAAAAGCAATTTATGCACATAGAGTAAGTTTTATCAGTACACAGTAACAATTAATACAGTAAAGATCATATCATTTTCTCATTTGGGGCTTCAGATTTCCTTCTTAGAAAGCTTAGCAGCCTCCTAGGCAGTCTTCCAGAAGCAATCATGGACGTGCAGCCTGGGAAACAACATAAATAGCTCCACATGAATGAGTATGTAAATGCAAGTATTCATTCCTACTCATACCCAAACGAAGCAGAGTATCCACACTCTTAGAACTTTTCCTGCTAGAGATTATTCAGTGTCTGGAGAGATCGTATAATTTTCCGAGGGCCATATTGGTTAAACTTCAGGCTGCTTCTCCTGTTATAACGGTATTAAATGAATATGTATGCCTCCTTGTCTTTGCATGGTAAGTTCCCGGAGCAGCTGGCTGAGTCAGATCTTCATAATCGTGCTATCGCATTGTTCCCCCAAAATGTCACTGCTTTATATTCCTGTCACCCCGCTGTGAGGATACTACTTCCTACACAGGTTTAGCAATACAAAGGAGAATTTCTTTCTTTATCTTGGCAACCCACAAGATATATAGTTATGTGACATTATCTATGAACCTTCATGATCATTCTAATCGATAATGTCTTCTTTAGAGTTCAACGGTTACTTTCAGGTTGCAGTTAGCATGTCTCTTTGTCTTTGTAATATGAAGTGGTGCATTCTCAGCTACCAGACAGATGCAAAGACGAACACGACAGAGTCCCATCTCCCGCATGGCTAGCTTTATCTGAAACAATTTCACGGAAACTGTATATTTTTAAATACTGCTTGGCCCATTAATTTTAGCCTCTTATTGGCTAATTTTCACATCTTGTTTTAACCCATATTTAATAATCTGTGTAGCACCACGATGTGTGGCTTATCAGGGAGATTCTTAACCTGTGTCTGTGTCCACTGGGAGAATCATGGCGACTGACTGACTCGGCTTCTTTCTCCCAGCATTCTCTCTGTCTATTCTGCCTACCTAATTTTTTGTCCTGTTAAAGGGCCAAGGAAGTTTCTTTATTTAACCAATAAAATTAACACAAAACAGATGACTCTCCTCCATCACTTCCCCTTTTTCTGTTTAAACAAAAAAAGAAAATAGTGTGCAAAGGTTCTGTTCACCTTTGAGAGTAAATACATCCTCCGGGCAGAGCTCACAGTGGTGAGCCTGGAATGGGATCACACTACAGAGTCTGAATGTAAGATTGGTCTTCTGGTTTGTGAGTTCAGAAAAAACGAATTTCCTGATTTGAAATGGCAAACTCGGCTATTACATACTTTGTAATTTCAAAAAGCATCTATCACCACACAAAGACAGATAGGTTTCTAAAAATAAATCGATATAAATAAATAAATAAAAACATCTGGTACTTTTGGAAAACAAGCCCGAGGCCAACTCTGTGCAATGAATAAAAAATGCGCTGGAGATGGAGCGACATTGCTGTTGCTTTTTGTTTCATTGGCAGGGGTGGAACTTCTGCATTAGGCTAAGCATCCCAACCGCTCAACTGAAGCTCAGCAAGAAGCTCTGGGGGCGTGTCTTACATTTCTTAACATCTGTCCCTCCAAATCACAGTAAGGAGCGATGAGATAAATTAGGTCACGGTAGTCCTCCAAAAATTAATTTGTCAGGATAACTTTTGTCAGCAAATGGGGTTTTAATGTTCTGTGACTTTTACTTCCCCTCTAGGCTGTTTTGTGTTGAACGATCTCTTCTTCCACGAGAGTGGTTTTAATCCAACAGCTATCAATATTGGTTCCTGGGAGAGCTTTGACAGCTTTTGTCATCTAACAAACATCTTACAGATCAAATCTGGGGACAAGGCAGAGAAGTGGGATAGCTCGGAAGGATTGCTGTTAACAATTCAGCTTTACAAAAGAAAATCTCGGAAGCCATCCAAGCCCTCGGCAGGGAGGAACATCTTCTCTCGTTAGTCATATAGTGGCCTACTATGGATGGTCTGCAGCCGCCAGCGAGATCTAAGATAAGAGACCTCGCGGTAAAAAAGGGGGAAATGTGGCCTCTTTCTGAAGCCTGCCATTGGAGCAGTGCTGGCGTTTTATGAGCTGTGTCAGAGCACTGAATCTCAGAGACCGGGCTCCAAGGGCCAAACTGGTGTGTGGAGCATCATCTGCAAGACAACATCTTACGCCCCCTTCAGGAAGCTCAGGCTTTTCCTTTGGTAAGTGGAGAGCGGCTGAATGATTTGAAGCAACAAGATGACTTCAGACTGGCTGACTCTCGGAAAGCAACCACAGGAAGAACACAAAAAATGGAAAAAAAAAGATGCTAGAATTTCAACGAGGCCACTCAATGGCTAAGTCATCTCTAATGGGTGGGGGAGAGGTGTACCTGAAGCCCTCAGAGGTCAGGCAGGAGCTGGGGTTGAGCATATGGGGCACAGACTACAGAGTTTGGCAGTAAAGAGAGACACCATAAACAATTCTGAGCTTGAGAGAAGTCATGCCAAACCAGAACCTCTGGTGAGTTGACCGAACAAGGGCTGGAGCAGGAAAAGGGGCACTGAGAAGCTGGCTAAGATTAAACTTCGTTGCTTGCATTTCATAAGTTTGGTGACACCAACTTTCACCATGAAATCAGGACCTAGTTCAGAAAAGTGGGACCATGTCACCAAATAGGGGTTTTACAGGTCCTGTCTCACAAAAGACGTCCTCTGCTGACCTACATATATCGCTGTGGTCGTACAGTTTAAGTCAGGATCCATGCTGAGAATAAATACACAAGCTAGATCTTTAAAGTTTTCAAAGAACAATTACAACACCTAGAACTTGATGCTCCAAGGAGTCAAGGGATTCGGAGATGAAATCAGACCATGTTGCGATTTCCTTCAAAGCACCTGCTGAGTGGAAAATAGCATGAGCCAGGCAGCAAAAGCAAACGAGAGAGGTAAGTTGGTAGTTGAGTGTCTCAGTTGTGGGTCTCTTGTTGTGGAAAGACACCATGCTCCAACCAACTCATAAAAGAAATCACCTACTTGGTGGCTTGCTTACGGTTTCTGAGGGTGAGTGCCTTACCATCATGGTGGGGCAAGGCAGGAGCAGCAGCTGCAGCACTAGATGAGAGCTTACAGTTAATCCTCCAGCAGGGGCCGAGAGAGTGAGAGGCAAGAAAAGGAGGGGGGGGGGGCGTCTGGGTAAGAGGGGAGGGAAGGAGAGAGAGAGAGAAGACAGAGACTGGTGAAAACCTTAAAGGTCACCCCGGTAACACTCCTCCTTCAACAAGGTCACATCTCCTTATTCTTCCTCAACAGTCCACCACCAGAGAACCAAACATTCCTATACATGAGCCTATTGGGGTATTCACATTAACATTACCACAGGAAGAAAATTTAGAAGTATCATAGACTACAGGAAGCTACTATACAAACGGAGCTCAGTTCCAGGAGAGCCCCACAAGGCCGAAAGCTTCACACAAAGTTCAAGCAAATCAAAACTGAGGATTGAACACCAATAGTCATCTTCTGTTTGTTTTTGTTGCAATTTAAGACTCAGCAGGTGCTTTGAAGGAAACGGCAGCTCCCTGGCTTGGCTTCCTTCTGAGATTCCCTGTCTCCTTGGCCCATCAGGTTCTTGTGGCAGTACCGTTCTCTGAAAACTTTAAGAACTGATGCTTACAGCTGAGTCCTTCCTTCCACAGCTCTGGGGACTCTGGCTGGCCGAGTGAAGGAACTAAGAAAAGACAAACACAAAGACACACAAAAGGAAAGCTGGCCTTGGGTGGTCTGGGCTCTCCAGGAAACCACAATACCCAGAAACAGAGTGTTTACTGTATAAAGTTGAACAGAAAGGCAGGGTTATTACATGCAGATGGACAAGGATGCAGAGTCTACAGATCATAGCCGCATCCCAGAGACAGGTTTAATCTCAGGAGCAGTCTCTGCAGGCAATAAAGATGGTGTGGGGGCCTATGGTCGACATTTCTGCGCACACTGTCAATACTCGCACTCAGTACCCAGAAGTCAGTTTTGCCATTTCCTCCGGAGCCTCCTGTGGGTTGTGGGAGGCTTTGCAGTTCCTCTGATTCTGTGGCTTTGAGGTCCTTGACATGGCAGGGGCTATGTCAACAACACACATTCACTGAAGACATTACTCATTCAGGGCTTCCTCTGTTCCCTGTATGTACCTAGGAGAGGAGAGAAGCACCTCTCAGGTTGTCCACAGCAACCTCTGAAGTGTGCAGCCCGACAGGCCAGCCACAGTCACTGCACTCTGCATTAACATCACTGAGGATGTATTTCAGCTCCCAGTTCCGTTTCCCTACTAGACCAGCCCATTCCTAGTGCTCATTAGCCAAATGGGCAATCACTGGAGTAGCAAGCAGATAGCACAGCTGTGCAAAGTTCTACTGCATGCAGCCAGGAGAAATAAAAATTCAGGACAAGAACAAGACTTACACTGGCCATAAAGGGCGCCCTGGTGGCTGAGTTTTAATTGCAATATTTATTTTCACCACTTTCATGCGGTATATTCCAAAAGCTCCTTCTCTAGAGATGCAAATAATGTCTACCATTCCTGCTACTGTTCCAATGATTCCACTAAAATTCACTCTAGGGAAGCAACGAGGCTATTAGTCTTCCTTTCAGAGCAATGGAGGAGAGTTTACAGCTTCGACTATGGGTAGCCTTAAAACAGTCACACTGAAAGGTGTGCGTGGCCTTAAAACAGTCACACTGATGCAAGAAGGATAGCTCCCCAATGGAGGTGGTGGCCTCCCTAGTTCTTCAAGCCTTCATATTCTAGCTTCTCTCAGAGGCCACGTGCAATTAACACAGAACTGCGCACAACTGGTGGAGGGGAATGACTAGATTCTCAGGCGAGGGCCCGTGATCTCCCAGCATCTCCTTCTGTAAGGGAGCATAAGCAGTCAACAAGCCCAGCCATGGTAATCTTTTGCAGGCATGCCCAGTCAAGCCCCTGGCAAAGGCTTGGAGAGTGATGTTCCTGTTCGACACCCTCCCACTTCAATATTCTAGGTAGTGCGATGTCAAAGTCTACCTGGGGCCGTGCTTCAGCACAGGTACAGTCAGACCTTGAGCCACAGTCAAAACACAGCCCAGGTTTGCCAGTCAGCTTCCACGTAATCATGTGAGCACATGTAGGGCGTGGCTACTTCACCGAATGAGGTAGCCCCATCTCTAGTTTATATGCTTTTTTAAATAACAAATGTAATTTGTTAAATATTATTCCATGCAGAAATAAGCTAAGCAATCTGTCATGCCATGATGTTTGTCTTGCTTACCTAATGAAAACTGAACAGATGCAATCAATGTGCTTCTTGTCCATGATTTCTAAGGAAGGTTTGCTACAGGAACACATTTTCTTGAGGTTGAAGAGAGTGCTTTTGTTTGTCAGTCATGAAACATATTGATTGTTTTCTAGTCTTTGGGATATATAAAAGTAACATCCAGCAGACATACCCATCAAGGAAGGACTCACATGGTTGAGAATTTAGAAAAGCTGAGGGAAGGACCAATGAGACATGCTATTTTTCAGCTCAGCCATATCTGACCTTACTTTACAAAGTAAATTAATTTCAAACAAAGCAGGTCTATTATAAACCCTGAAGAGATTGCAAAAATAAACTAGCATGATCAATAAAGCTTTAGCTACTTTATAAAACACTACAAATTGGTGAATGATTTTTTTATGTAATAAATATGAACTAGTGGGGTAAAAGCATCCTTCATAGTTGGTCTACACTCTCAGGAGTTTGTCAATTGCATGAATGACTTCTCACTGCCAAGCAAATCTATAATAAAGTAAATATTTTATCTGGTTAGAAGAATTTTAAAAATAAAATGTTGATTAACATCCTTTTATGTTTGTATGGAATACTTCCTATACAAATTCTGCTATTTATCTTCTGTGGGTTTACGTTCAGGTTCAGACATAGTCAAGGCACATAGAATTATGCAAACAAGTTACAAATAACTTACTTTCCTCATGTCATGTCCATGTTATAGAAAGAGAGTAGCACAGAGATCACTTTTGAGATGTATTCCAAATAAGCTTTATATCAAAAAAATCTGTAATGATAAAAGCTACCTAGAAAAATTAATCCTACACGCATGTATTTATTCATTTTCTTATTAGAATGATTTATATTTTAAGATCAAATAAAGCAATAACATAAAAAATATTGGTTAAAAAAGTCAGATCAGGAATGTCAAATCATACCAGAACCAGGCTGACAGAATAACTCACCAAAGCAATGCATGATGAGAAATGAAAGCCGCATGGGCGCCCTTGGCTTAGTGTTCTGAAGAGGGAGCCTGGCCAGTTACAGCATTCACAATAGTGTTACTGAGCTAGAATCTAGTTGCTTAGTAGAAAACACACACACGTTTATTCAAAGGTCAGAACACCCTTGCTTCCCCTTCTGTCACCATGGAGAGGTCACCAGGCATTAAAAGGAAGGACATTACCAGCGAATACACACAGTGACGGATTGTGTAGAGCTTACTACAAGCCAACAGGTCAAATAGATGACATTTTTGGTGAACTGGCTCATTATTGGGGTATGAATGTGTAACGCAGGACTGTGTGATGGAGCAGAAGGGGCACCGAACAAGTCAAATGCGCATCCATGCTGCAGCTCAGCCACAAACTGGATCTGTTGCCCTGAAAAGGTGCTCTTATTCTAGGTTCTGCTTTCTCTTCTGTGAGGTCATGGGGCTGATCTCAGAGGCTCTTTCCAGCTCAGGATCTCTCTGTCTCTAAGCAAGGAACCACATGATTTACTGCAAACAGTCATAAGAGCAGGGCGCCTTTCACTCTCGCTGTCTGCAAAGTCAGACTGAAACAGAATGAGTAAAAGGGTTCCTTCTAGAATAAACTAAGAACCTGTCTTCTTATCCCTCTGTGGGAAGCAGAGTTCTATTTTTGTCCCTTTGGTACGTGTAACTTTAAAAAGATGGACCCACATCATACATAACAATGAATGGAGCTTGCTATCATTGGTGCACAAGTACCTAGCAACTTTCTGCAGGTAGAGTGGGGATTTCTGCCCCCAAAGACTCTTCAGATTGACCTCACCGAGAAAGATGTTGAAGGGAAACTTGAAATGAATATGTTAGCCATCTAGTAGCTTTTGATCACAACCCTGTACAAACAAATCTGGGGCATCATTGAAAACACCAACCAGCAGACACGAGGCCAAGGAACTCGCCAATGACTCAGGGTCCATTTATCTGTCAGTAGAGTATGTCTTAAATATTCATTAAATTCTTCAGTTTAATATAGTACTGTGTTTATTCACCGCCAGGAAATAGTGACTATACCTTAAAATTTGAAATTAGGGCTAAGTCAAAAATAAAAATCTAATGATTTCATTTGAAATATTTTATTGACATAGAAGAAACTAGCCAGAGAGACTATTTTTGAAAAGCATCATTCTGAGTTCTCAGGAATTCCATCCTATAACCACCTTGCATTATTCTGAATTCCCAGGGATTTTAATCCTGCAACCATATTGCAATTATGTTTTAAATCCTGATAAGTGGCAGAGTTCATGATGAGACCTGTTTGTCTACAGGAGACCTCTGTCAAAATGCTTGCCTGATCCCTTGTGCTGGGTGGAAAACTGCAGGCATGAGTAGATGCGTGTGATCGTGCTGGAATGGGAGAGTCATGGGAGAGCTCCTTCCTCCTTCTCTCCCTCACTGGTTCTTTTCTCTCTACGTAAACCTTGAATTGCTGTGAAAATCAAGTTAGTATTTGTACTTACCATTATAAATCTTAACTACTGGAAGTTTAGAAGAAAAAGGAAAGTGCATCCAGCCAGTGCTGGCTAAATCCTAGCACGCTGGTGCTCATCAGCTGGACCCCATCTTGTACGAATAAAAGATAAAGGCCTAGCCCTCTTAGAATGTGTCTATCTCTTGCATACAGTGTATAATATTGACTAAACATTGACAACTATGGGTTTTAAATGTATGAATATATATATATCCCAAAATTTATATGAAAGGGAACTATTATATTTTGTAGTTTATGGTAGAGAATTTCACAGAGCAGCTGTGTAAGAGCGGTAAGAACGTTGAACAACCACGATCTTGTCAGCCCTCCGGTCATGCTTTATGTGTCTCCTACAACTGTCATAGCTGGATTTTAAATTCAGTGGCACCATTTGTGAGCTGAGGCATTTACTTACATGATAAATATTCTTTTTCATATTGTCTTTGTTTACATATATCTTTATTCTAGTTATCCTAGTCTGTGTGCTTTATTTCCCATTTTTTCCATTTAATTTTATTAATTTATTCTGTGTTAGATGGATTGAGATTTTTTTAATCCCCTCTATTGTTTGCAGTCATACACTCATTATTTTTTATATTTATGTTACTACCCCTTCTCATGATTGTATATGCATATGGCGTGTGTGTGTGTGTGTGTGTGTGTGTGTGTGTGTGTGCACCTTTATATAAGTGTCTGTATCTCCAGGCTTCCATGCATGCATGGAGGTCAGAGAACAACCTGGGTGTTAGTTCTCACCTCCCGTGCTGTTTAGGACTGGCTCTTCTGTTCACTGCTGTCTACACAAGGCTCTTCTTACTTGGATTGCTCAGCTTGTGTTCTTCTCGACCACCAGTCCATGAATAGCACAACCCACCATGGGCTGGAGCCTCCCATGTTGATCACTAATTAAGAAAATGCTTTAAAACTGGATCTCATGGCGGCATTTCCTCAACTGAGGCTCCTTCCTCTCTGGTGCCTCTAGCTTGTGTCAAGTTGCCACACAAAGCCAGGCAGTAGAGAATAAAGATAGATCTTGTTAGGAAAGGGAAATAGAAAAGGTAATTATGGATGGATAGAGGTGTGGATCCTGAGGGTCAAATGGTGAAGGAAAGAAGAAATTAAGAGGAGTGTGGTAAAATATGAGGAGAAACAGCTAAAATTCAGGCCCCTTTGAGTAATAGTCTGGAAACCTAATCCAGTAGACTTTCTAAAATACACACACATATGAAAACTACCTAAATGAAGCAGCCAAACAAGGGGGGAGATGGAATCCCAGCTGACCATCTCTTGTCACCAAAGGAAACTACCATATCAGAATTGGGTTACAGCGAATGACGCTGATGGCGAAAGGGACCCCACGGGAATACCTAAACAACACAGGCTGTACCCAACAGTGTAGGCTGCTCTCTGCGTGCTGACAGCAAGGCCCCACTGCTGCACACAACACCCACACAACTCACTGAACACACAAAATTCAAGCTGATGCCTACATAGAGTCTTTGCCCCTATATCCTAGTGTCGTTATTACAGGAAGGTTTTCTGCCAGCTACCAAAAGGGAAGCATAAACAGCAAGCCAGTCACAAACCCTATGATCCATAATGGTGTCCTGCCTCAAAGATATGCTAGGTCAGTGGTGACACAAAGCTTGTAGGAGTAATCAACCAATATCTAATTTAAGTTAGAAGCCATTCCATGAAATAAAACCTTTATCTGACACTGCTTGGGTAACCAGAGGCTAGATAGGCCAAGGACCTAGGGTGAAACCAAATACTACTGATAAAAAGCAAACAAACACACAAAAACATAGTGATAGGTCCAAATGATATTTTATTAGACTTATAGATCAATATCTTGCTCAACCATCATGAGGAGTCAAATACAGAAATCCATATCTAGACATTATGGGGAGAGTGAGAGACCATGAAACACTCAATGTTGAATGGGATGTCTCCATCAAATCCCTCAGTGCCCAGGAAATCCTGAGAAGAGTAAAGAGCTGAAGGAGTGATAGAGCCAGAGGGAGGACACCAAGAAAACAAGGCCCTCTAAGTCAGCATCATCAAAGCTCAGATGAACTCATGGAGAGTCAGGCGGCACGCACAGGTTTGCCTGGTCTCCACCAAGTGCTCTCGGCATCTGTTATTGCTTCCATGTTAGTGTTTCTATGGAATCCTGGGTGTGCAGTGAGTGTATTTCTGATTCTTGTGTCTTGTCTCTGTCTCATTTTCTGTTTGTCTTGGTCAACTCCAATGTGATAGTTTTTGTTTTATCTTACTATGTTTTATTTGGGTGTATTGTGTTGTTATCTGTTAGAATCTTTTCTAATCTTTTCTTTTCTAATGAGAGATAGAAAGAGAATGGACCCAGATAGGAGGGGAAATGGAAATAAACTAAGTGGAATAGAGGGAGGAGAAATTGTAGTCAGGATATATATTATATGAGAAAAGAATATTTTTACAATTAAAGAAGAAAAGAAAAAGTCTCCAATATTCTTAGCCTTCAGTACAGCACAAATCACAATTGTTTTGACATTCCATTCTGTGCACTCAGGATGGTCATTATCAATAAAACCAACCCCAACAAATACTGGTGAGGATGCAGGAAGATAAGCACCCTTAATCACTGCTGGTGGGAATTCAAAGTGGGGTATAGCTATTATGGAAGGCACTTTAGAGGAGCCTCAAAAACTAAAGGTAGTAGTTTTTGATCAGCTGTGTTCTCTTGGGCATATATTCTAAAGGACTCTAAATCTGACTAGAGATCTACTTGTACATCCATGTTTATTGCTGCACTGTTAACCACAGGAAAGAACAAGCCTAGACTTTGTTAACATGAATGTTTAAAGAAAATGTGGTGTGTGTAAACCATAGAGTTTTATTCATCATTGAAGAAAAATTAAACCCTGATATTTCAGAAAAATGGATGTAATTGAAAAGCATTATGTTAAGTGAAATTGCCATGACCTGGGAAAACAAATATATATGCTTCTCTTTTCCTCATATGTTGGATCTAGTCTTGAATGTGTGTATGTGTGTGTGTATGTGTGTGTGTGTGAGAGAGAGAGATAGAGATAGAGAGAGAGAGAGAGAGAGAGAGAGAAAGAGAGAGAAAGTAATAGAGTAAAAAAATAAGCCATGTAAGGATGGAATATACAGAGTCTACATATACATATACATGCACACACACATATATATGTATATATACATATAATATATATATATATATATATATATATATATATATATATATTTGTTTGCTTGCTTGCTCTCAGTTGTATTTCTCCATTCCTGGACAGTTCAGGACCCTTTGTTTAGGGAATGGTGCCACCATACCTCACTGTCATGAACCATTCCGTCCTTACTTGAACACAGTAACTTTGAGGTGATTTCCCAGATTAATGGATGCCCTCCCCCGCCCACCACATTGTGTTTTGGATGGAGCTAGGGAGGTGCAGATGAACAGGGGAAGGTTGTTTCCCAGGGCTGAAGATGCTGGCATGACTCATCCGACCTGAACAAACCCTGTAGTGAGTTCTGACAAAGAGAGATGAGTCATATCCTGATTGTTTCTACAAAAATAAGCTACTGGCTGGTGTGATGGCACATGCCTGTATTCCCATAACTCAGGAGGAAGAGGCAGGCAGCTCTTAAGAGTTTCAAGATGATTTGGTTTACACAGTGAGTTCCAGGCCAGCCAAGGCTGCAAAAAGAAACCCTGTCTCAAAAGTTTTTTTTTAAAAAAAGGTGCTGTTAACATGGCTAATTCCGTTCTGAGTGACCAAGTAAGAATGGGGTACGTGTTCTGCATTATTTAGTCTTGTCTGATGAAAGAAGTGTGAAGAGAAGTTAATTTCTAATTAGAATAGAAGTGACTTTCCGTCTCAGAGGTTTCTATGCCCAATCATTCCTTCTAAACATCTGTCTCAGTCATGTTTCTATTGCCATGACAAACACCATGACCAAGGCAACTTATAAAGAAGCATTTAAGGGGGCTCATGGGTCCCATGGTAGAACCCATGAACATCACCATGGAGAGAACGGCAGCAGGCAGGCATTGTGTTGAAGCAGTAGCGGAGAGCTCACTGCTGATCCACAAGCTGATGGGAAGAACAAGATCTAAATCAGAATTATATGGGCTTTTGAAACCTCCCAGCCAGTGACACACTTCCTCTAGACAGCCGCACCTCCTAATCCTTTCCAACAGTCCCACCAACAGGACCAAGCATTCAGATCCATGAGACTTCGAGAACCATTTTCTTCAACTCACCATACCATTCAAAGACTTTTCCTCAACGGGACAACTCCAAAAACCCAGGTCTTGCCTTTTCAAACCAAAAGGAGACAGAGTACATCATAAAACATCCAGGGAGCACAGGGGAGATTGAGGAAGAAATTCTTGAGGTTAAAAATAACAAGGAGGAGTTTTTCTCACAAGTTAGCTTTCCTAGATCCCTGGTACCAGCATCGTCTCAGTTTAGGACTCCCGGGGAATTTTCGTGCAGCTCTGCCACAGCTCTGAAGAACGGCATCTGACTTTAAGAATAAATAGCTGACAGTAAATATTAGCACTAGCTTTCATCTAAATTAAATATTGATTTTCCAAAATGGGGATATGCTCAATGTAACATTTCTATAATTAATTTCAAGTCAGTGAGTTCATTTGAGCCTAAGTACCCTTCCCATCACCCATCTGAGTTTTATTCATTGTTCAGAACATTTTATCCTATGGTCAGCAAGATAAAATCCTCACCCCTCCTGAACTGAGATAGTTAACAACCTGAACCCAACCTGGCCTTTTAGGGAATCTCCACTGGAGCCTAGGTTCTGCTGAGTGAGACTGTCTTGAGAGTGTGGTACCTGGTATAGCAAAGCCTACTGGGAATCGATGATTTGTTTTGCCTGGCAGCCTCAGAAATCGGCACAGCAGGAAGAGTTCAGTTTTGAGTGTGCCCTGAAATCTGTTAGTCAGAGCCTGACTTCACTGATGATGAGGGAAGTTTGAGCTGGAAGTAAAAATGGTAGAACCGTGGTTCAGTAATAAGTCTCATGTCACAGGACATAAGAAAGCACTGTACTGCCTGCGGCAGACCGCAGAACAGAATATTCCTGAGTTTACTATGTAATGGGCCCTGAAAAAGTTATGAATGATAAGAGAATGTGAGATGAGCACGTGAATGGATTCCGGCAAACAGAACCGGTCCCTGCTTGCTTTCTGTTGCTGTGCTAAACACCATTGTCGAAACCAGGTCTGGGGAGGGCAGGCTTCGTTTGGTTTACAGATTACAGTCTGTCTTCAAAGGAAGTCAAGGCAGGAACCTACAGGCAGAACTGAGGCTGAAACATTACCAGAAGGAAAGTAATTTACTTGATAACTTTCTTATGCAGCCCAAATCAGCTTCATTCTATACACGCTGTTGTCCCTTGTCCTAGAATCACAATACACTCTGGTTTCCACGGCAAATGGGGCTGAAGCTTCACCAATGGCCTTCTAGCCTCTAGGGACGGTGACCCTGCCACATGATGCCAAACCTCTGCTTTTCTTGTGATCTCTTCGATCTTGGTGTCTCCACTACAACTGAGCTCACACCTTCTCCAAGGCTCCTCCGACTATCAACCTCAGCTGACCTCCATGACCCCTTTAAACCCTATAGCTTTCTTTACTGAGTTCAGCTGCACACTTGAAATGTAGCCATAGAGAGCTTCTGCATGCTGATCCTGAAGAAATACTTCCCAGATTTCTCCTCAATAATGCTGGTCTCTCAGTAAGCACAGATGTTTCTTTAGCCCCAGAGAGTCGATATCAATCGTCCCCCTTAAGCCAAGGTTTCACTTCTGCAGACTTTAAGCCAAAACATCACATGAAGAGGAGAGCTTCCTTCTGAAACTCCACAAGCCAGGTCTCCATCATCTGCATGGTCTTCCACACTCCTGTAACAACTCATTATGCTCTCAACAGTCAACAGCCGTTCTAGCCAAAGATTCCAAAAATCTTTCCTAAACCCCCTCCCCCAGAAAAACCCATCATCAGCTCCATCACCGCAATCCCCCTCTCTCGTACAGTTCCCATCTAGTGTGCTTTCTATCGCTGTAATGGACAGACACGTGACTAGGACTTCCTTGGGGAGGGAAGGCTGATCTGTCTTGCAGGTTCCCATTCTTTGCTGAGGCAGCGAATCAGGAACTGAATCAGTCTATGGGAGAAAACTCCTTAGTGGCTCGCTCGATGGCTTGCTCGGCTTGCAGTCTCATAAAAACCAAAGAACAGGTTCTTGGGGTGACACTGCCCCCAGTAAGCTGTGACCTAACACATCATTCATTAATCAAGAAAGTACCCCACGGTACATACAACTAATCTGAAGAAAGTGATTCCTTAACTAAGGCTCTCTGTCCCAGGTGATTCTAGCGTATGTCAAGCTGGTAAAAACTAACCACCATAGATTCCTAAAACTACCTCACAGGACTGTTCTCAAGAGCTAGAATTTATGTCTTCTCTCTAAAACTAGGTGCTATTTTGATATTTTTGTAAGCGATGATTAATAAAAGAGAAAATGGCTACATCATAGGTAATTTACTCATTTCTAGAAGTCTAAGTTGAGAATAACAATCATTGTGAATTTCATTTTAAGTTTTACTTCTGCTCATTAATTATATATGCATACATGTGGATAATATTGGAGCTGGAACCAGGGTTTGTAAAATCCATGATTCCATGTGACTGTGAATAAAATTCATAACTGTGTTTGCTCTGACATGGGAATGACTCCAGGGCCCCCAAACAGTAACTTCCTTGTTTTTATTACATGGAATTTTCCAGTGTGTGGTGCAGTGTACACAATGATGGTCACATTCTGTTAGAGAAGGCAATTCTCTTCTGTAGTAGACATTTTCATAATCCCAGTAAAGATCTATCTCCAATCACTGAAGAATGATAGTGTTCACATCCGGACACAATTGAAAGGGCAATTATGTCTCTCACCTATATAATAAACACCTGCTCGATTCCCATCTAGATTTCCAAATTTTAAACACTACTGGTATCTTTTAAGCTAAGACATTCTCATGGCTATAAAAATTAGCTGGGATAATTATACCTTCAGAGTGCTGGTGTTCTGGTACACATCTCCCATGTAGCTGTTTTCTAGAATTTAGCACACTGTCCAGCCAGATTTCTATGAGAACTCAGGAAATGTTTCCCATTAAGTGGAGAAGTATCCATAAGATCTATTCATGCAGGATTTATTCACGATCACATATCTTAAACCAAGTGACATTTGACATGCCGGTCCAACAGTTCCCTTGGGTTTCTCTTTCAAGAGCTTTACCCTATCCTATGCCAAGTTCTACTGATGAGTATGAGATAACAGTCACAGAGATCAATGTTGCACTAAAGGGGCTGTCAGCCATGTATGTTAAGGCAGCACTCAGTTACGTGTCGATTACAAAGCAATTCTGTCAAGCATGTATGTTAAGGCAACACTCTGTTACCTAGATAGTGGCAAAAGTCACGCGCAAAACGGTGGTTCCCGACATAAGGGTAAGACTGTTGTTAAAGACATCACTTACTTGAGTCAAAGAACATGGTGAAATCAGACTCGGATGGACCTGGAAGGTTGACCCCCAACTGGCTAGCTTTCATAGCCCTGGAAGACCAAGAAAGCCACAGCAGGAGAAAAGTAGCCACCAATGGTACTGGCTGAGAACGGCGTGAGCTACACCAGCTGGCCTGGCAAGACATGTCCACTGGTGCAGCACTGGTATAAAAATTACAAAGTGAACAACCACTTTTGGATTGGAATTAAGTTCTACTGTACAAGATGAAACCAGTATCTGGCATCGTTGTAAGGACAAGAACCTGTTATGGGCCCTAGGAGAGAACCTATTGAGCAGCTAAATAGGCGTAGCATCGAACTGACTCCTGGTGATTTATCACTCATAGATCAATTCATCTCAGAAACCCTCATCTGAGAGGCTTCTATTTGCCGTAGGTGGTGATTAACACCCGGACCCACAACTGGTCAAAGCAGAGAAGAGACTACAGCATAATCAGCCCTACGGAGAATATCTATTCCATTCACCCCTCTCGGTCTTCTCAGGGCTCAGGAGTCAGTTTTTGGAAGATGGAGCATGAAGAGTACATGAGTTAGGGACTGCGGAAGACTACACGGAAACAACTTGTAGACACAGCAAGGCAGCTGTGTGTATGGAGGCACAGTGATCGTGACAACGGGCACAAAGCCTGTCCGGCCACAGCCAGACTAAATCCCAGCATCGAAGAGGGAAGCTGGGCACATGCCAGGGAAAAAAGTGGCAAATATTAGCTTCAGTTTTGCTTATGAATGTAGCCCCTGGTAATTTGAATATCCTGTGGTAGAATATCACACATCCAAAAATACTTGAGGAAGCACAAATTGGTCTCAAAGGGCTTTTTCAAAATGACAAAAAGTCGGATGGGTAGGGAAAATTGGGGTTTATTTTGGAAGAGTTGGGGGAAATAAACACAAAAAATCATGTTGTACAAAACTCAAAATTATCAAAATATTAATTTAAAAAGTAAAAATGATCATTAGGATCATATGAAGAATTGTATGAAATATACAAGTCAAGCTCAACAAAGAGTATTAGGGCAAAAAGTGATGATCAAATTAACTTTGGAAATGAGTAAGGCCCCTAAGATTAAAGTAATAAATTTTCCACAAGCAGCATGTGCTAGCTGATGAAGCTGCTCCTCCGGGTGAATGCGTTGATAACCTGAAAGCAGTCTGCATTTAGACTGAAGCAGAATGATTCAGCAAACAAAGGACAAAGGGTGGAAACCATTCTCACAGCTGGAGGTGGGAGTCACGGATAGGCAAGGGAAGAAATGATCCATGAGCTGAGTTAGCTAGAGGCATTGGCACACAGTGTTTTCCTGTCTGATATTTCCACGGTTGCATATGAATTCTGTTAGATATTGTTTGGACAAAAGTTTGTATACACACATGTATTTTATTACTCTTCTATCTAGGGTCCCGGAAGCAAAGATTCCCCTGTGACAGTGAGAACATCCAATAGATCTTGCTTTCCATCGTCAACACCATTATAAGTTAGTACCAATAAAAGAAGCCAGAACTCCTTGAACAAGATGTGCCTGAGTCTAGGACTGGACAGACACCATACAGGATGAGCCTGAGACAGGATGTAGTGGAAGAAAGCACAGAAAACATACCAGAAGGAAGCCAGCCCATTTGATAACAATATGTTAAAGCAACACAAGAAACTGAAAGAATATCCAATGACCAAAGCCAAAAGGTATAGCAACACGGAGTAACAATCAGAAGTGTGGGCTCACCATGAATCCGTGCTGCCAAATAAATAAATAAGGAAGTAGAGAATAGACAAGTCTGCCAAGCAGAAGAATCCCCAATAACTTCTGTACATTCTCCGCATTCTAGGATGAAGAACATCATTTCCACTCCTTACTTCTGGGTTGGGTGCAGTAATATATATAATATAATCCCAGGATGATAGTGCACAAAGGTGGTGGAAGAAATCTCTTTGAAGGCAGGAAACAGGCCACATCACCTCTATTGACTGATCAAGCATGATGCTTATAGTCGTAGCATGGCTCAGGGTATGTGTGTTCCGTGGTTCTATTCTAACCATGTGAAAGCCATCAGACCACTTCACTGGACACAGATGATTTTAATTGGAGACTATTACAACTACCATCATTGTGGTCTTGTCTAGAGGGCCAGGCAGGCCCTGCTGCAATTGTCCACACTAGAGACGAGACACAATGTTGACCATGAAGAAGCAAAGCAATCAAACAAAGTTGATCTCAAACAGCCATGCTCAGATCTCTGCCAACCCCAGAGCCCTGTGGCTCTAGCTCACCTGGCTTCTTAGGTTTCAGACGAGTTTCCATATTGATGGGAAAGAGAAAGCTGTTGGTGAAAATGGAATCTGAGACACAGAGGAAGACGTTCTTTCTCAAGAAGTGTAGCCTTCATTCTGTAACTGATAAGGACCAAAGAGCCTCATGTTTTTCTGTTGTGTACCAAAGCATCCCTCTCTCAGACAGTGGTTGACTTAGTTCAAAGTCTCTAACAATTAGATTCCAGACAGAAGAAGAACGAAGCAAATGTCTTGGACACCGATAGAACATGGAGGGAAGAGTTCTCACCTTCCTTGACCTCAGGAAATGTGACCTTATGGGATTGTGTCAATTAGTGTCACAAATACTTGGATGTTAGTGATCAAGAGCAGCCAGTGGTGGGCACACGCACACACCTACACACACACACACACACACACACACACACACACACACACACACACACTGAGCCCAGGGGTTGTTGTCAGGTGTTTCTGTCCATCACTCTCCACCTTATTTTATGAGTCATGGCCTTCCACTGGGCCTGACCCTCCCAGACTTCACTGATGGGCCACTAAACCCCAAGGACCCTTCTGCTCTGCCTACCTTTCAGCATGGGAGTACAGGTTCATGCCATCACACCCAGATTCTGCTTTGGTGTTTCTTTTTAGATTTTTACTCAGGAGCTGGCAATCTAGACTCAGCCACAGGCACTTTAGGCATCTTGAGCCATGTGCCCAGCCTTCCTTGGCTTTTTTTCCGTTTTTGCTGTCTCTCTTATAGGGAAAAGATCGTTTTTTTCTGAAGTTTTCATGTAGTTAGACGAGGCTAACCCATATAATCCTATGATGTGTCTTATGTTTCTCACCATAATTACATATGCAAAGTCACTTTGGCTACTTATAATTATAATGGGTTCTAGAAATTAGGGCTGATACATCTTCCCACCACACTACAAAGCTGTAGATTTATGTATACAGTAATTATTCATTTCTTATTGTCTCCTGTAGGTATTTCAAACATGATCTCCAGGCTGGTTTTGTGGTAGTCTTCCCGTCTCAGCTTCCTGAGTGCTGAGAATACAGATGCGAGCTTATTCCACACAGAGCCTAGTCCTGTGCTCCAGGGAATAGCCTATTGTCTTCATCACACTGTCTGTTCACTCATAGGTAGCTCAGTCCAGGGGCTGGAGAGAAGGCTTGAGAGGTAAAATGCTTGTGTGCAAGCATGGGACTCTGAGTCCAGATTGCAGCATCCATTTGACAAATAGAGTGTTAGCACATGCCGTAATCCTGAACCTGGAGAGGGAGACAAGAGGATTCTGGGAGCTCACTGGTTGACCAGTATAGCCCATTGGTGAGTTCCATTTTCAATGAGAAATTCTTTCTCAAAAAAAAAAAAAATCTACATAAAGGTAGAAAATAAGTGAAGAAGACACACAGTGTTGAACTCTGGCCTTTCCATGCACACACACACACACACACACACACCAGTTCAGATATACACTCTTGGGATTTTAACTTGGCTTTTCCTGCTCAATATTGAGAAGATTAATAAAATGCATGTTGACTGGTTTCTTTTCAAAATTTTGCAAGACTAAAACAAAGGACAATGCAACTATGTTTCCCATGACCATTAAATGCCAACATAAGTGACATTAGTAACAGAAATTATAACAAAGATGTTCTCCTAAATGGTTAAGTACTTCGAAATAACATGATCATATTTCCAAGAGCCTTAAGAAGAGCTCATACTCTGACATTTTACGACACAAAGAATTATTTTGAGAAGTATAAAAGAGTGAAGGAATTCCATTGTTAAAAGAGCCTCACTATAGCTGTCTCATAGTGTTACAAATATTTCTAAACATACTCAGTGTGCCACCTAGAAAATACTTGAAAACAGGAAAATGTTACTGTCGTCTCCTAAAAGCATTACTAGAATTTTTCCTTCATACCAGTTTTGATTAATGCTCAGATGTCTTTCCTGGGGCTGACTTTATTATTAGAGAATGCTTTTGATGAATTCTCGCTAAAGTTCACAGGAGTCTAGACTGAACGGTAGCAGCAGATGATGTCAAACCCTAGGGCACAGCTCAATAAGGAAACAAAGCTCACATTACAAAGGGTTTTTGTTGGCACAATGACTCATCGGGCGGCTTGTTATCCTAGATCAGGGTGGATCTTCTCTTCTGACCCTATTATGCTCAGATACTCACATGAGGGCTAGGTGGAAACAGAACCACACTCTGCTGTTGCCTCAGCCCCCAAATCTTCATGCTGCATAGAACTACAAAAGCATTGTGTAGCATGTTAGACAGGGGAAAATGAACGAACTCAAGAAAGAGATTGGCGACAGAGCACTGTGTAGACACTGCGGCAGGGGTGGGGAGAAAGACCGCACTGACTTTCCCATCTCAACCTCTGGAAGACTCCTACTGCTGTAAGCTGGAATCTCTATTTCCAACTCTTGACTTGCAAAATCTTTTAGCCAGCTGTCTATGGTTAGACCTTAGGTACTTCCCCCATTGTCTGTTTTCTTTCACGTTCATGTGCGCGTGCTTGTATGTATCAACATGTGCAGACTTAGGAATATCAGTCTGTATAACATTACTCGTGTGTTTTTCAGAGTTGCCTATTGGGTATTGGATAACCAATTGTACTCTTTCCTGGCAAAGACTGTCTCTCCCTCGTAGCATTCCTTAGCTGTCTGTAGCTCTTATCAAGGGTTGGGGGTCTCACGAGCTTTCCTCCTTCCACATTAGCCTGTCTTTTGGTGTCATCCTTGCTCAGGCGTACTGGTGAGACTGCGTGTGTGTAGCTTCCGATATTCTTAGGAGACACACTCTCACAGCCAACCTCCTGGTCCTCTGGACTTAGGACTGTTCTGTTCAGGCTTCTGCAATGATCCCTGAGATTTACATGAAGGAATTGTTTTGTCGATGTACTAGTAGGGACTTGTGGCAGATGTCAATTGAACTCTCAATTTATTCTAGATGTTCGAATTTTCATATCATAATCCTGTCTCAGGTGCATCTCAATACTGATATAGTGGCCCAAACTGGGAAAATATGATTTTTAAAGAGAACCTTTTAAATCATAATGTTTAAAATAATGAGAATTATTTCGACACAGTTACAAAAAAAAAATCACTGTCAGCTATACTAACAAAGAGTAAGATGTCAACACTATTACCACAGGTAACATTTTCAGATAGAACCCTTTGATAGCTGGTTTTTCTTTGAATGATGCATAATCTTCTGAAAATTGAATTTTAGAATACTCGCTATAACAAAATTATTTTAGAAGATTCATATTCTCGGCTTAATAAACCCCTATTCTTGTTTGCTTGCTTTATTTTGGTTTTCAGACATGGTCTCAGTCTATAACCTAGGATAACTGATAGCTCACTAAACCCGAACTGGCCTCAAATTCATGGAAGTCCTCCTGCCTCAAGCCTCTGAGTGCTGAGGTTATACAAATCTGCCCCCAGGCCTGATTTATACACTACTACTATTTTATGATCTGCACCCTCTGAGGACAGCCTCCTTGATCAAGAAAACAGTGGAAAAGGAAAAATTCTACCCTTCTTCTTTCGGTCATTTTTCTTCTTTTGTTAGTCTGACATCCATTATGATGATTTGATTTTTATTCAAGTTGGCTACACTGCCCTCAAGAACACAGCAAGTAAAAATAGCAATGTATTCATCCATCCTCAAAATGCAAATAAATTTCTACTCTTATTGGTTATATTAGCATGCCTGGTGACAGAAATTTCCTCTTCCTGCATTCTTCCTTCCTGCTGATTGCATTCAACTACTAATATAGTTGGGGTTACTTAATATCAAATGCCATCATGAAGCATGTGGAAATCAATGAGAAATGTTATATTACCAGAAATAAATTCAACGATCCTGTTAGTTCATTGCAAACGGGCACAATGTCTCCTAATTTGGAGAAAGCAAGTGCCATTGCCAGATAGATGACATGTGTTCTAATGAAGTTGTGGAAGACAGTAGCCCAGCTGTGACCAAAAGGCTGACTGGTGAGTAAACACCATGAGAAAAGAGGAGACTGAAAGAGGAGGGAATTTGCATCTGATTTCTGCTTTCATCTACTTCCCATACTGTGTCCTTAACCAACGGAACTGGTGTTTTCTATTTTCTCAGAGTATGATGAAAATGCCACAGCTAAGAACCAAGACAATAAGCAACAGTCTGCAATTTCCCAAGATACTGTTAATAGATGTTCTTTCAAGACAGTTCATTTGTGCTGTCTTGACATTTCTATAATTCCCTCCATCTATAAAGGCCCCGTCAGCCCAAACAGTTCCCTGGTGCCCAAAAGACAACATCTAAACTGTGCTGTGGTGTGCTGCAGTGCTTTCTGCCACATCCTCTTTCAGATGTAACATTAGAAGCCCTGCACCCCACAAAGGCAGCACCAAATGGCACGCTGGCATTGTAGATAGATGGCAAGTGCATTGACCGTAGATTCTGGAATGAAAGAAAACATGAGCTACACCCTTGATGCCACCAACCTTTGTACCACAGCTGAACCCAAGCATATCACAAGTTCCAGAAACGTGTCTTGTCACTGCTGCTCTTGGCATCCATGCCTGGATCATGACTGCCGTTCTCTGGTCCTGAATTTGCACAGATAAAGCCTGTGGGTATGTTCCCTTGGCATTGCTCGCATACAAGTAGCTTAATTCAATTCAGTCCAAGTTTCATCTACCTTCTCTCTGTTTGTTGGCTCCTTATAACTTCTGACTTTTTCACATTTGACCCTGAACAGCTCAACTTCCCCAAACATTCGATTTGTTGTTTCTGAACCCTGTTTGGAAGCTAAGGAACTGTCCACAAGAAAGAAAATGTTACTATCTATTGCACAGCACAAAGGAAACTGGTATTTTACAGGTTACAGAAGAAGAAAGCTCACATAGAAATGTTTTCACGAGGATTGCTTGAGCATCCACAGGGAGCAGTTGCTGGACTAAGCGCTCAGAATGAGCACAGCAAATCCTGAGGTTCCTTGAACACTGGGGTTGAACGACTGGTTCCTATCGGTCCCCACCACACCCAGTTCTGAAAGCTAGATTTGATCTTTCTGTGTTCTCTATGGCATTTTAAAAAAATGAAGACTCCACCTGTTGATGGAACTCCTGGGCAGAGCATCTTACATTATTACATAGGTATGCCAGGAAGTCGTAAGAGCAAGAAGTGGTTCTCAGAGTTACTCTGCCTATGGGCGCAAGTGTTTATCTCTGAGGCTCTGCAGAACCAAAATACTTTACTCCTTCGATGACTTATTGAACATTTTCTAATTGAAACTTGAAATTATAGGATTTTTATAGTTTATTTGACATTGCTTTTCCTCATGGGACGTTTCTCTTTGTGCAGATTAACACAGGTATACCACTGAATGGTCATAGACATGGGAAGAGCAGGGTAGTGGCTGCGGCAGGGGCTTTCTTACAGAGCAGTGACCCTGAGATCTTGCACAATGTGCTTACACTGATGGACAAGACAGAAAATATATCCTCTTTTCAGATTGTACAAAATAGAGACAATAGACTTACCTTCTTCCGTAGGTATCAGGTAAATAAAGTAGTATTCACAGAACCCAGAATTTCCAGAAACTCCTGGCCTAGATCAGAAGAAACAGCTCATAGCTCTACTTCTGAAGTGTGATAAGCGTCTTAACCAGTACTGACCTGCAGACCAGTAACAGTACTCACACTTGGAGGTGTACGGCATATAAACTAAAAGTAATATTTGTTTTATCTTAAACTAGCATTATTGCTACTGAGAAGTGTGTGTCTTCTGTACAGCAGAGTCTTTCCAACTCCTGACCCGCAGTGGCCAGTGTCACCCACGTTTCCATCTACACACACGTGTTTTGTGGAAAGTGAGTGGAGTCTTAAGTATGTGTGCTGGTGACATGGTGTGGGTGTGTCAATGACTCAGGCCCATGGGAGATGCAAAGGCTTCTCTAGGTGAGGCTCTGAGGGACGCCAAAGTCTTCCTCCGATCCAAGTGTAAGCGTTGACATACATGCAGAAAATGCCCATTGTAGCTCTCTCCTCTGGGTGTTTGCTGCTGGATGGCTTTCTTACAGACACTAGATCCAGCTGTATACTGTAAGGCCCACCTCTTGGATCAATCATATACAATAACCTGGTTCAATTGCATGCAACAAACATGAGCTTCCAGGGTGCTGTGGTGTCTCTGTCATAGGGCCCAGACCCCAATTCCAGAATTTTTCTGTGTCTTTGTGTGTCTCCTATAGCGTCAGCCATTTCTTCATTCCCTCGTCACTCTTCTGGAGCTATGCAGGATGAGGCTGTGTTTTACCTCAGCAACTGACAGGGACTAGGGTCTGAAAAGATAAACAACAGTGCAGGGACTATTACATCATCTATGGTGACATCTGGGAAATAGCCGGCTCTCAAAGGTCGAGCGGGATCCAAACCGGTACAAAACTCAGATATCTGGAATAGTCCACAGAGGCCCTCTGACTCCACTGCCAGGCTGATCCACACAGCCTGGGGATCACGGACTTTGCCTATGAAGTACTGAGCTGCTCTCCTCCACATGCCAGTGCTGGATAAATGTCTACTTCAGTCCTGGCACAAACAAAACATCCATAGAGCAAAGTTCCTTCTCTTCAGTGTGTCTTCAGATTGGAAATGTCTTTATTCTCATGTTGAAATGAACCAAGCAGACTAGTGGATAAAACCAGAACTGGATAAATTACACATGAAGACTAGGGGCTGAAACAACTACCTGGGACCCGAGCTTCCCACATCAACCACCAAGGCAGCCCAGAGTCTTCAGGCAAAGAATCCAGAGTCCCATCCAACCACCATTATTTGGGCTATGTAAGTAGCTCACTGGATAAAGGCACTCGCTGCACAAGCATGAGGACCTGAGTTCAAATCCCCCGTACCCACATTAAAAGCTAAGAGTGTTGGCACACACCTATAATTCCAGTGCTGGGTGGGGAGAGGACACAAGGTCACTGGGGCTAGCTGGTTGCCAGCAAAAGACCCCACCTCAAAGGAATAATGGCAACAGGGATAGAACAGAACATCAAATGTCTTCTTCTGGCAAGGATGTGCACACATTTACATACCAACCCTACACACACACACACACCATTTAAGGCCTCCGTGAAGGAATAGCTGGCCTTCATTTTTACCACAGACAAAGTTGTACCTGGAGCAAAGAGGAAGGAATGGAGACTCCATCTCTCAAGAGACAAGTAGGAAAAACGTAGGATTGGAAGCATTGCAACCATTTTCAGATTTAAGAGCCAACCCTGCCTATCTCATTCTGTGCGCTACGGTCTTTACATATATACAGTCATATGATTATGTGGCATACAAAGACCTACACATAGCTCTCCAGGTATAACCCTCTCTCTGACTCACACTGCTTCGTTATTCTATCCACTCAGTTCGCCAGCCTATGCAACCATGTGAGAAGTGTGCCCTGGGAGACTGTGCTTCTGGGCAGTCACCAAGGGCAGCAAGCATCCACTTGCCCTGCTCCTACAGGCCTTCACTTGTTAGCTCTCGTTCTGTGGCCTCTTTGCTTCTATTGAAGGTTTTCTCATTTTGGAAAGAGCTGAAAAAAAAAAGCAACATTAGTGTTTGTTCCTTTGTTATTATTCCTGGGTAAAAAACACACAGCATGACTCACGTTTATGATTTCCTCATCTGTGTCCAATGCTCTTCCTGTCTTTATGAGTTGATCTCCATGCTCCAGGAAGTCCCAGAATTTTCTTTTGTATTTTATTTTACTTAAGATTGCATGGTTTGGCCCCAACGTTCAGAAACCAATTGATCAACTCTACTGTAATTTACATTCTCCATCTTTAAATGTCAGTTCAGAAGACTCTGTGTTTTCTAAAATCAGTTTGTTTAGGAGTTGGTTTTCCTACAGGCTCTGCTGTGGTATAAGCACCCTCAGTGTCCTGATGAATTTTTCAAACTATGAATGGGCTTTGTTCCAAAGAGGAGAATTTAGGAATTGAACCCTTATTTTTTTTTCTTCTCCTAATCTTCTAGGATACTCACAGTTTTGATGTTTGATTTTGGAAACTCCTTTGGTAATTAATGAAATACTGGTTTTCTACTATTCCCACATCTTCAAGTCTTTAGATCTATTACTGCAGGATTTTCTCATATATTTTTATCCCAACCACTGTATTTTGTGACACATATATACATATATGCACATGTGTGTGTGTGTGTGAGAGAGAGAGAGAGAGAGAAAGAGAGAGAGAGAGAGACAGAGAGACAGAGAGAGTAGTTTGTTTCAAGTTCACATAAAATTAGCCAGCATACCCTGCAAGCCTCACAACCTGAGTTCAATACCAAGGTCTCACAAGTGGAAGGAAAGAACCAACTATGTGTGTGTATGTCTATATGTACATGTATATAAATATACATATGTCTATGAAATGAAAGTCATGCTGAACACAGTAACTGTGATTTGACACTGAAAGTGTCATGTGAGATAAAAGTAAAATTTATATATTATATGATAATATCTATATATATTTATATGTATAATATTATATTAAAGAAGGAAGTCGGTGTAAGGAAGGTCCAAGGGTTTGAGGCACAGATCAGGAGACTGGTGACAAGTGCCCCTCCGGCACACACACCATTTCAGCCTTGCACACAGCAGCACTTCATAGTTCTCTATGACATTTCATATCTGCCTATCAACAGGTAGATCATGATTATTCTTCTAGAATAATCTTTCCTCTTTTTCCGGATGAAATATTCCTTTCAGCTTACATGACACTTTCTGTTGCCAATCACAGCTCCTGTCAAGCACGCCTATCATTTCATATTCTCTGACTGCAATTTACATGTCTGCCTCTTCTCCTAAGTCCAGCAGGGCCTTGTGGTTTACAGAACTCTGTACCTCTAGGACCAGACAAACCCTTACTCAACTAATGGGTTATGGTGACTAATTTATTTCCTTGGATGAGTTTCTTAGTTTAGCTGAGTTTCATATGTTTTATATGAGTTTTGAAAAATGATGATTAGTATTACTATTTAACCTAAAGAGCTGTCTTGACGATTACATGAAATAATTCATGCAGAACACAGCCCTTGACGCATTCTTCATATTAAGTAAATATTAGATGTAGCATTGTGAGACGTTTCTGAAGAATATTTATTTAATCATGCAAATCCTATCATCAGAAATAAGGTCAATGTTCTTTGCGTGACAATTCCATCTTTCCTTGTATTCCAGGTTCCTCAAGAACAGTGTGTGACCAACAGATTTTTAGCGGCCTGTATTTATGAGAGCTCCACGTGGAAGCATATGTTATCATCTCTGAGAACATCTAACCAACTTCACCGTCCACCCCTGAAAGAGTGAAAAAGATTTTGCTTTCTAACATTTGTATCAGATCTGAGGACTGATTTACTTCCTATATTAACCAATTATTTATAGCCTGAATATTTCATTTATTTTAACAGCTGTGGCAGATTCAACAACTACAATCTACTATACCCACTATTTTTTTTAACTAAATAATACTTGTAAAACACAGAGGTTTTGGGGGGTTGCTCGTTTGTTTGTTTGTTTTGTATAATATGCCAACTGACATGCTCATACAGAAGACCGCAGAGAAAACAACAACAGAATCTATAGCAAAGTTTTCATTATGGTGTCCATATTTTTAGTTTGCAGGAAGGATTGAGAGACCCACGAGGGAGGGCCCACGAGGGAGGGCCCACGAGGGAGGGCCCACGAGGGAGGGCCCACGAGGGAGCAGAGAGTGGAAACTGGCAGCAATTCTGTAACCTCGCATTACTCCAGTGAACTTAGAGATATCTGGGTGGTGAGGAATTGAGTAGTTACTCTAGTGTCCACACTCGAAAGCCCTGGAGGGCTTGGGTAGAGGGCTCAGGGGTTGAAGGCACCTCTTCACTCTTTTGAAGACTAGGTTCAAATTCCAGCACCCACAGCGTAGCTCATACCCCTCCTTAACTTGGTTTCAGGGGATCTAATATCCTATCCTGAACTCCATGGGCAGCAGGCGTACGTGTGCGGCACATACACACATGCAGGCCAAATACTCACACACATAAAGTAAAATTAATATATTTTTGATATTAATCAAGTACTGGAGTGCACTGTTTGCTCTACTTTGGGGTTCTCATCCCATCAATGCAGCACAACACTGTGTAAGGCGCTGTTGCGAGCTCCGGCCCGAATCACCACTTGGCCCTCTGACAAAAGGCTGTGGGTCGGCCCAGGAAGTGCCCTAGCTAGCAGTAAGGGAGAGGTGACTCTCAGCAGCAGCGCCCATGGCACCAGAGCATGCGGTCGGTGACGGGAGACATGCTGGAGCCAGGCTGGGACTGATCTGAAAATGGCAGAGTGTCACAAAGTAGAATCAGTACCTGGGATGGGAGGTCAGTGACGCAGCAGCAGGACCTGCGCGGGCGGGAATAGGACCAATGCCTAGTCATATCAGGGCCCCTAAGCAGGGGGCACTTTCCTCCAGTCACTAAGAGCTGCTCATAGTTTACAACTAACCCCCTCCCCAAAGAACCATCTACTCCAGATTGGGGGAGAGACCTCTCATTGTCTCCCTCCACACCTTCTTCCCTTTTTATTCTTAACTCAATTCCTTGAAATGCTGCAATATCTGTCAATTTTTCTCTTATTTCTTTAGTTAGATTTTTATCACCTTTCTTCTCCTATGATTTTTCTGTTTCTCATATATTTCTGAATGGTGTTTATCAGTGTGCAAACGAGTTTCATGTTAACCAATTTGCTCAAGTGTGTCTTGTATTTTGACCATACTCACTTCCCATTATCTCCTCCTGCGTGTCCTCTCAACGCTTGTCTGATAGACTGGCGCCCCCTCCTGGAAATAGCCGTGGTCTGTAGCTGACTGGTGGGCTAGTTACTATAAAAGACTGGATATTCCCTTGGGTGGAATCCACTCCCACAAGCCCCTGTGGCATTAAGTTAAAGCAACTGTATCTGAGGTCACATAATCAATTGCTTAGCTTCTTCTGCTTTATAACCCCATTGTCTTTCTCCAAGGGGTTGAAGAATTAACACAATCTTTGCTTCTAGACAACTCATCCCAGAGGTGGAAGAGATGTGAGTTTCTTTGGAGAACCAACAATCTAAGGGCCCAGCTATGCACTGCAATCTGCAGGGTGAAGAGCTGCTGTCCTTCCCTTTTGCTATTTTTATTAGCTCATCTTAGAAAGCTGATCTGGCTCATCAATGTGCACACCTTTAATTCCAGCACTCAGGAGGCAGAGGCAGGCAGATCTCTGCGAGTTCAAGGTCAGTCTGGTTTACAGAGTGAGTTCCAGGACAACCAAAGCTACACAGAGAAACCCTGTCTCGAAAAACAAACAAAAGACAGACTCAGTGGATGTTAAAAGAACATAAGATAATTAGAATGAAGAGAAAGGAGTCTACACACAGAAAGAACCCTAACTATAAAAGACCTTCTGTGTTACATTAGGATATTTAACTTCTATTGAGTACTTATCCAGGAACAAATAACCTTCTGTGGGCCCATGGTGATGACTGTATCATGTTATAATCCATGCCCCACCAGCTCCACCTACTACTATGACTTCAGAATAGGATACATTTCCGTAAAGAAATTACAAAGTATGTTAAATGTGATAAACATATAGTATACAGACTATTATCTTAGTCATTGTTCTACTGCTATGAAGAGACACTATGACCACAGCAACACTTATAAAAGAAAGCAATTAATTGAGGTTTCTTACAATTTAGAGTCTATTCTCATCATGACTGGGACCATGGCGGCATGCAGACAGACATAGAGCTGGAGAAGTTTACAATTCTACATCTGGATCCACAGGCAGCAAGATGAAAGAGCCACTGGTCCTGGCTTCAGCTTCTAAAACCTCAGCACCCACCCCTAAGGGACACACTTCCTCCAATAAGGCCACACCCACCCTAACAAGGCCACACCTCCAAATCCTTCTAAACAGTGCCACTCCCTGATGACTAAGCTTTCAAGCTTATGACTGGGACTATTTTTGTTCAAACCACCACAACTATGGTGATTGTCTTGCCCTTCCACCTTAAGAAATGAACTATGTGGGTGTTAGAAACACAGCTCAACACACAGAAGCACTTGCTGCAGCTCACGAGGACCTGAGTTTGGATGCTGGTGCCCAAGCTTCATGTGACTTTATGCACATGTCTATAACTCTAGTGCTGTGAGAGGAGAGAGGTGGATGCTTGAACATTTTATAGCATCCTTACAAAATAGACTAATTCCAACATAATATTTATAAAATCATTTCAGACTGTTATGCTTCCAACACTAGCGGAGAGTCTCCTTACCTGGGGTGTATGCAGTCAGTAGAAGACAAAGACATGCTTTTATGATAATCACAGGACGAACCCATTTTTAAACTTGTATGAGTAAATCTGAAATTATCACAAAATCTGTTCTAGGCATTTTGTGGTTTTAGACTTGTTCTTCTATACAATGAAGGAAAAGAAGTAACTTACAAATGTTTATGATAACATCATAGGGCAATTTCCTCTTTTTGTGATGCTAAAGATAAACGCATAAAATACTCCATTAAATTTAAAAGTGATTCATGTACAAATAGAATCAGTGTAACCTCTTCATGTTTAGTTACAACCCTTTAAAGTTTGTGCCTACAGCTTGGCAAAGGACAGGTCTACTCAGTCTAAGCATTGGGTCTATTGCTGAAGGCAGTCATTATTTCTGCATCATTCCAGAGCTGGCAGTGCCCTTCACATGGATGTGAAAATGAGAAAACCACAGCCTGTACCCATGGTTGTCACAGAAAGCCATGTTAACATGAAGATAAAGCTGTGCACAGATCAATCCCGGGCTGCAGGAAGGCCTCTAATAGTGTTCTCCAAGCCTGCAGCTTCTGTAGGAGGCTTGGCTTCCCTCAGGATCTTTCCTTCCAATGAGTTGCAGCCACACTTCTGGGCTGGCCCTCAGAACAGCTTGTGGCTCCACTCACTGCAGCAGGAATTCCAGGAGGCCTCAAATCAGGTTAAATTACAGGTATTAGATGCTGCATCATCACCTCACTTGGCACTTGTGGGCAGTGGCGCTGTGAGTTAAACAGAGCTACACAGAAAGTGTGCCAGGCTGGTGTTTATCTTCTTCAATCGTAATTCAGGACAATCACATGGTTGAATTGTACCGTTCCTTGAACAACTTTGGTCTACCATAGCATTAATGGAAGTCTTTGATCTAATGACGCCATTAGACACCACATTGTGTCCTTCCTAGATGCTGGTACTCAACTGACTCAATTTATTATTCAATTCCACCCTGAAAAAACCACAGAGGAATAAAAAAGGAAACTGAAATTAGGACATCACTCACAATGAATTTACAGCACATCTCCCATGCAAAAAGGCTTAAAGGTCAAAAAGGTAAAGAAACATTTAAAAGTACACAAATGTACAAATATTAAATCACCTGTCAGTGATTCCTGTCTGATATGCCCAATGCTTACCCATCTCTTTGGCTTGATCACAATCATCCATCTCTACAGTAGGAAACCAAGGTTCACAGGGGTTCCATGCTTTTCTATACAAAAAACAAAAACAACAGCAAGCAGTAGATGTGGAATTTAAACCCAGCTGGTTCGCTATACTTATCATGGGCTGTGAGGCTAGAGTTTCAGCCTGCATTGCACTTGCAAGGAAAGAGAACTCAATTTCCAGCACCCATATGGCATCTCATAACTGCCTGTAATTCTACCTTCTGGGGATCTGACACCCTCTTCTGGACTACCTGAGCACCTACACACACACACATGCACATGAGTGTGCACACACACACACACAATTTTAAAAGTATAATATAATAAATCTTTGAGGCTGGAGACATGGCTCAGGGGCTAAGGGTACACGTTGCTCTTGCAAAGGACCTAGTTTGAGTCCAGGTTCCCAGCATCTACCTATAGCTCAAGTTTCAGGAAACTAAAACATATGCATGTGGCTGGGGCTATCCACATGCATATGTGTGTACACACACATGCATACGTGTAACATATATATACATGTATACATAGTTTTTTCCTTAAGTAGTGACTACACTATCCAGTTTAAGACACGCAGTCTCTGATTGAGGTCAATATTCAAATAAATGTAAGAATTACTTGGCTTGCCTGGCAAAAATTCAGATTCTAGCTCAAGTAGTCGATATAGCCTGAGTAAAATTTTACTAAATAGCTCAACTGATCTTCCCCCAGTTAAAATCTGAGGTGCTGCCTTGGGCTGCCCAGGTTGCTGTTTGCTAAGATAGCAGAAATAACGTGAGGGATATTCCCAGTCTCCCTGGACATGGCCAGTTAGAACTCAGCAGTGGAACACACAGGACAGGCCTCACTCTCTCATGCCTATTTGGAGCTTAATAGCCTAATAACTGAAACACACCTGTGTGTGTTCTTGCCACTTACTGGGCAGTTTGGATTTCTTGAAACCCCTAGGATGAACCCCCAAAACCCCAGAAGTTGGTGAGGGGAATGACCTGGGGAGGGGTTCTAAGAGAGGAAGGGCAGGTCCATAAGCAGTCAGACACTGTTATTGTTACCAAATACATTTTTTATTGAAGATTAGTTTAGAATCATAATTTAATGTACAAGGATTTTTAATGTACAAGAAAATAAATTAAGAAGACCACTCATTCCTAAAAAATTGTGATTTTATGCTTTGACACTAAGCTAGATGCTAAGTCTAAACTTATGGACACACTGAAGTTGTCATAATTAGGGTTTCTATAGCTACTGCAAAACACCGTGGCCAAAGCAAGCTGGGGAGGGAAACATCTATTCAACTTTCACTTCCACAGTGCTGTTCATCACCAAAGGAATCAGGACAGGAACTCAAACAGGGAAAGATCCTGGAGGCAGGGGCTGACACAGAGACCATCGAGGGGTGCTGCTTACTGGCTTTCTCTTCATGGCTTGTTCAGCCTGCTTTCTGATAGAACCCGGGACCTCAAGCCCAGGGATGGCACTATACACAATGGGATGTGCCCTCCCCTCATCAATAATTCAGAAAATGCCCTACAGGCTTGCTTGATCTTCCAAAGACATTTTCTTAATTGAGATTCTTTCACCTCACATGACTCCAGCTTGTGTTAAGTTGACACAAACTATCCAGCACAGAAGTCTTCAAGAGTTTAGACAAGATACTGGGAACACTAAATAAATATGCAACTCTGGACTTTATTTTATAAATTTTATTAGAAAATTAATGAGGCAAAAGTTATAGTTATGAGATCATTATAAAGTAATTATGCTCAGAACTCTGAAACACAGCATGCTCCAATAGTGAGGGGGCTTTCGAGAGCCTTCACCCAGCAACTGATGGAGGCAGAAGCCTATGCTCCTGTCCAAACAGAGCCAGCTTTCAGTGACGTCCTAAGCCACACACATCCCAGCACGTCTCCACTGAGCGGCATGTACGATGAGGGGGATGGCTTACCACAGGATCCCAGAATCTGGCTCTGCTGAGAGGAGCAGGACAACCCCAAGTGTGGGGAGACTTCAAAGCACTGCTTGGGGCAATGCAGGGCAGCTGCCAGCTGCGCAAAGACAACGGCAGCAGATGAAGCAGGGGACCCACAGGTTGAGCGATCAGAAGCACACCGACGGGTCCTGCAATGAGTGCAGGTGCGGATGAAGGCTAGTCCACACCTGCACAGCCATAGGGGAATGCTGACCTGGACTCATCCACAGGATGCCCCACAGGACACTTACTGCCCAGTCACCTCTAGCTTAGTAAGAGGTACAGAGGTGTGTGGATTGGGAAATGATGAACATTTACAGCATAAAATTTACCTTGAAAGACAATGTGCACAGGAGAGAAAAATCAGACCCAGATGAACTAAATAAGCTGGCCAGGATGTCAAGGCTACTTAGCAAAGCCTCCACCTTGTGCTTGGCTTCACCCTCCCACGCAGGGTTTTCCTTGGCACTGGGGCATCATCATTCTAGACAGACAGTGGGATGCTCCTGTTTTTTTAAATGAAAGGGACTAACATGGGTATTGACTTGATTTTTCTCTTCTTAGTTTCCTTATTTTGGTTTTTGTTTTTTGCTGCTATTTTTTTTAGAAAGAGAGCCTGAAGTTGGGTTGTTGTGAGGTGGGGAGGATTTGTGGGAAATTGGAGAAGGTGAAAGAAAATGCTCAAAATATACTGTAGGAAAAAATTTAAATAAAAAGTTTTTTAAAAGACTAAAGACAAACACACAGCATGATCTCATCTCTAACTCTCAAGAAGATGGAACAAAAAAACAATATTCCTGAGCAGAACGACTGTCAGGATCTTGTGGAACTCATAGGGCCATTGTTTGATATGATCAAATGATCATAGGTCTACGATGATTTATAGACAGTTTTTCATTGTTGTCTGATGGGTTAAAGTATCTTCATGTTACTGTTTCCAAACGGGCTCACAAATCATTTGTTTGATTTCTCATACTGGGAAGAAGAGCTAAATAAGCTTGTCTGTGTGCTCGGCTGCTTCCTCTTGGTCTCTGTTCAGACGTCAGTTCTGTGGTGAGGCCTTCCTGGAACGCTCACTTTCAGGTCACAAACCACACCCCAAACCGCTGTCCCTTGGGTCCTGCTGCAACTTCTACAATGTCTGCCCTTTCTCCAAGACATTTTTAAATCTGACAGATGATAAAGTATACCGTGCTATGTCTTGTGCCAGACTAGGAGCTCAAGGTGACCAAGAGCTGAGTGTATCATATTACAGGTGTGAGCCGAGTGTTACTACAGGTACTACACAACCTGATTGAAATGTCCACCAACGTTCCTGTCCTTCTGCAGGCTACATGTTCATGAGAATCTACCTACACTTTAGGAAAATCTGAGGATTTTCACTTTTCTCTACTGGGTATAAAGAAACTACAAATTTAAAAAAAATCAGTGGTAATACCTAAAGACTACTACAAAAGATCGTTTCACTATTTAATAATTAGCTTTCATAACATTAAATGGTATTAAACAAATTTGTCACTCATGGTGGCATTAAATTTGAACTTTGTTTCTTCATGGACATGCAGAAGATTTTGTTGCTCATAGGACAGAATTGCTAAGCTCTCCAGAGATGCTTCAAAGTCTAAGGACTTTTGGAAACAGCCCATCAATTTACTGCTTTCCTTTGCAAACTGTGTTGCTCTTTACAAACATAGAGGAGGATATTTCCAGCAAGCAGTCTAGAGTAATCTAGGTGTAGACATTCTGAATGAATCTGCATTTCTGGAGCAATGGCAATGATGCTCAGAGAGAGCACTGAGGAGAGCGGGGGTGTGTCCCGTGACTTGTCCCGGGTCCTTCAGTGCGCTTCTCATGGCGCCTGTCCTCAGCCTAGGGTGTGTCCCGTGACTTGTCCCGGGTCCCGCAGTGCGTTTCTCATGGCGCCTGTCCTCAGCCTAGGGTGTGTCCCGTGACTTGTCCCGGGTCCTTCAGTGAGCTTCTCATGGCGCCTGTCCTCAGCCTGGGGTGTGTCCTGTGACTTGTCCCACGTCCCGTAGTGCGTTTCTCATGGCGCCTGTCCTCAGCCTGAGGTGTGTCCCGTGACTTGTCCCACGTCCCACAGTGCGTTTCTCATGGTGCCTGTCCTCAGCCTGGGGACTCGGGACCAGTTTTGGAATACTCACTTTTAAAATACAGCTCTTATGGATCCTGCCCATCTCTGAATCACCTAATTCACATAAATCAAAACACAGACTTGGGAGTCAAGGACATTTAAGGTCAATAGGTGGACATAATATAATTGGGTGGGGGTCAGACTTGGGTTACAACCTTTGGTCCTCTCAGCTCTTTGTTTTCCTTTTTTAATGAAAAAAATCTAAATGGAATCACCAGATACATAGAAGAAAGGACATCTCTTACCACCAAATAAAACCTCCAGTGCCAGGAATGGCTTAGATCTAACTGAGTTGCTGTCCAAAAGGGTTCCAGTGGAGCCTCCAAACAACCCAGGCTATTGCCAATGCTATTGGTTACTCTCAACAAGCCAACGGTAAAGCAGGACGGCTGAAAACAACACCTACATATCTCATGGAACAGAGAGAAGACGAGCTGGTGCCTACCGAGAGCTTTCGTCCTGCTGACCAGTGTTCGCGCTGCTGGATGGAACTCTGCATGCTGAGGGAAAAAGGTAAACACCAAGCCAGATCGAAGCCTTCAGTCTGACAATAGTGACCTGCCTACATGATGCAATAACCCACCTACATAATGTTGTGACCTGCCTACATGATGTGGTGACCCGCCTACATGATGTGGTGACCCGCCTACTTGATGCAGTGACCCGCCTACATGATGCTGTAACCCGCCTACATGATGTGGTGACCTACATGATGTGGTGACCTACATGATGTGGTGACCTACATGATGTGGTGACCTACATGATGTGGTGACCTACATGATGTGGTGACCTACATGATGCAGTGATCCGCCTACATGATGTGGTGACCTACATGATGTGGTGACCTACATGATGCAGTGATCCGCCTACATAATGCGGTGATCTGCCTACATGATGCTGTGACCTGCCTACATGATGCTGTGACCCACCTACATGGATGCACTCGTGGAACAACCAAACAATACCTGATTTGATTTAAGGCTCACTCTGTGAGATGGAGACCATGCCTGACACTGCTCTGGTGGCCAAGACCGTGAAACTTGTTAGTGTCTGCATGAGGCAGAGGACAGCCTCAGGTACCAGTCCTTAATTTCCTCCCCATTCAACACAGGACTCCTGTACTATATGCTAGCCTAGCTGGCCCTGCAGTTTCCATGAATCCTCCTGTCTCTGCCTCCCATCTTGCTATAGGAAAATTGGGATTACACACACCCCCTACTGTACCTGGCTTTACATCAGTCTTGGGGATTCAAACTCACACATCTGTGTGCTTTTTGGCTAACACTTTGCCCACAGAGCCATCACTACAACCTCGGGTTTTCTCAGTTTTTCTTGTGTAATAGCAAACATGGACCACTGTTTGGCATCAGTAAGGACTTTGGGGTTATTGAACATGGATAGAAAGAAAGACTTCCTCAGAAACACAATTCTTGCTAAAGAGACCACAATCGAAAGTCTACTGAGTGATATAGATGTGCAGCTATAGTCCCATAAAAAGGAGATTCACGCCAGTTCTTTTTCATTTTCCCTTGTGATGTGGCTAATATAAATAATAAAATGGAGGTGACAGCGTCAGCTCATTCCTGGTTTTAATGGAGTAGCCTGTAATGAATCGTCATATAGAATAAAATAGCTATTGCTGTCTGCAAATTATTATTTTAAGATTTTCTTTAGGACTAAATACAAGATAATTTGATGGAGGAAGGCCATTGGTTAATTAAATAAAGAAACTGCTTGCCCTGATAGGTTAGAACATAGGTGGGTGGAGTAAACAGAACAGAATGCTGGGAGGAAGTGAGCTCAGAGACGCCATGCTCCCCTCTCCTGGGCAGACTCGATAGCTCTGCTCTCTGAGATGCACACAATGAAGCAAGCCACCAGGTCAGACATGCTGAATCTTTCCCGGTAAGACTGGTGCTACACAGTTTATTAGAGATGGGTTGATCGGGATATCAGAATTAGCCGGTAAGGGCTAGAGCTAATGGGCCAAGCAGTGTTTAAAAGAATACAGTGTCCATGTAATTATTTCTGGGCATAAGCTAGCGGGCGGCTGGGGTGCTGGGGACGCAGCCCCGCCGCTCCTATTACTACAATAATTTTATACCTAGTCAAGGAAATTGAGACAATATATTATCTGTTCCAGGAGGTGTATAGGTTCTATCAAGATTATAGCAATTTTATGAAATTTATGACTCCCCTTGATCATTATATATATATCCACTTATGAAGACATTAAATAGTTTAATAAGATAATTTAAAGTTAATATAATCAATTGATTGCTTAAAATGTAACAAAATTTAAAAAACAATTCATACTGAACAAAATATTGCTTAAAACCAGGGAACAAATTAAAATATACAATGTTTTGACAGAAATTTAATATGATAGAAGATTCAATTTTCTTCAAACTAATATATTACTATCATTTCAGATTGATGCATGACAGGCTTTCTTTTTTTTTAAGAAAATATTTTCAGGTTTCAGTCACTTATCTTGGTGTTGTATTTACCAGTTACTAATGACAGGAAGTTCTCTTGATAAAAAATATGCTCGGAGGATTTGATTACAATCACATAACACACTTTCACAACACTAGAAAAGCAACAAGACTGAAATGAAGAGAAAATAGGTGGATGAAAGGGTGGTAAGAAAGATAACAAATATTAAGAATGTTTGAAAAAGCCGTATGAGAATCTACTATTCACTGACTTCATATACATTCATATAAAAGAGTTTAACTGAAGTTTCCCTACACTTGGAATAGTTCTCCAGGAAGACAAACTAAAAGCCCCCACCAGATGTAGGACACCTCTCCTTCAGTTGTTGATCAAGAGTGTCCCTGAGACAACACAAGCTATTGTTATTGCTCTTGGGTTCCCATGAGTGTTTGATGGTAAGAGTGTATTGCTCAAAACACTGCACACTGACCACAGGACACAGACAAGACAGAGCACTTCCTTCCTGATGGCTAGCTTTATAGTGCTGGAAGGTTCTTTCTTCTCAGGCTGCTGAAGGGGGAAAAGTCATCAAGAGTCTTAGCCAGTTGTGAACCCATTGATGCAATGCTGTTATGATTGTTCTGGGAGCAACTAACTGTGTTGTGGTTTAATGTCTGCTCCAAAGGATGGAACACATGCCTACCAACGCAAATCTAGCCAAGAACCCATGGTTGGGGAGCTCATAGGGTTGAACCCACTTTTATTATTTTGCTAAAAGAACTCGGCATCAAATTTCCCTCTAAATTTGTAACTCTATGTCCAATGTGAATGCATCTTTCAGAGTTTTTCAGAGAAGTTCCTTTGTGAAATGGACAGAGGTTAATGTATAAACTCACAACTGACTGAAGTACAGAGAATAAATTTCTGTGGAGTACTCAGTCACAAACGTGAGCTCTACTTCACTCTCCCAACTCTCAAGGCTCAGGGGTTATCTCAGAAGAAGAATAGGAAAGATTGCAAGAGCCAGAGGTTGTCCAGACCTAACAGGACTGCTAACAGCAGTTGTGACTGCCGGCACAAGCCAATTCAGTCAGTGTTCCAACACAGGGGGGAAATGGCTCATGAGTCCCCACCCCTGTCTGAGAAGACATTGACAATTGTTGGCCTCTAGAAAAATCAGAATCTGTTGTCTTTAAGTATGTGGTCTTTAATAGGTCAACCATGATTCTGTGAATGGTCCTTTACTTATAAGAGCAGAAAATATTGGACTTATTGGGCTATTAAAAAAATAAACACTAAGTTAGGAGGAGGTAAGAGTGAATATGGAGGGAGTCGAGGAAGGATGGGGATGAATCAAAATACATTGTACATGTGTAAGAAATTCTCAAAGAAGCAATTAAATATTATACTTTAAAAATTTTCCTTAGGGCTAGGTGGTGGTGGTGCATGCCTTTAATCCCAGCACTCAGGAGGCAGAGTTCCAGTCCAGCCTGGTCTACAATAGCGAGTTTCAGGAACAGTTTTATAGCTATTGAGAAACCCTGCCTTGAAAAAACAAACAAGCAAAAACACCCTCTTAGTTATTAAAAAAAGAAGGCAAGCAGTTACCAGAGATGAGGAAGTAGGCAGTAGATTTGGAAGAAGTTGGGAGTCAATATGCTTAAAATATGTTGTGTACACGGATGAAATTCTCAAGCAATTAATAAAACACTATGTTAAAAATAACTTTTTCTCTTTTATGTACACCTGTGTCGTTTCCCCAATATAGCCGACACTTGTCTAGAACATCTTTCCAAACACTTGCAGTGCTGACGTACTGAAACAGCACAATAGGCCATACTCAGTTATTCCAAAGTTTATCCAAAGCTCAAACAAGCCTGTATTCTTCAACCATAATGATTCCACAATATCTAAGACCATCTCTCCTGCCCTATCTTCCTTTATAGGAATGATCCAGGCCTGAATTACACAAATCAGTGCCAACTGTTGCTTCCATATGTCTTCTTGTGGCTCCTTTTCCTCACTTCTCCAGCCTGGCTCCTTTGAAGCAATCGTGCTGGAGACCTGATAATACCCAGGCAGCAGTCACAAGGGTGTGCAGCCTGGAACACGGAGCTGGTTACCAGCACTGATGTTCACCTCCGTCTCTAGTAAACCACAGGTGTTTCTGCTCAGAGAACTTCCCCTCAAACATAGCAGCCTAGAGACTGCACAAGCGAGGACATGAACCACAGACCCTGAAGACTGAAAATCAATTGCTCTGTTTTTGACACAGTCCCTAGGCCAGGAGGGAGTCCAAACACACAAACACAGTTGACCACAGGAGAATGTACCCATGCTCCCCTCACTCAAGTCAATGGTAGATTGGAGTACTCCAGTGGTCCAAAGGGACCACTGTAGCCAAGTTTCTATAAACAAGAATTAAGACATTGTGAAGACACGAAATCTGACCTATTGCCGTACTACCTTTCAGCCATACTTTGAGATAGTACAGTATGTGGTGTGTTTTCTGTGTCTGCTGAAAATTAGCAGGGCCAGGGAAGAATCCAGATCTACACCATGCTCAGCTTTGGGGAAAGAGAGATGATCTTAAGGTCATGAGCTAGAAAAAGAAAGATGTCCTTGACATTCCAATCCCTCCCAGCAAAGAGGGTTTGGGTGTGGTACGAAGTTCTCCAGGGATGTTAGCAAGGCCGGCAGACTATGATTTCATCATATTGGATTATCTCATCAACTGGTCATTAGTTCAGTGCGTTTGGAGCTCAGAGACAGAGCGAGATAATGCTTGTGTGGACCTGCTTCTCATCATTCCTTTTTTCCTGCGGGAGAACTGGCCACTTTCTAAGATCCTGTTAGGTAACTTGTATGGGAAAAAAAGAAATAATTTTTTAAAAAAGCTCATGTTCAACAGTGTCTAGTAGGTTAGATTGTCTGCTGCTCGGTATTAGATGATGGTAGAAATTCCGTTCTTATGCCCTACAAAACAGACTCTTGGCCTTAGTGGATATTCGGCCTCTTAGTTTTTTAACAAAATACTATCTTATCGCTTCACCCTACATCTTGTTCACTCACTCTTATGCCTGTGCCTACCATCCCAAGTAGCTGTAAGATCACTTTCTGACATATTAACCACACAGCAAGTGTTTAATAGAGCAACAGGATCTAATGAACCAATAAACATTCAATGTTTTGAAATAATAATAGCAACTACATGAAAAATTAGGAGCATGCCCCTTATTTCCAAGTACCTATGTCCAAAATATCTTCGAGCATCATTACTTCTTGAATCCCATCTCTGACACTATTTGCCTATTTCTTAGCTTAGATGAGGAGGGAATATAGAAGCTGGAAGCAAGATAATGCATGTCTCAGGAGGGATCTAGGTCTCAGGAGGGATACAGGTCTCAGGACGGATCTAGGTCTCAGGAGGGATCTAGGTCTCAGGAGGGATCTAGGTCTCAGGAGGGATCTAGGTCTCAGGAGGGATCTAGGTCTCAGGAGGGTTCTAGGTCTCAGGAGGGATCTAGGTCTCAGGAGGGATCTAGGCCTCAGGAGGGATCTAGGTCTCAGGAGGTTTGTAGGTCTCAGGAGGGATCTAGGTCTCAGGAGGGATCTAGGTCTCAGGAGGGATACAGGTCTCAGGAGGGATCTAGGTCTCAGGAGGTTTGTAGGTCTCAGGAGGGATCTAGGTCTCAGGAGGGATACAGGTCTCAGGAGGGATCTAGATCTCAGGAGGTTTGTAGGTCTCAGGAGGGATATTAGTTTATTCATCATTTTCTACACAATATGTAGATGTTTCCTACTTTTTTTCACAGATCACCGTAAACTGTTGACAACCCCAGAGAGCAGATTGAGTTTCCCTGACTGCCAAGCAGAAGTCAGTGCTGGCTTCTTCCAGAAATGCCCTTTGTGGTGGGATGACTCAGCTGGAGAGAAGCCCTTTCTTCCTTTCCACCCACCTCCTTCCTCCTCCTGTGAGGAAGATGAATACAACAGCTAGAACTCGCATAGGCCTGGGAGCAGTGGAAGCCACACAGAAATGAGAATGTATTACAGAAACTGTGGTTACAAGTCACAGATGAATGAGTGTGGCTAAGGAAGTCGAGTTACTCACCTGCATGTTTTAGCTGCTAAGTTAGAGCACAAATCAAATAAAACCCAGCCATGACTGCTTTCAGACCTGTTTGTTGCCTGTGGCTGAGCTATGTGCACCTCTCAGGAGCTTGCCTACAGGCCATCCAGTGACATCCATGATCTGCTTCCAGACGAGTGAAAAATTTAAAGATTGCTCGTGTGCAAGGGAGATTGCACTGCTATGTCTATGATCATAAATGCTTGCTTAATATTTTTATATACTATAAAACAGCTCCACAGAGAACATATAAACAGAGCTGATCTTCCAGCCAAAAGAAACAAAACAAAAAATGATTGCTTTTCTCTTTTAGGCATTGCATAGTAAACAATGTTGATGTAGTCAATCCAACAATATGGACCAAATAACTCAGATGGTAGACAGACACTAAGACAAAGTTAAGGTTCTAGCTAGATCTGCTAATACCAAGAACAATATACCATAGACCACACGCAGGATCATCAGCCCCCAAATAATAACTTTGAGACTTATCATTAATCATGAAAGCTTGGCCGTTAGCTTAGGCTTGTTCCCAACTAGCTCTTAGACCTCAAACTAACCTGTCTTTATTAATCTACATTCTGCCCTGTGCCTCAGTTTCCTCTGCTCTGGACCATGTGTCCAACTCCTTCAGAGCCTCTGGCGAAATCTGCACACCTCGATTCCTCCTCCTCTTCCTCTCTCTTCCTCCATATCCTCCTTATCTTCTCCCGCCTAGCTATTGGACATTTAGCTCTTTATTACATCAGTCACAGCAATACATCTTCAAGCAATGTACATCCCACAACAATGGACCTTGGAAGATACTGAAAAACAAATTGCTATTTGGTAGGTTCAGTATAATAAATATAACCCCAAAAGATAACATGTATCTATCAGAATTACTTAACTAATAAGTTGTAGTAATACTATAAAATCCATTTGTTAAAGAATAGTTTCCTTTTCATGTAAAGGAGAAAGGGGAAGCTTGCCAGTAATCAGCTCCAGGTATTATTGTAAGAACCAAGCCTTTCCTGACGCTGTGAGAACAGGGTCACTACTTATTGGGCCAACGGGTTCTGACCACTAAATGAGGGATTGACTTTACAACTGAAACAACACTGGATTTCAAGCCAGAACATGTCCTCAGCATTTAGTGGTCTCACAAAATTCCAGATTGATTTCCTTAACTTGTAAGAGGTATTTGAGTTCTTAAACACTACTTTAGTCTTTCGCCTACATAAATTTTTAGATAAGATCATTTATGCGGTAGATGGTAGACAGGCAATTACACCAATACGAATTTTTACATCCGAGATAGCACGCCATTTCTAAACCCAGTGCAGATCCGTGTCTACATCCTTAACTTGCGAGAGCTGAGCGAGCCATCTCAGTTCAGATACGGTAACCTAGCCAGGGTAAGGAGTGCAGACTCTGTCCCTCGGAGACCAGAATGCCAAATGACTTCTTGGACAGGGCTCCTCAGCTCCTTTCCCCACTCCAGGGCATGGCATGTGTTCAGACGAACTTTGGATGCGATCTGGAAACTTCCTGATAGTTCTAAGGTTCGGCTTCTCCACCTGAAATCTCTTGTCTGGTACCTGCCACTCTAGTAAAAACAGCACATTGAATGTTTGGGACTTCCCTGGGTTCTGTCTTAATGTTGATTTCAAAATTCTGGTGTGGTTTGGCTATTGTTTCATTTGTCCTCTCAGTGAACTATGTAATAATCTGCAACTGAAAAAAAAATGAAGCTCTTGTTTGCATTTATAGTTTGATAACTGATACACTTAGGTAATGTTTGCCTTACGAATTTCAAGATATAAGATCACGTCTTATGCTTCAGAAAATGTTATCTAAATCAAAATTAAACTTCACTTATTCCAATCTTACTTCCAATATTCATTCTTTGAAAGTCTTATTTTTTCATAATTATATCACACAAAAATAGTTGGTTTTAAATTAAGTACATATTACATTTTATGATTAATTTGCTCAAAATGGGAAAATTAAGGTTATGGTGGAAAAAATATTAGTCAACAGCACTTTCATCTTTAACCAGTTTTGTGGAAACTACAATTCCTTAAGCTGCTTGGAACACATGAAAGAGAAAAGTCTAGTTTTGAAAAGTATCAACATTGAAGAAATGTGTTTGTTACCTTACAAGAGGAGTCTGAAAAGTGGGGTATTTCCAGAGCTGGTGGATGGAAAGTCATCAAGGATGTGGTGATTTCCAGGTCTTACTCCACTGCCATGTTCTAGGATTGAACTTTGTCCGGGCACAAGGATTAAATCAAACACCAATTCCTAGAATATATACCCCCTTTAGGCATTTTTCTTCTCCTTTCAAGAAAATTTTCTACCGGGTAGCCCAGTAGACTTCTCACCACACATGGTTGCTAAACAAAGCAGTGGGGAGGTGGGAGGTGGAGGAACTGGGGCCTATACCTCATGCTCAACATTCCCAGGAAAGCCAGTCCTCCCTGAAGGCGCTGGCCACCCCTAAGCTCAAACTGTCAGTTATCAGGAAATGTTGTCCATGCTGAACCTTGATAGCCAACAGTTCCAGATATGCCAAGACTTACCCTCCTCCCATGATTTATGACCTCACTTCTTTGTTTCTAAATTATTCTTCACTACCAAGTACATAAGAGCTTGAAGGACATGACCATCTGTACTTGGTTGAATTTCCAGGTATATCTTCTTGGGGAGAAAACTAGTATAGCTTGCTATACTTATGATTTAGGAATATTAAAACTGGGAAAATATTTGTGAACCATAAAATAGTCTCCAAGGCTAGTATCCAGAATATATAGAGAATTCTCACAAACTCAATGAAAACTGAAAACTCAGTCTTAAAGTTGTCAAAATATACAGCAATTATATTTTAGCCCCTATATTTTTGACACTTAGATAATATATTTTTATTATATCAAATATAATATTTATACTAGATATAAATGTCAGTTATATTTTTAACACTTAGAGATGCATACTGAGGTGTTCATGAGTGAAATGAAATTTGTAATTTTCTTTAAAATAAATTAGTCTCACAGGACCCTTAGATAAAATAAGAATCAACACTGTTAAATGTTGGGACCTGGGGATGGATGTGAGTCCTTAGAGCTTATTCTATCTTTGGATATTTGACATTTTTCATAATAGAAAACAACTAAAGATTCTGTATTAGCTTATGGATAAAAAGAATAGTATATCCTGATAATAAAATAAAAAGTTAGAAATAGGGTTGAGTTGCTGGTTCAGCAGTTGAAAGTTCTTGCCATATAAGCCCAACGACCTAAGCTTGGTCCCTAGAACTCACAATAGAAGACAAGAACTAACTACAAAAAAAAAAAATTACCCTCTGAAATAACCCTTGTTGTGAAGCAAGTACACCCCAGCACTCACAAACACACACATGCATGCACACGCACATCTCTCATATAGAATAATAACAAAGTAAAAAGAAATACATTTAAAGAGTCACAAGGGAGGAGCTAGAGGTCACTCGGAGGTTAAAATGCTTGTCATTCCAACAGAGGACCCCAGTTTTTGTTTCTAGCATTGAGCAGACCTCAAATCCAATTCCAAGAGGGACCCAATGCCACAGGCCTCCTCAGATACTTGCACTCACTTGCATTGACCCCTCCCCCAACACACAACACATAATTAAAAATAAAACAAGTTTTAACTCACAAATGAATATTTAACTAAAATACACTGTATTTGACAAATAAGCACACAGAGAAATTATAGCCGTTTCTAGTTATCGGGAAGGGGAACATCAAAACTATAGGGAAATGCTATGTATCAAAAATAATAAAGTAAAAACAGTGGCAACACTATGTGATGCTGTAAACATGAACAAACAAGACCTCTCACAGGTTTCTGGTGAGAAGGTGACTTCAAACGGGATTTGGGAAAGAGTTTCACAGGGTTCTTTCTGAAAAACAAAACATGAAGTTCTCTGTGAAACAGCAGTAGTATTTCTGGCTATTCATCCTAGAGAAATGAAGACCGACATTCATGCAAACTCTGTACACAGATGTTTATAGCAGCATTATTTGTAATAGCACAAAACTGGACACAGCCCAGATGCCTTTCAGTGGGTGAATGGTTAGACAAACTGCAGAATGATACTCCACAATCACAAGGAATTGGTGGCTCACACACACAACAAGTCTCTTAAGCTTTCAGAAAAACACTGAGTGGAACACCAAAAGGGGCAATATCATATAATTCAGTTTACACGACATTATAAAGAAAGTTATCAAATCAGAGAATACGTTAGTAAAGTGAAGATGAGGGATCGCAAATGTTTACAAAGAATGCCTAGCTAACATAGATGTTTGAAAAGATTGCCACAAAAGGATTAAAGGACTTGAGCCAGTCAGAAAGCCACCATGTCAGACTGAACAAAATACTAGGAGTCTTGTCCAGGAGCAGAAGGAATAAAGCATCCTGAAGCTCCACATGTGACATTTCAGTTGGAAGAAATTGCAGGATCTAAAGACGTGATAGACGGAAGGGCTGCTGAAAAGCAGGAAACCACGCAGCTGAAGAGGATGCTCTGTTTACGTACACCACGTAACACAGCCACGAACACCGGAGTGAGCGCAGGACCCTTGACAGTGTGCTGTCATCCAGCAAAGACACGAAAACGAACAAAGACCTGTCGAGACGAACTGAAAGTTGAAGTGAGTAACATTCAATGGATGGGTGACTGACGGTCAAGAAAATCCACACCAATAAAGAATTGGCGTGAGAAATAAGCGGTTGATCATGAAGCTTGAAGCAAACTGCTTAGCAAGTTTGCCAAGGCCATTCCTGATGAAAATCGATCACCAAAACAAGTCTATAACGCTGAAGACACACATTGGGTGACCATGCCCCAGAAAGGCATTATTCTAGGGCAACCCCTAGAATACTGAAGAAATGGCAAGAGGCTGGACCAGGCTGGGCTAAAGCCACAGGCAGGCATCAGTGCAAAAGACTGTGGTAAGGCAAAAGCTCACCTCCTTCCTGCTTCAAAGAAGCCAGCATCTGCACCATGACACTAGAGTACAGAGAGAGAGGGGGAGAGAAGGACTGTTGTTGCCACTGGCAACCCAGTGGAGGGTCTTCGTAAGGTCCTGCTCACCCCAGGATGTTCATCCTCATTTAAAGACCCTTGGCACTGCTCTCCTCACTGCATAAGTGGCCCTGTGGCTCTCCTTCCTCCTCATGATTGTTGGCCACTGGCCCATAAGGGTGGAGGGGACAGAAGTTGGGAACGGAGTTCAGTCTGCTGTAGACACGATGGAGATAGCCCTTCAGCACAGGACTTCAGTGTACCAGCTCAGCTTCATTCCAGATAGGATCAGAGAGCCTGGGGACAAGCCCTAATTTTTCATTAAGTGGCACAGTCCTGTCGCAAGGCTTCATATGTAGCAGTAAGGTTCTATAGCAAAGTTCTTAGTACAAGTCTTCATTCCATATATGCAGCGGCGGAGGAGGGGTACTGTCAGCCGGAAACTGTGCCATGCTAGAGCTAAGTCAGGCATCTGGAGACATTCTCTAGTTAAGGACAGGTAGAGAGCAGGAGGTCTCATGGGCAGGGAGTGCCTCATGTTGCTGAGCTCTGCCGAGAGTTTCCGGGTCATGGTAGACCACAACCTCCGACTGTCAAGGCTTCCCACCATGGCCCGTCACTGTCACTTATTCTCATTCATGTGTGACTAAACAAGAAGAGTAGCTGGGCATTTGAAGTCAGGAATGATGCTAATGCCAAACAGCAAATCATCCTTACAGGTGGGGGACAAAGACGGTTCGGTGTATTCAAGCTTGCTTCACTTACAAAATTATGAAAACTACTGCCTAAGTATCATCCATCCTACGTTTTAAAGATATATATGAAACAAGTGGGTTGTTTGTTTAGACTGGTTGTCTGGGTCACAAGCAATCTCATGTATATGCAGATGTTCCAAAATCTAACAACATGTGAGATCTAAAGCACTGCTAATCTCACATACAAGACATTTCAGATAAATAATACTCGGGGCTGGGCAGTTCAAAACGTTTAAATGAATATTTTGAAGTATGTTTCATCATGAGGTATGAAAGAATGCATTAAGAGTATATATATAAGTAATCTTTTAAAATTATCAGTGTGAAAGGTAGTAATGACAGATAACTCTAAAAAAGCACCCAGCTTCACGCCTGGCCACTGCTCACTTCCGTCCCCTCTTCCTGGAGGCAACAACATTACATATAAACGTGGAGATGACCGGCATTAAAATCAAGGGATAAATGTGTGCATACACAATAGACACATGACATGGTTTTGACACTGAATAATTTTGAGAATTAAAAACTATGTCCCAACGAATTGAATCGCCTGTTTTTATCCATAAGCAGACTGGATCACTGCTTGTGAGAACACCTTCAATAAAAGTCAGTCACTCAAGATGAATTAGAAGTGACAATCATTCAGGACTTTTTTACTGGTGAATTCTAACTAAACTGTTCAGTCAGCCTAACTGCATAGAAACCTTTCTAGGAAAAGCCACTTTATTACTATACCAAAAAAGAGAAGGTTACAAAGTACTCTTTGCAGACTTGAATGTAAGATTATTCAGTCCAACTCCCACTTGTTTTCTGTAACTGAAGAATTATTATTTCATTGTTGGGTTCAGAGGAGGAAAGTATACTAAAACTGATACTGTGTATTGAGTCCCTATAGCAGCGTACAGTAACTTCCTCACTTCAACAGAAACGTTAACCAGTTACACACAAGCGACTTGTACAGCTGCATAGCTGGTAAAAACAGCAACAACAAAAACCTTTAATCACATAAAACTTAATCATAATTTTGTTTAGGTCTAGGCTACATAATTCACAAGAAAATTTGAAGTTTTGAAATGTTCAGCAAGATTATTAGTAAATTGAAAATGGGATCTTTGAGGGGTTTATTGTTTGTTTCTTTTCTTTTTAGGCTTTTTGAGACAGGGTTCCTCTGTGTAATAGTCCTAGCTGTCCTGGAACTAGCTCTTGTAAACCAGGCTGGCCTCAAACTCACAGAGATCTGCCTGCCTCTGCCTCCTGAGTGCTGGGATTAAAGGCGTGCGCCACTACCACCCACCTGAAAATGGAATCTTCAATAAAAGAAATGTAGGAACGAATGGAGAGAAGCAAAGGCTGTAACAAATTTAAATTATGGGCGACAGCTAAAAGGTTGCTGCAATTCTTTACTTCTTATTATTCAAGAGTGGAAGGGATGGGAGCCATGAATCTGCAGCCTGAATTTCCACAGAAGAAGCCCACACGATCAAGAGGACTACGAAGTCCTCTGAGCCCTATGGAATGCCTGCGGAGACTTCTTTCCTTACACCTCAGAGTTTTCTTCTGACTGTCTCTGTGGAGTCGGCCATTTCAACACCCCGTGTAGAGCCCCACAGAGACCACGCCATGATTCACAGGGTGTTTAAGATTTGTTTTCCTGATTAACTGAAGTGTAGCACCATAAACCATCGTTCTGTCTTGGGCGTCTGTCTACATGAAACTGCTACCTTGATGTTTGTGCTTCAGCTGGTGGTGGCCATTGCGAGGTCTGCTCCTTCTCTTAGCTGCACTGCCATGGCTTTAGATGGGTGCTGTGCTATCATTGCTAATGTCCTCGAATCCCCTCTTCTCATTTCTGATGACAAAACTGATAGTGTCTCCTGAACTGTTCCTATACAGCAAGCCTTACGTGTTCCATTATTAATCATTCCACATATTTGCTCAGAGAATAGAGGACGCAGCAGTTATTCCTAAATTCTGGCATTCTATGTTACCATTTATGAGCTCCTTGGGGTTAATAATTCTTTAATTTACAGTGACCATCTGACATGTCACTGCATGCATGGACGTTAAAGTGATTGGCACCTGACACCTTTTTTCCTTTTACAGACTGGTACCTGGCATCTGGTGTGTGTGTGTGGTAGGGGGTGTGCATGTGCTTGTGTGTGTGAAAACTTGGTTGGTCCAGAACTTCAAATAACAGAATTTTGACCAAAACTTAACAAGCAAGTTGAAAAAACACATTTTATAAAGCACACACACACACACAAACGATTCTAAATTGGTTACCAAATTTTATAGCTGCAAGCTTCCCACAATATTTTTGAAAATATCAGACAGACGGGCGTCAGTATGATTAATTCCGACGAGTACTTGCGCTTTTCCTGCACACAGTGACCTCTGGAAGCTCCGAGTCCAGCTAGCTATGCACAGTGTCTCTTCAGCTAACTGAAATGTTTGTAAATAAACGATATCTTTTCTCCATTAACTTGTCTCCATCTTGACCTACGAGAAAGCGTTGTGTGGATAATCTCAGATGACTAATTTGTCTTTTCTTTAGTCAAATGCAATGGAGCAAAAAGCTTCAGAAACCACAAACTAGGGTTAAATATGTGTATGCATGTATGTATGTATCCAGGCATGGTTGTAACAGGCAAATGTCTCCTACATTTAAGAAAATATTTCCTGTTCAATTTTTTAAATAAAGCATTAAATGGAATGATTGACAATCATTATTAAAATTAGATTTAAAATTAAAATCGTATTTTAATTTTGATTTGTGGATAAAAGACAATTTTTATGGATGATCACATCTCACTTATATGAAAACCCTGTAGCCTAAGCATTATTATTTTCATATTGCAGATGCATGGACTAATGCTCAAGGATGTTGTTGGTTTTTATTGCTCCTCACTCATACTCATTGGTCTTTAGCTCTTGTGGGGGCCCTGCCACCCTGCTCCCGATCATGACACAGACGCTTCTTATTCATGATAAACACCTGCCCTTAGTGGCTCATTTCTAGCCAGCTTTTCTTAAACTATCCTGTCTACATTTTGCATCTGGGTTTTTACTTTCTCTATTTCTGTATATCTATCTTTCTTTCGTTCTTACTACATGGCTGGCTGGCTGGCTGGCTGGCTGGTCAGTTAGGTGGCTGGTCAGTTGTTAGGTGGCTGGCCCTAGTGTCCTCCTTTCTCCTCCTATTTATTCTCTCTATCTGCCAGCCCCGCCTATCCTTTCTCTGGCCTTGCTATTGGCCATTCAGCTCTTTATTAGACCATCAGGTATTTTATATCAAAGTAGCTCAGCTTCACAGAGTTAAATAAATGCAGCATAAATAAAAGCAATACATCTTTACATCATTAAACAAATGTTCTACAGCATAAACAAAAGTAGCACACCGTAACATATTATTCTACAACACAGGGAAATAAAATAAATTTTCCAAGTTTCACAGACAGGAAATAGTTAGGTCTTCATGCCTCAATCGTGGTCTTTGGCCACCATGCCCAAGAATACACATGCAAATACGTGTGACATCAAGAGAAACTCCTTCTAAAATGAGGAATCCTCAATACAAAAGCAAAACCAAACAGATGGTCTTCATCAAACTCAAAAGCTCCTGCTTAGCTGAGGGAGCAACCGATAGGATAAAGGAACATTCTACTGAAGAGAATACCGGCCAATCAACTTTTCTTAAGAGGTCATTATTCAAAATACATAAGGAACACAAATCAACAGCAAAGAAAAAAAAAACAAAAAATCCTGTTTAATAACAGGCAAATGAATTAAATAGATATTTCTCAAAAAGAAAGCATGGAAAAAGCCAACATTCATGTCAAAAAGTCCTCGACACCACTAGTCCTCAGGGGAATGCAATGTATTCCTTATACTCATAAAAATGGCTTTTATAGCCAAAGTTTACTAAATGCAAACCTCAGAGCTGGGTGTGCTGGGTGTGCAGCACCTCTTCAGGACTTGTTTGCCAGCCTCCTGAGGTGCCTGAAACAACACAGGCTCTTCCCATTCTTCCAATTCACCCACCAAACTAAGACCCTCTTGTTGAAGACACCTCACACGTTGGTCGCAATGTGTCGGGAAATCAAGCGGTAATTAAATCAGAAAATTTCCCCTGATGGTTCCAGAAACTATGCAGGCTGCTGGGTGAGAAAAGGTATCTGTGACCTTACCCACAGTGAGTGTTGCAACCTACAATACCAACCTGCTAAGCAGTATATGCTCACCAATGCAAGAGTGGCTTGCCTGGTATGGGCTAGCCAACCACATTCTGACTAGATTTGGGATCTGCTCCACAAGAGGGATTTAATCCTGACAAACTCCATCAAAATCCTGGTGGCTGAGGAGATCTTAGGGAAACTTAATGTTGTTATTAACTAAACTGTCATGATGCCTACCTGCCTTCTGCTTATTTTATTTATGCCCATAGACAAATGGTAGTCCAACTCCACAGCTTCAAAGACAATCCTAGTTAAACTTGAAGGATCTTAAAAACAAAACAAATAAAAACAACCAGCCAAACAATAATGCTTATTATACATGTATGAAATAATCAAAGAACAAACTCAATGAATGTTTTTAAGGGAAAAAATGGCTTTTTACCAAAACCAAAGCAGGGTAGGTTTTTATGAACCTGTAAGGAAAATCTAGTCATGATATGGTACTTGTAGGATATAAATCAATATAGCCATTGTGAAAAAAATGTTCAAGATTATGTATGCCTATTTATAGTGTCATAATTCCTAATACCAAATATTACACTGTGGAATCAACATAAGTACCTATATATTATGGATGGAGAGGAAAGTGAAGCATATACACACAATGGAATTCTCAGATTTTAAAAATAAGAAGGTCCCATTAGTGACAACATGGATAAACTTGGGCATCATGTTAAGCTGAATTATTAAGACACAGAAAGACAAAAATTATAGTTGCTGTTATTAAATATGGTCTAAAAACTTGAATTTATACAGGGAGCAAGTAGAAGGGTGGTTGGCAGGGACTGACATGGAAAATGTTGACTTAAAGAGCACAACTTTTTGTTCAATTAGAAAATGTAGGTTTGGGGGCTGGAGAGATGGCTCAGAGGTTAAGAGCATTGCCTGCTCTTCCAAAAGTCCTGAGTTCAATTCCCAGCAACCACATGGTGGCTCACAACCATCTGTAATGAGGTCTGGTGCCCTCTTCTGGCCTGCAGGCATACACACAGACAGAATGTTGTATACATAATAAATAAATAAATATTTTTTAAAAAAAGAAAATGTAGGTTTTTGAGATCTGTTGTACAGCATAGTGACTGTAGCTGGTATAACATATATATCATCATCTTATACAAGTAGTATAGCACTATTTAAATTTACAAAGATATTTTAAATGTTTTAATCACAAAAAACGATGGCCATTGGGGGAGATAGATAAACTAATTAGTTGGATCCAATTATTCCACTCTATATGCCTTTATCAAAATATCACATTATAAACTATAAACATACACTTTTTCATTGGCCAACAAAACAACTCATTAAGCACTTTTAAATATGACAAGGGAACTTCAAAAGATTTCAATTGGCTTACACATTTCACATGCTTATTACTGGTCTTATGCCAATCAAGACGGTACACATTTCAAAGTAAGATAAGATCTATCTAATTAATTACAAATCCCCACGTCTAAGCCATTTTAAACAAAAGACACCTTGTTTTCTATCAGTTTTAAAGTGAGGTAATCCTTATAGGACCATGTGTAGAATTCCATCTGCAAATTATATTCCCTGATCAAGAGTTGCATTTTGTGTGCTGCCCATCTGGAAAAAAGAAACTACTCATTTTATAAAGCATATATTTATAATTTTCTCTCATTGTCTCATGATTAAAAAGAATGTATTGTTTTACCTACTATTACATCACACCAGCTCTTTAAGTGACATATATTCTCAGTTGTACATAGGTTAGACAGCAGCAGCTGGTATAATCAACTCCAACTCTAATTTTAAAATTTTATGATAGTTATTCAACAGAGATCACACTGTGTTACTCACCTACACCTCTCTTCTCTTCTCTGTCACCTCTCCCAGTAGTCTTTATTCCCTAGAGAGTTCTGGTTTTATTTTCACATCACACATAGATACATGATTTTATGTATCTCTATGAAATCTGTGAACCACACATGGGAGAAAATGTTATTTTGGTGCTGAAACTGGCTTCATCTAATACTTATTTCTATTTATATGCATCTTCCTGGAAACGGCATATGTTCACCCTTCTTCAGGTTGAAAATGTCTACTTTGTGTCTATAGCACATTTTCCTTGCCACTGCTCTGTTGTCGGATGCCAGGCTGGCTCCATTGCTTGGGTTGTTACTGGGGATGCAGCGAATGTCAGGGGCAGGCACCTCTCTGGTAGATACACCGACTGGGTCAACTCCAGTCTCCAGGGCTGGTTCCACTGCTTGGCTGTTGTTACTGGCGATGCAGCAAATGTCAGGGGCAGGCACCTCTCTGGGACACCGACTGGGTCAACTCCAGTGTCCAGGGCTGCCACAGGAGCTTTCATCGGGTCTAGACAGCAGTCGGCTGGGGATCCCTGTAGGTCTCTTTCTTCATGGGTGAACTAACAATTTTTCTATCATTATCATAAATAGCTTAACTTATTAAGACAAAGGGTTCAATTGAGCCCATGGTTTTGGGCTCAAATTCATGCTCAAGTGATCCCATTCCATGAGTCCCTGGCAAAACAGAGCCGAATAGTGGGAGCATATAGCAGAGGAAAAGCAAAGGAAAGGAGGTACCACCGTCCCCTTCAGGGCATAGGAGGGGCTCCCCTTTCAAATATCCCACCACCCCCTGACTGCACCATTCTGGGGACCAAGTCTGAAAGACACGGACCTTTGGAGGGTGATCTCCAGAGTCCAGCCACAGGGTATTCATGAACCTAGGTGATTTCTATCACAGGGCATTGGTGCATTCTCCTCTACATTAGTAGAAGAGGAAGAAAGCTTAGCAAACACCACCTGCACCCTGCTTCTGCTCAGAGTTAAGCATAATCCACTCCTGTGGACAGTTGTGATAGTTCATAACTCACGGCTGCTTCCCAACTACGCCTGTCCTATGGCAGGAAGTCTTGATTTTAAAGTTAGCTGCCATCTCTATGTAACTTTTTTTTTTTTTTTTTTTTTTTTTTTTTTTTTTTTTTTTTTTTTTTGGTTTTTTCGAGACAGGGTTTCTCTGTGGCTTTGGAGCCTGTCCTGGAACTAGCTCTGTAGACCAGGCTGGTCTCGAACTCACAGAGATCCGCCTGCCTCTGCCTCCCGAGTGCTGGGATTAAAGGCGTGAGCCACCACCGCCCGGCCTCTATGTAACTTTTAAGAGACCTTTTAGCTTCCTGCCTGTGTTCTACCCAGCCTGATGATTGTGTGTGTGTGTGTGTGTAGCTATAACTCAGAGGCTAAATAAACACATTCCCCTTGCTGTGTAAATATAATCTGAAGTTTAGAAGTTAATTTATGCACAAAAATAAAACCATTGTTATTTTCCCTCAACACTTATTCGTGCGTGTTTGCATGCCTGAGTGAGTGTTCATGTGTGTAGTGTACGCATGTGTGTGCAGTGGCTTACTATAGTACACATCAGCAGGGGACGGAGGTTGATGCTGAGTGGCTTCCTTCATCCCTCTCCATTTTATTTTTGAGAGAGGATCTGTCACTAAACCTAGAGCTCTGATTTCCAAGTGCCCCCAGGATTCTGTTTCCCCGGGGCTGTGGTCAGAGACACAGGACCCACACATCGTTATTATGGGTGCTGAAGATCCACACCTGGGTGCTCATGTTAGTGCAGCAGACTTTACACATGGAAGCACCTCAATCCCCAAAGTCATTCTCATTTATCTAACAGAGATTGCAAATGAGTATTTATCAAAGTCCTTCTAAAGTATGATGAGAGAATTGCCGAAAACAGGTCTAGATAAACCGTCAGGGAAAAATTGTGCATATTCACTGAAGTATTGCATATCCAGAGTGTTCCTTTCTCTTCTCTGTGTGGCCTTGCACAACTGCGTGAGTCTGTATAACAGAGAGGGGAACTTTATCCCTAGACGCGCTTTCCAACTTTAATGTTGGGACAGTAATAAAATAGCGTTCTCTCACTAAATAGAAATAAAGACATAGCAAGGCATTTGCTGCATATGAAAGACCATCCATTAATATATGATGTTCCATTAACATAAAAATGTATGTAGACATTTTTAAAACGCAAAAATCATTTTAAGTTAATACTATTTTCACCATGTTAATTGTTATTACAGAAAATCCTATATCACTTTGTAACATAATTGAACATGCTTTGTAACATAATTGAAGTCTTGTTCAATTTATACAAATACCAGTACTGGAGACTAGACTGGATTGTATTTTGACAAACATGACATTTTATGTGGAAACCTGCTAGCTCTCGCGAACTTCTCAGAGGAGACCTCTGTCAGAATACATGTGCTGTCACAAACAAACTTCCACGGGCGTGGTAGAAGCGGAAAGAATGGAAGTGCTGTGTAAACTCTGCAAGAGCATGCAGCGAGCCGTGTCTGCAGTGGAGGGGAGAAGGGTAAGAGAAGGCGATGCCCCGCCCCCCACAAAGCTAGCCCACACATTAGCATGTTTATGTGTGTATGTGTACAGATAAAAAGCTACTTTTCCAACCTCTGAGTCTACTGCTTCTCATGGTGAAATCGAATCTATGATCTTAACCTTTCTCATTTCAGCAATGCTCCTATGTTTTTATTGCGGTCTCTACCCTACACAAATAGTTTCGCGTTCTCAAATATCTTATTGTGCAGACGGTACACAAAAGAAAAGATAAACACAGTCTCTCAGATAGTTGCTAGCTTGCCTGTCTGCATGAAGAGAGCCCACACAGTTATTTGAGTAAGTGATTTTAAGTTAGCCTATCTTTTGGGGCCACCCACAAAATATTTGTTTGATGGCTAAGGCGCATGGTGTCCATGTATGAGTACTCAGAGAGGGACACTTAATCTCATTCATGACGTGTAGTTAAAGACAAAATGGTTCTTTCCTCGTGCTTTAAAGCACTAAGGAGTCATTTTGTATTTTATTGAGACATGAATGCCTTTCTTCCCCCATTTTTCAAGACAGGGTTTCTCTGTAGCTTTGCAGCCTGTCCTGGAACTTACTCTGTAGACCAGGCTGGCTCAGAACTCACAGAGATCCACCTTCCTCTGCCTCCTGAGTGCTGGGATTAAAGGTGTGCGCCACCACTGCCCGGCTGTGGCATGAATGCTTTTGCCACTTAATACCTCTCCCTCACAATTTTCTTTTGATTTAGTCATTGAAAAGAAAGTGGGACTGTTTTCCATTTTTCTATTTTAAGATTTTTAGTCTTTAAAAAACTATAGCAAATATACTTTTGGGGGGGTACAGAAAATTGCAGAGTCCTAGAACAGTGGTTCTCAACCTGTGGGTTGTGACCCCTTTGGGAGCTGGACCACCCTTTCACAGGGAGTCACATATCAGATATCCTGCATAGCAGATATTTGCATTACAATTCATAACAGTAGCAAAAATACATTTATGAGGTGGCAATGGAAATCATTTTGTGGCTGGGGTCACCACATCACAAGGAACTGCTTTAAAGGGTCGGAGCGTTAGGAGGCTGAGAACACTGCTCGAGAAGAATAGGTTTGTGTTTTTATTTAGAACAGTTCTGCTGCATAGGACCAAACTGGGCCCTCTGAATGTGGGTGACAGTTCTGTGGCTTGGGCAGTCTGTGGGCTCACTGGCAGTGGGACCAGGATTTGTCCCCAGTGCGTGAACTGGCTTTTTAGAGCCCGTTCTCTATGGAGGGATACGGGGGTGGGTGTCTTGGTCCTGCCTCAGCCTGATCAGCCAGTCTTTGTAGACTCCCCGTGGGAGGCTTCACCCTTTCTGGGGTGTGGATGAGGGTTGGCTGGCGTGGGTTGGGGGGAGAGATGGGAGGACCAGGAGGAAGAGAGGGAGGGGGAACTCTGGTTGGTATGTAAAATGAAAAAAGCTTTTAAATAAAAAAAACGTTTTAAAAGAGGAAGAACAGTTCTGAATCCACAAGCTAAAACATCCTTTCCAGATTTGTGGCTGCAGTCAACCAGATAAACGCCTTCTATAGACCTGATGCCTCCCCCTCTCCGCCGTTCACCATGAGACTTCTGACGGCTGGAGGGGGACAGGGACAGAAACCAGACTTTTCAGTGCAGCTGAATAGCACTTCACCTGGATTTGAAAATTCTGGGTTATTGGAGCCTGTATTTTTGAGAAATAAAACTTTATAAAATATAAAGACAGGGGCTTCTGGATGTTTTTAAAACAAACCTTAAGAAAGACTGTTGGCTTTTCTTTTGTTTCCCAAGAGGACCCTGTGACACCATCGACAGTTAAACATGAATTGTGACGTCATCACTGTGCCAGCTATATAAGTTAGTTTCCATGTACTTATACAAAGTATTTGGGCTCTCTCTCTCTCTCTCTCTCTCTCCTCTCTCTCTCTCTCTATCTCTTGGGGTTTTTTTTTGGGGGGGGTTGGTTTTTTGAGACTGGGTTTCTCTGTAATTTTGGGAGCCTGACCTGGACTAGCTCTTTTAGACTAGGCTGGCCTAAACTCACGGAGATCTTCCTGCCTCTGCCTCCCAAGTGCTGGGATTAAAGGCGTGCGCCACCTTTCTTCCTGCACTTTTTGCAAAGAGTAAATACAATCGTGTTTGTGATTCTTCTTAGTTCCCAGAAGGCATTGCATTGTCTCCCAATGTGAGTTGATAATGCACTCTACTAGCTTATACACATTTAGGAAGCCATCAGGAACCCTCTAGAAAGCTATCTGCAAAGAGACTGAGCGGCCCACAGAAGAGTGCTCTTCCTGAACAAGAGCCTCACTTGGAAAGAAGACCAGCCAGAAAGCCATGGCTCCTGGAGGAATGACTGATGATGCCAGCTCTTCCTGGAAGTTATCTGGAACCTGCTAGATTCTGCCATCTGAGACACGTGATAGAACTATCACAATGGAGAGAACAGTGCTTTTCCTAAGGTCCCCCCAGCCAGCCTTTCATGGCAACTTCAGTGTGCCAAGGCTTCTGTGGTCCAGTTGCTGCAAAGGCTGAGTGACTGCTGGACCCCATGGGACCCAGCAGATTCCAGGCAGGAATCTGTCCTATCAACATGCTGTGGACATTCTGGGGAGGGGAGTTTCCAGAGTCCTCAGTGGGAACCCAAAGTACTAGGATCTTATGTGACCCTAAGTGGGAAGGCCAAGCAGGTCATTGCCATCACATGAGGACACCTGTGTCTGCGTGCCAGCACGTCCTTATGTCATGTGACCACTCAACCGAATTCTTTTCAAGGCAGCCATTTACTTTACCCTCAAAAACTAAAGCTTGTGTGAAATAGGATGTGAAATTCGAATGATGTTGCCACACTGGTACTTTTTTCTTTTCTCAAACATAAAAAGGGATGTGAAAATCTGCTCCAAAGCTTGCGCTCGACGTACCATGAGGATGGTTTAAAGGGCAGAAATGCTTCCCCACCTCACTCCCTGAGTGGCTGGACCTGACGCAGGCCTGCCATGAAGCAGTTTTAACTTCTAAAATTGGATGAACATGAGGGCGTATGTCCAAGAATCTTTGAGGCAGATTTGAAAAATAGCTTGCAACCGTCTGCTTTCCGGTTTTGTTTTCCTCTTCTGTGGCAATGTGGTCCAAGACCCTAGACTCCAACAGTTTCTGCTCTTCCCACTTAGCCAGTTATAACCCTGTACCATGTAATGTCATCTGTAACATTGCAGTATGAAGTTAGATAACTTGCATGTCCCACTAAGCAGAACATCTGTGGCATTCAGCAGGGGGTTGATAGTTTTCCATCCCCTGGGTCCCCTGCCTGTATGTCTTCCAAATATACCTTTCCATTCCCAGTATCCAAAGGCAAGGTGGCAAGACAATTAAGGGACCACTGTCTAGGCCTTCACTCTGTTCTGGCAAGTCACTCTAGGGCCTCTGCTTCCTAGCCTATAAAATGGGGATTGTGGCATCTCCCACAGGGATTTTCATGCAAGTGGAGAGGGTTACAAACAAGAATGCTTAGGAGAGTAACTACTTAATAGTAAGACTGAGAGCACTTAATCATAATTCTCTCCGTGAGAGCATTATGTCACCCCTGTGTCTGCGGGACACAGAGCAGTACCTGGAACATGTAAGAGCAAAGCAAATATTTGTGAGGAATGATTAAGTGCAGAAGCACGCTGTTTCCCGTTGCTCAACCCGAGTGATCCCTTTACAGACTGTGGGACCCGTGTGGGTGTGCGCAGGGCAAATGTTTAGATATGTGCTCTAAATGGAAACCAAGAAAGTTCCCCTGGCTCCTCGCAACCCACACTGCATTTTCCATGACCCATTATCACATGCCTCCAGAGAGAATGGAACCTGCCTATCTTGTACCAGCAAAGATCTAGGTTAGATGCTTGCACGCCTGCCTGTGTGCCAGCATGCCTCTGTACCCCCCTGTGCAGGCTGCTGGGGGATGCAGCATCGTTCCTGTCCTGTGTCAGGATGCAACACATGACCCCTGGAGTGGACCACTTGCCACAGTTCTTGTGAATAAATATTTGCATTGGAATGATTTCTCTTTTTTAGACAAGTTTTCCCCTAACAATACTGTAAGTGGCAGAGTTAGGGTAAGGGCTACTCAAGAGCGGTATGTGTCCGGATGACTTTCTTTGGTGGCCTAGGGGTCATTCTAGCAGGGTTTACTACACACAAAAGTGGGTTATACAGTGGATAGTCCAGGATCTGTATGAGTCAGCTCTCTTAAAAGCAAAGATAGGCTTGGCACAGTCTCATGTCTCATGAATCTCTGTGAAGCTACATGACCCGATCATGTTGTTTTCCTCCTGTTTTTATGTGCAAACTCTTGGTAATTAATTCCGAGTCAATGATCCTCACAATTCTTTAATTCACTACAATTTGAGGAGAGAGGTCTATGGAAGTCACTTGTGATTTTGACTAAAACACACTCAAGGAAACCTTCCCTTCTTGGCTTAGTGCCCTGCTTTGTTTTCTTCTCCTCCTTAAATGTCTCTTATGAGAAGTGTCAGGAGCTGCTGGTGAGAACAAATCAGCATCCAGGAAGTTGTACTTGTCTAAGGAGAACTCCTCAGGGTAGCACTGGTTTATAGACATGGACTTAGCAAGCAAAGTCTCAAACACAGATGAGTTCAGAGAGGGATGATGACAGGAAAGGGGGTCATGGGATGGAAGCCTAAGGAATTCCAACACCAACAACTGAACAGAGGAGGGGCCCCAAGAGGCCCTGTAATGAGAAGGAGAGGGAGGAAAGAATGGGGGAATCTTGGTGCTGTTGAATGCAGAAAACAGTCTCAGCTCAGAGACAGCAATCTGTCTGGAAGGTCCAAAAAAAGGCGAAGTAAAAAGCATCCATCTACAGCATCCACAGATCAAGATCCAGATAACTCATTTTTTTAAGAGACTATTGTGGATGAAAGGTTAATGTCAAAATGTTCTGTGCTTTTCGTTGCAAAATGAATTAATAATAGTCATCAGATACCTAAATATTCAAGCTTCAGGAGTATTTTAATAGCATTTTATCATAGCCATACTAAAATTCTAGTTTTGAAAATCAATTAATGCACATGCAATAAAGAAAAACACACCAATACTTTGATAATATTCTGGTTGTTGAGATTATACAAAATTTTGCGTTTTCTCCCTATGCTTTCTGTGCTCTCTAAGTTTTTCTATAATAAGTATGCCTAATTTTACACTAAAGGGGATAACTATTTACACAGTTTTTTATTTCTTTCAAAATGTGGTTAGAGGATGCATCCTTGCTGTCCGAGCACACTCGGCTTTCATTATGCTCTTTCTGGCAGGATAGAAACAGAAGTCGAAAACATCACTGTGAATTTATACAGATCTGTGGAGCACATGGTAATTTTTAAAGCAGTTGAAGTGTTTCAGATGCCAAAGTAAGTTAAAGATGGAAGAAATACCCCGCGTTCTAAACTATTGCTACCCTGTTTCTGTTTAGCAGCACAGGAAACATGGAAGCCCTTGATGTCCAATATATTACAGAAAAGTCATGTTTCAAGATAAATTAAAAATATAGCAGAGGTGAGGGGGAGAAGCCATGAGATACAATTGACAGGAACTGGGAGGATTTTTTTTTTTTTAAGTTTCAGAATGTCATAGAAAGGACACAAAGGACGAGGCATGTTTCTTCTGTGGCAAAGGAGCTAGAATGTGCTGCAGTGTCCTGCGATGCTAAAGTCAGGGAAATGAGCCCTCAGGTCCCTCGGATTCGGACTGAAGAATCACAGGTTGCCAGCAAAGCAAATGGCCACTGCAGTCTGACATCAGAATAGCTTTCCTATTTCAATTTCCTGGAAATTGAGAAGACAGCAAATGACTTCGGGAGCCAAAAGAGCCTTGGGAATGTGTAATTTCACCATCTGTGCTTTTCTACTTCTGACCACGAGGAGTCCAGGGGTACAGCTGTTAGCAGTTACCCTAAATTAGTACGTAAGACCAAAGAGTGGGAGTTCTCATCTGGCTGGAGGACTGAGCCTCTCAAAGCAGAGCATAGGATGGGAAGTTGCCCCCTGGCGGGAGGCACTGCTGGCCACCTGCCCAGTGACAAACACAACCCTTCACCTGTTTGAAGCCTTTGAGAAATCATTGACTCAGAACATCTCCATAGTTAACGGCCATTGTCATAAGGCAGCAGAGACCAGGCATTAGAATGGAAGGATAGTCATGGGTCAAAACGGAAGTGTGTGCTTCATGGATCTGACGGAACACATTGGCTTTTTCTATCCTCTAGAAAACCAGAAGGGCAAAGCTGCCTGTGCACCAAATGCCCTTAAGGGGTTGCTAAGCTGCTTCACGTAAAGAGAACTCTTTCTTCATGGATCTGACGGAACACATTGGCTTTTTCTATCCTCTAGAAAACCAGAAGGGCAAAGCTGCCTGTGCACCAAATGCCCTTAAGGGGTTGCTAAGCTGCTTCACGTAAAGAGAATTCTTTCTTCATCTATAACGACATAGACTACAAAAGACAAAGTTATGATTATTTTTCTTCCACACAGAGGAACATTGTTTATGATGTAAGGATGAGAGTGAGGTCTTTCTGCAAACGGTTGAGGCTCACCATTTCTAACCATCAGAACCTAACTAAGCATGTCTTCTTCTTCACGTGCGCCAAAGGCTATTCCGGAGTCTTGACACAACCAGTTGTCCTCATGGAGATCCCCATGTTGAAATGCTATGGTCATTGGATTTGCCTGCTCAGCGCACACCTCAGAGGTCTACCAAAGCCACAGCTAACCCTACAGGCTTTGGAGACACAATGATGAAGACACACAAAGCTCCTGCACCACCCTAGTAAGGAAGACAGTTCTTAATTTATTAAGAAACTGGTTTTTGTGTAACTATACACACTCAGATAACACAAAGTAGGAAAGTAGTTGGGATTGTCTGGGTGTATGCACTAACAAACAAGTCTTGAGTCTGAACACTATAGCTTTTTCCTCACAGAAATTTGCTGACCTGGCTCAGTGCAGAGCTGTTCCGTGTGCCCTTTCAGAAATTCAGGACAGGGGAAGGTTCTCAGCTTAGCACCAACAAACACAGCAGGTTAGATGATGAGGTCACGTGACCAAACACGACAGGTTAGATGAGGTCATGTGACAAATCAAGCAGCACCCTTTGAAGACTTCCAGTCAATGTCAAGTTGATGGTGGCATCTATTATGGAATAAAGCAAGTCAGCTGACCACAGTTAGTTTCAAAGATGAAGGGGGCCGTCTTCTATAGGCTGATGGGAGGCAAATGGCCTGATGGTTGTCTCCTGTGAATCTCCTGGTGTTAGCCTGGTCTGTGAATGAATGATCCCAAAAGGAAGGCCTGAATGACAAGGAGCCAGCCATAAGCTGATCAGCAAAGAGAAAACGTGTTATGTTACAAGGGCGGAAACAAGACTTCAGAAGCTGAGCAGTTACCCAGTGAAGGCTGGAGGCCTGAAAGATGCTGTGGTTGGGATAAGACATTTAATTAGGAACCATCCAAAATATTGTAGAATTTCCAGGTACTCTAATACATATTTTTTGTATTAGAAATATGTCTATATTTTGAGAATAGTAAAACTAAAAAGAGGCCAATTTAACTTTTTAATCTACATAAGATTACAATTACATGCTCATTTGTATTTTTTATATTGCATTGATAGTCTTTCCTCTGAATTTACCTAAGTCAGAATTCTATGAATTCTATGAAATTCTATAAATTCTATGAAATAATTATTCCCAAAACACTGGAAATTTCCTCAAGGTAATATTTATAAATGTGTGTAAAGATTTTGAAAATTTGTTGCTATGTGCTTCATATGATATGAGGAACTGGGGTGAGACAGATATCTCATTAGTAAAGAATACTGCTCTCCCTCTGAAGGACCCAAGTTCAGTTACCAGCACCCACACTGGAAAGCTCAGACCACTGTAACTCCAGCTCTAGGGTATTCAACACCCTTTTCTGCCCCCTGCAGGCACCTGTGCTCACATGCCATACCCCAGCAAACACACACACACAAGTACACATAATTAAAAATTAATGTATGTAAAAAGATGGAACTCACTAGGCCCCCTTAAATTACATTATGATGATGAATCACATGGAACTTTTGTTATATTTCAAAGCAACTCTTCTACGAGGTTTAGAACTAGTGTAAAAGAATAATATTTCATTTTAGAAGAAAGTATCTTATTTGTAATCGAAATTCCTCTGACTGAGATCACATCATCCAAAGGCTGTCATTGTTGGGTGTTATTACCAGAGCTTCATCAGTTCTAATGGAGAAGCCAAAGTGTTGGTTCTGCAGGGTAGTATCAGAAGTACTCTGTTCTTCCTAGTTCAGGTAAGGCCACAGAATGCACAAATCTAAAAGAATTCTTGCACTTGTGTGTCCACCAACGTCTTCCACAGTCTTTTTAAAGTGCTGTCTTGAGAACCTTTTGTGAGCTTGGAGCTTTATCCCTATTACATTATAGTTAATCAACGAGTCCAGGGAATAGCGGGCCCAGGGTCATCTTCATCAATATTTATTCTGTTCTTTCCGTTGGACTTCCAAGGGTTTCTGGCATACGTCCTTAGACAAGACAAGACAGAGCTCAGTGTATGCTTTCCTCGCTTCTTACACAGGACTGCACTTAGATCCCATGGAGTAGTTCCAGGAATAATAAATAAAGACATTCTGTGCTGGCTATTCTTGGTTGTCAACTTGAGTACATCTGGGATTAACTAAAATCCAAGTGGCTAAGTAGACTTCTGAGAGATTTTTCTGTATTAATAGTTTGAAATGGGAAGACCCACCTTTAATCTGGATCTTGGAAAAGAGAAGATCCACCTTTAATCTGAGCCATGACTTCTGGTGGCAGCCTGTATAAAGGGAACATAGAAGAAGAAAGCCTGCTTTCTTTGCCTGTTTGCTCGCTCTCTCTCACTTGCAGTTCCATTCCTTCGTGGCATTAGGGCCTACTTTTCCAGGGTTCTGGCATATACTGAAGAGTGGCTGATACATCCAGCCTCTTGGACAAAATAACTACTGGATTCTTGGACCTTCCATTGGCAGACAGCAATTGTTGAACTAACTGGACCACTGACTGACTGTCATATGAATACATGTATATGAATATATATATATGTATAAATAAATGGGATTTATTATAATGGTTTACAGTTTGTGTGTGCATGGTAAATGAATATATAAAAGCCAACACCCATATACATAAAGTAATATATATTTATGTGTACATATGTATAGATGTATAGTGAGAGAGAGAGATTCATTCTGTAAGTTCTGTTTCTTCATGGAACCCTGACTAGTAAACACGCAAATTCAGTCCAGTAAAGAAACATTATTGTCATGTTGTGAGAGAGGAAATGACTCAGCAGAGGTGTCATCCATGAAAGTTATTTTCCTAGATCAAACCACCAGCTAATTTTAAAGCCTATTCGCCTACCAGGCAGATAAAACTATATAGAAAACCTAGAAATGGTGTAGAAGGCCCTTCTGTATTTGTGTTGCTTTCATTGGTTATTAAAGAAAACTGCCTTTGCTTAGTTGATAGGGCGAAACTCAGGTAGGGGGGGAAGACAGAACAGAATGCTGGGAAGAAGGGAACTGTGGCAGATGCCATGATTCTTTTGCCTGAGACGGACGCTGGTTAGACTCTTGCCTGTAAGCCACAGTCAAGTGGCAATACACATTAATGGAAATGGGTTAGATCAGGATGTGAGAGTTGGCCAATAAGAGGCTAGAGATAATGGGCCAGGCAGTAATTATTAATACAATTTCTGTGTGGTTATTTCAGGGGTTAAGGTAGACGGGTGGCTGGACGCAGCCTGCTCCTCCTCCTTACTATACTAGAGGACTTTAAAATAACCTAACTCTAACAATCTAAAGTACAGAGAAAAAAAATCTGGTTCTTGTATTACGTGTTCTGGAATTCATAGGTGCCTTGAGGAGAGCCCACAGCTAAGAGGCGGTTTCTGGAAGCTGGAGAGATGGCTCAGCAGTTAAAACCACCTTTTGTTCTTCCAGAGGGCCCAGGTTGGGTTCGCGACACCTCCATAGGTGACTCGCAGCTGTCTTTAACTCCAGTTCCAGGGGACTCAACAGTCTCCTGAATGGCCTTTGCAGGCACCAGGTATGCACGTGATATGCAGATATGCATGCAGACAGATACCCATAGTATAAAATAACATTTAAAAAAATTATAGTGGGGGTTTCTGGAGCTAGAAAGATCACTCCATGGATATAATCAGTTACTTTTCTAAGAGAGGACACACATGGCAACTCACACCTGCCTGTAACTTCTATTCCAGAAGCGGCAACACCATCCTCTGGCCTCTGTGGGCACCAAGCATGAATCTGGTCCATTGCAAGCATACATGCAAACACTTGTATACAAAAAATAAAATAAATAAATCTTAAAGAAGGAGTTTCTACGGAACACCAATCATTCTAAAACTAGGGAGTGCAATTCCATAGTCACACATAAGAAATACAAACACGAACGTTAAACTGATAGATTAACTTCCAAACGTTGGGTCAACATCAGCCTTTGTTAATTACTTCCAAGGGAAACTGTCTACACCAGGGTCACAGACTTCCTTATTATCTAACAGGAAGCAGTCAGCAGTGAGAATAATTGGAATAGGCTGAGTGGTAAAGGGGAGTGGTACCTGGTACCAGCTGATGGCTGCCATGTGAGAAGATGACTCCACCATCACCAGATCTTACAAATATTCAAGACAGGACAGAAATTCACAGTTTCCTTTTTAAAGCTTATCAAGAGGTTAATTTTTAAAATATTATGAGCCAAACTAAATTTATTTTGGCATTTACTAGATTGCTACTATTAACTTGTACCTGTGAACCTGAAGACACTCAAACATCAGATCTTGAATTTCAGCTTTTGTCAAGACATACCGTTTTTTCTTTTCATTGAGAAACAGCCTTCACCCCGCTCTAATAAGATAAGGGAAAACGCATGTGCTTTGGAGTTATTTCTCAAAGCATACTGTCTGATTTTGTCTCAAGAAATCTATCAGAAATAAATTTTTGCAACTTAGGAAGAACCTTAAAACCGGTATATCAGGTAGGAATTATAAAAATATTAGCACTAGTTTAAGATAACATTTTAATTTAAGCTAATAAACATACTGTAATTAGTTTAATTCTAATAGCTGAGCATGTTTAAATTTCTCCCAATTGCCATAGGAAAGGCAGCATATATCATCATATTGATGAGAACTGAGATGCAGGGCAAAATCTCGCTATGAGAGACTGGACTGTAGGGGATGACACAGTAGTGTGAAACAGAGATGACCAGTGAGGGACATCTCAGGCTGTGTCGCCAGGGTCTGTCTACCAGAGGAGGACAAAGGCTGTTGTTGCCACTCGCGCCCTATCCATTATCTACTACAAGCAAAGGAAAAGCGCTCAGTGCTGCCCTCTGCCCCACCATCCTTACTTCTTTCACGACATGGGGTAGATGGCTGGAGTGGATGCTCATGGGCCACAACTTTCCAGTTTACATTGTCTAGCACCAATTGACCGCGTGGGTGGCCAGTCACGTCCAGAGACAAATCACTTTGTACAGCCAATATACAAAGGTTTTTATCTGTCATTAAAAACACAAATTTTGAAGCAGTGTTGCTAATTGCCACAGCTTCAAGGTGCTCTGTGATTCCCAATGGAAATGTGAAATACAACGGCATTGCGGACATTTAGGGTAAGAAGAGACGCATGCGATGCGAGGAGATTGAGGAGCGAAGAAAGGAGAGGAAAGATCAAAGCAACGAGGAAAAGACAGTGACAGAGGACAGAGAAGACCGGGGAGAGCATAGAGAAGATGGTCTTGCACAACATACTAACTGCCAATATATCAAAGTCTAAGTTACATGGATGTAGATTTTAAGTTCAGCTAATGGAAATTTCATTACTGTGTAGCCAGAGGACACTTGTCTCATGATTGGGTTTCCCCAGTGGGAAAAGTTCTAATGTATCAAGATTATTATGTTCTATTCTGTCCTCACCAGAACCAGAACCAGAACATCTATGTCAGAGTATATTCATTTTGGCCAAATCCTCTGTGACTCATACAAGGTTCACTGCATTGCCATGAGTCTGGTTATTAAGCCATCATAATGTTTGTATACTTTAGAGAAAGAAACAATAATCTCTGCTTCAGTGGCTGAGTGAAGCTTAAAGGACAAAAATGTGTCATAGGAAATGTCCCCACCGTCTCAGAACTCACACAAGAACTGAGCAGTCAAGACAGGGGGAGGAAAGTTAGAGGTGAGGGGAAGGAGGGAGAGAAAGGGAACCTGGGAGACTGGGGTGGGGAGAGGAAGAGAGAAGGGAAGAAGAGTGACAAGGATATGTACCGGTATGCAAGGATCCAAAATAATAGGAAAGTAACATTTTAGGTAAGGAGCTCATAAAAGTGGAGATTCCTCAGTCAAACATGTAAGTCAGTGTTAGGACCTTAATCATTTTCTCCAAGCCTCTCATAACCGCAGAGGGCAGGCAGAGAGTTCCTACGCGCTTTCTTTGATATGATGCGTTTGGATTGTCATTTACAGGATGGTGGGAGGTGGGGTCAGAAATATGATTCCAGAAGAAAATACGAACTCTATTTGCACAGCGCATGTGTTTGAACTTGAAAGGCAGCTCTGGGAAACCTTGCTTTATTTATATCGGGCTCGCTGAGTCAGCCACCCTGAGAGTAAGCAGCACACGGCGGCCACAGGAGCTCGTATTGCTGTGTCATCATGAGATATTCCAACAGCGAGGACAAGCTTTCACAGAGTGCCTACAGCCGCAGGGCACTTGAAGGGATCCTGTGCTCCCCTAATTTGAATAATCTAAGTAGATCCCCAGAATTACAGTCAGCACTCTGAAATACTACAACTTCAATATTTAGAATGTATAAAATTATTTTATTACTCATCTTAGATCTGCTAAATGCGTGTTCCTTTTAGGAAGTTCTATGTATGTAAATTTTAATGAAGCTCTTTGAAGTTGGCACATTTTTCTAGACATCTGACTATGGGAAAGACTACAGTGCTTTCCAATGGCCTCTGCTTGATGGAAGAATTGTAATCAACAGTTCTCCGTAGAGATGTCTCAAGTCATCCAAAAGAACCCGTTGGTTGTCTGCCAGTGAGGCTTACGAGGAGTCACAATTTTGACTCCCTTCCCCTTGTATGACTTGGGAAAATAGACCTCACCTATAAGTTTGGGTAGAAATCTCCAATTATAATTCCACATGGTTTTCAAACATTCAACAAAAGTCTAATCCTGATAGGAAATAGTCCTGAACAGCAAACTAACTTCAGTGAAATTGTTGTCTAAATGGGTTTTCTCTCAGCTCCCGCTGGGTTTTTTCTATCGATACGTACTTCTGATTGGCACATGTCTATATACGTACAATATACAGACATATAAGCATCTGTGTGCCGCATTCGTGTAGACAATTAATAATAATATGGAGACACAAACTAAGGACTGCAGTAAGCATGCTAAACACAATTACCCCTCTTTCTCATGGCCTTATCCCACTACTCCTGCCTGGATTCCTGAATCTTTTTCTCAAAGAATAGGTCCTAACAGAATGGATCAGTATGCCCAATACATTCCTGTGTGCTTGACAATGCTCTTTACAAAGAAAATCTATGGCAAACTATACATTGGTTCGTTGTATTGCGATTCACTATATAAGTTATTTTTCCAGCTCAGCTGTTTACATTATCCAAACTAATACACTTTAAGACAACATGGAGAAATTTAGATGAATCACTCTTCTAAAATGTTAGGGTTGTTATATCATTGGTTGTTTTGTTTGTATTTAATTAGGCTAATCTATGACAAAGGGTTGTTGTTGGATTCTTCCTTAATAAAATTAAGTCTTTCTGTATCAGTTTGTTTTGATGTGAACTATGTTGCCACCTGGACACTCTATCTTCCTAACTCTGTGGTGATATGTGTATGGCTTCTCTCCATCCAGAAGGTCACTCTAAAAGGCATTCCTGTGGACACACAGTTTACTTTATGAAATTTATTCTATTTTCTGTGCCAAAAATTCTATTTGAAACAGAGTCAATGCCTCATTCCAGGAAGAGGAAAGGACACTAAGAGTTTCCATGGTGATCAGCTGATGGAATTAAATCAGGCAGGAAACCTCTTCAGAATGCAAAGTCGTCTTGCAAAACAGAGCAGCTTGAAATCTCCAGGAAGTGTGTCATGGCTCAATGAAAGAAATGGAGATGAGAATACCTCTATAATGTAAACTCTCCAACCCTAAAATAAACACTCAAAAGCTAGCCTTTGTCCTACAAAGTTAAACTCCCAAACAACTGTCATTTCTAATCAGATCCTTTGTTCCAGTTGTTTTTAAGTTGCTCGTGGTATTCTTATCTCTTGTGATCAATGTCATGTAAGACTATGAATCCACTTGTTTGTGTGGAGAGAAGGAAAAGCCTCTTGTGTTTCTGCTGCACGGTTTACTTTACATGGAGCTGTGTAAACTTTGTAAACTGTGTTCTTATTGGGAAGAGAAGAAAAAACCCGAAATGTATCCTAATCCAAGAAAATGAGAAGATAAATTTCTCAGTTGACTCTTCATGGACATTTATGTAATTGATAGTCTTATATCACTCCTTTTCCTAGAATCTGAGAGAAATAGAAACAGAGTAAACCAGGGCTTCTTTGCCTTCTCATCAAGGGCCCTTGTAACAGTGTGCCTGGAGACATGGTTTTTAGCTACACTGGTAACTATTTTCCATGAATATCCATAGCACCTAACATAACTAAATGTTCTTTTTCCCTGCTGAGGGCTGTAAGAGAAAACACGTTAAAAGCAAATATATTTAAAATACAAAATATGTAACACATTCCTAAAAACCCACAAGTCACTCGTAACTCCAACGTTTTCAATTATGTCCTTATATTTATTCCAACTAAAGTTAAAGGGTCTCTTTTGGTATTGAACACATGAACAAACATGTTTTTATTTTTTTTTTCTACTTCAGAGATCTGGTCTTAATTTCGATGTAGATATTCATGCACAATCTCAATACTTGCTGATTGTGATATACACACGAGGGGAAAAACGGTTTTTATGACAGATGCCACTTTCCTGCAGTCATAGTGCCGTTTTCCCCCAACATGGGACAAGACACCTCATGTCGCACAAACATACATCTACACAGACGACAGCTCACAGAGGAGATGGACATAGGTATGTTGCCAGCATACAGCATGGCCTATGGTTATGCCCATCTGAGAGTAGTCTTGAACTCAAGATTGTCCTCGTGTTGTGTGACATTTCCTCAGGACTTTAGTCCTTTCACTACAAATAGAAAGGGAAACAACAAACTAAAGGAAATATTCCTCTAAGTTCAGCTTGGTGAACCAAGTCTACTGTGATTCCTTACAGAAGCAAAGATGATTGGGGCAGTAGCATCACCAAAAGCCTAATCCTGGCCTGAATCCTAAGAACGTTGCACGACTGGCGTCTCCAACCCAGGCAACCTCTCACCATCGCCTAGGTACTTTACACCTCCTAGAATCTGAGAGAGCGGAGAATAACAGAATAAACCAGGGTCCTTGCCTTCTGGCCAAGGGCCTTTGTAAGTGTGCCTGGAGACGTGAAGCTGGGGCAAGGTGACGTTCAGCGGGGCCAGGGATGACTGATCACCCTTCCTTGCCTTCCAAGAAGAGATTTTTAATCGGCACAACAGTGTGAGAGTGCCATGCAAGTAATCATAGCCGTTCCTGCATCAAGATTGTAACAACCAGGTATATCTGGAAAGAGAGTTCCACATCTCTTGGTCACCAGCTATAAGGTGCAGCACACCACGCCTGTCTGTGCTCTATGAGCTACCATACAGTTCGCAAGCTTCAGGAAAGGGGCTGGAAATTGAAACACACGAAGACACACAGACAGACAGAGACACGGACTTCTAGTCACTGGTAAGAAGCCCTTTATTCAATAGGACCACGGAGGCTTATATACCCAACATAGTCAGGTGGGCCAACAGGTGAAAACCTTATCCTCTGATCCTCAAGGCAAGGCAACATGTTCTTATGACGCAGAGCCGGTAACCAACTTTGACACAGCTTTCAGTAACTCAAATCAAAAGGAAAGTAAAGGTCACTAGCAGGGAAGAGCAGCTGGAGGCCAGGACTTCAAATGGTCCCAACAATAAGGTCCTAACCAATTCTGTTACTGGTCCCTACATCATAGTCTGACGAGAGATGAAATAGCATAAGATCTCTGTCATCGTTTTGTTTTCGTTTTGCTGAGATGAAATACCACGTGATAAAACAACAAGGAAAAAGGACTTCTTGGGCTCACAAGCCCAGCTTACCATCCACCTTAGCGGGGGAGCCAAGGAACTTGCAGCAGCTGATCATATCACACTACAGCTAAGAGCAGAGAGCAGTTAGGCAGCACAGGCATGCTGGGATTCAGCTGGTTTTCTCCACTCATGCTCTTTAGAATCCCCTGCCCAGGGAGTGGTGCCCCACATCGTGGGTAGGTCCTTCCACCTTAATTAATGTAATGAAGATAATCTCCACCGACTGCTCCACACACCAACATGACCCAGACAATCCCTCAGCGTGACTCCCTTTGCAGGAAATTCTAGATGGTCTCACACTGATAATTAAAACTGGCCACCATACGCATTTTAAACATAATCTTTTAAAAGGACATTTGAATTTAGAAAGAGCTTTCTTCTCTACACTAAGTAGAAAAAAAATCCAGGGTTTTTGTTTTTTTTTTTTTTTTGATTGATTCAGTAGATGCAGAGACAAAAATTCAAAGGCTTGTGGTTCCTTGGGCATTGACCTCAGGCAGAAGAGGGAAGGTCTAAACAAAGGAAGAACTGGAGAAAAGGAAGTAAAACGAGCAGACAGGGAAGTATACAGCTAACATCCATGCTCTGTGTTGGTCCCAGAATTTTAGACATCCATGTGACAGATGTTGATCAAATCCATTCCCCTATTCTTTCCTCTCCAATACCTTCCCTGTTTCCTCTCTAATTTCTTCCTCACATTCCCCAACTAATGTGGGATTCCCCTATGTATGCTGTGAATATGTTTTATTACCATTGTTTAATAAAGAAGATGCTTTGGTCTATGGCAGGTCAGAATATAGCCAGGTGGGAAATCTAAGCAGAGAAAGAGGAGAAGGAAGGCAGAGTCTTACTGGTAAGACACACATCATGGTGATGTACAGATTAATAGAAATGGGGTAATTTAAGATGTAAGAGCTAGCTAGGAATGAAAGGACTGTCTCCATTTACACCCTTCCCTTTTCATGCATTCTTTTTTTCCCTCAAACCTACCTAGTGCACTTAGTGCTGTCTGTATGTGCATGGGTGTAGAACCACGTGCTGGAACGGAAGCATCCACTCAGGGGCCACTTACCTAAAGAAAACTGACCGCCCTTCCCCCAGTAGCTGACATTTCATTTGCATTTTAATAAATAAGCTTCTCTGCAGATCAGAGAGTAAAACAGTCCCACTGGTCTGTAAACTGAGACTGCACTTTCTTTTCCTGGTTGCCCAGAACCAAATAATCACATGGAAATTATATTAACTACAACAGTGTTAGGGTGCTTAGGCATATTCCTAGCTGGCTCTTACATCTTAATTTAACCCATTTCTATTAATCTGGGTTTCACCCCAAGGCTGTGGTGTTACCTCATTTTTTTTTACATGTCTTGTTTCCATAACAGCTGACTGTCATCTCCCTGACTCCACCTTCTTTCTCCCTACATTCAGTTTAGTTTTCCCACCTACCTATACTCTGCCCTGCATATGCCAAAGAAGCTTCTTTATTAACCAACGATAATGAAACACGTTTCATTATGTTAATGAATGGAATCCCACATCATCTCCCCTTTTATGTCTAAATAAAAAGTAAGATTTTAACTTTAATATAATAAAATTGCATATAAAAAAGAGGTATTAATCAAGAATTACAGTTACCATATTTTTGTGATGCTAAAGTTTTATATCTAATTTATCTTTTATTATAACTAAGAAAACTATCTGTCTTTAATTCCATCAAAGGACCCAAAAGGATATAATATTGCCTACATAAACAGGAAGTACATTATAAGTAACTTCCACAACTCTAGAATTGACAGAGACGTCTCACTGCCTGGACAGTCACCCAAAGTTTTTCTGTAATGTTGGAGCATCCCATCTTCAGCCTACAGGACCATAGTGTTTGGCAGACTTTTGCATGAAGCAGGAAATTTGAAAGACTGTTTTGTCTATATTGGCAGTTTGTCAGTCACCTTCTTTTGTATCCTGCAGAATGTCTGGCAGACTCTTTCATGATGCAGGAACCCTGAGGGACTGTCTCACCTTCTTTTGGCAAGTTCAAAAGTCATTTTTCTATGGGTCCTGCATGAGATCTGGTGCCCTCTTGAGAAAGAGACCTGATCAGTCATCGTCATCGACTTAGACCATGAAACCAATATGGACAAATTCAACAGAACTGCTATCTTCGGGCTGACCATGCATGCTTCAGCATTGCCAGGACATAAATTTCATTTATCTTCATTCCTGTATGTCTAGTTTATACAGCATATCATCAAGCAGTACAGCCAAGAGCAGTTTCTTGCCTAAATGGCTAGCCTTGTCACATTGAAGGCAAATTCTATAAGGAGATTCTTAAATGCCAATCAACTTCTCTGAAAGTAACTGGTGCTGCCAGAAGCAGACAAATATCCTGTAGGTCTTTGAAGTGTTGAAGATTATCTAACTGAAATGTATCTCCATATATCTAGAAAATAAAACTAATGTAATTAAAAGTTTGATTACTATAGATGACTATTAACCTGTATTTCTTAACTATACTTTACATTTTTAAATGAGATACACAAACACAATACCTTAAACAGGAGCAAATACACATACACAGGGTAACAAAATCGACCTTAAATTTGTATCAATAGACCAAGATCCATACCAATGCAAAGAATTCATCTCTATATCATATTCCCTTTGTTTTTTTTAGAAATTGACTGTGACCATTAGCCATTTATAACCAACCCATTTAATATGAAAGTAAACATTTATAGACAATCATTTTGAGAGTTTGCACATAGTTTCCTTCAAACTGCTCCCTGCTATTTGTGTGGCAAAGGATTTTTAGGGTTCATGAATATCTTTCAGGGGGTCTTGTTCCACCATATTAGCTTGTAAATAATGCTCAGGTTCCCTCTCTTTTTAGAAACAAAAGTAGAACCTCTTTTTCAAAGTAACATATCCTTAGATCAAATTCTGAAGTCAAGGTGACTTTATGTTGATTTAGCCTAGCAGCCCCCACAATCAAATGTCTCTCTGCAGTTCATTAACAGTCAAAGTATTCAAAGTAAACATAGTAGTTTATGTAATCCAGACTCTCTCTGTATTTTTTTTTCTTTACATGGCTTTTTTATATTATCTTCACTGTTTCCTTAAAGACTTTGTTTTATTTTGTAAAACTATTTCTTTCTATAATTACCTATACCCATTTTTGTTTTTTAAGCTTGTGTACATTTTAAAACATATTATGACCCACTTAGAGGTTTACTTTTGTCTGAATTTGTCTTTATTGCATATTTGTGATTATTATTTGAGCAGGAGAGCTTTTAAAATCATAAGCAGCTTGGTTGCAGCAGCCTTGGATGTTGACTCCTCATCTCTTGGCCTTTCAATATGGCAGAGGTACATTGGCCACCAGCTCTGGGACCTCTGGGTGGGAGCAGTGCTCACCATTTCAACTCTGGGAAGCAACGTGCAGCACACAAATCCTTATTGTCTGAGTAAAAGCTCAAAATGCCATGCAACACTCTGCACGGCCTGGAAATATCTCTGTATATAGTGGTGGGAATCTGCCATGTTCTCTTGTCTGTGCATGCCTAGTAGCCCCAACCCAGCAGGTTTCCCAGGCTGGGAGTGCTGAGCTGCTGGTGTGCTCTCAGCTACTGTACCCAAAGTGGGTAGAGGGCCACGTGGGTTAGCCCTGCATTGGGGCTATGTAAACTGAAACTGCACTTTCATTATCTGGCTGCACAGAACCAAATAATCACACAGAAACTATATTAATTAAAACACAGTTTGGCCAATTGCTTAGGCATATTCTTAAGGAGCTCTTACATCTTAATTTAAGCCATTTCTATTAGTCTAGGTATTGCCTTATGGCCAGGGAATTACCTCATTTTCTACATGTCTTGTTTCCTCAGTGGCTGGCTAGTGGCTGCCTGACTCCACGTTCTTTCTCCCTGCATTCAGTTTTGTTTTCCTGCCTACCTACATTCTGCCCTACCATAGGCCAAAGAAGCTTCTCTGTTTCCAACAGTCTATGAAACAGCCTATTGCCACCTGTGTCATAAGGAGGTGGCTGCAGCTAAGATTGCGACAAAGTCTTTCATTTCTGTGTATCACAAAAACTCTTGATTCTCTTTTCCTCTTGTGCAAACTACAAAGCAGCACGTGCTCCGAGGGGCGGAGGTGAGTGCTCAGTTGAGCAGGAGTGGAACGGGGTGCTTTTCCGTGTTGCTATCAAGCCACTAAAAATGTGCCACATTTTGCTCAGAGAACCGTGCGTACTTCCTTCCTAAATACCACCCATTAGAACATCCTTTCCTGTTCCCGAATAAACGAATCTTCAGTCTCAGTGCAAACATAAAAGGCATGTGATTAGCAGAGCAGGAAATCTGGATAAGAGTTAAAGATATGTTAATCAATCCTGATTGCTGCTTTACTAGGGAACTGAAGAGCCTTGTAAATAAATTAGGTGGGGAACTACACTGTAACCAGGAGATTTGGAGACAAGGAGGCGTTCAGCCGTATTTCTTGTCGGCAATGTCATTCTTTTCCTCTTCTTTATTTGCATATCAGGTGAGATGCATGAAGGAATAAATGACTGGAAAAGTTCGTGTTGTCACATGGGAAACATGCACCACCCTGTCCTCTAAGGACCTAGTTCTGGGGCTTGGTTGAGGGTCTGGAATGAAGAACTCTATAACATCATCCCTGTACCACTCAGATTGGTTCAGTCTTGGCCAACATCAAATTTAGATAGAATTACGTAAAATAATCAGTCTAGTATCTTCAGTTATTAGGACAGAAAAATAAAATAAAAAAAGGTAGAGAATTACCAGGTCAGAGGGTGGCAATGTAAGAGTTGAGAGGGCTCAGGTAAGGAAAAGGATGTCTGCTGAATTCACTAGGATAAGAGAGATCATTCTGATAGAGGTCACATGGCTAAAAGGAGAGGAAACTATGGCTTAGGATGTGTTGACAAGTTGTTTAAAAATTATTGGGAGATTGATTGTTCATCATTAAAGAGTCATCTAAGTATCCGAGCTTATTGTGATCGGACACTATGCTCAGACATGTGTGCACCTTGTCCAGGCCCTACCAGCTCTATTGTTTCTACCATAGCCACAGTCTTCAGCCTAATTATATGCAAATTTATATCTGATATCTATAAAAGCATCTATTTTCATTAATTATACTAAGGATAACACATATTCTATCCTAAAAGCATCAACAGATGACCTGTAAGTCGTTTGGTTAAAGCATCCCCATATCTCCCAGGGCTTAGCTTCAGAAACTCTTATGTGTACTAATGTCTGTGAGCATTCAAGTCCCTGAAAGCAAACAGTGCTCATAGCATGACTGAGGTGGTTAGTATGAAAATGCCCCACAGGGTCATATTTGAATGTTTGGTCCCCAGTTGGTGGAATTGTTCGGAAAGGTTTTTAAGAGGAATTATTTTTTTGGAGCAGGTGTGACCTTGTAGGAGGAAGGATGTCACTAGGGGTAGGCTTGGAGATTTCAAAAGTCAATACTATTCCCAGTTGTCTAGATAGAGAGATAATAGAAATTATTTATCCTCTCTCCTTCCCTCCCTCCGTCCCTTCCTCTATCCCTCCCTCCACCTTATCCTCTCTCTCTCTTTCCTTCCCTCCTTCTGTCCCTCCTTCCTTCCACCTGGTCCCCTCTCTTTTTCTCTCTCTCTCCTTCATTCCCTCCATCCCTCCTTCCTTCCATCTGATCCCCCCTCCTTCCCTCCCTTCATCCCTCCTTCTGTCCCACCCTCTGCCTGGTGGTTGCTGTCTCAACATCTAAGTTCTCAGGTACTGCTGAAGTACCATGTCCGCTTGTTTCTGGCAGGCTCCCCACCAAATTATGATCCTCAAATTTGTGTTTCCTTTTATATCTTGTCTTGATCATCATGGTTTGTTACAGAAATGTAAAAGTAACAGAGGTAATAATCTGTGCATGTTCTCCTATATTCTTTAAATCATCTCTAGGTCATTGGTATTATCTAGTACAAGAAAAATGCTGTGTGAATAGTTGTTGTGCTGTTTTGTTTGGGGAATGGTAATAAGAAAAAAAGCATGCTCATGTTTAGTATAGGTGTAGTTTTTAAAATACTTCCCACCCAAAGTCTTGTTGATCCAAAGCTACGAACCATGGTAGCTCTTAGAGTCTACTGCGAAACATCATTATTTAGATTGTGCCGTGGTTTCTATCTTTCAGAGGGTGAGTCCATGACCATTGTGTCAGGGACTATGGCAGCTGGCAAGCAGGTATGGTGCTGGAGCAATAGCTGAGAGCTCACACTCTGATTCACAAGCATGAGGCAGTGAGAAAGAGATTAGAAAAGACATTGGCTTTTGAAATCTGAAAGCCCACTCTCAGTGACATCAGTGACACACATCTCCCAATGCTCCCAAACTGTTACACCAACTGGTAACCAAACATCTGAATGCATGAGCCTATGGGGGCGTTCTCATTTAGTCCAGCACAACTGAAATATCAGTAGGCCCATCATGATGGTCTCTTGCTGACAATCACAACTGATCTGACTAAGATGGTAATAACTGTTATACTCAGAGGACAGCATTGGTATTGAAGCTGCATAGACTATTAAAGGGTTGGGGGGGATGGATACATAAAATAAAATAGCTATGGGTTTTTTATTTACTATCATGCAATATAATGTTATATAATCACAATATCCTATTTGTCTATCACTATTTTTATTATCAAATATACCCACAAAATTAATTTAATTATGTAAATCTCTATTATCATAAGTTTGTGTTATATTTTGAAGTTACTAAGTAATTCTTCTTCCATCATATATTTTAATTCTATTTCTCCAAAATTTCAGTAAAAAACAAATAAATTATTCATTTTTAAGATTATTTTAGGGAGTCATTGAATGAGATATTTCAATATATGGTTTAAAATGAGAATAATTATTATACATTATGAAATGGGTCAAGTTTCATTAATAGGTCTACTTGGTCAAGTTGAACAGTGTTTAGAGTTCACATTACGAAATCCTTCTGTTTTAGTTGGGGTTTATATTGCTATGATAGAAATCATGACCAAAGCTCCTTGGGGATGAAAAGGTGTGTTTTGTCGTATACCCTCCAAACCACCCTCCGTCCCTGAGGGAAACCAGGGCGGGAGCTCCAGGCAGAAATCCGGAGGCAGGAACTGAAGCAGAAGCTAAAGCGGATGGATACGTCCTGGCACGCTCCTCCAGACTTGTTCAGAGTGCTTCCTTATAGAGCAGGACCACCTGTCCAGGGTGATCCTGCCTGCAGTGGACTGGACCTGATCCACCCATCTAGTCAAGACAACACCCCTCAGGCTTGCTACAAGCAAAGCATATGGAGGCGTTTTTCTCAGTTAAGATTCTTTCTTCTTAGATGACTGTATCTTGTGCCAAGCTGACAAAAACAAAATCAACCAGTACACCTCCCTTTCAGAGACTGGGCTCCGTTTTAAATGGAAGTATTCATACTGTTTCTCGGAAGCTAAACCTTTACCACTAGCACCGTCTGTTGTCAAGCACCTTGGCATCCTCTTTGGGGTTTTGTGGGGATTTTGAGACAATAAAAGGGAAAGCGTAGAGCTGCATTCAGAAATCTGAGTCAATGCTTCTTTACCAGCCGTAAACCAGACTAGACCTGCTAAACCCCTATGGAAAACAGCTGCCTTCTCGGTAACATGAAGCTACTTCCTCATTTTAAATGACTATTCTGGAGTTTTAGAAGCATTTTCTATGTTATACTTTTAGTAATTATTACCTGTCTTCCAAATAAAGAGCCTGAGACCCGCGCCATGTGCTTGCCTTGCCTCTACCATTCGCGCTGACTGCGTCTCCGAGTTACATCTCTCTTGATCTGGTCACATTTGGCAAGAGCAGCTCTCGCTAAAGTTTGGAGGAAGCAAATGGGTTCTTTGCAGCCCATACTTGAGGTTAATCTTCTCAGACAACAGGAAAGCCACAGAGAGACCACTATTTATGGTTTACAACTCATGATGGCCTAATATTAATGTAAGAAAATGGGTACAAATACTAAAAAAAATGATTTTATGCCTCCTGCTTCCCTCTAAAAAATGTGTCTCAGTCACACAGAATTCCATTCCAGTCAAAACTTGGCAATATCAGAAGGAATAGCTGATGCCTACAAGGGCTTGTGTGCTGGAAGCTCAGTGGGTACTCACAGAACTGTAGTCAGCATGCTCACCAATAGACAGCTACCGCATTGTTCATTCATGTGAGAAAAACATTTGAAAATCTATTCCTGATTTTTAACATGCCGAGCAGGAAATGGATTCTGGATCTATATTTTAAGCTTTAAGCAATGTCCCTAGCTTCTTGAAGACTCAATTTACAGTTGCGCCTTCATGAACCTGGGACAGTAAAGGGCATTGTGTGTAGACTCAGGCCTGTGGTCTGTCTGTAATATCTATTTAGCACACATCACATCATGAGTTATGAGTGGCAGAGATGGCACTAGAGATCTGGAAGCCCTAGAGGTAAAATCGACAGCAATGGATATTCTGGGCACCGGTAGAGTGAGGCGGGCATTTGGTACTTGTTACTACCTAAGTATTTCTCTCTGTAACTCAAAACCAGTTTGACAAAGACCCAAAGAAACCAACTGACTACTGCCTTCCATATTTTCCTACAGGGTCTAGAATCTATTGACCAACTGCTTCTCAAAGAAAACGTCAAACATAATGAAACCTGAATTAATGATTTACCATGCCAAGCAATGATCACACAAGTAGAAACAATCAAATAAAGCATAAGAACAAATTTAATCTCGAGGAAATAAATATTGTTTCTACCACACAGTAGTCTCCCAAATAATTTCCAAGTGGATTAAACAATGCCATGTAAAAAATAAAACCAAAGAAAATGTATCTGACTGTCATCTGTTCTCCTGGCAAGCGAATAATGTTTAAAATGGCTATAACCATATAAAAAGGAAATTACTAGTAAATCTGACTATACTAAATGTTAAAAATATCTATGTTGAGATCAGCATGGAATAAGTTAAAATATCTATAAATATCAGCATACTTATACATATATTAAAGAACCGATAGTCTACATAAATAGCCAAAGAATAAAATTAAATAAAGTTAAGCATAATCAAATAAATAAGAAACAACTCAATGCTTTATCATTTTCTTTATTAAATGTTATCATTAAAAGTAGTATAATTTTCCTAACATAAGAAAAGGCATATACACAGCAACACAGTGCACGTTTCTGGGTTGGGGTCTAGTGCAGCAGTAGTAAGGTTACAAAGCCTAGTGGACGTGAGGCCTTTGGGTCCGGGGACGTAGCTTGACAGTATAGCTACAAGCCTAGTGGACGTGAGGCCTTGGGTCCTGGGATGTAGCTTGACAGTATAGCTACAAGCCTAGTGGACGTGAGGCCTTGGGTCCTGGGATGTAGCTTGACAGTATAGCTACAAGCCTAGCAGGTGTGAGGCTTTAGGTTCTGGATGTAAGCACTGGAGCACTTGCCTAGCAAACATGACATTTTGGTTCAATCTGCAACACCACAAAAAATAATTAAATTTTTAAGGTGGAAATATACTTTCTGAAGATGTTTTGTCAATAAAGCTTTATAAAAATCTATACTCTGGTTTAAATTTTCCTCTCTGGGGCCTTTATCATAAAGATAATTCTTAGAGGTAAGTGTAAAATTTTAACTAAGAATATGTATTTCCATATTATTTATGATAGCATAATATTACAAAACAACCTAAGTATCTGAGATTTTAAGCAGGATTGATTAAACTTAAAAGGAATTTCTATCCAATGGAAGAATATAGTTATACAAATTGTAGTATATTAATTACTCATTACCTGAGAAATACCTATCACATATTATTATATCTAAATAACTTCATTGTTGATAAACAAAGATGCTAATCTGCATGTATTATGTTTTTATCTGTACATATAGGGCCAAAGAAGATGCTAAAGATACACGCTAAGCAATAAGATTATAGATATCTGGTAATTATAATTTAAGATGACTATATTTTATAAAAACTTATATAAAGAGTAACTGAAAAGTTAAAGGGGGCCTGGAAGATGGCTCAGTGGGTAAAGGTACTTGTTGTGAAGCCTGATACCTTGAGTTCCACCCCTGGCACCCACAGTAAGGAGAAACCTGATTCCTACAAGTCGTCCTCTGAGCTCCATAACTGTGTACTGGCACACTCTTACCCACCAATGCACACAAACACACACTAAGTATATAAGCATAATTTTAAAAATTAAACAAGCAACAGAGAAAAAGAAAGGCGTGCAGCATAAAGCACAGACCAGGAGCCTGCCTGTGGGGTGGAAGAGAACAGAAGACAGGCAGGAAGGGATTCACAGACGCAGGAGGGAGGGTGTGGCAGATTGAAAGTGGCAATTGTAAGCCCCACAGGCTCACATATTTGAATACATGATTCCCCAGCTGGTGGAGCTACTTGGGAAGGATTAGAAGGTGTGGCCTTGTTGGAGTAGGCATGGCAATGGGCTGGGCTTTGGAATTTCAATAGCCCCTACCATTCCCAGTTCATTCTCTCTGTCTGGTGCTTGTGGCCAAGATGCAAGCTCTCAGCTACTGCCCCAGCGCCATACCTTCCTGCCTGCTGCCATGCTCCCCACAGTGATGGTTACGGACTCACCTTTAGAAACTGTATGCCCCATATATACTCCTGTGTTACGGGAGGTCCTTCTGCTCCTCCAGCCAATAGCCGCTGAGATACCAGCCCATTGGGGCGTGGTCTCTCTCTTTAAAAAAGTGGCCACTTCCCTCCTCGCTCTCTTTTTGCGGCTATTGGCTGGAGGAGCGGAAGGACCTCCTGCAACACTCCTATGGTGTCTAGCCACATGTAATGAAGAAAAGTAACAAGACAAAAATAAACACCTTTAGTTTGTTTTCTCTTAGTCAAAAATCCATCCAATCACCTGCTGATCTTCAAAGCTATGTGAGTGACACGGGTCAGTTACTATAATGAAGTTTCTTTTCATGTTTGGGCATTTCTATTGGTATAAAACACAGACAAAACTGTAACAAAAACAAAGGGAACGGAAGTAATGGGCTGAGCTGGGAGCTTTGGGCCAGGGAACGGAAGCAAGCAAGGCTGCAGCTTTCACCATAATTCCAATCCCTGCCCCCTACACACACACACACACACACACACACACACACACACACACACACACCGCGGTGCTGCGCACTGGAGGGCGCACTAGCAGGCCCTGCTCTGTCGCTTACCTACAATATAAAGAAATTTATACAGAAGCAACTTAATTTTGCCTCAGAACAGCTTCTCCAAATTATAGCTGATGTTATAAGAGAAACAGTGAGCATGGAAAACGAGAAAGGCTAGCATTGACAGAATGTGGGGTAAACGCTCTAGGCGGCCTAGAAGCTGGAGGAACCGCGAGCCTTTTTACATTCAGATCAGTGCCCACGTGATAAGGGATATCACTGCCTGTGCGCTGGAAATGTCAGTGACCCCCGAAGGCCCGGTCAGCGCACCAATATCTGTCTGCCCTTTGGGCAGGGCAAAGCTGTGTTCTTGTCTGTCCTTCAAGCCAGGCTGTGCTCTCCTACTGGTGAATTGGAGGTGGGGAGGTTCCAAGAGGAAACACTCCACAGCCGAGAACCAGGAACAAAGTGAGGGCTGTTTGCCCAGCTGCCAGTGCCTCCTGCTGAAAATCTATGGTGCTGAGTTCGGAGGCCATCTAACTATCCTCTCCCTGAGCACGAGGCCATCTAACTCTCCTCTCCCTGAGCACGAGCGTGGAGGCCATCTAACTCTCTCCTTGAGCGCGAGCGAGCATGTAGCTGGTAGGAAAGTGTAGACAAGTGTAGCGTTTCTTCTTAAGACCCCCGAACTAACCCTTCAGTCATGCTTCCTTTTGGAGACATGGAAGCCTTCAGGATAATACTCTATTTATAATATAAATCTAATTATCCTGGTTAGCTATTCTGTTTTTCTTTACAAATTAACATTTGATAGACTTGATAATTCTATTTGGAGATTTTGCAATGGAAAAACAACCCTGAACAAATGACTGCATTCCCTAAGCTTACCTCAGACATAATTATGTGATATACATGCAGACTGCTTTGGTATTTTGGTAAATGGGATTAAGGTTTCGGAGATGCCTTTTTTCTCCATCCTGCTCTCCCTCGTTAGCAAGAGTATAGCTGATTTAAATGGGATGGATCTGCAGTCATCTCAAACCTATGGTACTAGGGAAATAGCCAACCTGGTTGGCCATAACACCCCTTTTGGCTTTTCTGTGAAAGCCCTGGCTCGACAGGAAAGAAGAACTGTTTTACAGAAAAGTTGCAATGTTTTCCTTATCTCAGCCTCCATCTCTAGGCTGGACTGGAACAGAAAGCGGCCTAATGTCACTTCCTGCCTCTTTAGGTTAGCTCTACCTCTTTAGCAGTGACCACAAAGTAGATGGTGCCGATTGCAAAGCTAGTGCGGGCCGGTAGATCCTGTTTCGATCTGAAACAGCCAATGCCACTAATCCCATTGAGAAAGTTCAGTTTCCCAGGTCACTGAAGGAAAATGTCTCTCAGGAGACGTTCTGACCTGAAAGAATTTAGGCTTGATTCTCTCCAGTATAACATCTTGACAGTCAGTCAAGAAAATAATGAGTTCAACAGAAATCAATGCACTTTCCCCCACCTCCTATGTATGTGTGTGTGTATTCTCTCTCTCTCTCTCTCTCTCTCTCTCTCTCTCTCTCTTTCTCTCTCTCTCTGTGTGTGTGTGTGTGTGTGTGTGTGTGTGTGAGAGAGAGAGAGAGAGAGAGAGAGAGAGAGAGACTGCTTGTGGAACACTGATTTCACCATCTTATCAACAAACTAAAAGCATTTCTGTATATAAGTCTTTGCTTTTGTCTCTTTTTTTATTGTCACAAGTGTTTCTATTCTGTTTTAGGGGGCCAAGGAACATTCCAGAGACCCTTTTTTTCTTTTATGAAAATTTCCCCAGTGGCTAAAGATTGCTTTGTTTATTTATTCTGTAGAATGACCTCTATGCTATTGTTTGGCTTATGATTCTATCTGTATTCACTCATTACTTCATTCGTCCGTTCAATAACCCTTTCTCCAACCCTACACTCTGCTGGGCACCACATCCGTTCCTAAGTACGCAGAAGCGATAAAAACAGAGGCAGCACTGCTCTTGGTACCTTTAAATCGTGATTCTTTCCACCAGAGAGTAAAACTTAAGGGGCTGTGATGGAACCTGAAGGGAGACACTCTCTAACTGTGGGGTCAAACGGGCTGGGTGGAGGAGGGCTCTATCTCCTGACTTTCGGAGACTCTCTCTATACCTTAGCTTTCCATGCTGTGGATACAGCTCTCTTTGAACAGAAACCCCCAAACCTTACTGTACACAAAACCCTCCTGAGCTTTGCTGGATCCTCTCCCCTGCTCCTTCCTCCCAAAGTCTCTCCCTACTTCTGTGTCCTCCATTGTGAGTCCCCAGACACCCTGGAGCTAGAAAGGATGGAACCACACAGTCCACATCCCTTCCTACGGGTGTTGATACTGTCGCCGGATCATGACCTAGCTGAACTGTCCCTGTGGGATCTGGCTTCTGGGTGGTCACCCGTGGCCAGGCTTATACAACTCAAAAGTCTGATGGAAGTACCTTGGTGAAGCTGAAATTCCAAAGCAGGAGACCATCGGAAGTATACCATGCCCACGGACATCTCTCCTGAGCTGGTTCTGAGTCAGAATCTAACCAGAAATTCGTCTCCTCATGGTGCTCTCAGGATGCCCCTCTCTCCTCCTCACCCTCGTCTTCATCCTTCAGTGTGTGCCTCTCGTGCTGACAGCCCCTCTCTTCTCCTCACCCTCGTCTTCATCCTTCAGTGTGTGCCTCTCGTGCTGACAGCCCCTCTCCTCCTCACCCTCGTCTTCATCCTTCAGTGTGTGCCTCTCGTGCTGACAGCCCCTCTCCTCCTCACCCTCGTCTTCATCCTTCAGTGTGTGCCTCTCGTGCTGACAGCACTCCAGTTCTCGCCTTGGGCTCTGTCCTCTGAATTACCTAGTTTAGCAGGCACATTTCTGAGGCCTTTGCCATTGTAAACAGAATCACTGCTGGGTTTCACTAATCAGGTACAATGCTTATTTTGCTGCAAATGGATGGGAAACGAGTGAGTGGCCACTAGCAGGTGTCTTCTGACAGGCAGATCATGACAATAATATAGCGAAGGTCCTGGGTTTGTGAGTGACCACTGCTAACCAGAGGCCGCAGCTGCTGTGGTATTTCTCCCGAAACGTGTCTGTGGTGCACTGGGTATGCCTCCCAGGGGCAATGGTTATTATATAGTCAAGGAGCTTAGTGTTATCTCATATTCAACGCTAAGAAATTCTGTTGAAATTCAATATTGGAATCCTGACTAGTAGACGATTGGTCTAGCTAGGACCTAATTCCAATCCTTTGTTTTTCATGATAAACCTCAAAAGAAATGGTAAGTTGTGAAGTGTGTGTATGCATATTCTCTCCTGCAGTGCAAAGCACCCCTGAACCTACTTTAGGTCAAGTGGTGTGCTACCTGCCGTGGGCGTCATCTTTGCAACCATGCCCTGGCTGCCTGAGCACCCTGTGGAGCTAAGCAACCAACACAGTTAACACTGCCCATGTTGCCAAGCTCAGCCGAGACACACAAGGAATTTTCAGACTTCTGTGCATGTCCCACAAACTTCTGAGGTTGTTCACCTAGAAACTGTTAAGTCTACAGAGGATTTGTTCCTATTCACCAAAGTTGTTCCTAGCCCTAGCTGAGCTGACATTATTTCTGATACCCCAACCACATATTAGCACTTTTAGCCAAGAATATCTGTATTGATATTAATGTGCCTCTTCTATAAGTGTTAATGACCAGATTATTCTGTAGGTTAAAATTCAAAAAGTGTACTCATTATGAACTCTAAATATACATGAATTTTTATTTTACTTATTTTCACGGTATGTACACACCTTCTATCTACCCACCTTGTGTTCGTTTTTCTCATTAAATCTCCTTATTCCACTTCTCTGTGTTGCTTTTTCTCCATCTTTCATTTTCCTTTCCATTTTTCAAGATAAGAACACAAAGCACAGATGTGCATGTGTGTGCACAGCTTTTTTAAAGTCCCTGAAGTCTACAACTGTGAAAGAGCCTACAAAATGGCATACAATGGATTGCTTATTTCCTTACATAAAATTAAACACATCCAAAACACAGATAGCAGCAATAATTTCAAGGCAATGCTGTTGTGTTAAGTAGGATCTAGGAGTAAACGTGAGTCCAGTCAAGCACTCTCTGGGGTCTCCAGAAATTAGCAATTTATTCAAAATGCACAGCAGTTTGAGTTTGAAGGTCCCTAGTATCCACGCACTAGGTTCTATACTTCAAGGTTTAACTCCCAGTGCACAAACACCAGAAACATCAGTGGTATCTCCTCTGAAAGCTGAACTAGGGAGAGAGCAGGCCCACTCTGATGGAGGAAGGTCATTGGCTAAGTAATAAAGAAACTGCTTGGCCTCATAGGTTAAAACATAGGTGGGAGGAGTAAACAGAACAGAATGCTGGGAGGAAGAGGAAGTGAGCTCAGGGACGCCATGCTCCCCTCTCCCGGGCAGACGCATGAAGCTCAGACCCAGGATGGACATAGGCTAGAATCTTTCCCAGTAAAACTGATGCTACACAGATTATTAGAGATGGATTGATCGGGATATGAGCATTAGCCTGTAAGGGCTAGAGTTAATGGGCCAAGCAGTGTTTAAAAGAATACAGTTTGTGTGTTGTTATTTCGGGGCATAAGCTAGCCAGGCGGCCGGGGTGCCAGGGATGCAGCCCCGCCGCTCCAATTACAACAGAACCACTCCTCACAAAGGAGTCATTCTATGCCAGGGGAAGCCACAGACTGTCACCGGCTCTTCTCAGAGGCTTCCAGTCACGGAAGATCCCGCACATGGGTCTGCCGTATAAGGCTCTGCCATAACCAGTAGCTCATGTGAGATACTGCTCATGGGCTTCTGATGTCTGGACAACTAGCATTCAGTCTAGGTCAAATGCAATTTGATTACCGCTGATTTGTTAAGAGAGTCCAGCAAATCTTTTTTTGAGTTAGCATTTCTTTGGAGATCAATCTTCACATTATCTATCTCTTGCCATTCCACTTGCTATGAATAATTCATGAGTGGGAAATGAGCATTGATCTTCAGGCTCAGCTTTCCACTATCTGCATAAAAGAGAAATGAGGCAAGAGGAATCCCCTGCACCCAGCTTCCCCAGAAGGAATGGAGCAGATGGGGAAATCAGAGAGAAAAGATTTTTTTCTTGCTGTCTTATAGTTGTTGCTTTACCCTTCCCCCAAAATAATTCTTTCATTCTAGTTGACACCATAGAAGAAAATGCTCTTGCCATTAAAAAGAGAAAAATCTAGCTGTGGAATTAACCTGGCAACCCATGCCCACAGTTACACTGATTAGCGCAGTCCAAGAACCAGAAATCCATTTGGCCTGGCCCCAGTGTGTGGAAAAAAACAATAGCTTAAATTCTAATCCACATTTTCTGGTCCAGTAAAGCATTTCTTAAGACTGCTCATGCTAATTACAATCAGATGCATCAGCATGACGATATTATTGGAAGTGAAAGAAGGAAGACAAGTCAAGGCGCATTATCACAAATGAGGTCTCACGTTTCCATGCTAGAACAGTTAGCTTGCTCACTTCTTATGGCTGTAATTCCAGGGATGGGCTAAATTCCAGGACAGAAGGAAGAGCATTATCGAAAGTAGATCTGCCTATAAATGATGTGTGCCAAACCTGGGACATAAGAATTTCCAAGTATGAGGATTTGCAACTAAAACATAGCAAAATATTTTAAATAACCAATGAGTTATATGAAGTTTGGATGAAAATAAAATTATGTTGTTTACATTTATTATAATATAGAGCACTATAGGATGATATTAGATAAAATATATAACCAGAAACACTACAGAATATCAGTTTCCATGATTTTGCAGAAATGGAGACAGACACAAGCAGAGCTCATCTTCAGCTGGGCAGAGCTAAAGTCTTTAATGTCTTATATAAAACTCTTTATCGTGACCTAAACATTTGAGTCTATTTCATCCCATGAGTCTGTTTTGTCCAGGAAGCATAGCATACTTGCATAGAGAGAATTACTAGGTACCAAGAGAAAGTGTGTGGATCTTGGCTCCAACCTCCATTTTTGACTCTGTTAGTACGATGCAAGAACGTCCTGTTTTAAGGTATCTAAACATGCAGTGGAGACCAAAAAAGTCTGTTCAATAAATCGCGCTGGGAAATTTGAATATGAAGAGGGAGAAAAAGCAAACTTTTCTTTCACAATGCACGAACACAACTCAAAATGAATCAAAAACCTAGAATTTAAATATGAACCTAGCACAAACAATGTAGAAGAAACACATCAAGAGCCTGGATGGAGCTGGCAACAAGAATTTTATTTATTTATTTTTTTAAAATTTATTTATTTATTAAAGATTTCTGTCTCTTCCCCTCCACCGCCTCCCATTTCCCTCCCCCTCCCCCGATCAAGTCCCCCTCCCTCGTCTGCCCAAAGAACGATCAGGGTTCCCTGACATGTGGGAAGTCCAAGGACCACCCACCTCCATCCAGGTCTAGTAAGGTGAGCATCCAAACTGCCTAGGCTCCCACAAGGCCTGTATGTGCAGTAGGATCAAAAACCCATTGCCATTGATCTTGAGTTCTCAGTAGTCCTCATTGTCCGCTATGTTCAGCGAGTCCGGTTTTATCTCAGGCTTTTCCAGACCCAGGCCAGCTGGCCTTGGTGAGTTCCCGGTAGAACATCCCCATTGTCTCAAGAATTTTAGATAACCCTGCACACACATGCAAAGATTAAAATGAGATGAATGAGACTGTATCGAGTGCGCCTCTTCAACATGACAAAGGAAATAAACAACAGGATTAAGAAACAAGCTACAGCTAGTGAGCGGGCATATTTACAATTGGTATGTGTGACAATGGGCAGACATTCAGAGTGTAGAAGGACTCAGAAGAGGAATACCAAAAAGTGGTTAACAATGGGTGAGCGAACAGATGCACAATTCTCAAAAGAAGACAGCCAACCAGCCAACCACAGACGCCACTGTATCTCACCAATCTTAAGGGAAATACAAGTCAAAACTATAACAAGATGTTGTCTTATCCCAGTGGGAACCATTACCATCAAGAAGGAATGAGATATGAGATGCTGGAAAGATTAGGAGCAGACGACACTTAAACCCACTGGAGGGGATGTGAACCAGGAAAGCCACTGTGGGGAAACTGTTCTGAGAAACCAGACAAGCCAAAGAAACTACTACATGATCCAACGGTTCCACTGCTAAATATCCAGCAGAAATAAAATCCTATCTTCTTATCAAAAAGATTTTACCCCAATGTTTATCTCAATACTTCTTGCAAAAGCCAAAATGAAGGATCAATCTGAATGTCCTTTAGGGGATTCATGATATTTTCTAAATATGGTAAATGTCTGAGTACTGGCACAGTACCCCACCATAGAAAGGGAATGAAGCTTTGCCATCTGGAACAACATGGGAAGTATTGGAGACTATTATATTGAATGGAACAAGCCAGACACAGAAGAACAAATGCTGTATGTCCTTACTCTTAGGAAACCTACATGGGACAGAAGGGTAGTCACTAAAGAGAGGGATGGAAGACAAATAGAAAGAAATTGATAGGGGTTTTCAGGGACTTAGAGAGGCTTTTGATGAGGGAGCCAAAAATCGAAAAGCTCATGGGTAGAGCCTTAGCCCAGCATGCATGAAGACCTAAATTTAATCCTTAGTCTAGAAAAATAAAAGAATGGGTGGACAAATAGACATGACTGGTGCTCAGTGTATTCTTGGACATATCACAGGAAATCCCACTAACATATACAATTAATATACAATGATTATAAAATCAAAGATAGCTTTGTTTTATTCGATGTATTATACTGAGACAGCTTCCTACTGCAGCAGGATTGCATAAATGATACCAACAATTCCAGACAGGACTGTTTAGACTGTGTAATGCAGGAAGTGCATTCAAACAAAAGAAAAAGTGGAGATTTGGAGATGGCAGAACCTAGGATAGATCTTTAAGGGCATTTAGGATGCCAAAAGATCTTGCAAAGACAAGTACGACTTCTGTTTAACTTGAAAATATAGATAATCAATCTAGCATAAACAGCGAGTCAGCATGATGCAGCTAGGGAGTTCTACCGGGCCCAACTTTCAGTGTGAAACTACTCACAGCCTATGGGTCCCCAGGGAGCCTGGTACTCATCCTTTCTCTAGCATCCATATCGCTCTGTCTCCCCATCATTAGGATTGAAGATACACACCACCATAACTGTCTTTTATGTGGGTGCTGAGGTCCTGAAGCCAGGTCCTCATGCTTGCATGGCGAATATTTCCCTCACTGAGCTGTTTCTCCAGGCCCCAGACTGAGACTTCTAATACCAATAAATAACCTGTCTTCAAGACTGCAATAGTCAATCACTCTTCCACCAGTGACACATTGAGGTACTTGCCCATTGCTCAGTTCTGTTGGCTAAGAAGCTGCTGGGATTACAGCTTTGGTCAGGACTCTAGTAAGCCCCACAGCATGATGCTTAGAAGAAGCTAAAGTTGACGTCTACAACCTTAATCTCCAAATGAGACCTTCAGTGCTAAACTCAGACTAGGAACACAGGCGAGCAGCAATGCAGACTTAATTTGGAATGTGGAAAATGGATATTCAAGATGTCTTCCAACTCAGCCACTCAAAAATAAATTCTCTAAGAGGGGAATATGTATTTAAAATGGAACCAGAGGCTGAAGAGATGACTAACCGGTTAAAACTGTGTACTGTTCTTGCAAAGGACTCCACTTTGGTTCTCAGTACCTATGTCAGGTATCTCAAAAAACTACTTGGAATGCCAGCTCCAGGGAATCCAATGCCTTCTGGCCTGGGAGGATACTGTACATACACACACACACACACACACACACACACACACACACACAGAGAGAGAGAGAGAGAGAGAGAGACAGAGAGACAGAGAGACAGAGACAGAGACAGAGTTAGAAATAAAAACAATATCTTTAAAATTAATTTAGAAGAGCACTCTATCACAGAGAGGTAGAAAGCAATAAAATGGGTCATTCTCGGATTAGTCCAAAAGGTAAGATCAACACCTGGTGTGGGGATACTTGTCACAAACCTCTTCAAGCCCATAGCTGTAGCAGACCCAAAGACAATTCTAGAAAGATGACCTATATGTCACAGGCTGAGACTAGTGCTGATGAAAAAAGTGCTTAGGGGAAAACACGAGAATGTGCTAGAAAATTAAACCAGAATTTCCTTACTTGAGAAGGCAGAGTTCTAAGTCAGAGAAAGTGATTGCATCAGGTTCTCATGACAGCTCACCATGTGTCATAGCTACCCGAGGCTGTGGTTTTATACTCTGACAGATGAGAACTGTGCAAATATTACCATTTAGTGTAAAGATGGCAATGATTCCAAAGCAAGAGTGAATAGCTACCATATTTGTCTAAAGACAATATCACTAGAGTTTGGTTAAGTGGAGTTGGGCTGATGGTAGGCAAGGCTTTGAGGTACTCTTCGAAGCAGAACCAATGAGAATAGTGATTACAAAAACAGATTGGGAATACATCTAATTTAGGAGAAGCAAAAACATGTTTAGGACTAAAGGTGCAGGGCATTGCAAGATAAAAAGAAGTCACTCACTCAATATCTAAGATCCAGCAAGATCATTCTATGTGCTGGGGACATTGCTTGTTTTCCTGGTTAATGAGAACAGATGCGGCTTCATTGTGTTCCTGGGAGACAGTCTGGTAGAGGGAATGGTTTTCTGTTAATAATTATTCAAATGTTATATTGCTTTAGGCAACATTAAGATCTACAAGGGTCTGTTTAGAAAGATCTGGTCCAAAGTCAACCCAATGGAACACATGGGATAGCATCACACAGCATGCTTTAGGAAGAACATCTGAGAGCTGACCATGGAGAGGACATTTGGGAAGATTCCTGATGGAGAAAGTCTGTAGGCAGGGTCGGGATCCTGTCACAGCCTAGACTTTTTATTTTATTAAGAAAAGAAAAAAAAAAACAAGTTTCCGCCTCCTCCCAGCCTCCCATTTCCCTCCCCCTCCTCCCACCCTTCTCCTCCTCCCCCCACTCATCTCCCCCTCCCTCTCCAGTCCAAAGAGCAGTCAGGGTTCCCTGCCCTGTGGTAAGTCCAAGGTCCTCCCCCCTCCGTCCATATCTAGGAAGGTGAACATACAAATTGGCTAGGCTCCCACAAAGCCAGCACATTACATAGGATCAAACCCCCGTGCCATTGTCCTTGGCGTCTCATCAGCCCTCATTGTTCGCCATGTTCAGAGAGTCTGGTTTTATCCCATGCTTTTTCAGTGACAATCCAGCTGGCCTTGGTGAGCTCCCAATAGATCAGCTCCACTGTCTCAGTGGGTGGGTGCACAGCTCGTGGTCCCGACTTCTTTGCTCATGTTCTCCCTCCTTCTGCTCCTCATTGGGACCTTGGGAGCTCAGTCCAGTACTTCAGTGTGGGTCTCTGTCTCTATCTTCATCCATCACCAGATGAGGGTTCATAGCCAAGAGGATAACTATATGTTTTTCGTTGGGTTCACCTTCTTGCTTAGCTTCTTTAGATTCACCTATTGTAGACTCCGGGACCCTTATTTATGGCTAGAAACCAATTATGAGTGAGTACATCCCATGTTCATCTTTTTGGGTCTGTGTTACCTCACTCAGTATAGTGTTTTCTATTTCCATTCATTTGCATGCAAAATTTGAGAAGTCATTGTTTTTTACCGCAGCATAGTACTCCAATGTGTATATATTCCACACTTTCTTCATCCATTCTTCCATTGAAGGGCATCTAGGTTGTTTCCAGGTTTGGCTATTACAAATAATACTGCTAAGAACATAGTTGAACAAATGCTCTTGTCATATGATAGGGCATCTCTTGGGTATATTCCCAGGAGTGGTATTGCTGGGTCCAGGGGTAGGTTGATCCCGAATTTCCTGAGAAACCGAAACACCGATTTCCAAAGTGGTTGCACAAGATTGCATTCCCACCAGCAATGGATGAGGGTACCCCTTCCTCCACAGCCTCTCCAGCAAAGGCTATCATTGGAGTTTTTTATTTTAGCCATTCTGACAGGTGTAAGATGATATCTCAAAGATGTTTTGATTTGCATTTCCCTGATTGCTAAGGAGGTTGAGCATGACCTTAAGTGTCTTTTGACCATTTGAACTTCTTCTGTTGAGAATTCTCTGTTCAGTTCAGTGCCCCATTTTTTAATTGGGTTAATTAGCATTTTAAAGTCTAGTTTCCTGAGTTCTCTATATATTTTGGAGATCAGACCTTTGTCTGTTGCGGGGTTGGTGAAGATCTTCTCCCAGTCAGTAGGTTGCCTTTTTGTCTTAGTGGCAGTGTCCTTTGCTTTACAGGAGCTTCTCAGTTTTAGTAGGTCCCATTTATTCAATATTGCCCTTAATGTCTGTGCTGCTGGGGTTATACATAGGAAGCGATCTCCTGTGCCCATCTGTTGTAGGGTACTTCCCACTTTCTCTTCTATCAGGTTCAATGTGTTCTGACTGATATTGAGGTCTTTAATCCATTTGGACTTGAGTTTTGTGCATGGTGATAGAATGGGTCTATTTTCATTCTTTTACAGGTTGACATCCAGTTATGCCAGCACCATTTGTTGAAGATGCTTTATTTCTTCCATTGTATACTTTTAGCTCCTTTATCGAAAATGATGTGTTCATAGGTTTGTGGGTTAAAATTCGGGTCTTCTATTTGATTCCATTGGTCGACTTCTCTGTTTTTATGCCAGTACCACACTGTTTTCATCACTGTAGCTCTGTAATAGAGTTTGAAGTCAGGGATGGTAATGCCTCCAGAAGATCCTTTATTGTATAGGATTGTTTTGGCTATACTGGGTTTTTTGTTTTTCCATATAAAGTTGATTATTGTCCTCTCAAGTTATGTGAAGGATTTTGATGGGACCTTGATGGGGATTGCATTGAATCTATAAATTGCCTTTGGTAGAATTGCCATTTTTACTATGTTGACCCTCCCAATCCAAGAGCAAGGGAGGTCCTTCCATTTTCTGGTATCCTTCTCAATTTCTTTCTTCAATGCTTTAAAGTTATTGTCAAATAGATCTTTCACTTCCTTGGTTATAGTTACCCCAAGATATTTTATGCTGTTTGTGGCTATCGTGAAAGATGAAGCTTCTCTGATTTCCCTCTCTGCTTCCATATCCTTTGTGAATAAGTGGGCGATTGATTTTTTGGAGTTGATCTTGTATCCTGCCATATTACTAAAGGTGTTTATCAGCTGTAAAAGTTCTTTGGTGGAGTTTTGGGGGTCGCTTATGTACACTGTCCTATCATCTGCAAATAACGAAAGTTTCACTTCTTCCTTTCCAATTAGAATCCCCTTGATCCCATTATGTTGTCTTATTGCAATTGCTAGAACTTCAAGCACTATATTGAAGAGGTATGGTGAGAGTAGACAGCCTTGTCGTGTTCCTGAGGTTAGTGGGATGGCTTTATGTTTCTCTCCGTTTAATTTGATGTTAGCTGTTGGCTTGCTGTATATAGCTTTTATTATATTTAGGTATGACCCTTGTATCCCTAATCTCTCCAATACTTTTATCATAAAGGGATGTTGAATTTTGTCAAATGCTTTTTCAGCATCTAATGAAATGATCATATGGTTTTTTTCTTTCAGTTTATTTATATGATGGATTACATTGATAGATTTTCGTATGTTGAACCAGCCCTGCATCTCTGGGATGAAGCCTACTTGATCATAATGGATAATTTTTCTAATGTGTTCTTGGATTCGGTTTGCCAGTATTTTGTTGTGGATTTTTGCGTCGATGTTCACGAGTGAGATTGGCCTATAATTCTCTTTCTTGGTTGAATCTTTGTGTGGTTTTGGTATCAGAGTAACTGTAGCTTCATAAAAGGAATTTGGCAATGCCTCTTCTGTTTCTATATTGTGAAATACATTAAGGAGTATAGGTATTAGGTCTTCTTGGAAGTTCTGGTAGAATTCCGCATTGAAACCATCTAGTCCTGGGCTTTTTTTGGTAGGGAGGTTTTTGATAACCTCTTCTAATTCTTCGCGACTAACAGGTCTATTTAGATTGTTCACCTGGTCCTGGTTTAACTTTGGTATAAGGTATTTATCTAAAAAAGTGTCCATTTCCTTTACATTGTCCAGTTTTGTGACATATAGGCTTTTGTAGTAAGATCTAATGATTCTTTGAATTTCCTCTGTGTTTGTGGTTATGTCCCCCTTTTCATTTCTGATCTTATTAATTTGCAAATTCTCTCTCTGCCGTTTGATTAGTTTGGATAGGGGTTTGTCAATCTTGTTGATTTTCTCCAGGAACCAGCTTTTTGTTTCATTGATTCTTTGGACTGTATTCTGTATTTCTATTTTGTCGATTTCAGCCCTCAGTTTGATTATTTCCAGTCTTCTACTCCTCCTAGGTGAGTGTGCTTCTTTATTGTCTAGAGCTTACAGGTGGGCTGTTAAGTCTCCAATGTGAGCTTTCTTTGTTTTCTTTAAGTGGGCACTTAGTGCTATGAACTTTCCTCTTAGGACTGCTTTCATAGTGTCCCATAAGTTTGTGTATGTTGTTTCTTTATTTTCATTGAATTCCAGGAAGACTTTAATTTCTTTCTTTATTTCTTCCTTAATCCAGGTATGGTTCAGTAGTTGACTGTTCAGTTTCCATGAATTTGTAGGCTTTCTGGGGGTAGATTTGTTGTTGAATTCTAACTTTAATCCGTGGTGATCTGATAAGACACAGGTGGTTACTAATATTTTTTTGTAACTGTGGATGTTTGCTTTATTACCGACTATGTGGTCGATTTTCGAGAAGGTTCCATGAGCTGCAGAGAAGGTATATTCATTCCTATTTGGGTGGAATGTTCTATAGATGTCTGTTAAGTCCATTTGATTCATTACCTCCATTAATTCTCTTATTTCTCTGTTAGGTTTCTGTCTGATTGACCAGTCCATTGGTGAGAGAGGAGTGTTGAAGTCTCCTAATATTAGTGTTTGTGGATTGGTGGCTGTCTTGAGTTTTAGCAATGTTTCTTTTATGTACGTGGGTGCTTTTATATTAGGGGCATAGATGTTCAGGATTGAGGCTTCATCCTGAAGAACTGTTCCTGTTATGAGTATAAAATGCCCCTCTCCATCTCTTTTGATTGATTTAAGTTTGAAGTCTACTTTGTTAGAGATTAGTATGGCCACACCTGCTTGTTTCTTAGGTCCATTTGCTTGATAAGCCTTTTCCCAGCCCTTTACTCTGAGTAGGTGCCTGTCTTTGTGGTTGAGGTGTGTTTCTTGTAAACAGCAGAATGTTGGATCCTGTTTTCTTATACAATCCCTTAGCCTGTGCCTTTTTATAGGTGAGTTGAGTCCATTGACATTAAGTGATATTAATGACCAGTGGTTGTTAACTCCGGTCACTTTTTTAGTCGTAGAGTTTGTGTATTTCTTTGTTTTGTGTTGGTGAAGGGTCTCTAGATGTCTGAGTTATTGTGGTCATTGTTGGACTCCTTGGTTAGTGATTTTCCTTCTATTACTTTCTATAAGGCTGGATTTGTGGCTGTGTATTGTTTAAATTTGTTTTTATCCTGGAAAATTTTATTTTCTCCATTTATAGTGTACGAAAGCTTGGCTGGGTATAGTGGTCTGGGCTTGCATCCATAGTCTCTCAGTTTCTGCAGTACATCTATCCAGGACCTTCTGGCTTTCATTGTTTCCATGGAGAAGTCAGGTGTAAGTCTGATAGGTTTACCTTTATAAGTGACTTGGCCTTTTTCCTTTGCAGCTCTTAATATTCTTTCCTTATTCTGTATGCTTTGTGTTGTGATTATTATATGGTGAGGGAATTTTTTTTTTGATCCAGCCTATTCGGTGTTCTGTATGCTTCTTGAACCTTCATAGGTATATCTTTCTTTAGGTTGGGAAAGTTTTCTTCTATAATTTTATTAAATATATTTTCTGGACCATTGAGCTGTACTTCTTCTCCTTCTTCTACTCCTATTATTCTTAGGTTTGGTCTTTTTATTGTGTCCCATATTTCCTGAATGTTTTGTGATGAGAGTTTGTTGGACTTTCTGTTTTCTTTGATCAGTGTGTTTATTTTCTCTATGGTATCTTCAGAATCTGAGATTCTTTCTTCTAACTCTTGTATTCTGTTGGTTATGCTTGTTTCTGTAGACTCTGTTTGTTTACTTAAATTTTCCATGTCTAGCCGGTCCTCTGTTTGTGTTTTCTTCTTTGCCTCCATTTCAGTTTTCAAGTCTTGAACTATTTCCATTATCTGTTTGATTGTTTTTCCTTGGTTTTCCAGGGTATCATTCACTGATTTATTCAATTCTTCTAACTTTCTGTTATATTTCTCATCCATTTCTATAAGGGCGTTTTTTACATGCTGTTTAATGGCGTCAATCACTTTCATAAAGTCAATCTCTTCTACTTCTTCTTGATTAAGGTGTTCATGTCTTCCCGTTGTGAGGTCGCTTGTTTCTGGTGACTTCATGTTGCTTTTCAGCTTGTTGTGTGAATTCTTGCATTGGCGTCTGCCCATCTCTTCTTCCAAATGCTCCCTTATGGATCTTCTTTACCGGATCAGGTCTCCTTGCCTACTGATGTACCTTCCCAGTGATGGCTCTCCCCAGTGATGGCTCTCCTGGCACCCAGATCAGGTCTCTGTGCTGGTTGGGTAGCTCGTAAACAAAGCGCCTACCTTGCTTGGCGCAGGCAGGCCATAGAAACAAAGGAACTCCCGCCCACTTGGGTGCCCTGAGAATTCGGACCCAGTGCCCAGACAGGCTGGGCTGGGTGATGTTATGTGTCGAAAGAGGGCAGTGGGGCCAAAGTGGGGGGGGGGGGGGTTCTGGATGCAAGCTGGGTGGGATAGGAAGAAAGAGGCAGTATGCAGGGAGTAGAGGCCCTGCAGAGAGCCCAAGAAGGATAAGGGGTTAAGGAACTTCTGAGTTCCCTGTCCCGGACTGGTGCTGCGGGGTCAGAAACTCACCCCAATGTTGGCTCTCCTGGCGCCGAGAGATCAGGTCTCCGTGCTGGTTGGGCAGCTCATAAAACCCAGCCTAGACTTTTAAAGGTTGATGTAGATTCTATCATGCCAAAGAACTTTGGGAAAGACACAAGACAAGAAACGAGTGTGATGTGGACTATGGAAGATATGTGCTGTGTATCAGACCCTTTGAGTTTAGAGTGTCTACAAGCAAATTCTTAGCCGTCCAGCAGGCAGGGAGAGCTGGAGAATGAAAGGCATCCATCGGTGTGCATGTGATATTTGATTCATCATTTACTAAAACTGTCCTAAAAATAGAAAAACAGAGAAGAAAAAGAATGGGGACCCAGAGAAATAATGATGACAGAGAAGCATCATCTAAAAAAGAAGGGGTGCCTGAGACTGAAACGAGAGTGGTCTGGAACTCTGGAGAAGACACTTCACAGTGCTGTCATGAAAAAGACAGCAATTTCCATATGAAGATGGCCCCATGGAGCTAATCTCACAGGCTGGTCAACTGCAATGCTCAATCAAATCCATCTCAGATCACAGCAATCTTAGCAGATGAATGCCTGTTTCCATTCAGGAGAAGTCATAAACACCACTAAACAATGCAAACAGTGTGAATTCAATATGATTAAGAAACAAAGAAAAATGCTCATTCCTATAGCTCTTAACCACCCTTAAACTTCTTATAAACAGTCTTGCGTCTTCCCCAAATCTTCAAAGCCAAACCCATGGGCCACCAGATGCCTGGTGTGGGACAGTGTACAAGCTGTAAAACCAGCCTTATAAATTTTGGAAACACACAAATCTGATAATACTTGAGAGAGCAATATTTCCTTTTTATCATTTCCTTGTAGAATAATATTTGGTTTTGAGAAAGGTCAGTCACATGTGTGGGGAAGATAGTATCTTAGACGCACAGCAGATTCCAAGGGAGCATTCAAGTCGTGTGGGTGGTTAGGCAAATAACCTTCCCGCAGTCCTGCTGTTCTCTGCTAGACTTTACCTTCTCCGTCTGAACTTGCCCAGTGGGCAAGCAAAGAATGTGGCAGGGACATGTGTTGGCACATGAACACTTATCTCCAATGTTATAAAAGAAGGAAATATGTAGGGGACAGTGACATTGTACATCTCCAATGTAAGTGACCCTCACAGGCCGAATGACAATCACAGATTTCAGTAAAGCAAGGCTTGTGGATTCTTTTAAGAGCTTTGTTGAAGTATGATTGGTATATAAAGAAAACACATGTTTAAGGTGCACAGTTTCATGCAAACGTTTTGCTAGCATCACCATGATCACCATAGAAATATCTTTAGCCAGTCCCTACAAAAGCCTCCTTTGCTGGTTTTCATTGTTACACAGGTTTTCTTTGTTTTATGGTAAGAAAAAAAAAAACGAAATCTAGCCTCTTCGGTCCTACACGACACAGTAATGTGGAGCTGGCTCTAGACTATTCTGTAGTGGACACGATTAGGCTTCTGTTTCTCAGAGATTCTGATACATCCAGAATTAAGGGAAAATACTTTTCTTCTACGGACAGGGTAATTTTATAAGAATATTTGCAATGATGGTGTTTTAAAGCTATACATGCTTTACAACTCATGCCCAAAGACCAATTGTCCTCCTCAGTACCCTCAGGTATGAGGGATACAAGTACATGTATATACACACCCAGGTTCACATACATACACACATACACATGCATACATACACACAGGTACACATGCATACACACAGAGGTACACATACGTGCACATGAGAAGGGGATATCAGGCCCCCTAAAGCTAGAGTTGTGAGCGGTTATGAGCCACTCAAATGGGTGTTTGGAAATGAAGCCAGATCTCTGGAAGAGCTTCAAGAACTCTTGACTGTTGAGCCATATGTCTCCTCTATCTCTCCAGCCCATTGCTACATGTTAAAGATAAGAAAATGGAGGCTCCCGGGGCCAAGACAGCCTGGCCAAGGACAATTGTAGGAGCAGCTGTGGAGGCTCAGGCACTGACGTGGACTAGGAGTCCTCTTCTTGGACACTGTGACCACCATTATGGCAGCGGGCGAGTGAACGTGAGTAGGAAACATGGTTCTAATGCATCGCAAGATGAGAGGGGAAACATGTTGGTACACAGAAAGAAAAGGGGAAAACTGTTAAAATATGCACAGCCAAAGCTTCTTATGTGGTTTGGACATTTGTTGTTGCAGATGAAAATGATTAAATTTAGAAATCCCAATCAAGTGTTCACAAAATGACTTTTATTCTGGAATCAGTTTCCACAATACAACCATTTTTTATGATGTTCTAAAGCAGTATGGTTGGCTTGACCACTCCTTGATTGAAACTGTTTCCCTGAGGTCTTTTTTAGGGTTTGTTTCCTTCAAACTCACCCTCCCTGCTTCTGTGATTTCTGTTGATTCTCCTTTGACTTTGGACCTGAACCAGGCTCCAGACTCCAGGCTTCCCATCCCTATGCCCTACCTAGTCTATCTGCCAGGGTAAGCCCTGAAGACAGAAATTGGATTTGACCTTCTTTAGCTGGCAGGCTTCTCTGTGGGTGGGGGACAAGCTGGCGATTTCTAACTTCTTCCAACTTGAAGCCCCAGAGTATTTCCAGTTTTATTATACAATGATGCATCCCACTCCTGGGCGTCAACTACTGGACGAGAGAGACCGGGGAAAGAGCGCTGTTTGCAGAAGCACTTGGAAGATCTCAGCTAGGGTATGCAGATTGCGCTGGTTTGACAAAGCCCACGCTAGCCTTGCTGTTCAAATGGCAACTGCAGATTTGGTCTGCGGCGACATCAAAACAGACGCCCAAGGTACACAGTGAAAAAGGCTGGGGATGTACGCCCACTCAGGGACAGCCACTGCCTCTGCCTTGTCTCTGCAGGGCAGAAGGCTTGGCGCTCGACCAACTCGGAAGAACAGTACAGACCCGAGTCTCTTGATCAAAGCAAGCTGCAGCTCCCTGAAGGAATCAGGACATTTATTAATACACATGCTTTTAGGATGAGGACACCTTCGGAAATCCCAAGATACTGCTGGCTGGCACCCTAGTCTAGGCCACACCCTCTGAGCTCCACGAGAATGCAGAGAAATAAGTGAGGCTTTGCCAGCTCACTTGTTTATGGTTTTAAGACAGGAAACCTTGAGATTCCTCAGACTTCTTCCACATCAAGATATTTAGATCCCAGAATGCTTTCACCTCACTTAAGGTTTGGAATGTCTGAGTGCCCGTCCAGGTTTTCAGTTAGGACCACGGACTGGGGAATTTTCTGGCATCGCTCACTACGGGCTAAAATGAAATCAGATAAAATAAACTTAAAAAAAAAAACTACAGCACATTTTAATTAACTTCCGGTGAGATTTTAAAGACAGCCTAAACCACAAAGCATCATTTTCATGTTTGCCAGACAGAGTGACTCTGCTGCCACCGGTCACTAAATGTTGACTCTCAAGAGTGTCTCTGTCTCCTTCTGCTCCTGATTTGGAGCACGAGCAAGGAACTCAGGACCACGAGGGGTGCACCCACACACTGAGACAAGGGGGATGTTATAGCGGGAACTCACCAAGGCCAGCTGGCCTAGGTCTATAAAAGCCTGGGATAAATCCGGACTCGCTGAACATAGCAGACAATGAGGACTACTGAGAACTCAAGAACAATTGCAGTGGGTTTTTGATCCTACTGCACGTACTGGCTTTGTGGGAGCCTAGGCAGTTTGGATGCTCACCTTACGAGACCTGGATAGAGGTGGGCAGTCCTTGGGCTTCCCACAGGTCAGGGAACCCTGATTGCTCTTTGAGCAGATGAGCGAGGGGGACTTGATCGGGGGAGGGGGAGGGAAATGGGAAGCGGTTGCGGAGAGGATGCAGAAATCCTTAATAAATAAATAAATTAAAAAAAAGAGTGTCTCTGTTTGACAAAAGTGACAGGTTCTTAAATCAGGACACAAGGAGAAGACGGTGAGGAGAGAAGGGACTCTCAGAAGGCAGGAGGCAGTGTGTCTTGGCGGCTCTGAATTGTTTGAATTAATTGATCAACCTAGGACATGATCACAACACACTATGGAGTGTTGTAAAAATCTTTGTCAGGGTCATCCTAGGGTGGCTGTTTTCCTAAACAGCTCCTGGAGACTCAAGGGCTCTTTCAGGGAGGGCTGATTAGCCTGGAACATTCTTGTCTCAGGAGGCTCCAGCCACATCTCCATCTTTCCCCCTTGCACAGGCGTTAATAGACCAGCAACAAAGATGTTGACAGTACAGAGGGCACCCCTGGTATCTGGGGGAAATCTGCCTTTGTGTTACCACCCATTACATTAATTTTTCCTAATATTTTCATTTAATTTTAATATAGATATTGCTTAGATTTTAATTATCCTGAATTTTTCCGTTGCAAAAAAATGAAATTGCACATTGGAGATATTTTACTTAGGATGAAATCTTTCCCAGAAAATGTCTTGTTTATGTGAAAAGATCAATTCTTCACATATAAAAGTGACTCAATGAAATGAAAAATTGTCACAGCATGTTATCTTGGTGCTTCTATTTAGCAGTTTCCAAAAATGAGATTTACAAATGTTTTGGCAGACGAAAATGCACTCACTCTGCCCACTAACGCAGAGTTTCTTAAATCCATCTTGAATTTTAATCTTAGCCAAATATCTACAGCATTGTTTTGATGATAATGTCATACTGCTTGCTAATTTGCTATCTGAAGACTTAGCAATGGCCATTCCATTTTATTAGCTATACTATATAGCGTTTACCTAGTATAGTCGTCATGTTAGTTTACTCTTCATTGCTGTAACAAAATGCCTGGGGTGAGTTAACATAATAAAGAAAAGAGGTCTTTTAGCTCACAGGTCTAGAGAATCTAGGGCAGTGTGCCAGAATCACCTTGGTTCACTCTGATGAGGATCACCTGGCAAACAGCAGGAGTTCACAGAAGAGGGAAACCCTTTACACAGCAGTCAGCGAGCAGTTCTGGGTCGGTTTCATTCCTATAATAAATGACTCTCATGAGAGCAAAGTGGTCACACAAGCCTGGGGATAGCTGGACCACAAGAGCTCCAGAGTTGGTCACTGGGAGCTCAGGTGTCATGTGAGGCTCACCCTAATCTCTTCCAAAGTCATGTATCTCTAACAGTCTTAGGACCTCCTTCCAAGCCTCAGCACTTGGAGCTTCCCCACAACCTCTACCCTACCTCAGTAATAACCTGGTTTTCAACACACCAAGCTGTAGCAATTGCCATAGATGAGGAGTGAGACTCTAGCAACTTTAAAAGGATGTTTTGGAAAATGTGGCATTGTACAATCTAAAATCATTTCAAAGAACGGCAGCTCTAGGTCCGATGTACGCTGTTGGAATCTAATAACACAATTCTTCACCTATTGCAATTGTCTGCAATTCTCCAAAATGCTTCACCAACCAGTAAGGACCCACCCTGGAGGCAGACGACAGGCACTGGGGTTCCACACTCATTCTCACTAAAACTTGAGATCATGCTCTTTCCGTAGGACACGGCATATTATCAGAAGTTCTACATTTTTGTGTGTGCTTTGGAAAACTGACAAAAGTCAGTTATTCTGAAACCCAAAACTTTGCTTCATGAATCACTACTAGCACCAGTAGTAATTGCCTCTACTCCTTTCTAGCCTTTAGTCATTCTGCCTGAATGGGTATGAGGTGGACAGATCCATCAGCCTTCCAGACTGGCCTCCTGTGTGACCTTGATAGATAGATTCTCTCCTTCAGTGTTATTCAGCCCAAGGGAATGTCTGTGGGAATGTGACCTCCCTGGGACCCAGACCTCTCCTTCTGAGTAGCCATCAGAGTAAGAACTGACTTCTCCAAAGCATCCACAAAACATACAGGGGTAGAAGGTGACTTACTATGTTAATATACAGGACATAAGTAGAATGAGACAAAGAAAAAAGCAGGGTCAAAGACCCAAATTGAAAAATCACTCCCTTAATTTTGCACATATCACTGGAAAATTAGAGAAGTAATAACAATAATTATAACTATAACCTGTCTCCTAGTCAGCCTCATCTATCAACCTGACACAGCCAAGAGTTACTTGAGGGGTACCTCAATTGGAAGGTTTCCTCCATCAGATTGGCCTATAAACATGTCTGTAAGATATTTTTTAATTACTAATTGTTCAGGAGTGTCCGGTCTAGTCAGGTGGTCCCGGAATATAAGCTAGCGGAGCCACAGCAAGGGAGCAAACTCCATGGATCCTGCCCCTAGGCTTCTGCTTTGAATTCCTTCCCTGAGATCTCATGGTGGTGGGTTATAGGTCAGTTAAAGCCCTTTTCTCACCAAGCTGCTTTTGGCCATAGTGTTTATTACAGCAAACAGAAAGCCAGCGAGAACAGCCTACTGCTGAATGATAGCATTCCCAAATGCTGGTAGCTCCTCTCAGTGCTGTTCCCCAGGCACCACGCCAAGAGGCACTGTAAGCAGAGCCTCTTCCGGCTTTTCCCTCCTCTTCCTCCCTCTTCTAAGATCCAATACCTTCTGTTCACAAACTCAAGTTCACAGGCAATCTTGGTCGCCACCTTGATTGATGCCTAGGGCCTTTGTAAGGAGGACATATAAGTATTGCCAAAGACAACATGCAGGGTCAGAAGATGCTTCTCTAAATCTGACAGAAGGCCCCGAGTGGAATAAAAAGCGGGAAAGGAAATGCACATACAAGCACACGTATTCTGCTCTCTGGCTGCTGGGATGGGGTCACTCTGCTCCTCCTCACCATGATGGTGGTGCAAACCTTCTGATACCATGAGTCAGGTGAAAGCAATCCTCCCTTAACTCTTTTCTCAAGAATTCTCATGCGGACAAAAGTCTAGCGCAATTTTTCCCCTACTTCCTGCCTGGTACTTCATGTCCTTACTTCCTTTCTTTTGGAGAGAAAAGATTTTTCCAAAGTAGCCTTCCCTAGCATCAGAGAGGCACAGCAGTGGGGCTATAGTTCCCTGTGTCTATCCTTCTTCTCTATGGTTCCAACAAGTCCGTCAGTTCTCAGCGTCTCTCTGTTGCAAAGGATTTTTTTTTTTTTGAGTGATGGACAGAACCTTGGGTTCAGCATATTTCTCTCCAGAAGGAAGACTGGAAAGAAAATGATTTCCTGCTCTGTTGTAACTGAAAGATGCCTCGTCTGTCTTTGAAGCCTCCTAACAGACTATATTAATATTATATTAATGAATTCTTTAGAGAAGAAAGGAATTTTGAGGAGGAAAAGGCTGCCCCTAGGTATGGTGGGGAGAAGGTGTATTGTAGATAAAAGGGAGTGCATAGCCTGAGGTAGAGATCTGGGAGAGTCCAGAGTAGACATGACCCTCAGCTGAGCCTCAGTGAGTGAGGGAAGGAGGGAGGTGTGAGGGCTAAAGTTATGTTTAAATCACTGTGCGTAAGAGATCTATAAAACAGAAATGCCTCTAACCTGTGAAGCCCATTTGCCCAAGGACAGATAATTTCCTGGAATGCTGGGGGCTGTTGTTCAGGGAAGTGAAAGCCACGGTTTTCACTTCCATCAGCAAGTCTGGTTGCCCCAGCTGCATAGGATGGGCTTGATCACAGTAAGCGGGACAGAAGGACATCAGGATTTTGCTTGTCCTGATTGGATGAAGGCAGGAAATACACAGCCTTGTGGGTTTTGCCTTCATCAACCCCTGTCTAATGTAATTCAGCCATTCTCTGGGAATCCTGGGTATGGACCTGGCCAGTATTTAATAAAGCTTACCTCAAATTTGTCTCAAAAACTGTGGTCATGGTCTTATTCTCACTTGATGGGATTGACAGAGGGGAGAGCCAGGAGACCTGGAGACTGAGAGATCAAAATGGATATAAGGGCCAACATAGCCAAAACGGCTGGATTACATAGGGAATAGTGGCCGGCTAGAGTACTCGTGGTAAAGGACGGGGTATGCCACCAGCAGGGAAGAATATGGACCAGAGAAGGATGGAGGGATCTGGAGGAACCTTGCAGCCAGTGTCAGCTTCTCTATGTTAATAGACATCTCAGCCACTTGCCCTAAGTTCGAGACCTAGGTGCCTGAGGTCTAGGCACCTGGAGTACAGAGAACAAATGAAAGCCATGAAATGAAGGAGGTTCAGAGGGCTCCTTTAGTTTCTACACTAAAACATTACCATGTTTATAAGAAACGAGATCATGTCTCTCTAGCACAGATTATACTCAGACCACAGACATTGGGATGGGCTGATAGCTGCCCGAGAGTTCCTAGCCTTTGGCTCTGATGTTCAGGACTTTCTCTGCCCTCTATTATTGTCTCATTCTAGAGTGAGATTAACTATTTCTTCACATAAAGAGAAGGTGAAACATCTGGAGAATCTGGAACTGAGAAGTTTTCAAGGCTCTTCTGTGACACAAATGGAACTACTTCTCAATAATACGCAGGGATGATTACTCCTACAAAAAACCAACAAAAACCTCCTGCTGGCTTGTCCATTCACACTGCACAAGTGGTGACAATTGAGCTTTCAACTCCAGTGTGCTAACGGTGCTCCAAGTTTCTAATGATGATGCTAACAGCAGAACCATAAGTGCATAGACAGGGTTGCTAATGATGATGCTAACAGCAGAACCATAAGTGCATAGACAGGGTTGCTGATGATGATGCTGACAGCAGAACCATAAGTGCATAGACAGGGTTGCTGATGATGATGCTGACAGCAGAACCTGTCTAGGGTTGGAGTTGAAGAAATCGTGCCTCGCTAAGGTGAAAGCAAGGATCAGGTGACAGGGATCCTGTGCAGTCTCAGCTTGAATTCACTGAAGGAACTGGCGGAATTCGCAACATCCCAGGATCAGTTATACTGGGCACATGAGCAAGCTGACCTGTGACTGGTCTGCACTGTGGGATGTGGGAATGTCTGTGTCTGAGCTGTGGGATGTGGGAATGTCTGTGTCTGAGCTGTGGGACTGTGGGAATGTCTGTGTCTGAGCTGTGGGACTGTGGGAATGTCTGTGTCTGAGCTGTGGGATGATGGGAATGTCTGTGTCTGAGCTGTGGGATGTGGGAATGTCTGTCTGTGTCTGAGCTGTGGGATGTGGGAATGTCTGTGTCTGAGCTGTGGGATGATGGGAATGTCTGTGTCTGAGCTGTGGGACTGTGGGAATGTCTGTGTCTGAGCTGTGGGATGTGGGAATGTCTGTGTCTGAGCTGTGGGATGTGGGAATGTCTGTGTCTGAGCTGTGGGACTGTGGGAATGTCTGTGTCTGAGCTGTGGGATGATGGGAATGTCTGTGTCTGAGCTGTGGGATGTGGGAATGTCTGTGTCTGAGCTGTGGGATGTAGGAATGTCTGTGTCTGAGCTGTGGGATGTGGGAATGTCTGTGTCTGAGCTGAGGGATGTGCAAATGTCTGTGTCTGAGCTGTGGGATGTGGGAATGTCTGTGTCTGAGCAGCGGGATTGTGGGAATGTCTGTGTCTGTACTGTGGAATTGTGGGAATGTCTGTGTCTGAGCTGTGGGATTGTGGGAATATCTGTGTCTGCACTGTGGGATGGTGGGAATATCTGTGTCTGAGCTGTGGAATTGTGGGAATGTCTGTGTCTGAGCTGTGGGATGTGCAAATGTCTGTGTCTGAGCTGTGGGATGTGGGAATGTCTGTGTCTGAGCAGCGGGATTGTGGGAATGTCTGTGTCTGTACTGTGGAATTGTGGGAATGTCTGTGTCTGAGCTGTGGGATTGTGGGAATATCTGTGTCTGCACTGTGGGATGGTGGGAATATCTGTGTCTGAGCTGTGGGATGATGGAAATGTCTGTGTCTGAGCTGTGGAATTGTGGGAATGTCTGTGTCTGCACTGTGGTATTGTGGGAATGTGTGTGACTGAGCTGTGGAATTGTGGGAATGTTTTACACTTGTCTGCTTTATATCTAACCATCTTGACAGGGTCTTACTAAGTTTCCTGGACCTTCAGTTAAATCTTTTGTGTAAGGTCATAATGTATTCATGTTAGGATAATGCCACCTAGCTTTTGTGAAAACCCATGACTCCTGTCTTTAGCCCCTTATATCTTAAGCTGAAAAGCAAATTTTTGAGGCCTACTTTAAATGGTGGAAAAATATTGAGCATTTTTAGCAGTTATGAGAAATATAGATAAGCAGATTCTAAAGACAACGGAACTGAAGAAGCATTGTGGGGGTGCAGTGCACTGATTGTGGACTTACCCTACAAATACCCACAGAGAGACTAACAGCTGAAAAACTTTCCAAGGCCTTCAAAATTACCAGATGGGCAAGATTGGGCAACAAGAGGTTACTTTACTCTTTCATCACACAGCCTGCTAGGGCAATGCATATGAATCAAGACCCCATAATCTTAGAAAGTGCAAGGCATTGCAGGATGGGAAACTGAGAGGAGGCATTTTAAAAGCTGGTCCGTCTGTCTTCATTTGAGCAGAGATCCCGTATCCAGATGAAGAGAAAGAAGCACATGTTTAACATGTCCTCACAGCGCGGTTGTGCTAATGTGTCTCATAAGCCTGACGCTTTGGAAATCTTTCATGTGGTGTGACGGAACCACAAACACTGTAGAGATGATTCCCAGAGGACGCCAGGAAGCTGATACCAAACCAGTCAAAACTCACCAAACCCCTTTAGATTCTCAATCGATAACTGTAGTTTAACCTTCTCCCCTTTTAAATTCCATGCACGTTTTAACTTTTATTGACTTTGTTCTTCAACAATATGTATAAAGTACATTCTGATTATTGTAACCCTTATCCTTCCTAATGTTTCTTGACATATTACTCCCCATACCAGTCCTTTGCCACATTCGCACTTGTGTGTGTGTGTGTGTGTGTGTGTGTGTGTGTGTGTGTGTAGACCCAGTGACTTTATCTAGGATCATCTTTGTAACTCTAGGACATTGGAAATGTCCTCTTATTCCTGGTGGGCTCCTCAGTGGGTCTATTACCGAAGACATCGGCTGCCCTCCTGCAAAATATATCAGGAGTTCACAAGCAGGGCAGAAGGTCTTCCGAGCTCCTCTCAGAACACAGCTGCCCACGGACAACTCACTCCCACGACGTCATGACTGCGCTACAGTTGACCGCACTCAGTGTCCCACACAGAAGACGGCATTTCATATCTCTTCTCCCTGTCGTTCCGCTCACACGTTCTTTCCGTTACTTCCACTCCCTCTTCCTGATTGATCCCCGGGTCTCAGAGCAGGTGGGATCAATGTTTGTTAGGGCTAAGCCCTCTGCCATCTCTTTTCCTCAGCACTTGAATGCAGCTAGAGTCTCTGCTGGTCATTGCAAAGAGAGACCCTTCTAATTAATCCTGAGGACCAGCTTTGTGTGGGGGTGGAAATTCCACTCTGTCGGCCCCGACCTCCTGGCCCTGTGCTCAAACACGCTCCTGTCTTGCACACCCGGACTCCACTCCCAGAGCCATCCTTGGACGTAGATGGGATCCAACTGAACTTCAGCGCACTCGTTTGGCCTTTCCTTCTCTCACAAGAGAAGAGTTGACAGCAGAGGAAAAGAAACTGGGGTGCAGAGAAGTCTTCAGAGACAGAACACTTCATCATTCTGCCCTTTCTGGACACATAAGTGGGAAGATGAGAATAGAATGAAGTCCACAGCAGAATCATCCCACAGCTCATTGGGACCCAACCGTAAATCACCAATGCCAATACTCAAATCTCAGGAAGCCATACTAATGGCATTGCTGTATCTGCCCTGTTTATACCTGCTTCTGCAGTAAATAAGAAAGAACATAAACTAACTAAATAAAAGAAGTCCCTTATACCTTCCCTACTCCTCCACAAATTCCCTCACACAAATCTTCCCCATCCTTAGCTGAGATCATTTTACTTGTTCAGAGGAGGAAACATGGCGCCTCCAATTATTTCCTGCAAGGGGAAGCTGCTCTTCATTTCTCAAATGTATTTATTGCTCTCAACCAAGCAGAGAAGAAGAATGAATCAAAATTTGGTGCTAGGAACCGAATCCATAGCTCCACCCATGCTAGACAAGTAATTCACCCACCACTGGCCTGTACTCCAAGAACCCAAGAGACAATAGAAAACTTTATGAAACAATTTAACATAAAATAAATCACAGATAATTTAATTTATAAAATTAAATGAAAATGTGGTGTCTCTACACAGTGGAATATTATTTGGCTATTAAGAACAATGAGATTATAAAATTTACACGTTAATGGATGAAGCTGGAAGCAATCACGCTCAGTGAGGTAACCCAGACCCAGAAAGATAAATATCACATTTTATCACATCTGTAGATGTCGGCTTCGAATCTTCAGATGTGTATTTCTCATTTGAAATATCTATAGAGGTCATGAAATTAATAAGAAGCCATGCAGGCTTAAAATTGTACCAATAAGGGTTTGCTTGGTTTTGTTTGGTTGGTTCTCCTTTTCTTTCATATTAAGCCACAAAGCAGTAGTTTTGAGGCTTCATTTATTAGATCCCTTTGGGCTGAGCAGATGCACTGGTGTTTCAAGTCTGTGCACACCTAAGAACCTGGTGTTTATACATCACGACTGGATGTCACACTCAAATCCTCTTTGATTCTTTCAAGAACAATATTACCTCGAATATTCTTTATCTTTAAGCAAATCTGAATGTCTAAGTTAGAATATAAACAAAAAAGGTTTTCTACCAAAAATGCTCGCAATGAATCAAGGTTAATTGCAATCTCAGTTATGTTACAGGACATTCTTAGTGGTGTTTCCTTACATTTCCAGACATGCATGTAATTAATAGACCGTGATCATGCCCCCATCGCTTACTCTTTCTTCTCTGCTGACCCTTTTCCCCTTTTTCCTTCCGGGTCTCTAATAGCTGCCATTTGCTTTCCTGTCTTTCTTTTTCTCTTAGATTCCACTAAAGCCTTCAACAACAGTCCTACCATAAAAAATAAGTCATCAAAAGCTTGAGTAATAACTATATATATGAAGGTTTAGTAAATACTTCAGCAAAGCAAGATTCTGGAGATGCAATTTAAGCTCCCTTGGGTCAATATTATAATTGTACTTCCCTATTTCCATCTTCTCCCCATCTATTGTGAAATTCCATTGTCTGTTTCTCTCCTATCTTCAGTCAAGACAGTGAGGCGGGAAAGAGCACAGGAGTCTAGACGCAAGGGAGGAGGGCAGCTGTATGCGCTCTTTCTGGCTCTCAGACAGGGGTGTCAGTTACCATGACTGTATCCCAGACCTGACCTGGTCTGATGGGGCATACTAGAATAAAACACAGCCTGCCTCTATTCTTTTTGCTCATTCTGTTTACTCAGATATCTTCAAAATACAAATTATGAAATATTTTTATTTGGTATGCTTTTGGAGAAGTGGTTTTTTTCTCTTTATTGGCTTCAGAATACTGGTCTTGGGTAACTTTAGGCTGTTTCCACATGTACCAGCTAATCTGACAGGGACTTCAGGGTGAATGAAAGCATCCGTTCTCTCTGATCCCGCCCTGCCAGTTCTTAATATGCTAAATCACTCAAAGCAGTGAAAGTAACACCCCGACTGTCTAACGACCAATTTAACAAATAAATATTGATGGCTCTGTGGTTTTTTTTATATGAAAATAAAGAATGGCTCCCTGTTCAACTAATAGTAAACTTTCTGCACCCAGTACAAACCAAATCCCTTAGCTCCCTCTTCAGGGAAGGTTGCAGGAAGAAAAGGTACAGGGAGAGAGACTCGCAGGCGAGTTTAGTGCCGGGAGAGGGCAAAAGTTTGTGAATGTTCTCATGAAAAGACCAGCTGAGTAGGTCGGTCATATTTGTACAGCTTCCTGCTACAACCGCTGACAGAAGAGCATACGTTCCTATTTTGTAGAAAAGACAAAAGTCACTATTTTTTCAATCCCATCCTTGTTATTTATCATGCCTTCTATTTTTTGTGCAGTTAGATATTAATAACAAAAATTCTCACTGATGAAGTTTAATATATATATATATATATATATATATATATATATATATATATATAGTTTGGGTTTAGTTCCCACTTAGACCATTGTGTTTGTTCACACAATAAACATTATCAAGCAACACATACATAGACACACACATGCGCACACACACACACACACGGTCATAGTTTCTCTTCTCACTGTTTACTCTGAAATAGAGAAGTGGAGAAGTGTTCACACAGGTTTTCAGATCAGTCAGAAGAAGCATCAGGGGAAAGTGTTGGCAATTCCTCTTTACTAAGCTGAAGTGAATTTTGGTGAGATAGAAGCTGTAGGTAGAAGAGCAGCACAGGAATATTATGTGTTCTGGGAACACAGGCAGAACTCATCATTACATGAGGGAAATGTGTAAAGAGAAAGAGGAAGACTGCAATCCTTAGACATCAAGCAATAAAAAGAGGAAGCACAATTATGCTACTTAAACCTTAAGAACAAAAATATAAGAGAAATTTTTCACGTCTTCTGGTTGAAAAGATTTATAAACAATATAGAGAGAATTTTTATTTGGAACACATGAAAAACTTCCAAGATTCAACAATGTGAAAACAAAGACCTCATTGAAAACATAAGAAAAAGTCTTGAACATATTCTGCACCAAGACTCTCTAGATACAGGAAATAAATATGTAAAAAAATGTCATTCGTAATGGAAGAAATGCAAACTGAAGGCAGGCACACACAGCTGGACCCGCTACAGGTGATGAGGCACACGCAGCTGGACCCCTCTACAGGTGATGATATGGAAAGAGCTTCTTATTGGCAAATTTTTGGAAGGGTTTTGCTTTTTTTGCTTGTTTTTAAATATACACTTACCAATAAACTTGCAAGCCATGTCTAGGTATTTAGATAAATAGTGCCATATGTTCACACAAAACTTGTGCACAAATATTTACATTGTCATTATTTATAGCCACTATACACAATTGGAAACAATTCCAACCATCTTCAGTAAATACATACATATAAAAAGGTTGCCTGTCTATTGGAAATAAGTGAATGCTTGGTACTCTAAAATCCATAAGTATAAAAGAGTGATACACTGTGAAGAAAGTCAGTTTTGAAATGCCATATGATTCTGTCTGTGACATTTTGCAGAAGGACCACACCTTGGGTCAGAGCCATGACAGCGCAGTCATCAGTGCCAATGGTTACCGTGCCGGAGGGAGAGTGACTACGCAGACATGCCTTTCAAGGAAAAGTCGAGAAGTGATGAATCTGTCCTGTATCCTGGAGACAAGGGCAGTTACATGAATCAACACGTGTGTATAAACTCACAGTGCTAGATGCCAATTTTTAAAGTTAGCCATCGTCGATGTAAACTTCTGATACTTTACAACCGGAGGCTTTTCTAGATGAAAAGAACCTGTATTGATTACTTTGCTAATCTGTGTAATGGACTATCCGACAGAAACAGCCTCAGGAGAGAAGAACTCATGGCTCCAGGGTTGTTAGCCCTTCATGGAGGGAGGGTAGGGCAGACACAGCACAGCAACAGGGACGTGAGGAGAGAGAGATCGGGGCTGCTCAAAGTCCCAGGGACATGTCACTGTGACCTCCTTCTCCCTCACTAGAAGTGCCACTGCAGACATGCATGGAGGATGGTTTTAGCTAATTCCCAACTACCTTTTTTATCCAATCAAGTTGACAATCAAGTCAGCCATTACAAAATCTAAGAGTGAAGAGCTGCTCTTGGCAATGCCTGGATCTGGGATGGACACACTGCTGCTGTGGCTGTCGCCATCATTGTATTGACAAAAACAAAAGACGTTTTGGTAGAAAGAAGTAGCTTGGTCATGTGTTTTTTCACATACATGTCCTCCATGCTATCCCCACACTTACATCAACATCCGCACAGCCAACATATGAAAGCAGGACCATAGTTCTGTTGTAAATTATTTTCACAGGTTGGAGATGCATGCATTACAATATTTAGATATAAACTTTTCAATGTTAACTAGTTGCCTTCAGTTAACACAGCATATAAAATGCACAAATATGCACACATCTGTGTGTGGTGTAGGTGAAGGTAGGCAACTAGACACTCGTTAGTTCACTATGTGTGTGGTGTGGTGAAGGTAGGCAACCAGACATTCGTCAGTTCACTATGTGTGTGATGTGGTGAAGGTAGGCAACTAGACACTCGTCAGTTCACTATGTGTGTGGTGTGGTGAAGGTAGGCAACCAGACACTCGTCAGTTCACTATGTGTGTGGTGTGGTGAAGGTAGGCAACTAGACACTCGTCAGTTCACTATCTTTGTAAACTTTCACACTTGAACAATTGAGGTGGGGAGGAAAAGCATCACCGTTGTGAGAGTGCGCAGAAATGCCTCCACACTAGAGAAGAGCTACACAATACAGTTCTTATTTTCTTACTCTTGGATGCTTCTGTGAAATAGAGCTTATTCTTACAAAGGTGTCTGTGTTACCCAGGGCATGCGTGTAAACAGATGTGCAGCAGACCCTAAAGGAGCGCCCAGTAGTAGAAGACATGGGTTCTGGAAACAGATCTCCAGAGGGAGGCTGGATGGATACCTCATCATGACACAGCACACTATCACACCATTAGAATATGTGACTGGATCAGGGCGGTGTGGCATTGAAAGAGTCCCCACACAAAGAAGACATTTTACAATTAAAGGAGATCTGAGTCAGTGGCAGGGATTTGTGGGCTGGGGGAAGAAATCAGTAGGTGATGGATGAAGTGGAAAAGAGGAAAAGCAGTGGTTTGAGAACTTGGACTAGTCACAGTGGTGAGGAGCAAAGCAGCATGAAGAAGGAGGGATTCTCACGGCATTGGGTAGGATGAATGGAACTGTTGGCTTTTATGTACATGAGAAATATAATCATAATCATTAATAATGTATACTATACCATAATTAAAGTGGTGCTTTGGGGCTGGAGCTGGAGCTCAGTGGCAGAGCGCTTACCTGGCATGCACCTAGCCTTGCGTTTGATCTATGGTAAAGAGGGATAAAAATGTTTTTGAGGCTATAATTTCCCTTTAAGAACAGAGACACATATGGAGATTGCCACAACAGACCTAGTTCACCACTCCTTCCTGTACCCAAGGATTGCTCTGTCCCCAAAGACCTAGAATCTAATCCATTTCTCGGTCTCTTCATAGAGTTGTGCCTTGTAAGCCTAGTAAGATAAGAAGTGAGACCGTCAACCCTAGCCTATGTGGACTCCAAAGGTGAATAAGCCATTGGAATCCAGGGTCCTGCAGCAGCAAGCCCACCTTACAGCCACCTACAGGATGGAGCTACCATGCTCTTTAACTGAAGGGAGATGTGACGCAAGCCTGGTGGCCACAGCTGCTTCCTCTCCAGGACGGAGTGCATAAGAGGAAATAATTGATGTGCTTGCATTGTCTAGTTGGGTCACACTCATTTCTAGGAATCCCCCTGCCTCACAAGCTGAATCGACTTTTGTGGTTAAGTAGTTCAATGAAAGCAAACACTTGGAGGAGGAAGGAAATGGTGGCAGACATCACATGTTCAGCAAGTACCAGTGTTTCCATACCAACTGGGCCTTGTGTGGCAGGGCATGTACCTGGGTAGACTTGTTCAGTCTCCATGCTGAGATAGGTTGTTGTACCATCTACCATACCAGTTCTCTTACCAGATAGTTCATGAAAAAAAACAAAAACAAAAAGAAGACACCCTCCCACCCCCGCTCCCAACAGCAGAACTTCCTCTGGTCTCACAGAATCCAAATGCAGTAGTCAGCTGAAAAAATCCCCCCCCCCAATACTATGACCTTAAAATAGTTTGTTGTTTTTGGTTTGGTTGGGTATTTTACCTATAGTGTTATCTAAATAGACTGATGCAGGGGCATGATTTATAGAAAGTGTTTAAAGTTCTCACCAGTTGCTAACAGTTAGAAGCTACTAGATGCTTTCATTACTGAAGACTGAGGGAAAGCACTGGAGCCAAAAGAGATGGACATAGCTTTACTAACACTATCAGTCTTGGAGGAGGAGAGGGGATGGGAGGGGTAGGGGAGGGGAGAGAACAGGGCAGAGAAGGGGAGAGGAGGAAAGAGAATGGGAGGGAAGGGAAGGAGAGAGGAGGAAAGGAGAGAAAGGGAGAATCTTTTTTCTCCTCCACCCTCAGCAGGGCCCGGCCAGTTTTCACTGAACACATCTCTATATTAGACCAGTCAACTGGGGACGGAGAAGGAGAGTGCATTATAATGAAAATGACTGTCACAAGCACTTACTGAACTCCTCCTATCTGCCAGGGGCTTTCCCCAGGCTTTTCTTGCATAAATCATGTCTTACTTCTGACAGTCATGACATAAAAGGAAAGTTTATTTTTTGAATAATTCTCTTTCCAGCGATGAACCAACAGGTAGGTAGCTCAGCCATACCCATGGTAAGTAGTGTGGATGGCTCAGCAGCCGTGCCAACAACTAGAAAGCTGTGCTTCCGAGCCTGCCTTACCTCCCAGCAACTCAGGGAGCGTGGGCAGTCGCCGTCCCGTCCCTCTTCTGAAGAGTCCCACTGGTGACTCTAGAGACTCTCCCTAGAGTGCCCTCACCTCAGTGACATGACTCTAGGATTTCCGGGCTCGTTAGCAGCAGTTCTGCAATGCTACCCATTTGCCTTTACACTGTCCCGGAGACACTTAGCACTCATAGAGAGTGAAAGGAAAGAGAGAGTAGAGAACTGTTACGAGCCAGGAGCTAAGAACGGAGACACAGCAAGGTCAGACCGCCCAGACAACTTCACTGTGCCATGCAATAGAAAGCCTCCAAACCTCAGTGTTCCTGTCTGCACAGTGGGAGTAAGCAGAGCCTCTGTTAAATGAGGCTACTCTAGATATGATGATGGCGGGGATGCATATAAAGTATTTATATGAACCATCCTAAAATAATTGACTCTTGTTTCCCTCGTTAAAATCCCCATCTCCTTGTTGGTTCTTGCTAGAGTAGCCTTTCTTCCATCTAACTTTACCATAACCATGTATTATCTTCTTTATATGTAACAAATCCCCTAAACTCAACCTTTTTCAATGTTAAATAGGAATCAATAGAGCTAAAATTAAGTTCTTTAGCTCTTTGTGACAGAAGAAACTTGCAGTTCAGGCCGTGGTATTTTACTCCTATTTACTCTTGTTAACTCTAATTAGGCTCTTTCAGGTGAAGAAAGAGATGTGGGTAATACACTATTACAAGGATAGATTTGGAAAGGGGGCAAAAGAAAGGAAGGGAAAAAAGAACTCAGACTTACCTCATAAATAGGAACCGGTTGCTCAGCACTCGAAGGGCTGCACAGCAGGAATCCAATGACCCCTGCCACTGACCAAGTGTAGGCAGAGACTGCTCTTCTGTTTCCCAACTGCCCAGAACTGAAATGATCACACAGAAACTATGTTAATTACAACACTGCTCAGCCAATGACTTAGGCATATTCCTGGCTAACTCTTATATCTCAAACGAACCCATTTCTATTAATCTATGCATCACCACAAGGCTGTGGCCTAATGATAGGTGTCTCTCTCCTTCAGCAGCTACCTGGCGTCTCTCTGGCTCCACCTTCTTTCCTCCTCTATCTCTGCTTGGAATTCCCATCTTGCTCTATTCTCCACTGCCATAGGCCCAAAGCAGCTTCTTTATTAACCAATGGTAATTAAACGTAGTCACAGCATACAGACGGGAATCCCGCGTCAGCAAGGCTCTGCCGTTCTCTATGACTCTGTGAGCCTCCTCTCTCCTTCTAGTATACTTGGCAACATTCTCACTTGTGCCTCTGTCTTTTGTTCATCAGACCTTCTGTCCATCCATGCATTCTGCCATCCTCTGCCTCTTTGCATCACAGTCTGACTCTGACCATTTCTGCTCACGGAGGCTGGCTCCGGCTGCTAATTGATACATATCTCGCTTTCCCAGTTCAAACTCCTTACAGAGAGATGCAGACTAATCCAGATCCTCTTTTCTCACCAGAACATGTTCATCACAAGTCAGAAACCAGCTTGTATATTGACCACATAGGTACCCTTCCTACCTTTAGTCCAAATAGTGGCCAAAACTTCAACTGACCACTGTTTCATCATCAAGATAGCGCAATAACCTTCTCAGTCCCTATGAATATGGCAAGACTCAGAGATCAAATGGACTTAAAGCACTAGAATTGTAGGAATTCTCAAGGTCTTACCAGATCAATTGTAGGAAGTTAAGATATTTGTAATCACTGTCAAGCTTTTCAATGAGGGATGGGAGAGTGAGAGAAACCTTATCCTCACCATCCGAAATGGAAGCTGGATGTTAGAAAAACACAATCATAGAATTCACAGGTGAATGGATGAAGCTACAAGAGAACCATCCTGAATGAGATAACAAAGGACTGCCCCCCCTCAAAAAAATGCGTGTTTTCTCTTATTTGGATTTAGCTTTTAAGCTTTCAAAAATGTATACCGCTGTCCACATAACCACAGCAGTTAGGTAGCTAGTAAAGGACCAGGAGGGAGGAGAGGATCATCCCGTGAAGAGGAAATTGAATACAGCATTATGGAAAGACAAAGGGAAAAGTAGAATGATGTGGGAGTGTCATATATCAATCTGTTGATTTCATTGGTTAAGCAATAAAGAAGCTGCTTGGCCCTGTGGGTGGAATAAAAAGAACAGAACGCTGGGAGGAAGAGGAAGTGAGGTCAGACTCCACAGCTCTCCTCTCGGGAGCAGACGCCTCAGAGAGACACCATGCTCCTGGCTCCTGGGCAGACGCACGCGATGAAGCTCCGACCCAGGATGGACATAGGCTAGAATCTTCCCGGTAAGCGCACCTAGGGGCGCAACACAGATGATTAGAAATGGGCTAAATTAATATGTGAGAATTAGCCTAGAAGAGGCTAGATAGAAATGGGCCAAGCAGTTTCTTTATTGCTTAACCAATGAAATCAACAGATTGATATATGACACTCTCACATCAGTAGAATAGGAGGATTAAACAGGGAGGGGAATGGAAGAAGACTACAGAAGAATGGGTATGGGGAGGAACCACTAACATTTAAGGTCTTTGGAAAAGCCATATGGAAACCTCCTACTGCAGACGCTTCCTAAATCATATTCATATATTAAAGGAATGTAAATAGATTCACCAAATAATAGGGCAGACAATGCCCCAACTAGACACCTTATGCTACCCAAGTAAAACCTCCAATGACAGGTCATGAGCTTGGGGGAAAGCCTACTATTGCAATTGTTCTAAAGGAACACAGCAATAAAATGACCCCTAATGATCTACCCACAGTTCAGTGACTCAGTCAGCACATGTCAGAGAAGATTCCAGAGATGTGAATTAGCACAGAGCCAAACCGCAGAAAGTAAGGGATGTGGGCGAACTCAGACATAAATGGGATGCCTTGATCAAACCCCGCCCTCCAAGGCTCAGGAATCTGTATGGGAGAGGAGTTAATGAACTTTCTAAGAGCCATAGTGGTGGGTGACGCCAAGGAAACAGTGCTGCGCAGACACAGCAGGGCTGGTGCTTATGTGAACTCACTGTATCACAGCATGAACACAGACCGCTCAGGTTCCAGCCGTATGGGGCTCCAGAACCGAGGGGGTTAAGTAGGCAGGGAGTCTCACCCTGAACTAAAAAACTGTCTGCAATTGATACCTGCTGACAAAGAGAAAATCTGTTTTCTCCAACGGAATCTCACTGGGTAGATCAGCTACCTGCGAGGGCAGGCCCCTTTTCCAGGAATAGTTGTCAACACAAAACAAGCCCAGTGGTAATTTTGTGGACTTTTTGCTTCATTTTGCTTTGTTTGAGCATTTTTTTTAAATTTTATGGGTCATTTGTTTTGTTTTTAGGTTTTTGTGTTAGGAGTGTTTCTTGGTTTTGCTTTTGCTTCCTGTTTTTTCTTGGTTTGTCTTTTTAAGAGAGGAAGAAAAAGAACAAAAGTTTAGGTAGGTGGGATGGGGTGGATCTGGGAGGAATTGGAATGGGAAAATCATGATCAAAGTGTATTCTGATATATTGTTTTCTTTTCATGAAATTTCTTTTAGTCTTGTTTATTCAAAAATAAGCCAATATGGCAGCTAGAGTGCCAGCAATTAGTTCTACACTCCACAGAGCAGGCCTGAGACAGCCAAGATCTGGAATCCTCTCGAGTTATTCTCTTCAGATGAAGCGTACAGTGTTTCCTATCACAGCTAGCTCTGCCGGATGAGGCGGGTGTGCAGGGCTACAGGGCAGCTGAGGGACAGAATCCCTTAGAGAAACGTCAGTGGCCTCTGCTGTGGCCTGCCCCTGTGTGTGCAGGACCTAACCATGCACTCCTTCCCTCCCTCTGGAACATACCGTTTCTCTGGACCCAGCACCTTCTCCAGCCACTGCGACTCACTGTGAGCCCATGGGCTCTGACCATGGGCCATTCTCTTCTTCAGATCCAGACACTGTTCTCCACTGTTGGCTAGCCTGCACCTAGGGGGATCTACCTCCAGAGCACTTGATACCTTCAGGCAGAAAAACCACTGCAGGAAACAGCCCTACCAGAATAGCAACATGGCCAAAAAGGCCCACTCAAGTGGCCAGCAGCTGGAAACCCCAGCTGGGCAGAGCTGACAAGACACCAGCTTTAGCTGGAAGTTCCTCGAATGGCTCCCTCTCATACCCACCTCTCTACTTTCTGCGAAAGCCCTGTCTCCCGGGGTATTCCCCATGTTCCCTATAATCAGTAGGTCTTGGAGAGAGCAACTGGAGTTAGGGGAGGAGGCCTCTGTAGTGTGCATCCAACTGGGCCCCGAGACTATTGACAGTATCTTTCCTTAAATATTTGTAGGCTTCTGATGTACTTACTTCCCATTAGTTCCGTAAACAAATCAGTAAGAACTTGTCTACATTTTCAGCCTGGCAAGTCTCATCTTTAAAAAAGAAAAAGAGATTTATATTTATTGTTTCTAAATTGTTGTTACATAAATAAATGTATGTGAGTGTGTGTGGATACGTGCATATATGTGCATGTACCTGCAGGCGTCTGTGGAGTCCAGAGAAAAGCATTCTGTCCCCAGGAACCGTACTTCCTCAGTGATTAGAAACTACCCATCATCAGAGATGGGAGTCAAATTTGGGTCCTAAGCTAGAACAATAAGCACTCTTGACCCCTGAGCCATCTCTCTAGACTCGCACCTCTTATCTTTAGTTTATTATCTCTTTTCATTGAAATCTCCCCCAAATGAATGGAGAACACTTGGACACTGCTTTATAAAATAGCCATGCATGCAAAAACGAAAACTATGACATCACGTTCTTTGATCCAGTCCCCCAGCTGTAGGGAGTGCTTGCTCTAAGGGTAAGCACAGTGCCATCGCCAGCTAGGGCACACCTCTCTGCCTCTGTGCCTGTCACTTGATATCACTGGAGCTCTCAGAAAAGAGGTCTTTCCCAGACCTTACTATCTCAAAAGCCAGGAGTTGTAGGGTATTTGTAGAGCAGGCTGCTCACACAAAGCAGCCCTGTAAGAAAATAGGTGTTCTTGTCCCTGCTAAAAGTTAACCTCCTGGAGTCTGAGCTCATCTCTATGGGAACTTTATTGACCTGCCAACATTCTAAAGAGTCTCAATATTTCCACTATGTGGTTTTTCTTCCAAAGAGCTGAAAACAAGTTTTGCACATAGTTTCCTATCCCATAATAAGAGTTATTAATTGTCCAGATATCAATGGTTAAATCCTCATTATGAAAATATTCATGGTCAGCCAGCCAACCATCTATTTTTAGTTCTATTTCTGCCACCTAGCTTTGTTACAAAACCTTGTATTTATTAGAATTCTGTTTGGTTGTGTATCAATGAAATGCCCTAATATAACACTCTTGAATGAGAAAAAGGGTTGTTTTTCTATCACATAAAAAATGAATTCAGGAGGCAAACATCCACAGGACTCATTTGAAACAGAGCAAAGCATGCTTGCTGACACACTAACGCTGATGTCTCTGCAATGCAGAGGTGAGCACTCTTAATTGCCTATAGTAGAGCATTTTAGTTCCTTAACTGGAAGCTGATATAGAAAATGCAGCCTACTACTCTAAGAGAAGTGATACAAAGGAACATTATAAAATAGATTTTGAGACAATAAAACTGAATAACATTGTTTTCTCTAGCATTTTTGGGCTCAGTGGTTAAGAGCACTGCCTGCTATTCCAAAGTTCTGAGTTTAGTTCCCAGCAACCACACAGTGGCTCACAACCATCTGTAATGAGATCTGGTGCCCTCTTGAGGAAGAGACCTGGTCAGTTGTCCTTGTCAACTTAGACCATGAAACCCAATATGGTCAAGTTCACCAGAACCAGCATCTATGGGCTGCCCATGCATGCTGCAGCATTGCCAGGCCATAAATGTCATTTTGATTTTTTTTCCATTGACAGCTCTTCCATGATACATTAAACTTGTTTGTGAAAATGAGCGTGTGTGCATATAGATCCGTGTGTGTGATAATTATGACGAGTGTGGAAGTGTGAACGGCCCGACAGCCTGAAAGAGACAGGAGCTTGGGTGAGTCTTCTAAAGGCTTTGAAAGGAGGCATTCCTACCTACAGACAATGGCTACAGCCACCCCAAGCAAAGACCTGCATTAACACCAAGTACAAATTCAAGAAAATGAGAGAAGCATGTCCTCTTATACGTACAGAGTTATTAATACTTAAATGTATTACTGTATAATTTTAATTTGTCCAATATTAGGCCTCATAAACAAGGCTGCCATTTGGGAAGGGGAAAATGCAGATATGAAGAACTAGTAAATTCAATAAAATGTTTTTGAATAGTTAGGAGTCTAGGGACCAGACATACTAGTTTGACTTAACACCCACCCCCGACCCCCAAAATCACCTCTCCTGTGGTAATCCTGCAATAATCCCCTTAACAATTCAGGAAGTTTTCACTTCGTTTGTTGTTGATTTTATAAATTTCCAAATTACTAATGAGAATTTGCTCACATTTTGGCTCACCTTGATGTTAGGCATGATAAAACTTGTTGGTACGTATTCTCTATCTAGAATATATATTTACTTTATTTAACTACTTCTCCTCTTCATGAGATGAAGCCTTCTTTTTTTCTTAATAACCAAATCAAGTTGAATTCTGCTTTATAGATGATGAGCTAAATAACCCAACCAAAAACTTATATTACTGATACATCTAAAATACAGTTCTTATAGCTAATGTTACCCAATTATGCCTGTGACTGGATATTCCCTTATTGTTTGTAATTTCAGTGCTTGGGTATTGTCATTTTCGGATTTCTACAATGCAGGCGCCTATCATTTTCTCCTTTTTTGTTGCTTTTCTCATCTTCTTGGTCTGCGGCAAAGCTTGGAATAGATGCTTGGTAGGCCTCTGGTGTTTTGAGATTAATTCTACGTATTTGAAACTGAATACAACCTTCCTCCTTCCCTCTGAGTGCTACTGGCATGCTCTATTTAATCTTTCAGAAAAGACAGGAAATAATTGCTTGTGGAGAAAGACCACACAAGAAGTTAGGTACGAAGCAAAAAGCAAACCTCAGAGCTTCAAACTCAATCCTAAACTCAAAACAAAAGGCCATCTGACCTCCAGTGCAATTAGATTAAGAGGCCCTCCAGAAGGGAGGAGAGGCCCTTGTCTTAAGAAAAGACTGTGTGAATTCTTTGTAGAAAATAAAGACCATGAGCATCATTGAAATGTCCCCAGGGCTGGGGTCCTGGAGATATCACAGTATAAACATTCCTGGAGGTGACCGGGGCTTGCAGTCTGGGAGGGAAATCCTGTCTGATACATCTTCCACCAGGCTCGGCCCTTCTGCTGGGTGGATTGTTTTGTTGTGTGTGGACAGCTGAGAGTCATTTCCTCATTTGGATTCTAAACGAGGCCGGACACTCCCTTTTCATTTCTGAAAAGTAATCCCTGTGAGAAGGTGGCTGGTATGTTTACCCCGTGGGCTTGGAGCCAGTTAGACGACACCTCCTTGGTCCGTCCCCTCTGTTTCCCAACCTCCCCTGCTCTAAGATGGCCAGATATAAAAAGTTGCCAGTCGGGATGCCAGCACTTCAAAGGGCTGTCACAGCGTACACAAAGGCACATTTGTTCAGCGCTTGGATGCAGACACCAGTGGCTTCCAGGCACAGAGAACACAAGCTTGGCTTCTTTTAACTTCCTGCTTGTACCATCTGGTTGGTGGAGGAGCCTTTATTTCATTCGATCATTTGTCCCAAGTAAGGCTGGCTGAAGAAAGCACCATCTCAGCCCTTTAAGCTACCTCCGTCTTTAAATCATCCTTGCCGCTTTTAAGGTCACCTCTGCTTCTGAAATTAATTAAGTGATTCCTCTAATAAAGTCCATTTGCCTTCAAGAATTAGGATGTACTAGATCCTAGAACTTTAGAGATAAGCGTAGCAGGTAAGTGAGTACCTACATTTGATTTGTACCATGAAGATATTTGATTGGTGCCCCATCTAACAGAGATGTTAAACGCATGAAGGAGATGCAACTGTATTGTCTAGTCTGGCTGATAATACTCTATTTTTTTCTAGACTGTGAATGTGAATGAAGACATATTTCTAACATTGGCTGAGGTAAAACACAAGCCTAGAATAAAATGCCTGCAGTTATAGGGCAGATTTGCTGTTGAATGTATGTCTTAAAGGTCATTCTGTAGTGAGGCCAAGGAAGAATAGCTATTCAAAAAGAAGAGATGTCAACCTGTGCAATGAAGTGGGCACATCCCATCTTCAAATAAGAATGTGTTTTATTTATATGAGAAGTCAAGTTAAGACACAGTATCTCACCTGTACCTACTTAATTCGGCAGATCCCTCTAGCGCTATTAGGGAGCCTAGCCAGTCCCTTCGGCTGCATCTCTTGATAATGCCCTGCCTTAATGCTGAAGATGGAAAGCCTAGTTTACTAGTCTAAGAGATGATATGTATCTAGAGTCTTTAACAATTTTTAATGAACACAGCAACTAGAATTATTTCTAACCTAAAATCTTCAATTACAGTTAAGATAGGCCTCTAGCTAGGCTTATCTCCTTCCCAACAAGGAATAACTTAAAAATAAATAATACATAGAACGTAGGCAGCGCATGACTCCTGTGGGGACCCCAGCTTTCCTCCCCCAGGCAAGCTCTAGGTAGGTAAAAGTATATTGGAGGCTCCATAGAGCCCCGAATTGAGCTGACAGAGCTGGGTGTCCAGGGAAACTGGACAGCTGGCGCTCAGAGGCAAATTCTCAGAAGAGGAGAGCTGGGAGAAAGATGAGACTTTAGCTGAATTTACAGAGCGCAGAAGTGGGCCGAAGGAACACCTCTGGGGAAAAGCCATTTGAGGTCAGTCCTGAGATCACATGAGAATGAAATAGATAGGGCACCCAAAAGACACAGTGGGGCAGCTTGGTAATTCATGGGACACCAAACAGCATAGTGGTGTCAGTTTGGACATAGGTCAATCTGACACTAAGGACTGTCCCAGTCCACCGAGAACAGGCCTGACAGTGAGCTGTTGATTCCTCTCCCATGGGACAGTTCTGGAGGACCCCTTGATCTCTCCACAAACACTCATTTCCTTTTCCATTACATACATGCCCACAGAAGTTTTGACTAGAGATTGACTTTGTCCTGACTCTATATCTGACTCCTGATTAGACACAGAGGACTCAAGAGGAAGCATGAAGTAGAGGAGCCCAGGTTGCTCCTCTCTTCCACCTTGCTAGTTCCACTCAGCAACAGGGGAATCCAATTCTCTGGGTAGTATTACGAAACCTGATGTCCCCATCAGTTAGTAAGCTGTAAGGAACTTGTAAGGAACAGCAGAGCCTTACTTCTTCCTTATTGTCAACCAGTGAGCCATTGTTCAGCCGATTGCAGCACCCTCATTATGCAGTTACCCACACAATGGGACGGGAGCTGTGTGCCTCCCAGCATGTTGTTCGCCTGTGATGCTGGCTCATGGCTCAGTTTGCTGCTAATGAAACCGTGTATCTAATAGACTCATTCACACCATTAGAATTATTCGACTAATGCTGGTCTTGAAAGACTCTTGCTGAAAAGAGAGATCTAGTATTCTTCACTTTTTTTCTTTGCATTTTACAGTTGGAGGATTCCATTCTGTTTTTCTTTCTTTAAAAAAAAAAAAGAACCAAAGTTGTGGCTTCGTTCAGATTTCCAGCTGTGAAGATAAAAATCTCATGTTTGGGAGCAGCGGGGAGTACAAGTCTCTGGACTAAGTTGCTATGACTTGCCATCTCAAAGCAGGGAAGGATACACGAACCCACGCCCACTTCAGGCTGTCCTTTGCTTTCTGAGCTGTTATGGGCAGAAAGCGACTGCTCACTGCTTTGCTGGTTGGTACTATTTTGAGAAGATGACCTGGGAGGCAGGTGCCTGCAAGATTCCCGTGGCTGCCTGGATAGTATCTGGGCTCAAGTACTTCATCCCCGCCCTGCCAGAGCTGGCAGAGTTTTGTTACTCTCTAAGGGGCTGCACAGATGAGATCAGTCTGAGGATGGAGCCACATTCCTTTACCACACAGTAATCTTTAACACATTTGACGAAAAGCCAACACTTTGACTCTAATGCCTTTTTTCCAGTGAGGAAAAATTACATTTCTTTGCTACTTCCAGAATCTAGCCACAGACAAGATGCATGGGTAGAAGAATACACCACTCCGCTAATTTTCATTCATTCCAGCCCTCATGGCCTGTCTGCTATCTGGAGAGGCAGCCAAGAAGAGAATGAACCAGGTTCTGTTCTCTCTTACCTCCTACCGGTTCCGAAACGGTAGTTTGTAATGTTGGGAGCCCCATCTTCCCACTCCAGTGGGGTGAAAGTCCAGCCCATATATCTCATGGAGATTTTATGACAAGCGCGTACACAAGGAGACCCTGAGAACATTCCTCACACGCAAAGCGTAGAACAAATTGCCAACCTGATGGATTTCCCCCCAAGGTTTCTTTAAATGTCTTAGAAAATATGTCCAAGATTCATTAGCGCCCAATATCTTTTATGGCAAACAAATGAGCAAGGCAGCAGTTTATTCAACGCTGCCTCAGTTCCTTTCTTCTGTTAAATATAATCTAAACCAGTTATTTTAGAATTGTATTAAACCATGATGATGTTTTTATAACGATGACTCACTCCATCGACCTACCAAACCAGTGTGTGTGTGTGTGTGTGTGTGTGTGTGTGTGTGTGTGTGTGTTTTACAGAGAGGGAACCTGGAAAATTAAGGAAGCAAAGAGGAGGAGGGAGGGGGAAGGCAATGGAGGGGCAAGGAGGACAGGGAAGGAGATGGTAGAAGAGAGGAGGACAGATGTTTGCCTGATGTTAATAATGGTAGTTTCAGTCTGGCAGTGGTGGTGCACACCTTTAATCCCAACACTTGGGAGGCAGAATCACACAGATCTCTGTGAGTTGGAGGCCAGCCTGGCCTAAACAGCAAGTTCCAGAACAGTCAGAGCTACACAAAGAAACCTTGTCTTGACAATCCAATAAATAAATAAATAAAATAATGGTGGTTTGACGGTGATGGGTTTGGGTAAATATTTTATCACTTCCTTATCTACTTCTTAAAGCGTCCCAATGTCTCTAGAATAAGATTTGGAGCATCCTTCGGTTTTGTTACTTGGGATGATTGTATACTTCACAAAATTTTACTGTTTTCAAACTTCTATTCAAAATATAACTGCTTGGGGCTGGAGAGATGGCTCAGTGGTTAAGAACACTGTCTGCTCTTCAAGAGTTCCTGAGTTCAATTCCCAGCAACCACATAATGGTTCACAACCATCTGTAATGAGATCTGGCGCCCTCCTCTGGCGTGTGGGCATACATGGAAGCAGAATGTTGTATACATAATAAATAAATGAATCTTTAAAAAATATATATAACTGCTTCATTTTAGAAAAAGTGAAAGTAATTTTTAAAAAAATCCTTGCAAAGGCATCCGAGCTTTACGGATCCTTTGGGAACTGTGTCTCCAGATCTCTAGCTGGAGGCTGAAGTGCGAAACGGAGATTGTGAGAAAGAAGCCCCTGCGTTCTGATGTCTGTCACATGCCAGGCTAAAATGTGGGTGCTCTTAGGCCACTGTCTCCTATGAATGCAAACAACACTTTATGCATATCCTAGGCTATGTCCCTTGACTTCACTTTTACCCATAAGTCAACCTCCGTGAAGAGAAACAAAAGGGCTTTGCTCACCAACTTCTTCCTAATTCCTTCCTTCCTGTCAAAACCATTTTATCACCCTACATGTGTGGAGTCTTCATCTCGCAGGAGGTAGACTATCTGTGCCAAGCCTATGGCACCCAGAAGGCAAAGACTCTTAAGGCTGTAGTAGAAGTAGATATTTTGACTAATAGAAATGTCTGTGTTATCATACTGAGGCTTTGAGACAAGAAATTTTAAAAAATCAAGCTACAGGGCTGAAAAGGTAGCTCAACAGTTAAAAGAGCAAACTGTTCTTGCAAAGGACCAGAGTTTGGTTCCCAGCACCCACATTGGGTAATTCCTATGACTCCAGTTCCAGGAGATCTAACACCTCTGTCCTCCCAAACACCTGCATTTCTGTGTATGTACGCACACACAAACACATACTCACATAACTAAAAATAATAAAAGAAAATCGAGATTCAAAGAAAAAGAAGTCAATATGGAAATGTGTACAAACGAAAAGAAGAAGAAACCCCAAGAAAAGTGGGCACAGAGATAGCTGTTATTAGTGCATGGGAAAAGCTTTTGATCCTTCTAGAATGTATTTTATTAATGCTCCTAATGAAGGGAGAGAAAGGAGAACTTAAGTTGAGGTCAACATTTGGTTAATTGTAAATATTTTAAAATTTGAGCAGCTTTCCAGAATTCACAGAGCATGATAAATGAGGAAAATCTACGTTGTTGTGATGAGAAGTGAAGAAGTAAAAACACCCGTGTGTATTTTACTCATTGGCTAGTGTTACAAAGCCTTACACAGAGAAGCAGGCAGACGCCCACCTCCACTCTGTGCTAGTGAAACTGCATCTTCAATCACAGCAGCAAGAACCATTAAGTAATGATCAAACTCCACATAGAAGGCACAGAAACCACCAGGTAAAGGGTCAACAGGAGCCACAATAGATCCTGCCCCCCCCCGTGCACACCACACACACACACACACACACACATGCACACATGCACACATGCACACACACATGCACACACACACATGCACACATGCACACACACATGCACACACACAAACACACACACATGCACACACACATGCACACACACATGCACACACACACACATGCACACACACACACACGTCCTCTTTCAATGATCTAAACATCTAAATTGAAAACTGTAATAATATTTGATTCTCAACACATCTCTTAAGTTCAATAAAAGAATACTCAATCAATGTATATTAGTAGACTATTTATTTTGGAACAGACAACGGCAAAATTCTTGATTTGTTAGATGTGTGGCTGTCCTTACAGGATCATATTGAGATTTTTTTTTTAAAGAAAAGTTTGGTGCCTGTCTATTTTGAGTTAGGCACAAGAAGATCATGAACAGATAAAAATATTCTGAAACAATGTCTGATTTGTTTTAAAGTAGTTATGGAGGCAGACTTACATTGTGTGGTTAACTTTTTAACTCCAATGTGATTCTGGGCCATACTAGGGCTCCTCTCTTCTCTGTTCTGATTCTATTTAGGAAAGTAGCCTCCTTTGTTCCTCATAAATCCCAGGAACTTTAATTTAGGCCCAAGTCTCTAAGGAGAAGTCTTCTCATTTGTAACGACTGTTCTGTGTGTATGTCTCTGATAAAATGTCTAATTGGCTCCATTTCTCTTTGAACATTTTGTTTATCCACCTAATTGTCTTGGGAAAGCTGATATGTGTTTACCAAGTTACAAATAAGCAATTACACAGCAGAGCTGAGCAGCAAGGCAGGCGCTTCCTGAGAACTCGCAGCTCCACTGCGGTCTGAGCAGAACTGGTCTGCTTTCCATAGAGCATCCTATTCAGAAGTAAGGAGCTGAAGGATAATTGCTTTTCATAGAGGAGAGGGTACCTCACTGACCACAGCTGTTAAAATGATTTGTTTTATAAGCCGTACGATAGTGTCAGGTCTGTGTAAGTCACTGTAATTAAATTCCAATAAGCTCGCGTGTACATAACAACACTTATCATCTTAATTTCTCTTTGAGATCAATCCCCACTTCATCTTTCAAGTACTTGATGTCGACTCGCTTCAGCATAGTGCCCTCTTCTGGTCACATTGAAACACTGCATTATTAAAAAATACTTGGACAAAAAGGCTAGCTGGAGCGGGGAGAAGAGATGATCAGGGAAAGAGAATGAAGGTAAAAATGACAGTGAGTGAATTAATCTTGGACAAACCTCCAACCACTGGCTTTGTTACATACTAAAACTAACATGGGACTAAGAAAACTGAGATTGTTTTCACTATAGAATAAAGAAATTAGGTTTGAAAGCACACAAACTTAACCATATTGCTGATACGTTCTGAGATGGTTACGTGGCATTTTCAGTTACATCATTTTCAAAGAGAAACAAATAGCCTCCCCTCATCCCACAGGAGCTGGAAAGCGCAGAGGCCAAGAGTCTTGCATTCTCGTGGACATCAAGACTCCCTCAAAAACACCTCTTGAGCACCATGTTCAGATTCTCATTCACTGGGATCCCAGATTTAAGAATTTCAACTTTCATATGTACCTTTGGAAACAGTGGTGCAGTCTCCCTACTTCACTCGGTCAGAGCACAATGGCCATTGTGCACCCAGACCAGTCGCTGTGCATCCTAACCAGGTGCTGTGCATCCTAACCAGTCGCTGTGCATCCTAACCAGTCGCTGTGCATCCTAACCAGTCGCTGGGCATCCTAACCAGTCGCTGTGCATCCTAACCAGTCGCTGGGCATCCTAACCAGGTGCTGTGCATCCTAACCAGTCGCTGTGCATCCTAACCAGTCGCTGTGCATCCTAACCAGTCGCTGTGCATCCTAACCAGTCGCTGGGCATCCTAACCAGTCGCTGTGCATCCTAACCAGTCGCTGGGCATCCTAACCAGTCGCTGTGCATCCTAACCAGTCGCTGGGCATCCTAACCAGTCGCTGTGCATCCTAACCAGTCGCTGGGCATCCTAACCAGTCGCTGTGCATCCTAACCAGTCGCTGGGCATCCTAACCAGTCGCTGTGCATCCTAACCAGTCGCTGGGCATCCTAACCAGTCGCTGTGCATCCTAACCAGTTGCTGGGCATCCTAACCAGTCGCTGTGCATCTTAACCAGTCGCTGTGCATCCTAACCAGTCGCTGGGCATCCTAACCAGTCACTGTGCATCCTAACCAGCTGCTATGCATCCTAACCAACTACTGTGCATCCTAACCAGTCTCTGTGCATCTTAACCAGTCGCTGTACATTCTAACTAGTCGCTGTGCATCTTAACCAGTCACTGTACATTCTAAACAGTCACTGTGCACCCAGAACAGCCACTGTGCATCCTAACCAGTCGCTGTGCATCCTAACCAGTCGCTGTGCATCCTAACCAGTCGCTGTGCATCCTAACCAGTCGCTGTGCACCCTAACCAGTCGCTGTGCATCCTAACCAGTCGCTGTGCACCCTAACCAGTCGCTGTACATCCTAACCAGTCGCTGTGCATCCTAACCAACTACTGTGCATCCTAACCAGTCACTGTGCACCCTAACCAGTCGCTGTGCATCCTAACCATTCACTATGCATTCTAACCAGTTGCTGTACATTCTAACCAGTCGCTGTGCATCCAGAGCAGCCACTTTTTACCCTGGCCAGACTAGAATCTGTACATCTCACCAGCCACAGCCACTGCACGTACCCTGAGTAGCCTCGATCCCCTGCAAGTGCCTCTTTCAGCAGGCATGTGATGGGCATTATCAATAACAGCCATAGTTACTGTTTTTCCCTGAATATTTCATATACAACAAGAACTTGGTTTCATTTTTTAAAATATTTTCACAGTCCTTAGATAGCAGTAGCTTTGGAAATGCCTGTGCCTTCTTTCTTTACTACAAATTCTGTATTGGGAAAAACAAAGCAGAACACGTATACAGCTACCACCCAGCTGTAACAAGTGTCAATTGCACAATTCCTTTTTCTCCTCACCTATGCCATGTAAACTCAATAAGAATTAATTATAGATTAATTAGACCTGGGTTACTAGTAATCTTGGAGATCTGGTTGCCCTCCAAACTTGTTCAAAGAGGAACGTCTGTGGGACAGAGACATCACTGATTGACCTCTAAAGAGATGTTAACCTCCTTCCAAATGGAAACGTGCCCACTGAGACTCCTCAATCTATCTGTCATTCTCCTGTCCCCACTTGATGGAGGAAGGTCATTGGTTAAAAAAATAAAGAAACTGCTTGGCTGGCCCTCATAGGTTAGAACACAGGTGGGTGGAGAAAACAGAACAGAATGCTGGGAGGAAGAGGAAGTGAGCTCAGACTCGACAGCTCTCCTCTCGGGAGCAGACACCTCAGAGAGACGCCATGCTCCCGGCTCCTGGGCAGACACACACGATTCAGCTCTGACCCAGGATGGACGTAGGCTAGACTCTTCCCGGTAAGCGCACCTTGGAGTGCAACAGATGATTAGAAATGGGCTAAATTAATATGTGAGAATTAGCCTAGAAGAGGCTAGATAGAAATGGGCCAAGCAGTGTTTAAAAGAATACAGTTTGTGTGTTGTTATTTCGGGGCATAAGCTAGCCAAGCAGGCAGCCGGGGTGCTGGGGATGCAGCCCCGCCGCTCTTATTACTACACCCACTCTCTGAAGTGCAGTCATGTTCCGAACCATTATTTCTGTGTTGTTTATGGAGTGAGATAAGGAGAATCGGGATAAAGTCTGGGATTAGTTTCCTTCCAATCCAATACTTCCATGTGATGCCTGCTCATAGCCCAGTCTTCTTCAGCAGCAGTGTGAAGCAGACACTGACTGACACGGTCTGCTGGATATCAGGTATATCACCATACCTGATATAACCCATCTGCCACCTGTCAGGTCATCTACCCCTCATCCTGTCTCTTTGGGTCTGTGGGGGTGAGTGGGAGATGCCCCTTTAGAAAGACTCACAATGTTCCTAACAATAGCCTCAGTGTCTCTGGTTGGATCATTTGCTGTCCTAGAAGCAACACAGGGCAGGAGGATGTAAGAACAGAAGAGGTGAGCCAGACTCACACAAAAACACACACCCTTAGAGAAGGGAGAAAGAATCATCAGAAAAATCACATTGCTGGGGAACAGGGCAAAAATCTAGCAGGAAAGAAAAAATGCTTCCGAAACTTACTCTTGAGAACTTACAGAAGAAGGTTTTTCAAAAAGAAACCTATTCAAAACCCCCAAGACTCAAGAATCTAGAGGGGGGTTACTCATCCTGGTCAGGAGTCCAGAGAAAATCCTGTTCTGATTGAGTAACTGGTGATCTCCAGAGAGGAGAAGGGAGAGGAGGAAGCTGAACAATCTACTGCGGGAACACAGACACAGGAACAACAACAAACAGAAAAGCAGGCTAACAAGGCCGATCTCCAGATGAGACATCTCTACGCTTTTGTAATCAGTAGAATGATCATACTATGGACTTCCACTTACTTCTTATGAAGTGCATACAGAAAGAATGTCTTAGCTGAGACTGCAGCTCAGTGAGTAGATGTTTGCCTGGGATGCACAATACTCTTGAGCTTGATCCCTTAAAATCACAGCACTTGAGAGGTAAAGGCAAGAGGATCAAAAGTAAAATATCATCTTTGACTACACAGAAAGTTGGAGACCAGCCTGAGCCACATGTGACCTTCTCTTTGAAAAGGAAAGGGGAAAGGAAGGGGGTGGAGGAAAAATAAGGGAAGGAAAAGGAATGGGAGGGGAAGAGTACAGGAGTGAAGAAAAGACTGTAAGAATTCCTTCTTGCTCCATCTCAACCCTCCCACTCCCCTAAGCTCTCCCCAATCCTTCCCTTCTCCCTTCTCTCTCTCCTTTTTCACTTTCCTCCACCCACCCCCACCCCATGGCAGATATAGGAGCAAGGAAAAAAATATCTTCATTAAGGGAGCCATTTTAGGGTTGGCAAGAGGCTTTGTTCTAGAGGGGATCCCAGGTGTCCACAGGGATGTCCCCTGCTAGGTCCTTGGACAGCAGAGGAGAGGGTGCCTGAATTGGCCTCGTCCCATAGTCACACTGATGAATATCTCAAATATCATCATAGAACCTTCGTCTGCGATGGATGGAAACAGAGACCCATATCAGAGCACTGGACTGAGCTCCCAAGGTCCAGTTGAAGAGCAGAAGGAGGGAGAAGATGAGCAAGGAAGTCAGGACCACGAGGGGTTGGTCCACCCACTGAGACAGTGTGCCTGATCTAATGGGAGCTCACCAAATCCAGCTGGAACTGAACGAGCATGTGATCAAACCAGACTCTCTGAATGTAGCTGACAATGGGGGCTGACTGAGAAAACAATCTTTTTGAGAAGCCATTGATAATAGCACTGGGACGTGTTTCTACTGTATGTACTGGCTTTTTGGGACCCTATTCTATTTGGATGCACACCTTCCTATGCCTGAATTGAGGGGGGAGAGCCTTGGACTTACCACAGGGCAGGATACCCTGCCCTCTCTCAAGACTGGAGGGGGAGAGAGGAGGTTGAGTGGGGAAATGGAGGAATGGGAGGGAAATGGGAGGAGGGAAGGAAGTGGAAATTTTTGAATGGAAAAATAAAAGTATTAAAAAAAGAATGATACCTTTAAAAAAAGAATTTCTTCTTGATCAATTCCAAATCACACAATGGCATTTTGTAACCTCCTGAGCCAATGGACACCAACCTCTCCCTTTGTATTTCCTCTGGAATGTGCAGTGGAGAAAGCTGAGAAGATGGGCAACACAGTGCCAGTCAGAATCTGGGCTGACGCTGCCTCTCCCATGGAAAAAACAAACAAACAATAATTGTGTAAGTATGGAGAGTCTGAACCAGAATCAGCCTCACTGTGAAACAACTATATTCCCCATACTTTCAAGAAGAAAAGAGAAGTTCAGATGACCAATTTGTAAGGGGGAAAACGCCCCCTTCCTGAGCCTCTGCAATACAGATCAAAGCCACCAGCCTTCTTGGCATCATGAGAACACACACATACTCCACGTTCCTAACGCAGCCAGAAAGCTGAGTCACTGCATATTAAATAAACACACCAAGTTGGATCAAAAAGTAAATACAAGACCTCTTCTGACAAAAGTTTGTATTTACAGAAATCCTGTGACTAAAAGCAACTTAAATTTGGACCATTTAGAAACAACACAAAGCAAGTTTCCTAAGTTTACATTAATTATCCAACAGACCCAGAGGCCCAGGGCTTTGCTGGCCATGTGGTGAAGTCTTAAAGAGCAGTTGAGTCATGAAAAGTATTTTTAGCAAAGGAAAACAATCTTTTAAGCTGCAGAAAACCTATTCTCAGACCAATTCTGCCTACTTATCAAAAAAAAAAAGTATATATCATCCTCCTCTTGCATCTGTCGATCATGACAAGGTCACTAGAAGATTGCAAACTGCCATCCATCAGACGGTCATCATTGTCCAAACATGTGTGGTTACTTTGGAATCAAAATGCTGTAGTAAAATTAAATAAGTTATTCTTCTAAACAAAGTTAATCTGTGATATATCCCAGTGTTTAGAGAACAAGTTGATCTGACTCAATCTTAAACTACCTTTCTTTTTCAGTCTCATAAAACAATAATACAAAGAAACCAAACCACAACACAATCCATCCGGAGCCACCAGCCTCCAGTCTAGCCAGCCTGAGTTTGCTCCTCTTTGGAGTCTCAGATCAGACAGGCAGCCTTTGGTGGGTCCTGACAGGGACTTGGTGCACCTCATCCATGCAAAAGTGAGGAACATGAGGTTTGGCCAGAGAGACACCTTAGGGTGGGTAAAGGCACTTGCCTGACACACGAGACTAATGACAGGAATTTGATCCCTAGTCCTATTGTGAGAGGAGAGAACAGACTCCAAAAACTTTGCCCTCTGATGTCCACATGCATGCTGTGGCATATTCACACACATAGGCACGAGAGAGCACGCATGTGTGTGCATGTACGTGCGCACATGTGTGCACACACACACACACACATTTTTATAAAGAAGTTGATCCAAGAATATGCAATTAAAATTTAGTTTTGAGTACTGCCCACTGGAGCTATGGAAGCATGAAATTTATCACAGCCAGTCTGGGCCAGGAGAGAGTGAAATCCATCACACCCAATCTGCGACAGGAGGAAGTTTAGGAATAGCTTTCTAGAAACTCTTGCTGTGTGAACTCACCAATGTGTGGATTTCACAGAAATTTGTGAGCAGAGGGGTGACAATGGATTCTAGGGACACTGTTGGGGGACATGTAGAGAATAGTTGGCCTGCAGGGAACAAGTGAAGTCCTGAGTGAATGTTTATTATTGACATGGGTATGGCCATGTAAAACATCCCAGTGCCTCAGTGCCATGGGGGTGGCAAAGCCTTCCCCACGTGAGGCTCGGAGAGATGCCAAAGCCTTTCTCAGGTCCAAGTGCAAAGGTGAATAGTGTGTGAAGAAAATACCCTCCACAGCTCCCTCCTAACCCCATGTTTCTGGCCTGCAGACTGCTCCCTTACAGAGACTGCTCCTACTGAGAACAGCTAACCCTACCTCCTTGTGTATCTGTATGTAGTAACCCCACCTCCCTTTTCAATTGTATATAATAAATATGCTGAGATTCCAGGCTACTGTGGCTTCTCCATCTAAGAGCCCAGGCCACCCAATCCCAGTCTCTGTACACATAAGCCTGTTCTTTGTTCATTCTCTCATCACCCCTAGTCAGAGTTCTGGAAGCCAGGCTGTACAAGGGTCCAACATTAGCCAATGAAGTTAGACAGCAGAAAGAGTTCTGCTCCGGGTGCCAGAGCTTGTTCTCTCGGGATTTTGTTTGCCTTCTCTACATTTCACTAATTCTCAAGGGGGGGGGGGGGTCAGCTGATTTGGCATTGTTAAATCAAAAGGGTCAATTAGAATGCCCTCGTTATCAAAAGAGGAGACAGGATATCAAACTGAGATGACCAGCATCTATTGGCTTCCCAGTAGCAACACATCCGATCTATGAGGTGTCTGGGTGGAGCTATGAAGCTAAAATGAGTGGTGGAGACTCTGAGACCGTCGGTAGCATCCTATGAATCTAGGTAAAATATCACCTGCACGGCGCAAGTGTGTGGTTCTATGCCCACTGGTCCGTACGTCTCTTTTTCAAGACCAAACCATGTCTTGGAATTTGTTCTGAGTTAGTAATAAGTTTGCTCAGTGTCTTTGTGTTTATTTTTTGATGCAAACTATTCCTTCTAGACAGCCAAACTATAAGCTTTAGCCATAAGCTTTTGTATTCTGAGTATAAATAGAAAACAATTTCTCTTTGAGAGGCTGGAAGAAGGGAAAATCAGAATGAACCAGCTAAGGATCCTTCCAGAAGGAAGCCTGGTCTAATGCATGGAAAGGATTCAGTTTCCATCCTTGACTCAGAAGAAACAGTGGCAATGGACCACTCCTCCATCCTATTTGGGGATGTAAATACAAAAATGTCCTGCCTTGGACAGATGAGCCTAGGAAGTCCCACATACCTGAAGTGAGAGGGCGGGTTTAGAACAAGATGCCAAGACACCAACTGCAAAGGCAGATGGATGCTTTAATAATTTATTAAAAAGCCCCCAAAAAGATCATGATAGGCTTTAGACTTATCATCTGCTTTCTGTATAAAGTATTATACTCTCAACAGCTCTATTTCATAAATAATATTAGTTAAATCTGCTACTTACATTTTTAATTTTTAATTTCTAGTTTATGCATATGGATTCTTGGCCTGTATGTACATCTGTCTACCACATACATTTCTGGTGCCCATGAAGGTCAGAAGAAAGCGTCAGGTTACTGGTTGTTAGCCATATGTGGGTACTCAGAATTGAATCATGTCCTCTTAGAAGAACAATGAGCATTCTTAACCGCTGAGCCATATCTCCAGCCCTGCTTCAAGTTTTGCTTTTGTTTGTTTGTTTTCTGGTAATAATTATTTACTTAAGCTTTCTGTGGTATTTACAATAACTCAAAACATCATTAATTAAACCATAGCATTGGGTCTAACCTTCCATTAATCTCAATTTGCCTTTGTGCCTCTGGAGTATGAGAGGTGTCTCCATGGCAGTGTCAGACCAAGCTTGATTTGACATCCTGATTTTTCCCAGTTCCTTCCTGGCTTTCTTCTTCTTCGTCTCTGTCTCTTGCCTAATTCTTCCTCCTGGATTTTTGTCTTCCCTGCTCTGACCACCTAGGCATCCTTATGATTAGGAGATAGAATAAGACCAAAACAATAATAAATGCTTGCCATGAAAACCATTAACCAATAGAAAACTATGTGGTTAAAATGATATTCAACAAACTAGATTTAAATACAAGAAATAGTGCTAACAAGAAATCCAGTTCATGGTAGAAAATCTCATTTAACAGAATAATACAACAAGCTTACCTATATGCATTTTATCAATAAAGCTTTGAATCTGTAAAGAGAGATGGAGAGTAAATTGGCAGAGTTAAATACACTGAAACAGTAGGAAATACAACCTACTCTCTGGGACTGAATAAGCAATTAAAGACACATCGAAGAGGGCTTGTCTGAAAGATATGAGTAGCAAATCACCTAACTGACACTTACGGAACACTGCACTTGACTTTCAAAATATATATTCTTTTCCAGTGTAATGGAGCATTTACCAAAATAGAAAATACTCTAGGCCATAAAGCAAGTCTCAACAACTTTCAAAGAACTAAAGTAATCCCAAGGATGTTCTCTGGCATCAGCAGGATTAAGTTAAATCAGGAACAGAAAGAAAGCTAGAAGGCTTCAAAATTTCTTAAAATTAAGTAAAACATTCTGAAAAACTCATGGGTCAAATTACAAAAGATGTACTTCACAGCCATGCTAGTGAGAAAGGACGTGAGGCAAGCAGGGTGCAGACTGTTGATTCCAGTTATGAAGGTTCCTCCGTGCTTCCGCTCCATTGCTCGACCTTCTTTCCATACTGTAGACATGTCACTCATGATGATCCTGGGCTAACAGGTTTAAATTTCACTTCTACTTGAACTAGAACCCTGCTCTCCCCGTGTCCAGTTCCACAGCCTCAACATGATGCATTGTGTCTAGTCTTCTTTGTCTACCCATATCATGTCATGAAGAGCTAAGGGTTTTCTTGTAAGTGACCCTTGTGTCCTCCACCACTACCCTCCCCACTGATTAATGAAGGACCCGTGTCCATGGAGAGAGAGTTATCCGTGGCCATGTATCTGTGACTCTTTTTATGCCTCCGCTTTCAGCTATCTAAACCACCGTTCCACAGCTATTACACACTGTTGAGCATATGTTTGTATCATTAAAAATATCTCCTAGAGCCTGGTCTACAAAGCAAGTTCCAAGAGAGCCAGAGTTAGACAGTGAAATCCTGTCTTGAAAAACCAAGGGAAAAAATAAATCTCCTAAGGGCTGGAGAGAAAGTTCAATGGTTAAGAGTGTGGGCTGCTCTTGCAGAGGATCTGAGTTTGGAGAAGTTCACAACCCCCTGTGACTCCAGCTGTGGGTGCCTCTAGCCTGCATGGATGTCTGCACTCACAACCACCTGTGACTCCAGCTGCAGGTGCCTCTAGCCTCCATGAACACCTGCACTCACAACTACCTGTGACTCCAGCTGCAGGTGCCTCTAGCCTTCATGAACACCTGCATTCACAACCCCCTGTGACTCCAGCTGTGGGTGCCTCTTGCCTGCATGGATGCCTGCACTCACAACCACCTGTGACTCCAGCTGCAGGTGCCTCTAGCCTCCATGAACACCTGCACTCACAACCACCTGTGACTCCAGCTGCGGGTGCCTCTAGCCTCCATGAACACCTGCACTCACAACCACCTGTGACTCCAGCTGCAGGTGCCTCTAGCCTCCATGGACACCAGTACTTGCAACAACTGACCCACACAAACACATGCATACACATACTTTAAAAGCAAAAAGAGGTAAATGTTTTAAATCTCCGATTCATATCAGTGACATGAAACACTAGTTGCTTCTTGAGGCTATCCAGCTTTGCATATTTGGGGTCCACGTAGGTATTTCAGACTTTATCACTGCACAGCTGAGCTAGTTATCTGTTTATCTCCCTGTGTCCTTCCTCATGCTCGCTCTTCTGCTAGCCTACTCCTGTCATTGTCCTCCAAACACATGATTGTCCGTGCCTGTAAAGTTAGCTTTGCAAATGCATGGACAGAAATATTTAACCCTGGAGTCTTGCTTCTTTAATTATTTTTTATTTTAATGCATTTATTTAGTGTGTGTGTATGCATGCATGCATGCACACAAGAATTTGAGCATGTTTGCATTTGCACATGCCATATATATGGCGAACACGACACCAACAGGTTTTTCCTTTTACCCTTCTCCCTCTTCCTAAGCCCTTAGATTACATTCCTAAAGCCAACCACCAAGGTCTCTTCTTTTATTCAGTCACTGCCTCATTTCTGAGGCAGGTCATCAAGGTTCAACTACTGAAACATCAAGGTCCAGTGATCAAAATTCATTACTTTGATTATCCTAATTGAAATGCTCAGTCAGAACTTACCAAACATATTCTGGCTCATCCTAACACAAGCCTCCCCTTCTTCCCGCTTAAAATGAACACTTGCAAAGCCACTTGCTGCCGTTCCTGCCCCATTCAGATTCAGCCATCTTGTCTTTTTTTTAAGATTTATTTATTTATTATGTACACAGTGTTCAGCCTCCATGCCTGCAGGCCAGAAGAGGGCACCAGATCTCCTTACAGATGGTTATAAGCCACCATGTGGTTGCTGGGAATTGAACTCAGGACCTCCTGAAGAGCAGTCAGTGCTCTTAACCTCTAAGCCATCTCTCTAGCCCCTCCATCTTGCCTTTTTGCCTTGTTTTATGAAGGACCTCTTTGCATTTGGTTTGTGTCTGGAAACTGGTGCTTGGATGCAGTCTATGCCTAACCTGGGGTCAAGGGCGGTGGGCACCCCACAGTAAGCAGGTCCCTTTATTTTGATTCTGAGATTCAGTTTGGCTGTGGTAAGCCGCACAACCCTTTCCTGACATTTGATCTGTTCATCCAACAGTGGCTGAATGGTAAGTCCCCAATCCTCATTGATCTAAACAGTCCCTAGGTCATCAGCTGACAGCTTTTGAGTGTCCAGCCTTCCTGCTCTGACCTATATTTTTTGTCCAATCTTACCTAGACATAGGGGCCAAACTCAAATGATTAGATTAAGGCCCACTTACATTCCAAGCTGATATCCTGACCCTGGCATTCAAGGTCTTTTGTAATCATGAAGAGTGTAACCAAAAACTCTTGGCTAAGGTTTTCCATCAGACTCCTGGTGCTGAATCACCCCCAAAAAAGAGGGTGTCATGCCAGAAGGAGCCACCAGTATAGCAAGGAAGGTCATGGCCCGTGCCTGCCCAAATCCTTGCAGATCTACCCAACCATGCTCTAACTGTCAACAGGAGGGTCACTGGTACTGGACTGCCAACAGGGCATAGATGTTGGCACCTTTCTTGGATCTGCTGGGCCTGGAAGCTGAGGACTGCTGGGGCTCAGAGCTGACTAGACACACACCAATCACTCTCCAGGAGTCTTGGGTCTCACTTCTTGTGTCAGGTGTCTCATCACGGTCCTTCTAGATACTACAGTCACCTTTTCAGTTCTGAGAGAATTCTGGGGTCCCACTCAGCCCTCAGAGTACATGGCCAGTGCTCCAGACCCCTCCAGATACCTCCTTTAACTTGTTCCTTCAATGGTTTCTCCTTTTCCTACTCCCTTCTCCTCATGCCATGACCTAGTGCCCTACTGAGAAGGGATATTTTCTCCAGAATTGACATTATTTTGCCTTTTGCCCCAGCAACAGCTCCCAGGACACCCCTGCATCCTTCCTCAGCCTCCATTTATATACTCTTCCTCCCTTCAGAGTTCCCAAGCCCCTCTTATTCTCTGCTCACTTCCTTAGTCATCACACTGTATGGGATTCCACCCCTCTTCCCTTGCTGTATGTAATGAACCCCTCTCTATTACACTCAAATACCCTTCTGCCTACATCTCCAAACCCCAAATACCTTTATCTTTAACCAATGAGGAATACTGAGAACTCAAGAACAATCGCAGTTGGTTTTTGATCCTACTGCATGTACTGGCTTTGGGGGAGCCTAGGCAGTTTGGATGCTCACCTTACGAGACCTAGATAGAGGTGGGCGGTCCTTGGACTTCCCACAGGTCAGGGAACCCTGATTGCTCTTCGAGCAGATGAGGGAGGGGGACTTGATCGGGGGGAGGGGGAGGGAAATGGGAAGCGGTTGCGGGGAGGAGGCAGAAATCCTTAATAAATAAATAAATTTTAAAAAAATGGGCTCCAATTTCTTCCACTGTCTCAAATTCTAACCCTTCAAACTTCTCTTATTAAAAACTCACTTGTATTTCCTACCCGTCCTTTCCTCAATCCCTGAACACATACCACTTTACCCCCAATGCTCCCAAGATCTCTTTTCTCCTGCCCAGAGACTCTCGAAGACCCCCTCCCCATCTCTCACATACATAAGGGGGTGCTCTATGGCATTTCCTTCTGTCAGACAGCCACCATCTTTCAAGATATGTAGTGGTCTCAGATGATGACATTGTTGAAATGGCCTTCTTAGCCCACACACTACAAATCAACAGGCAGAATTAATAGTCCTCACCAGAGCCTTTCAATTCATGAAAAATACATCAATAACAGTGTACCCAGACTCTAAATATGCTTTCCATGTCTTGCTAATACACCTGGACATCTGGATTGAATAAGGATTTCTTAATACAAAGTACAACTCATATACTAACTCTTTATATATCCATAACCTCTTCAAGGCCTCTCTTTCACCTTTTCGGATTGGTTTGATTTGTTATAAGACACATCAAAACTGGCCCATCCTTAGTCAGTAAAGGCAATAATTGTGCCAACATGGCAGCCTATCAAGCTGCCTTTTCATCCCTTACCACTCACCCCACTTCCTCCAGGCGACCCTACTACAAAACCCAGGCAACAGCACCCCTAACCCTCCCTCACTTCTTACAACAAATAGTTCACTCTAATGCTAAGTCCCTTCTGTTTCCAAACCGACCGAACGCTCACCCCACACAATGATAAAACATTTTACAGAACCTAACCCAAACTGTCAATGTATGTCAGTAACCCCGCCTTCACTACACAAACCGCTACCTTTCCTGACTGTGACTGGCAGGATCCCTTTACCCATATGCCCACTGTAAAACACTTTAAATACCTATTAGTCTGTGTTTATACATTCTGTGGTGGGATGAGGTCTATCTAACCTCAAACAAAACGACATCAATTGCCACCAATCTTCTGGTCTCTAACATAGTCTCTCGCTTTGACTGCCTACTTCCCTCCTAATAGATAACAATCTAGAATTCACCTCTCAAGTCACCCAGGGCCTAGTTCAAGCTCTACAAGTATCCTAGGACTTTTATATTCCATGTCATCCATGGTCCTCTGGCAAGTCCCAAACTCACCCTGGAACCTCACCTCGACTGCTTTGAATTCTTCCCTTTAGCTCTTCTCCACCTTCATCCTATGACAGGTGAGCCAATAATCTTTCTGCCTTTGAATTAATGTTTGAAAGACCCTTTCTATCACCAGGACTACTTCCCTCACCTCTCCCATCCCTGATAAACTCTTTGCAAGCCATTTATCTGATCGTTCATCTAGACACATTCCAACCATCTCCTTCCAAAGGCACCAGCAAATGCTCCGCTTGTCCAATTCAGCTGGGAGTTCAGGTCTTCCTAGCACCTCCCAACCAGTCAACCCCACCTCTCCAGCTGAAGTGGCAAGTACCATATACAACAACAACTGTGGTCAGACTCTGGGCGATTCCACATTGGGTCTATCTATCTCACCTAACATCTTTTCCTGCTCCTTCTCCTTCCCCCATTCCTCAGCATTCTCCGAGCCCCTTCTTTACATATTCATCCATGTCCTCCAGTCCCTGCTCCCTTAAGATTATTCTTTCTCCACTGCCCCCATCCCTGAACAAGATGAACCTCACTCCCATTTTCCCACTCCTGCTTTTCTTTACCCACTGAACTGCCAGTGATGCCTGGCAGTTCTAGGTCAAGGAAACACTCATGAATCACAAAAGTGTGCCCAAACTACCAGCAAGGCTTTCTGTCCTACAGCTGGATGCAGTGCTCCTATTACAACCCTAGCAAGTCCTGCTTTAATTTTGCAAATCGTAGCAATCCACCCTTGACCTACTTCACTTTTGATCAATTCGACAAAGACTGCCTTACATCTCTAGAATATGGGGGATGTCTCCACTGGCTCTGCAAAGGCCATTAGGTCACCTACATTGTTCAATGTCAGATCTTGGGAAAGCCATCCATAATATTTAGACTCCTCAATAATGCTAAAATCCACACTCTCCAAATATACATCCGAGACCGTGGAGGATAGATGGGCCATGAGTACAAGGTGAATTTTACAAAGGAAAATAGCCCAGCCCCTCTAGCTCTTGAGAACCCATAGCCACGATTAACATTCTGTGCCAGCTGGATCTCCTAACATTTTGGCAACCCAGGTCCTTGAACATCAAACGATCTGAGCAGAACCCACCCTCCCAATTACAAGACATAAATCAATCCAAACCTCTGAAACCATCCCCACTTCAATACACACACTCTCATGGCCAAACCCTCACTTGGGTTGAAGCTATCCAACAAACTCTCTCTTCTCAGTTTCACCCAGCCCTCCCTCAGTGTCTCCCGCTGCCTTCTCTATGCCTCCCTTCAATGCCTACCCTAGCCAATCCCTCTTGCCAGTCACCACCAAGTGACCACCCACTACCAACTGCTTGCCCCTAGCCGTCTGATCTCCCCTCTGGTCACCAGAGACAAAGTTCTCTCAGCCTTTCCACACCAACCTCAAAGATTTGTTTCCAACCATCCCTTTCACCATTTAACAAAAAGATCTCCCCAATCATCCATGTTCCCAAAATGTCTCAATTCCAAAACCAACCTGGGCACCCCAGGGAAAGCTATTCTGGTATAATGGAAGTCTTTCAAATTACGTTCCCTGACCCTGTTTTTTTTTTTTTTTTTTTTTTTTTTTTTTTTTTTTTTTTGGTGGCAGTAGTTCCCCCAACAGATCGTATATAGCCAGTCTGTGTTCTACTGGTTCCTCTCAAGAACTCGTACCCCCAGGGCTACATTTCTGCCTATAATGGTAGGCATAAATCTGGGCACTGCCCTAACTGGGACAGCTATGGCCAGAGGTGCCTTCTGTCCTCACAGCTCTAGATCTGAGACCACATTACAGCTCTCGATAGACTCCACGGTCCAATCTCTAGACTCCCTCCTAGGACAGCTCACTTCTCTGGCCTGAGTCTCTCTCCAGAACCACCAGGCCTTAGATCTCTTAACAGCAGAAAAAACAGGACTTGTCTGTTACTCAGAAAAGAATGTTGCTGCTACATCAATGAATTGGCGGTGGTAGAAAACAATGTTTATAAGCGAACCTGCCTTTCTGAGGACCTATTAAAAGGAACTTACCTCTCTGATTCCAGCTCCACAAGCTGGCTCCAGTTCCCCAGAATGCGTTGGACCTGGCACAAACTGGTTCCAGTCCCCAGAATGCTTTGGACCTGGCACAAGCTGGTCCCAGTCCTCCGGAATGCATTAGACCTCGAACAAGCTAGAAGCTGTTTCCAGTCCCCAGAATGCGTTGGACCTGGCACAAGCTGGTCCCAGTCCTCTGGAATGCATTGGACCTTGAACAAGCTGGTTCCAGTCCCCGGAACGAGTTAGACATGGCACAAGTTGTTTCCCCGGTTCCCCGGAATGCATTGGACACTGCACAAGCTGTTTCCCCGGTACCCCGGAATGCACTGGACACTGCACAAGCTGGTTCCAGTCCCACCAGAATGTGTTGGACCTGGCACAAGCTGGTTCCAATCCCCGGAATGTATTGGACTTAGCACAAGCTGGTTCCAGTCCCCGGGACACGTTGGATCTGGCACAAGCTGGTTCCAGTCCCCGGGACGCGTGGGACCTGGCCTCTTCTGGTCCTTCATCATTTCTGTTGTTTATTACTTTTTGCCTCTCTGTTCCCTGTCCACCTTTCCTCTTTCCTAGCCAAATAAATTTGACAAATCAATAACCAGACTTTTAATCAGCTATACCTCAGGAATTATGAACCTCTTCCCACAGAATACAACATTGTTTCCTCAACTGCCCCATGAACATCTGGGCATTATGTCAGTTCCTTGATGGCCTCAGGGATCACTCCTGGCTTCTGCAAACACCCTTCCACGAGCCAGACAACTTGTACGAGGCAATTATTTATCTACAACTTCAAGGGATCTTCCAGCTCTTTGACCCAGAGCTTACTGGGTTTTGTATTTTCCTCCTGACCCTCTTACTCTTCCTACCTCCTCCCTCACTGGTGCCACTTACAATTATGTTAGATTAGTGACTCCCATTCCCTTGATCTTCACCTCTAATTAGCAGGATGCAGCCAGAGAGAATGATGCCCACTTCCCAACACCTAGCAACTCCATAATAAAACAAAAAGGTGGGAATGAAGGGTTCAGGCCCAAGCACAGCAAACGTGGTACCAACCTTTCTCCTCCTTGCTAAACCATTCGATTACATGCCCAAGCTAGCCACCAGGGTCTATTCCTTATTTGGCCACTGACTCATTCCTGAGACTGATCACCAAAATCTAACTATCAAAATTTGTTATTTTCACTAACATAATCAAAATACCCAATCAGAGCGTACCACTGGGTCCTAACTCATTCTAACCCAGACTTGCCCCTTTTTCCTCTGAAAATTTACACTTGCAAAGATGTTTGCTGCTGTTTTTGCCTCGTGCACATTCAGCCACCTTGTCTTTTCGTGCTGCTTAATAAAGGACCTCTTTGCATTTGTGTCTGGAAAATGGTGTTTGAGTGTGGTCTGGCCTAATTTAGGGTCCTTGGTCCCTTCGACATTACCCACCCCAAGGATTCAATCTGAGGCTATCTGAGAGAGTAAGGAAACCTCTACAGCCCACAGGCTGCAAATTTAACGTGGCCCACAAAGGTATATGAAGAAAGGAAACCAGCAAAGTGAAGACGCTCTGGTAGACAAAAGACACTGTCCAAACGTCTTAGTTACGGTTTCTGGCCAATAGCAACTCATGCAGGAAAGTGTTTCTTTTGCTCATACTTCCATATCATACTCCATCACCTAGTATATCCATAGCAGGATCCAGGAAGCAGGGGCTGAAGCAGAAGCTATGAAGTGCTGCTTGCTGGCTTGCTCTCACAGCTTGTTCAGCCAGCTTTCTTACAGCACACAGGACCTCCAGCCCAGAGATGGTGCCACCTACTGTGAGCTGGGCCCTCCCACATCCATCATCAACCACTAATCAACAAAATGCCCTACAGGCTTGCCTACAACCTGATCGTGGGGAGTCATTTTCTCAGTTGAGGTTCCCTACTCTCAGATGACTCTGACTTGAGTCAAGTTGACATAAAAACTAGCCAGCACAGCAATATAGACTCAGAAGCAGCATAATTCATAGGAAATCCAAGACTCCAAAGCTCTCCTTGCCCTCTCCCCCTTCCGTGCATATAACTGGCTGTCTTCAGTTTTCCAGAAAGAACACTCTGACACTACATCCTTTTAAAAAATCTCCTTTAGCCCTAGAGTTCCTTTGCTTCTCTTGTTACTACAGTTTCAATATTGTTTTTACTCTATTGTACTTTGTTTTGTTGTGGTCATTATGTGTGTGGATTGTGCATGTGGACATGGTGCATGCACGTAAGTGTGGATTGTGCATGTCGACATGGTGCATGCATGTAAGTGTGGATTGTGCGTGTGGACATGCATGCACGTAAGTGAGGATTGTGCATGTGGACATGGTGCATGCACGTAAGTGTGGATTGTGCATGTGGACATGGTGCATGCACGTAAGTGTGGATTGTGCATGTGGACATGGTGCATGCATGTAAGTGTGGATTGTGCATGTCGACATGGTGCATGCACATAAGTATGGATTGTGCATGTGGACATGGTGCATGCACGTAAGTGTGGATTGTGCATGTGGACATGGTGCATGCATGTAAGTGTGGATTGTGCATGTCGACATGGTGCATGCACATAAGCATGGATTGTGCATGTGGACATGGTGCATGCACATAAGTATGGATTGTGCATGTGGACATGGTGCATGCACGTAAGTGTGGATTGTGCATGTGGACATGGTGCATGCATGTAAGTGTGCAGGTCAGTGTACTCATGTACTTGCATGTAGAAGAAACAGTGAGCATTAGTGTCTCCATTTTTCATTCTCTACCTTGTTGCCTTGAGACAAGGTCTCTCACTGAACTCCAATCTCTCTGTTCTGCAGAAGCTGACTGGCTAGAAAGTTCTCATGATTCACCTGTCTCCAGCTCCAGTGATGGGGCTACATACACATGTATGCATGCCTTGCTTCATACGTGGGTGCTGGAGATTAGCTTTCAAGTCTTCATGCTTAAGAGCCATCTCTCTGGCCTACCTTATTGCATTCATTCTATCATGTTTATATTTTCTATTCCTTTTCATATATTAATCTAATTTGTTTACTTTTAAAAAATATTATTGGCCCATCTTTTTTCCTCATCTGTAGTTTTTCTCCTTTTTTGCCCATGTTTTCTCCATGTCTTTCCCCTTTCTTCTGCCATGTTAGTGAGACCTTTACATAATTCTGACATTATTGAACACTCTGGTATTGTTATTTTTGTTCCTTTTCTTATATTTATCTAATTTTGTTGTCTAACTTTTCATTATTAGGAACTTTTTGACTGTAATTTTTTTCTTTTTTGTGTGTCTTCCTAACGACTTGTTCTTTTCTCTTCTGTTCTTTTTCCTCTTCCCAAGTTAGCTTTGCTCCCCTCCACCTCCACACTGAAGCTTCCTCTCACCCACTTACTATCGCATGCTCACCCTCCATCACTCTTAGCGCCACAGCACATTCTGCAGCTGCACTGTTATTTTCTTCATTGTGATGCATTGCTGTGCTTTAATCAATCTTAAGTGCTTTTCTATATCTTATATGGTTTGGTATTGGCACAGCTGGAGCAGTTTATCCTCAAGTAAGATCAGAAGAGATATGCAGACCAACAGAGGCACAAATATAAACATAGAGAGACAAAAATAAACACACAGAGAGAGGAGGGGAGGGAGGGAGGGAGGGAGGAAGGGAGGGAGGGAAGGAGGAAGGGAGAGAGACAGAGAGAGAGAGAGAGAGAGAGAGAGAGAGAGAGCATCTACACAGCAAAGGAAACAATCACCATGGTAAAGAAATACTCTGCAGAATGGGGACAGACTTTACCAAGTGCACATCACACAGGGGATTGATATCTAGAATATACAAAAAAAAAAACTGCACAAATTAAACAACCAAAATGAATCATTCAATCAGCAGATAAGCAAATGAGTTGAAGAAACTCCTCAAGAAAAGAAATATAAACGGCGAGCAGACATAGACAAAGTGTCAACATCCTTAGCCATCAGGGACATGCAAACTAACACTTCTTGGAGAATCCCTTTCCTTCCAGCCTGAGTGGCTACCAACAGGAAAGCAGAAGATGACAAATGCTGGTAAGGACAAGGAAAAGAAAGGCCGCTGTGCCTTGTGAGATAGAGCCTGCTACGTCCACTGAGAAGTTTAGTTTGGAACTTGAAAAAAATCCTAAAACATAGCAACAGCAGATGTGGCCACACCAGATAAACTTCCAGATAATCCTGAAGGATCCTAAGTCAACATACCACAGAAATGGTTATACAGCACACTTTTCCTAGCACTACTCACAATAGCTAGAAAAAAAATAGGATTGTCGTCCATCCATGGATGGATGGATGGATGAATGGGTGGATGGATGGGTGGATGGATGGGTGGATGGATGGTCAGACAAGAGGGCAGGTGGGCAGATGGACAGACAGACAGATAGACAGACAGATAGATAGGATATGTACAAATACACAATGGTATTTCATACAGACAGAAGGAAGAATGAAATCATGACATTTGCAGAGAAAAAAGGTGGAACTGTGCTCATTGTGCTAAGCAAAATAAGCCAGTCTCAAAAGGATAAATGCCATGATTTTTTCATATGCAAAACCTAGATTTAAATATATGTGTGTGTGTATCTGTACATATGTTTAAAAATCATACAGCATTCTGCCTGAGGGAATGAGTGCATTGCAGGTCACACAACATGTTGGGCACACCGTGATCAGACAAATCACGAAAGTTAATGTTGACAGGAGCAGTGACACTTACCTGTATTCCTAGTGCTCAGGAAGCTGAGACAGGTAAACATAAAGTTGAAGGTCAGACTGGGCTACACATCCCACACACATATGTACACATGTATGCATGTACAGAATCACACACACACACACACACACACACACACACACACCTCCATTGACGGCATTGTCATAATTCTTCAACTGAATCCAATATCCATCTTCTGAGTCACATTCCTATTTATTGAAGAGTATTCCAAAAACATGCCCTCTTTGTGAGGATCCCACAAAGCCCCTGGTTCTCAGGGCTCTTCTCTCCCGGTTTCTATCACACACCCAGAACTAACTCTTGGACGGTGGTTATTGGTGGTTATTTTTTTGGGTCATGCCGCCACTAAACACTGCAAGTGTCGTCTCCACAGCTGAATCAAGCATATTAAGAGCACAGCTCGTGCTGTTAAAGTTCTGTCCAGACGACATCTCCAGCACGTGCTACATATTTGTTGATTTAATGTACCCAGCCGCTGAGTCCAGCTCTTTGAATTTCTGTGGAGGACTTGACACAGTTCCAGCATTTTCTCCACCCACACAGAAAACCGATCTGGCCAAGAATATGGGGAAATGGAAACATCATTTCTCACTTACCCTCTTTGTGAGTTTCCCCACCCGTTTTCCTCTGTAGCTTGCCAAGGTCTTTCAAGTCCTTAGGAGCCCAGGAAAAAGCTGGTTTGGGAAGCTGACAAGAAAGGAATGTAACATTGATTGGAGGGATGGGAGACGGGGGAGAGTTGGAGCCAAAATCCCTGAAGAAAAAAAAAGTTATTTAAAATTGAATTTCTAAAAGGAGCCTTGATTCTTGGAGTATGTTTATTTCCCTTCGAGCTTGGGAGATTTTCCAAAGGACTCCAAAGCCAAAATACTTCCAATTAGGAGAAGTAGACCTCGACCGGCCAAGAATCTGCTAAGTCACTTGGAAACAACCAGAGAGAGTACTGTTACCCTTCCCTTGGGAAAGCATTTCCAGTTTCAAAGCCTTAAAGTGTTCTAAGATGTTTCTCAAGTAGTGATTTCTAAATGTTAATATTAATGGGTAAAAACGCAAGGATGCTCTTCTCTGTATGTACATTTAGATGTGAAAACAGACAAGACTATTTGGTAAGAATTTCACATCTTCACAAAATCTGTAGTACCTGAATAAAAAAGAGTATGTGATATTAAATTTTATTTATTTAAATTACACATATCTATTTCTTTATGTTTTTTTTATATTTATTCTGCTTTTGCCATGGAGTGTAAGTGGAGGGTCTCTCCTTCCACTATGTCATGTCCAGGTATTGAACTCAGGTGGTCACCCTTGGTGGGAAACACCTTCATTCACTGAACCATCTCTATAGCTCATGATATTAAATTTTAAAACTTCACACCTATACTAAAAGCAGTGGAATTTCTAGTAGGCTGCTTCTCTATAACCCCCTGAAAATATTTAAAACCAGTATTTTAAGTGCAGTTTTAAAAAACTGTATTATACGTACCTGTACAACCATACAATGAATATCTCTAACCTTAACCATCATTTTTTGATTGATTTAAAGATGGGCATGGTAGCACCTACTTGTAATCCAAACACTTGACAATCAGAAACCAAAGAACTTTCAGTACAAAGCCTACCAGGACTACACAGTAAAACAAAAAATAAACAAATAGAGGTTGATTAGCCATATATTGTTCCTAGATGTGGCTTTTAAATTCCACCGATTTGTCATAAGTGCCAGGGGCCTGCAATGAACTTGCTTTGGTTCTCTGAGAACACAGATTTGAATAGGAGAACCTTAGCCCTTGGGAACCGGAACTTGGTGGAGGAGTGAGACACCTGCAGCAGCTAATGGTAAAGAGGGAAAAAACTAGCAAAAAGCAGCATTTCCAAGCAATGAGAACAGAACACTCTTGTTCTATCAGAAGGGGTGGGTAGATGGGAAATCAGAAGGTTGGAATTCATCAGAAGGAATTGTAGAAGATCCCAGGAAGAGGCAGCCTCTGATCAACTATCAAGAAGAAATATTTATGGGGCGAAATCTTTCAGGATAGAAAAAAACAGCTCAAAAGAACCCAACAAAAAACAACTAGGGTTAGAAAGATGAGTCAGCAGTTTAAAGCACCTATTGCTTTAGCAGAGGGCCCTTTATCAGGCAGCTCAAAATCATCTGCAGTTACAGTTCCACTCCCTTCCAACCTCTGTGGGCACCTGTACATATGTACACAGACAGATGGATGGACGGACAGACAGACAGACAGATAGATGGATAGATAGATACATGATAGATGTAAAGATAGATGATAGTAGATAGATAGATAGATAGATAGATAGATAGATAGATAATAGATAGACATAGATAGATGATGGATGATAGATGATAGATAGATAGATAATGATTATTTTCCATTTTGAATTCTTTGTGTCTCCATTGCCTACTGTAGTGTACACACAGCAGAATGTGGGATAAGCCTGCTTGTTTGAACAGTAAGATGACCGAGAAGTCAATGTCTTAATCCCAGCGCTTGGGAAGCAGATGCAGGCAGATCTCTGTAAGTTTTTGGACAGTCTGGTCTACAGAGCGACTTCCAGGACAGCCAGGACTATACAGAGAAATCCTGTCTTCATAAAACAAAACAAAACACAAAAAAGTCAGGGCCATGATGGTCAGGGCCATCAACATGACCTTGGACTCAGGCCTAAGTGCTTCTAATTACAGAATCTGGAAGGGTGAGCGCAGACTTGGGCTTCCAGAAGGCAGTAGTGAAAGTTGCTAACCTTGAGCAGACAAAGCTACACAGGACCTCAGAACTCAGGGACACACATGGGGGCCAGCTGAGGGCAAACCTATGCCCTGGAGCCTCCAACAGTGGCCCTGCCTCCTGCAGCAGGTGATTGCAGCGGCTGCTGGGGGAGTGACCCCAGGGCCAAGGTGCAATGGCTTGATTATCATCAGTCAGAAACGCTGATTTGGAGCGACTGTTTGATTTTTCTAATCTAATTAACACAAAGAAACTGGTCTCCTTAATTTGGGGGCTTTGTACAGCTAGTTCTTTTAGAATTAAGCTCGTCTTCCTTTCCGGGAGGCTTGGGAATGGCACAGGGCATGTCACCACGTACGCAGTTCTGCGAGAGCAGCATGCTTCTTCATAGGAACATTTCAAAATATGATTCTCCTTCAGATCATATCTCGAACATTTTTATGTTTGCATTATGAAAACCAGTGTAACTGCTCATAAATAGTATCATTAAGAAGTTATTTGATAATCATTTTATATGCTTGAAAGAAACTATATGCCTTAATATAATAGGAAACCAAGTAGAAAAATAGTTGGAAAAAAAATCAACATTTTTACCTTGACTAACCTATCTCATTCTGTATCTACCGTGTGTGTGTGTGTGTGTGTGTGTGTGTGTGTGTGTGTGTGTGAATTCATCTGGGGGTGCACAAATAAATACAATGTCCTTGCTCTTGTATGGAGGGAGGGGTGTAGGCCAGAGGACAATTTTGAGTGTATCTCAGGTGCCATGTACTTTTTTGTTTTGATGCCATGTACTTTTTTGTTTTGAAACAGGGTCTCTCACTGGCCTGGAACTCACCATGCGGTCTAGTCTGGCTGGCCAGTGAGTTCCACGGATCTTCTTGTCTCTGTTTCCCCAGCTTTAGAATCACAAAAAAACCTGCCACCACACCTGGATTCTTTGAAGGTACGCTGGGGATAAAGCTCAGGCAAGCCCTTGACCAGCTGAGTCATCTTCTCGGGCCTTATATCCACCTTGTGTAAGAGATTTCTTCGGGAGCTCATTCAAGAACCGTGGACATGAAATCTGCGCTATCAGCCTAAGTTCCCAGCATCTCTGTTTCATTCCCAGCGGTCTTTTACCCTGTCCCCAACCCTCTAATTCATACAGCCTTTCTTTTTTACCCAAATTAGAACAGGTTTAGGCATCATATCACAGTGATGCAGTGAAGCAAGTCTCTGCTCCTCTGGGAAGAGAATTTCCAGTGGAGAAAAGGGGTGGGGCTATTTAGGAAGGGTAGTCTGGCTTCCTTCTAATATCATCTCCAAACTCATATATTTTTTTTTCTACAAGAATTTGTTCTCTGGTGAGGGAGGAAAATACATTCAAGAGTGAGGAAAATCAGAAAGACCAGCAGTTGTGTTTCAGAAAGTTCAGCCAGTTGACAGAACACACGCTAATCAAGAAATGGCAGAATATTTGAGTGGCTAGACTAAGACCATGTTTATAGGGACGGGAGCATGGAGTCTGCAGCAGGAAAGGAGTTATGCTCATTAGTATTCAGAGTTTGATTGTTTGTCTCACATTTTGAGGCAGCAGGTAAGAAACCCAGTGGATCTCAGGAAAGTTTTTCTTCTGCCTTAAAGAAGTCCTGGGGAGAGAAGCACCCAAAGGGGCAGGATGTGGAAACTGTCATGGGCAATGGCAGGGTAAGTGGAAAAGCCAATGGGACAGGTGGAAGAGCTGGAAGAAATCAATCCTGCAGGCTGAAGATGGATCCCCAAATGTTACAAAAGAACTTTGGGTGACTGTCCAAACAGCAAGATATCCCTCTCAATTCTAGAATTTTGGAAGTTACTTACAATGCACTTCCTGTTTACTTAGGTAAATATATATATATGTGTGTGTGTGTGTGTGTGTGTGTGTGTGTGTGTGTATCCTTCTGAGGTCTTTGATGGAGTTAAAGAAAGATAGTTATAATTACAAAAGATAGATTAGATATAAAGGTTTAGACTCACAAAGATAGAATCGATGACAGTATTTTTCCTTAATTTGACAAATGTAAATATTGTAACTATAATTCTTGCTTGATAACTGTTTTGTCGAATGTAATCCTGGTGTGGGAAACTTAAAACCTTCCATTTAATTAGACATAAAAGGGGAGGTGATGTGGGATTCCCCTCTGTATGCTGTGAATATGTTTTATTACTACTGCTTTAGGCCTATGGCAGTGCAGAATAGAGCAAGGCAGGAACTCCAAGCAGAGATAGAGGAGGAAAAAAGGCAGAACCAGAGAGATGCCATATAGCTGCCAAAGGAGATAGACACCAGATCCTTACCAATAAGCCACAGCCTCATGCCAATACACACATTAATAGAAATGGGTTAATTTAAGATGTAAGAGTTAGTTAATAAGAAGCCTAAGCTATTGGCCATGCAGTGTTGTAATTAATATAGTTTCTGTGTAACTATTTAGGGTCTGGGAAATGAACAAGCAGCCTCTGCCTTCACAGCTGTAATAGGGCATGTTGGATGTTTGACTGGTAAGTTAAAACATGGTAATCTGGGTGTTCCAAATGTTTTGGGACACTTCCACCTCTCTACACAGAAGGTACCGTGTGTGATACCTATGCAAACGATCCTGGGATTCTGCAAGCAGAACTTTCAAAGGGAAAAAGAAGAGGGATTGTTTTATGAAGGGTGGTCTGGCTTCTCTCTAACACTGCCCCTGGAGACAGAGGCATGGGACTAGAAACTTAATGTTCTCCAACTCCCCAAGTCCTGCATTTGTTATTTTTCACATGTTTCAATCCCCATAAAAAATTTTTATATTTTAGAAAGGATTCTACTGAAGCAATTTGGATGGTCAAATTTAAGAATACACACATTAAAACCTCATTACTCAAGGAGTAAGACTCACTATCCCGATAAATTCTTACTGTTCCAAGAAAATGAATAAAGAAAAAAATAGATCCTAGATACCCTCTGTTCGATCTAACAGCCATTGGTAATTCCAAGTCTATGATTTCAGCTTCCTTTATTGACCAGCCAAAAGCCCATGAGTCACTGCATACTTTCGCATTGACTTTGCAGACTCAAAGCAGAATTCTGCCAGGCCCCTTTCCACAGCTTTCGTGTGTCCTAAATCGAGCTCCTTCCCAGGATAGCTGTTACCATGGCCATCTGTCTGCTGAATTCAGATACGTGCCCTGAGCCATAGCTCCAGAGTGAGACAAATGTTTGTCCAAGGGCACATACTGCATACAACTCACCTCAAAGCCTGGGCTACAGTGTTTCTATCCTATTTAGTAGCATTCTTCAACGTATTTGTTCTTCGCTGTGGCTGTGGGATAACTGCACATGCTTTTCTCACTCTTCACTCCCTGTGTGAGTGCATTCTGTAAATTCACAACTGGAGACTCTCTACACCCTTTGTACCAAACAGAAGCTTGCTTCTGACACTTAGATTCTTAACTCTGAAAATAAAAAGAGATGCAGGGATGAGGGAACAGCTCGGTGTGTAAGAGTGTGTATGTTTGCAAGCACAAGGACATGAGTTCTGATCCCCAGCATGGATATAAAGGTCTGGAGTGGCTGCCTAGACAGCTGCCACACCAACAGTGAAGGTAGAGAAAGTCGATCCTGAGAGCACAGTGCCCAGTCAGCCTGGCCAAAATGATAAGCTTCCTCTGCAGTGAGAGACCCTGTCCTCAGCGCAATAAAGAAAGCAATAAAGGAAGAAACTTGCTGCTCAGGCTTCCACATGGACATGCATGGGCTCACATACTCAAATATTCATGCAAACAACACACACACACACACACACACACACACACATATACACAGAGAGAAAGAGAGAGAGCCAAACCATTTTTTGTTACTTGTATAAGGTTTTCTTTTCCTTTTTTACTGATTTCTCCACTCCCCTTCCTTTTCCCCACCCCGCATCAACCCTTTTCCAAGGTCCCCAGGCAGAACAATATTATGGCAATGTTATAGCCAGATACTCTAAATCACATGGTTAATATTCAGTTTTAAAGATTCCAAATTATTTTGTTCTTATATGCATTCATAAATTAAAAGCATCTGGCTCACAATATTTTGAATCTGAATTAAAGAATTAAGACTCTCTGCTGATTTCATCCCATTATCTTAGCATAGAGATGAGACTCATGATAAGATAGTACAAGATCCGAAGAATGAAGAAACAATTTCTAGGCTACAAAAAAAGCTAGAGATGAAGAAGAAAATGAATCCACCAGAAATGGAAGACCTTGTCTGTTTCAGTCAGTGAAGAGAAGAGAGAACAGATGAGACAAGGCTAGAACTCATCCCCGCTGTCATCGTAGCCCATCCCAGTGACACACTTCCTGCAACAAAGTTCCATGTTCACAAATTCTCGTAGCCTCCCCACACAGCACCACGATATGTTCAAATCCTACAGGGAGTATTTATCCCAGGGTTATTGACCACCACATCACACTGTGGTTAACACTGTGTACCTTCCCTGAGCAATTCATTGCAGTGATTACAATCTATAGTGCAGAATGTTTCAAGAGGTCAGAAATTGGTGTGTAAACTATCTTTTAAGGGATGCGATTAAAAGTTACTCTGGTGAAAAAATCTGACTATATAAAGGGAACTACTTATTGAGAAGAGTTGCAATGTTGTTACAGTTACAAACATAGATTGTCATAATTCAGAAGGAAGACAACTTAGTGCCTTTGAAAGCAGTTTCTGTCTGTGTTTTTATAAAAATGTTCCCAGCTTGATTCCAGAAGCAAAAGATATACTTATGTTTAACAACAAATTTAAGATGTACTTAATATTCTGTTTCTGAATGATATGATCTTATGAATTTTTTCAAAATACATGACAGCATTTAGGGAGATCAAATTTAATTAAAGTAAAAGTTTTCGTGCATAAATATTGGTTGAAGTTGTATGATAAATAAAGCTTATGTCTTTATTAATATTTCTAACTTTTACTAATAGAAATTATATGCAAGTGGTTGTCAGGACACAGATCCAGTATCTACAGGCATCCACTAAAATTCGAACACATGGAAGACTGAACCAGGAGCCAAGGTGCTCTGTGCCATAGACCAAAGCTTTATGAGAGAGAGAGAGAGAGAGAGAGAGAGAGAGAGAGAGAGAGAGAGCGAGCCTGCACCTGGAACTCAGTATGCAGTCTATACTGTACTGGCTTGGAGTCTTCATCTTCCCACCTGAGCCCCTGAATGCTGGGATTCCCGAACACAACACCCTACCCAGCTAGTCAAACAATCCTGGTATTATGTCTTAGAATGAGAGTCCTGGTTAGGATTATGGAGTCTGCTACTGCTTGCTATTAATAGCTTGGTTTCTCCCTGAGCCTCTCCTGTTGGGACCATTTGGAGTCCTGGCTTCCAGCTGCTCTTCCCTGCTGGAGATCTTTACTTTCCTTCTGATTTGAGTTACTAAAGGCTGTGTAAAAGTTGTTTACCGGCTCTGCTTCACGAGCACGTGTTGTCTTGCCTTGAGGATCAGAGGATAAGGTTTTCACCTGTTGGCCAGCCTGACTGTTGGGTATATAAGCCTCCATGGTGCTATTGAATAGGATGCTTCTTACCAGCGACGAGAGGTCCGTGTCTCTCTCTGTCTGTGTGTCTTTGTATGTTTCAACCTCCAGCCCCTTGCCTGAAGCTCGTGAACTGTATGATAGTGCATAGAGCACAGACAGGCATTGTGCGCTGCACTCCCCCATATCTTCTAATTGTGTACATGAAGAAAAGAACACCAAGAATCCAAAGGAGAGGCTGTGTGTGTGTGTGTGTGTGTGTGTGTGTGTGTGTGTGTGTGTGTAGAAAACCTTAGATGTCATTCCTTGGATACTTCTTTTTTTGACAAAGTGTTTATCATTGGCCTGGAAGTCACTGAAAGACTAAGTTGGCTGCCCAGAATCCCAGCACTGGGGTTCCAAGCATGCACATCACGCTCAGCTTGTTTCCATGGGGTGAGGGGTCCACCTCAAGTCCTTATATGCTCACACGGCAAGTGCTTTATCGGCTGGACAGAGCCATCTCTAGAGACCCAAGGATGGGCTTTCCCGCAGACACATAGGAAACTCTCCCCATGACTTGTGCTCCCTTCAGCCAAGGGGCACTGGAGTCCCTCACCCTCTCCCCCTTAAGCTAAGGGAGCACTCAGTCCCTCACCCTCTCCCCCAAGAAGATCCCAAAGGACTCCCTCAACACATTTCCTCAGTTCACACACAACTGAGACACACTGGTAGTAGAACTTTGAGAGGGAGAACCCACAAAACATGAGATTAAGCAAAAAAAGAAGAAAATATTGAAAAAGAGAGCCCCATTTCAGGCCAGGACCAGTAGCCTACCATTCTGCAGCCAGGTTTACCACCTCCCAAACAGAAATTCTCTCCTGCTATGTAGAAGAAAAGCGTATCTCAAATGGAATTTATCAACAAGTTAAAGAAGCCATAACACCAAGAGTATTCTGATTTTCATGCCACATACAAGTGGTTAAAATATCAATGCCTCGCTAATATTGGCCCATAATGCCCTTTGTCACTACCCCACGTCACTATGACCCCGCTCTTCTTCTGCATGGTAATGAGATAGAGAGGCGATGAGGAGAGCCTGCTTTCCCAATTGACTGACACAGTGAGCACTGAGTGAGATAATGAGTCGCTGCTGGAATCCTACTGGACTTCCAGTTGTGCCCTTTGGACACGCTCATGTTCTGATAGGAAATCAAAAGGGAAAGCCTTACACGCTATCAGGATTTCTGGCATGATTCAGGTGCCTAGCTACAATTTAATTTTATGTACTCTTCATTCCAGTACACAGAGAGTGAGACACACACATACACACACACACACCATCACTCTCCCAGTGTGGGAGCAAACCAATCTCAACATTCAATGATCCCTGACAATGTGTGAAAGGCGCGGAGCTACCTGAGTGTACTTCCCGTGTATAGCCGGCACGTCCCATAAATGATGTAATAAAGCCAGATAATTTTTATGACACTCATGACAATGCTAATTTCTCATGACTTCAGCTGCTAGCTTTAGGTTACAGACCAAGAGACAGCCTTTAGGGGTGATGGGAGTTTTGTAGTATATCACTTTTTAAAATGTAGTAAGAGAACAGCTAAGCTGGTGAGAGTCAGAGCCCATACCCCTAGCCCAGCACTCAGAAGGCATAATCAGATGTGTCTCCGTGAGTTTGAGGCTGGGTCAGACAGAATTACAAACAAAAACTACAGAACAAGAAATCTGGGCATTGGCTATCTGCACATAGCATTCCGTCCTATAAGTCAAGGACATTTCTTTCACAAGGATTGCTGAAGATGGGACATATCTGGAAAAAATGGTTCCAGGTGGCATCTAAAGAATGTTTTCTGGCTGTAAAATGAGGCCAGGTAGCCAGGTGGTGGTGGCGCACTCTCCAGCACCTGGGAGGCAAAGGCAGGCAGGTGTCTGTGAGTTCAAGGCCAGCCTGGTCTACAAAGCAAGTTCCAGGACATCCAGGGAAAAACAAACAAATAAACAAACAAAAATGATTGCCACCTAAGATAGTGACCTGAAAAGTAGACTGAGGTTTCCCATAGACATCAGCCAGTCCAGACAAATGGATTTTATATCTAAGGCAACAACTTGAGTCAGAATAAGTTTACCTTAGTGACAGAATATAGGAACATAAAGAACCCACTGTTGCTTTGAAATGAAGACCGAGGAAAACCTCCTTAGTAGTCGGGCTTCTGTCATTACAGATGCCCCTTGTGTTACAGCTAGCAGTGGAGACACCAGGGCACATGGGAAAACAGAAATCAATAGAGCCTCCAGAACCCCACCTTACATGGCTTTCATTGAGCTAGATAGCCAATCTACCCACCAGAGCCACACACAAGAACTCAGTTTAGTTAAGTGAGAAGTTTGATAATGTGCTTAACAAAAGCATTATAAAGGCTCCCTGGCATTTAGTAAGAGGGTAATTCACGCAAATGTATTCTACAACTTAATGAGCATTGCAAACACAGCAGCGTGATGCCAGCTAGAAAAACAGTCACTGCCACCTAAAATCGGGGGTAAGTTTTTATCCTGTTCATCCCCTTTAAAAAGAAACATCTCTGCATTCATCAAACAACATTGGTTTGGAGTTCCAGATTGCTAGAAACATCTCTGCATTCATCAAACAGCATTAGTTTGGAGTTCCAGAATGCTAGAAACATCTCTGCATTCATCAAACAACATTAATTTGGAGTTCCCAGATTGCTATTCGTTTTACCAAAGCAAACAATTATAAGGCAAAAATAGCACTTACACAACTGAAATAAAATTTGTGATAACCTTGGACAATGAGCCAAGTTCTTAAGTCAATGACATCACAATGCATATTTGTAAAATGGAACAGTTAAAATAGATGTGGCTGGAGACCTGGCTGTCAATCATCCCCTTGAACATAAAGCTATGTGTTTAGCAATCTCAGGAATACGTTCACTCCAGCTCACTCCTCTTGTTAATTTTTCACCCTTCTTGCTTCTGCCTCTGTGGGAAAATTTTTTAATTTTAAAACTTTATTCTATGGCTATGAATATTTTGCATGCAAGCATGTCTGTACACTACATGTGAGCCTGGTGCCCATAGTTCAGATGAGGATTCTGTAGGTCATGGGACTGGGGTTTCAGGTGCTATGAGTTGTCAGGTGGGTGCTGGGACTTGAACCATGGTCCTGGGGAAGAGCAGTCAGTGCACTTAACTGCTGAGACATCTCTCTCGTTCCTGCAGGAAATCTTTCAACGAGCTGCTTCAGTAGAGCGTAAGTGCAGGTTTTACCGGCACTTGGGCCAGAGGCGTGCGCTCAGCTCTAGCCTACGCTGCTGTTCTTGAGAGCGTGTGACCCAGCTGGGAGCATTGTTCGTGTTTTATCTTCTTTCACAGTCACAGGAGAAAACTGAGAATGACAACTCTATCATAGAGACCTTTCTGGCCAATCAGTCAAAGCCGCTGGCGTTTTCCCTTTTTTCTAAGATGCCAATTTGACAGCAGATCCAGGCCTAGGCCCTTCTTGCTTGAATCTTCCTGTTTATAAACAAATTCATGTGTTTAGAATGTTTGAGACTTCACTTTAATCTTGGCTAAGGAACCAAAACTACATAAACAGGAAGACTGAAAAAAAGAATTAATTTATTAACTAGACCTAGATTAGATACAGCAATAAATCAAACCCTAGATTTAGAAAATGCAATAATTAGCCTTTGAGTGACTATATTCTTTTGATCTTTTAACTTTATAGACTATTTAAAACTAATACGCATTCATATAATTCAACCATTTTTTTAACAAGGTCTATGCTGTCCAGAGTGAACTGTTTCATTTTTTATTTACTTATTTTTATGTGTATAAATACTTTGCCTGGCTGTATGGATGTGCGTGAGATCAGAAGAGGGCATCAGATCCCCTGGCACTGGAGTAACAGACAGTTGTGAGCTTCCTTGTGGATGCTGGTAATTAATCCAGGTTTTCTGGAAGAGCAGCCAGTACTCTTAACCCATGAGTGATTTCTCAAGCCCTAATTGAATCATATTTAAGAGGAGGGGTAGAATGGCTTTTTCTGAGTATTGTAATGTACATAAGTAAGGTCTAAGGGGGTGTGAGAGATGGCTCTTGTGTCAGTTCCAGATGATCTGACTTCTGTTCTCAGCACCCGCATCAAACAGTTTACAAAACTGCCTATTATTCCGAAACTACTCTAAAATTTCTGAAAATTGTTCTAAGAATTCCTATTCTTCTGTATGTGGGTATGCACGCCTGAGTGTAGGTACCATGGAGTCCAGAAGAGGGCGCTGGATATCATGAAACTGAAGTCACAGGTGATTGGGATCACCAGCACAATGTGTGTGCAGAAAACCAAGCTCAGGTCCTCCACAAGAATATTACATGCTCTTAACCACTGAGCCAACTCTCCATTTCTGAAACTATCTTTTTCAAGACAAACCCTAAAATTCTAAGCTAAAGTGAAGTTCAAGAATCGAAACCCAATTTTCCCCAAATAGCTTTCTCTACAACATAAGAAGTTTAACCATACACCCGGACATGCTAGGACTCAGCCTCAGTCACCAGTGGCTTCTGTCACTGCCTCTCATCTACTGAAACACTTCAGTGGGTGTTAGCTCACCAACTCTGTCTTTGCTCTAAGGCTGGCTGCCAGCGGACAAAGCTCTGCATTCTTGGGGGATCTGTCAGAACAGACGAGCTGCTGTTCAGAGGACAAGGCTGTCACAGCGAGAGCTACCCCACGAGAGCTCTCCCTTCACCTCTTCACTGTGCTCTTCAAGGGCCCACTCCTGAGTTCCTGCCATGCAGCCTCCATGGAACAAAAAGGAAGTCCTGTCTGGACCAGATAGCATCAGGACTTTATTGTTTAAAGGACAGCACTGAAAAATGTCATAGACAGACATGTTGACATTCCAATGAGTATGTTAGTTATAGTGCTGTGTCTGAAGGCAGGGAGAGAGGAAGGCTGCTTCTCAGGAATTGGGCTTACTATACAGCATTGTTTATTAAGAATCAAAAAATATCTACCTGGAAATTTTATTTAAAAATTGCATTCAGTTAATTAGATCACATGTCAGGCTAAGTCTGCCCAAGGGTGTTAGCACACTAAAAAAGAAAACAAACAAATAATACAATGATATTGAAATGAATGGATGAATAGATATATAAACAGGATAGATTGGAGGTATGGATGGATAGATGGATGGATGGATAGAGCAAACTGGGAAAGAGACAGACTGAACTATTTCTCAGTATTAGAATATTTTTCTTGTTTGTGTGTGTGTGTGTGTGTGTCTGTATCTGTGTGTGTGTGAGAGAGAGAGAGGATGCATGAAAAGGCCAGAGGAAGACATTGAGTGTCCTGAGCTATAACTCTGTCCTATTCTTTTGAGACAAGGTCTCTCACTTAACCTAGAACTAGGCTTGTGACCAGCAAGCCCCCAGATCCACCTTTCCCTGTCCCCCGCAACACTGGTAATACAGGCACCTACATAGTTATGCCTGGCTTGCTCACATGAGTTCTGGGGACCTGAACTCTGGTCCTTATGTGTTCTTACCTTACGAATAATCTCCAGGAACCTCTTAAAACATTTCATATGGTGCTATAAGTAAATTCGGTTAGATAAGGAGTTTCGAGGCTTATCCTCCACATGCCAACAAGTAACCTGGCACTCATTTTTAGGTACTAATGAGTGGATTTAAATTTGATGTAGCAACTAAAATTTAAAAAAAATTATATCTGGTAAAGTAAACCCTAAATAATTTTCAAAATATAAACTATGTTAAGCACCTGAAATATCAGACTCAAAAATAAATGCATGTGTCAATATAAAAGTTTTTTTTAAATGAAAAACCAAAGTAGTGTAAACTAAAATTCAACTGGGAGAGTATGCATGAAAATCCTCATATTGTTAAGTTTAAAATACTGGAAAAATAATTTTCCCCATCTGTTCTTCAAAGGGAAGATGTAGATTCCAATAGGTAAAATACATATGTGCATGGTTTCATGTGTGCTTTTGAATGAATGTGAAATATCAAAATACAAAGAACTTAGCCATAGAGTACGCAGCCCTAATCAATACATCTGCAGCATAACCCAACACCTAAGACTCAGGGAACATCATGTGGACAGAAAGATGGCAAAAGTCAGAAAACCTGCCGCAAGACTGTCTTCTATATATGCCAGGAAAGTTTCATCCATCAATCTCAACAACAGGGATACGGAAGCAAACTCACAAGGTGGCAGCACCAGTTGCCATGCCGATTAGAGTGGCATGAATCTCACCCAGCCCATCCCAGAAGAGCGACAGGCAGCTATGACTGCTGAGAGAGGGAGGAAAAGCAACTGGTCACCCAATCCCAAGTGGTCAGCCCCCCAAACTCAATATATATATATATATATATACCACACAACAGAACGACAGAATCAACAGGTCATATTTATATGTATATTTATATAACTATAATAAAGAAAAGAGGCCATGAGCTTGTGAGGAAATAGACGAACACAGGAAGGGTTAAGACTAGGAAAGTGGGTAAATGATATAAATATGGTAGTCGTATATGTGAGACATTTGAATATGTGATGTCAATATTTTCATTTGAACTCCTTATGGAAACACTTGTTTTGCGTTGTGAAACATAAATACAGTTTCACTCAATTAATATGGAGGGTGGCATCTTACACAAAGGGGAGAACTTTCATTCCAGACAGTTTAAGACCGTGTGCCTGAGGATCGGGCTGCAGTAGAGCTCCTCATCTCCAGCTCGGGCTTTCTAAAGTTCCAATTGTCCATGCATTACAAGAATACTCAGGGGGAAGTTCTAGGAGTAAGCAGTATACAAGTTCAAAAGCTGTGTGTGGTGGCACATGCCCGCACTTGGAAGGCTAAGACACATCAACCGATTAGTGCCTAAGCCCTTGTGTTTAACACAGACTGTCACAGGAGTTCAAGGCTTACATTCAGAGGAGCTCTTAGTCTTCCTAACCGAGGCTTCAAAGATAAGAGTGCTGTCGTTGGTAATTAAGTCTACCCCGTACTCCTTGTAAGCGCAATGTTGGAAATGCTGGACTTAATAAGCAAAAAGGAAAACAACGTTCAAATTTCTAAGGTCTGGGCTAACGACAAATTTTGTATCATGAAATGTAAAAGAAGAAAGGAATTGCTTTGGAATAGCACCCCGAACTGCAAATGTTACCGCCACAGCCTCATTGCTGCTCAGCTCTAAGAGTCGCTGTTCTCCTGAGCGGCCAGCAGCCACTGAGGGCTACAGGCTATCCCGAGAAGTAGCCCTGCGCTTGCTTCTGCTCTGAGGAGGAGGAACTGGTCTGTGAACAGATGCTGTCTGAGCCCTGCTCCACTCTCCTGCACCTGCGGGGGCTGGCACCATGCTCGGTTCTGGGAGGACCTCTCTGAGCCCCTGCTCTGCTCTCCTGCACCTGCCGGGGCTGGCGGCATGCTCGGTTCTAGGAGGACCTCGCTGACAAAGTGTATGAGGACCATCTCTAAGCAACCATGTGTCGTTGCATCATCTGGGCACACGTGGGCAGCAGCTAAATAGCTAGAAACCATTTTCAACACCACTAAGAAAGCAAACCTTGGGGTCTTTTTCCAAAATGAATCCGAACAACTTTAATAATTTGAGTGGGAGTTCTCATCAAAGGCATGCATTTTTATGAATACATTCTTTAAAATATTTTGAGTAATTTTGTTAAAGGTCGTAGTAGAAGAATAGCCTTCTTTAACAAGTTTTAAGATAAAATGTGTGTACTACTTTTTTTTTTAAAGGGCCTAAAATGAAAGGCAATGATCTCCGTCTCCACCCACCCATTCCCTCTCTGGCTACCACTTCCTGCTTTTGTTTCTCTTTTTATTTCATGTGGTGAGGCCCTCTTCTCCTCAAAAAACTATGCATATAACACATCCCTTTTTTTTCTTTTTTGAAACTAAAATAATCACATTATTTTCCCCCTTGCTTTTCTCCCCTCCAAGTTCTTCCCCACTTCTTTCCTCTCAAATTTATGGCCTCTTTTTCTTTAATGGTTATTGCTAAATATATAATCATAAATATATAAATACAGTCCGCTCAGTCTGTTTAGGTTACTTGTATTATATGGTTTCAGGGCTGACCGCTTGGTACTGGATAACAAGTCAGGGGGTCTTCTCTGGGGAAGGCCATTTCCGCTGCTCCCCTGAGTCTCAGTTGTTTGGCACCGTAACAGAGCCCTCTTCCTTGTTACTATGTCAGTTATTGTTGTCCCTGACATAACACAATGTTAATAGAACACTTAAATATTTACTCCTATTCAGAGGAATGAGGTTTGGTTTGATCTTAGTTGTTATATTTTTATTTGTCAAGAGTCCCTGATATTTTGTCATTCTATTAAGTTTAAACATCTGTAAAACTTGTAACCCCGCTGTACATTTAAACCGCCATATTCTGCCTATTGGAAACAAATTGATACAAATTTATTCTGCCAGTTCTGAGCTCTACCTGCCACTGCCAAGTAGGCTACCTCAAGCCACATTTCCAGACTCAATAATGCAGCATACTCCCCTCAAAACGGGGTGGTTTTCTAGCCTCTCGAGGTGCTGGTTACAACAGTGTAGGTAGAAAGCTCTAGAATCCGTCTAGTGGTCATCCAATGGGATGCTCCAGGAGAAACGCTAGAAGCTAGAAAGTGAGAGGAGCTGGACTTTTCTGCCAGAGGCAGCAGCTGGCACACTCGGCCCACCTGTCTTGAGATTTCTCAATAGCCAGCTGAAAGTCATCATACACACACACACACACACACACACACACACACACACACGAGCCTAGGCATAGCTCATTCCATACACCTTTCACACCATCCTCTCCCTAACCAAGGGATTTCCCAACCTCCAGGTCCAACTTGACATCTGAGAACAAAGGCCTGAGTCTGTGCGTTGGTGTCCAGCCTCCAGTCTTTTTCATGATCAGGGAAGCAGCTCATTCCCTACCTTGGAGTCCATTCTCCTAAAGAGATTTTTCTAGAGCTTGTTCCACAGGGAAACCTGCCTGGTGCATGTGTATAGCCACTTCGTTCGCAGACAGGGCAAGAACCTCGCTAGGGGCACAGTCCTTCCCAGTGAGGCCCAGAGCAACACCTCTATACTACATGAAACACAGCGCCCTTTATCCGTGTAACTTGCTCAGCATCACTACATGGAAGAATCGCAGCACCCTTTATCCGTGAAACCTGCTCAGCATCACTGCATGGAAGAATCACAGCACCCTTTATCCGTGAAACCTGCTCAGCATCACTGCATGGAAGAAACACAGCACCCTTTATCCGTGTAACTTGCTCAGCATCACTACATGGAAAACAGACAGCGCCCTTTATTCTTGTTATGTGCTCAGCATCATGCCCTTTCCGTGGTGGCAGCATATTTGAGGTGTGACCCTATCTCAGTGGAGCTAAGCTTTCTGCTTTGTTGTTGAGGAAACTGAACTATGCTTCTTCCCATCCTGCATATCTCCCAGCATCATGACTCTATTTCACTTCTGCTTAAAACCAACCTCCTGGGGGCTGGAGAGAGCTCAGCAGTTAACAGCGTGCTGCTCCTACAGAGGATTAGATCGCAGTTCCCAGTCCCCTCAACAGTCAACTTATAACCACCTGTCACTCCGGCTCCAGAGAAGCTAATGCTCTCTTCTGTCCATGGTGGACACTATGGGTATTGGCACAAGTGTGCCTATCCCATACGGATACACATGCACGTGCATAATTTGCGGAAAAATATAAATAAGTAAATATTAAAGCATCACTACTGATGTGGGACTGTCATATATCAATCTGTTGATTTAATTGGCTAAGTAATAAACAAACTGCTTGGGCTCATAGCTTAGAACATAGGTGGGTGGAGTAAACAGAACAGAATGCTGGGAGGAAGAGGAGGTGAGCTCAGAGAGACACCATGCTCCCCTCTCCTGGGCAGACAGACGCGATTCAGCTCCAACCCAGGATGGATGTAGGCTAGAATCTTCCCGGTAAGCGCACCTTGGGGTGCAACACAGATGATTAGAAATGGGCTAAATTAATATGTGAGAATTAGCCTAGAAGAGGCTAGATAGAAATGGGCCAATTAGTGTTTAAAAGAATACAGTTTCCGTGTAATTATTTCGGGGCATAAGCTAGAGCTAGCCATGTGGGCGGCCGAGTGCCGGAGATGCAGCCCCGCTGCCCTTATTTCAACACACTACCAACTTTGAGACTAAGTTTTCCAGGTATGTTCACATAACTGCTATCCTGTGGCTAACCACAGCCTTCCTGGACCACTGCCGCTGTTGAGTGTATCCTTTGAAGTCATCTGTAAATGTTTTCCTTCCTTACTTTTTTCCTTAACATGCAAAAGTACTTGACAAGAATTTTTCTCTTGAGTGCTGAAGAGTTAGCTAGTGGTTAAGGGTGCTTGCAGCATAACCATGAGAACCTGAGTTCAGATTCCAGCACCCATACAGCAAGTTGGATGCTGTCTCTTGGGCACTTGTGTGCAGCCCCACGACTGTGTGGACCAGAGGAGTCAGTGGGCTTTGCTGGGTACCCAGGGCTGTGGGGACAGGGACAAGAGGAGTCAGTGAGCTTTGCTGGGTACCCAGGGCTGTGGGGACAGGGACCAGAGGAGTCCGTGGGCTTTGCTGGGTACCCAGGGCTGTGGGGACAGGGACAAGAGGAGTCCGTGGGCTTTGCTGGGTACCCAGGGCTGTGGGGACAGGGACCAGAGGAGTCAGTGGGCTTTGCTGGGTACCAGATTAGCTGGAAAACACGAGTTCTAGGTTGAGGAAGAGGCCCTGCCTCAAAAGAATAAGGCTGCAAGCTGTAAGAAAAGATGCCTAGTGAGCTCCTCTGGTCTGATATGGGTACCTGGGTGCACACATCTATACACATCACACACACACACACACACACACAGAGAGAGAGAGAGAGAGAGAGAGAGAGAGAGAGAGAGACTATTAGCAAAACAATTTCAAAACTTCAGATGGGATTTCTTATTTTGTCTTTTCGAATTAAGGTGTGTAAGAACAACATTCTCTTAGTCACCACGGTCTGGATGCATTTTAATTTACTTTGCCACTCAATTAACAACTTGGAAGAATTAAAAGCCAGGCGGTGGTGGCGCAGGCCTTTATTCCCAGCACTTGGGAGGCAGAGGCAGGCAGATCTCTGTGAGTTGGAGGCCAGCCTCGTCTACAAGAGCTAGTTCCAGGACAGGTTCCAAAGCTACACAGACATCGTGTTTCAAAAAACCAAAAAAGAAAAAAAGAAAAGAGAAATTTAAAGTTCTAGGCACATTACAGTTTTCAGATCTTTTGTTGCATCGTCCTGCTTCCTAACATTCAGATGTCTACATTGTTCTGATTCTTCCCAGCACTGGTGGGGGACATCTTCCTGGCTCTCGGACAGAACAAGAAACTCTTCTCTTCTCTTCTCTTCTCTTCTCTTCTCTTCTCTTCTTCCTTCAGCCCCCAGTCACTCCTTCCTCCAACATCACAGGTCTTTCTTAGCTATGGGAAATGCTGTTCTTAGATTTTAAAAATGTCCACCCACGCTTTTCTTTGTTCCCCATTTCTGGACCTTTTGCGCTGTAACTCGCAGAGTGTTGGTTTTGATTTCTCTCTCCAGTTGGGAAAATAATGGACTTGAAAGAGTTCCAAGCTTTCACCAATTTCATCATCGCTCTAATTTCTAGGCAGTTTTCTCAGACAGCCTTCAGACTCTCTTGTGAGACAGCGTTTTAGCAAAGGGGAAGGTTTGCTCCGAGCCTTTGACAGCCCTGGTGTCTGTGTGGTACTGCCATTGTTAGTGTTATGTTACTCTCTGCTTACCAACCCATCTCCTCTAGTAGAATCTACCCCTGTTCCTTTCCAATTTTCTCTCATGCTATCTCTTTTCTCCATAGCTCTCAGATGACTTCCAATTGTGGGAATGAGGTTCTAGACCGCATTCTCCAAATGGCTATCATTTCCCCTGCCTTTCACTGAAACGTACAAGCACGTACATATTTTACAAATGCTCAGTTGTGATCTGGGAGAAAAACCTGTGTTCATGAGCGGGACTGGCTTCCTGTCTTCAGTGAGCAAACATTCTTTAGGGGAGAAAGATTTCAAATGGCGAAACAGAGAGAGGGCTGGTCTGCCATGGAGATTCATCCTGGGAATCTTAACTTCCAAAAGTTTTATTAGCATAGTGTACATAGTAACTAATGGGCTTCTCTGGGATCTTTTCATGCGTTTATATAAGGTGCTCCTACCATATTGGTCTCCTAGTGCAAACTTTTGTCCCCACCTCTCTCACTGATATCCTTCTTGTTCCCAACTAGTCCCTTCTATTTTAATATCCTTGTTTCAAATTTCTTTTTTGTTTTGTTTTGTTTTGTGACCTGGTGAGCTTAAAAATAACGTTTCTCTTTTTTTTTCTTAAGGTGTAGAGGTTTTTTTTTTTTTTCTTTGAATACAACAATGGGAAAGAGAAAGAAACAAAGAAAATGAAAAGCACATTCCCCTGGGTGAAGAGGAATGGGATGCACGAATGCTAAATTGTCTTAAACACCCCACAGACAATACTGGTTCCCCCTCTCTGCTAATCCTTGTTCAAATGTTGTCTGCTGTGTAATTCAATCGTCTCATTGCAAGTAAGCAAGTCTGCATACTCTCTTATCAGCCTGAAGGTTTCCCTTCCTGCTTCCTGCGCCTCAGAAAACTACAGTACAGGATAGCGTGGTGTGAACACATCAGTATCTGTGAGCAATGACCCTGGAAACTGCATGGCAAGGCCAGGCCTTCACACAGGTGGGATTTGCATGCCTCAGTTAGACTCCATGGGGAAGTCCCATAAATCAGAGCCCCCTGGGGACTACTCCTGGTTTTTATCAGGGAAATGTTTGCACAATCTTGTTTGGCGTTGTTGTGACTTACATATGAATTTATTGCTTTACTTATATAAACTCTAACATATGCATTATTATGACTATGATATACTGTTATTACAAATGAATATATTTATTACTTTGTTTACTCTTGGATCCCTGGGAAATCTGATGGTTTTTATTTTTTAATTTTCTTTACCAAGTCAAAGTTTCACAAACTAGAATCTATGAGTTATACAACCAGGGGCACATGGCAATCATCTTCGGGGCCCTTCCGGGGCATCTACGCTCCCATAATCCCCATGTGATACAGCCGTCCTTCCATCTTTGTGTAGAATTAAGTGCTGCAGAAAAAGAGAGAGAAAGACCTGAGTGGTGAGTATGCTGTGGGAAGAGAAGCCGGCAACATTGTAACAGTTCATCCCTTGAGGGGATTGTCACTGCAGAGTCTAAGGGCGGAGAAGCTGCTAGCTGCGGAGTGAGAACCTGTCAATCAGCAGTCATCTCTGTAGTTTCTTAAGGAAGAGCAACTTGACCTTTATATAAACAAAAATCAGAAAAAGGCAATCACCTCTACCTTTCCTTTTCTTGAGGCTGGGTTTCACTATGTAGCCTTGCTGGCCTGAAATTCCTTATATAAACCAGGCTGTCTTCGAATTTATAGAGATCTGCCTGCTTCTGCCTCCCAAGTGTGGAGATTAAAGGTGCAACCATACCCAGCAAACTGATCTCTCTTCAGATCTTACAAACAGGACTGCAAACCCGCATTCAAGAAGCAGTAATTAGCTATTTGTGTATATCTGGAAAAATTTAGAGAACAATAAACATTGGCATCTTGTGTCTATATGGGGATGTTAATTTTATTCCTTAAGAAAAAAAGAGCTTTGTTTTGATAAAGACCACGCTATTAGACTGCATGGTCAGTAAGCACACAGCGCCACCTTGTGCAGGCAGTGAGCCCTGCAAGCGTCTCCTCCGGTGCAGGAAAAATGTCTCACAGTGGGAGCTAACACTAGTGAGCAGCCTCTTCAGTTTCCAAACACAGCCTATAAACAACTTCGGTGTTCTTTTCAAACAGTAGGACCCGTGAAAAACAAAAAGAATAGTTCCCAGGGTGAGTACGGGTTGGGTTTCTTCTGCGGTGTGGAGGTGGGAAGAAGTAATAGTCGCAAAAGGATGGGGAAAGGGAGGAGCAACCTGGGAAGAAACCAGAAGGAAGAAGAAGCAGAGTCTTGAAAAGGGAAGCAGCTTGAAGAGAACACAAAGGGTGTGGGAAGAGGGAATGGCACAGAGGAAGTAAGTCTGCGCACCCCCAAACCCACAACAACCAAAAGTCGTCTACGCACCGCACTCCACACCCGACAGTGATTTCCACGTTCTGACCTCAGCCTCTGCAAGGCCGGGTCTACCTGCTCAGCTGTGCACCTCAGAAAAACGGCACAGTGCAATCGCGCAAAGTTTGTGGCCTCGGATGAAAACACCAAGAAGGGTCCTCAAGAAAACGTGTTAGGCATTCTTCATTGTTGGCTTTGTCCCTGTCAGGAGCAAATTGGAAACACTGGCCTGTCACAGGTGCACTGTGCTTAGACCTCATCTGGATGAGGTAGAGAGCAGCACAGGATGAGAGGTCCCTAAAGAAAGCTGGGGCTCCCGGCCCGGCACCCATTACACTCATTTTTCATCTCGTTTTATTTTTAACTTTAACTTTAGAAGTTTAATATCACTCTACAATCTTTTAATCCTGAGATTGTGGTCACAGTTGCTTCTTCTTATTCCATGGCAGAAACCATCTCTTGCCTCTTCGCCTACAGAGAAACACAATGTGGCTGTGTTCTTTGAGGAAACACAGCACTCATTGACTCCTTAGACAAGTCAGTAATGAATGACCATTACTTTTAGTTATTCACTAGTTACTTAACTAGTTAGCGTAGCAAAGAATACATTGTGTTTAGTTTCTTTGTCTAAGATAATACAGGGCTATTGGTAGAAGTCACAAAACTTTTGGCCTGGAAAGGCTCAACTGTTAAGAGCCTTTGCTGATCTTTCTGAGGATTCAAGTTCAATTCCCAGCACCCAAGTCATACATCTCACGACTCAATGTAACTCCAGCTCCAGAGGACCTGACACTTCAGGTACTACATACACACGCCATCCATACCCTGAGATACATGCACACTTAAAGGAAAACAAATCTCTTTTCAAACCTCCAGCAGATCCTTTGCTGCAGCCTTTTCCCATCAATCCAGACCCTTATTCCCCTGATGGTCTGCAGAAACCAAACGCCGCCAGCAGAACTCTTGCCTCCGTGTAGCAATGGAAGAAAGTGCCCTGCACACACTAAAAGAAGTGAAGCAAATTGCAAAGGGAGAGTGCAAAGTTCTCTTAGAAGGCAGCACACCCTCCCACGGGATGTAGCAGGAACTTGCAAACCCCTGGTCCTTATCACTGTGGCCCCCCCAAGCAAATGCCTTTGAGATAAGGGCAGGCAGGCCTTTCCCACATCCTGGGGAAAGTCATGAGTGAAGGACTTCTCTGAAACACTTGTTCCTTCTCCTTCTTTCTCTCTTTGTCTCCCTCTTCCCCTCTCCCTCACCACTCTTCCTCTCCCCCTTGCTCTGTCTTTCCCTCCCTTCAGTCCCCCCCACTCTTCACTTCATCCTTGGCAGCTATCCAACTCTCTCCCCCCTTCACTCTAAACTGTCTCTCTCCATGAAGCTCCGTTCCAGATTTTAAAGGAAGGCTCTCTTTAAGATTCCATCATGCTTTCTCTGACAAGATGCTAAGGCCTTCTAAATGCCCTCTTACCTTAAGGCTGATCATGGCCCCCATGGTTGCTAGGCTCTCTCTCCTGATGAAGCCCCCTTCTAAAGAATCATTGGTGTCAGATTTCTTGACCACAAACCTACTGAATCTTCAGCTCACTGTTTCCTGTAGCAGCTACAAAATGAATAAATGCAGAGTCCTTCCTGAGTGGCGGGCGTGGCCTGAGTGGTCTGATGCTGGAGCACAACAGTGTGCTTGTGTCTCCTGAATTCCAACCAAGTGGCCCTCCTGCTGTGGTCTGCTGCCACCTCCTGCATCCGCCAAGCCACCCACGATGAAATCCAAGGCCAAAGTCGCTCAGGGGTTTGATAAAGAAGACAAAGCAAGATAAATTTTCAGAGAAAAAAAAATGAGCTCTGGAAAGATCTTCTACATTTAATCTTTGTTTGCATCTAATCTTCAGGAGAACAAATTGAAAAGATGTAATATATACAAAAGTCAGACTTTAAAGTCAGACTCTAAAGAAAATAACATCTTTAAGGCCTCTGGAGTTGGAAGCAATAATGTGAGGAACGACGGTTTCTGAAGCTAACAATCAACTATCAAATAAATTAGAGTTAGACTCTGCGTATTACTCCTCCACCTCCTCCTCCTCTTCTTCTTCTTCTTCTTCTTCTTCTTCTTCTTCTTCTTCTTCTCCTCCTCCTCCTCCTCTTCCTCCTCTTCTTCCTCCTCCTCTTCCTCCTCCTCCTCCTCCTCCTCCTCCTCCTCCTCCTCTTCCTACCTTTTAGGAATTATGAACTAAGAAGAAGACATGGTATGAGCACAAAGGTGACTTGCCTGAAGACTATTTAGGAGCAGAGATATTTAAAGGAGATGGCAATCCCAAACTGATTCATACTGGTCCACAGCCAAGCCGGAGTGTAGGGTCTGTGCCATGGTGTTTAGTTGGAGGCCAACTTCAGACAGATCAGAGCTAAAGCACAGTGAGAAGGTGGGGTAGGCTCTGGAAAACATGCTCGGGCAGATGTCATCAGCGATCGTCACGCTGCCATCACCTCTTCCAGAAAGGCAGATGACGCAGAGATCAAACACAGGACACAGCCCTGAACGAGAAGTCAGCCTACGAACTCCAGCTGAACACGGAGAGATGGAAAAGGTAGAAGGCTGGGAAAGGAAAGCCTTTCTCACGGGAAATGGGAATCTGAGTTTTTCTTTGGGACAGATTCTACTACCGGGCTGTATTCTCTGAAAACCAGCTAGGGCTGCCTTGGGTGAAATGAGGGAAGAGTTGAGAGTGTACCCGGGAGAGGCGTGCATCTTGGAGAAATGAGTCCCAGCTGAGGAAGAGGAAGATGGTGGCTTTACAGCGAGGTCACAGAGCATGGGCAGACCTAGGTGACCTGGCTGTGTTTTGTCTTGTAGATTAGTATCAGAGCGCAAAACACAGACTGTTCTACTCTGCTTCCAGGTCGTGTTTGTCCCTGTTGTGTCTATACCTAACTCAAAGTGTGAACGCATGGGAGTGTGTGTGTGTGTGTGTGTGTGTGTGTGTAAGTGCACCACACACGAGATTTTACACTGAGTCTGACTCCCATAGATCCTAGGAGTGGAGCTACAACAGTATTTGAGCAGAAATAAAAAATCAAACTTTCGCCAGAGAAATACTTTGAACTTACAAGGCATTTCAAATAAGCCTTACTTCCTGTCTACTCCCTGGACAAATATTTAAGACAAACAAAACCCCAGGGGTGTTATAGCCTCTCTGTATTGCTAACACCCCACCCTAGTTTTTCCATTTTTTTTTCCAACACGGTTTGGCTCTAGAGTCTAACCTACCTAGCCCCTCTGTACCGGTGTACCGCTTGACCGCATCTCCAGTGTCTTGGGGACATGACCCATGTCAGGGAAAGACAAAACTCATGAGAGGTGAGTTGACTGAGAAACAAAGAGACTCTGAGAGCCAGGACCCTGCGGCTCCTTAGGAGCAAGAGGTGGGCCGTCCACTCATCCTTTGTCTAGAGGACCACAGCATGCCTTCCACTGCAATCTCTTAGATATTAGTGAATGCAGCAGCTGTAGAGACCCCAAGCGAGGCCTAATTACCTTTAGAACTGCTTGATTTCTGCGAGAATTCTGCTTCATGAATTTCGCCAAAGAGTACCTAGTCTGTGTCAGACTCTTCACGCCTCGTGTCCAGCATGTTGATAGTGAGGCAAAGAGCTCCTTATACACTACAGACCACCACATAAGACCAGGAAAGGGGCACTAGAAACTTCCAATTGCACACCTTTCCTGAGTTGTTCCACAGTGTGCTTGAAGACTGAAATCCTGCCTGTCTAGTTTCTTCGTCACGTGGACCTTGTGGTGGGCAGACAAAAGAGTCTCTTCAAGAACACTCACAGGTTCTTGAACCGTGGATCTCAGAGCATGATGCAGACAATTTTGCAGTATGGGTAGGACCCCAGGACAGGCAGACTTTCCCAGATATCCTGGTGGAGGCATGTACCACAAGGACCCGTGTGAAAAAAACATGGAGATCTCCAGCAACAGAGAAGCCACAAGATGGGCTGGAGTGGCACAGTACATAAAAAAGAGGACAGTTGAAAGCTGGGGGACAGGACCTCGTCCCTGGAGAGTCAGGAAGGAGACAGAGCAGCTCACTGCTTTCTGTGAACCGGGATCCAGGTCGGATTGCCGACCTTCAAAATGGTTTTAACCAGTGACTACAGCACCATTTGTCACGCTATCAAAAGAGACACATGTGCACATTATGAAGGCTTTGAACATTGCAGTAAACAGCCGGCAAAAGACCCTCTGTGCTTGCCTCACCCTCGCCACCTCCCAGCTCCTCCCAGATAGGAGCTCTGTTAGCTCCTCTCATACTGGCTAGGACCAAGGGAAGAGAGCATCCCCTCCCCCAGAGTGTGCGCCCCCAGGATGGCTGCAGGGATGCAGGGGACAGAGCTCAGGGTGGAGACAGACAGAGCGGGAAGGCAGAAAAATGGAGACAAACGAAACAGGAGGAAAAGAAGCAGTGAGCCGCTACTTCCTGAGACCACGCCCCCACACTGCCCTGTGGTTCCCATGGCAACAGTGACCCCACCCAGACCTCAGGTGACCCCTGAATGGATGCACAATAGTCAGCTGCATTTCAGACCTTCCAGAGACTCAGAGCAGCTACTGAGATGAACCCTGCCTCCCCCCGTCATATTTATTGAGTAGATTCTGCTCCTCACAACCTTAGGAAGGGGCCCAATGCTGGTTTCTCAACCCAAGTTTCATCCTATTGTGTCCTTTTAGAAATCATTATTAGCAAAGGACTGGGATAGAAACTCCAATATAGGAATATTCAAATGGCCAACAATTTCAGGAAAGTATGTCCGGTGTAATTGGATATTAAGGCAATAAAAACCATAAGTACAGTTGAGAGAGTCCCATACACATACTCCCAGGAGAGCTACACTCAAAAGACATTAGAATTACATATATTGGATATGCATATAATCTGTTAGCAAAATGGTATAGGCACCAAATTTGGCAATTGCCAGTAATTTAGACTTTGACAGAATATCATAGTTAGGATGGAGCAGCATATGGCCACAAAGTTTACACCTACGTGTATACCCAGAGGGTTACAGAAGAGGTATTCGAACAGAACCTGTGCAACACTCAGCACTGCTATTCACAAGTCCATAAAGTGCAAGCAACAAAACACCCACAAATGCGCAGACAGGTTTCGGTAGAGTCATGCAATGGAACGGGACTTAACTGTGAAAAGACGAAAACTGATACACATTTCCAAATGAATGAACCTTAACACTGCTATAGGAAAGAAACCAGCCACAGGAGGCCACACAGTGAGCAATCCACTTGCATGGAACACCAGCAATGGGCACACTTACAGAGACATGCAGGTTGAAAACCAGAGCTGGGCAAAGGAAAGGACAGAAATGGGGAGCAGCTGTCCATGCTATGTGTTTTACTTTTGTGGTGGCAAAACATTCCAGAAATAGGTCATGAATATAGCTGCACAATCCTCTTAGATACTAAATGCACTACTGCACACAGATACAGCTGCACAACACTCTTAGGTACTAAATGCACTACTGCACACAGATACAGCTGCACAACACTCTTAGGTACTAAATGCACAACTGCACACAGATACAGCTGCACAATACTATTGAGTATTAAATGCACAACTGTACTCCTCTAAGTGATGAAACATTTTATGTTACATCAATTTTATAAATTTAAAAAGGTGTGTGGGAAATGTACTTCATGAGAGTTGTTCATTTATTTGCTTATATATTGACATGTGTATGCACACACATGCATGTCTATGTGCTAGCATAAACATAAATCGAAATGATAAAAGAAGCATATACACACATGCATACACACATACCCATTGTGTGCTCGTAATACATATTTAAATGGTTTATGTATAGATTACATATAATAACCATGCCCATAATTTATAATATACTGTATAATTCTCTATAGTTCAGAAGATTTATATAGCTTTGGTTATAATAACCACTCCAACTTGCAGTTTTGCTACAGACCCAGTTGGCTCCTCCCATTTGGCTGTGATCTCAGTGTGTTTGGGACCTGGGCTGTTCTTATCCCACAAGGTCCAGTCTGGGGTGAACAACAGTCAGATTCTTTGTGTGGTCTCTCAGAGACAGGCCTGAACTTCTCATGAACTCTGTGGTCAGCTGGAGCTTGGAGTATGTTTTCTATGTGGTGTAAAAGCCAGGGCTTAGCATGTGTCTATCGGCCCCAGTCTGTGAGTGAAAAGAGCGCTCCGTGCAGATCACCTGCCCTTTCCCGTCACTAGTTCAGTGTAACACTGATCATCTAAACTGATCCAATGACGGGGTCAGTCAGTAAAGAGATCAATATACTGCTATTGATACTTCAGAAGAACATCACAGAGGGCTGAAAAAATAATGTAAATTCCTAGAACAAGTGACAGAATGGCTCATCATCTGTACTGAAAAAGATATCAAAGGAAATAATCCTCGTATTTTATTTATTTTTGCTTACTGAAATAGTCCGGAGATGGCTCTTCCTCTTGACCAGCAGGTGGCACTGTAAACATAGATTTGAAATCAGAAGTCCAAAGGCTTTTTTCTTTAATCCCTCAATGATGTCGAACACTTGAAATGATTGGTTTTAATTTTTTTTTAAAGTCACATTATTGACATTAGATACTCCTAAAATTCCAAAATCCCCCCAAATGTTGACTCAGTTACTTCATAGAAACAGCTTTTGAAGATGTTCTTGGTAAGCCTAACCGACAAGGACAGGGTTGCTCTCTAGAAGATCACTCTTGAGTACGTATTCACACACAGCACCCTACTCGGTCCCAGCAAGCCCAGCGCTTATTATCCCACTTCTCAAAGAGAAAACTGGGTCTCACACGATTCCATTCTTTACCCCAGCCACACACCTCAGTGACAAAAAAGAATCAAGCTTCAAAATCAGGCCCGGCTCTCAGGTGATGGACCGTGGCTATGTCGCTGGGTGAAAGCATTTCAAAAGCTGGGCTCCTCAGTGGACATCCAGGGAGACCGCCCTACAAGCAGGGCATTTAAAATGTTAATTCATTCACCTCAAAACTACACATCCCAGAAACTGTTTAAAACTAAAACAAGTCTGACCTTTTTTTCTCTCTGGGGAAAATTTAGGGTGAAAAGTGATATCCCAGAGTTAGCCACACTCCCACACTCTACAGGAACCATCAGAGGTCATTGGCTGAGGAAAGGGGACTCTCGAGCCATGAGCTGGACTGCCAGCAGTGAACGTGAGGAAAGCGATAGGCCATTTACTTATCTAGAATTTGACCTATTTGTCCTCGGATAACTTCCCGCACTATGAAATAGAAAAGTCAGTACTTTGCTCACTGGGATCCTATTCCGAGCTGTCAAAAGCAAATACAGAATATACATTTGGAGCATGTGTGTGGAGTAGGAGCACCATGCACTCTAGATCTGATACACAGATCCAAATGCAATGAATTCTTAAGGTTATCTAGTTTTTGTTTTTTAAAAGGGGTTATGAGACATTCCCCTTTTCTTTCTAAGGGCAGCTGTTACCTGTGTCGGAAGGCTAGCTGGCACTGTGGTCCCCCACTGTGAACTAAGCCATCACTTTTACTGAGAGAAGGGACACTGAGCACATGGACAGTGTTCCAGTCAGTTGCATAGTTTTTATTCCAGGCACTTAGGATGGGCAGTAGTGAGCTGGATGATTTCATGCTGTTCCTCTGGCAAAGGCTCTCCACAGTCACGCCTGAACATCGGTCCTCTGGCACCTGTGCCAGCTAAACTGTCCAGGTGACAATCTGGATTCACCCGGGAAGAAGTCTTTAACAAGGACTGTCTAGATCAGGTTGGCTTGCTGGCTCATGTCAGGAGTCAGGGGAAGCTGTTAATTCACCGAGCCAATTGCAGGGGCAACATTCCGTAGGCAGGGTCCCCGCAGTAGAAGAGAGGAGAGAGCTAGCTGAGCGTGAGCAAACAAGCAGGAGTCTCTTCTCTCTGCTGTTGATGATCTGCTCTGGGGATGATCTGACCAGCTGCTCTGACCTCCTTCACAGCACGGACTGTATCTCAGACGGAGACCTGAAATAAACCCAGGCTCCCCTAAGCTGCGGGTTGTCAAGGTATTGATCAGAGAAGCAGCAATAAAACTAGAACATCTTACCTCTTCTGTGGGAAATCAGGACAGAGTCAAGGAGAGAAAAGCACCCCAGGCTGTCCTGGGACAGGGACGGCGGTCTCATAAGCACTTTTGAAGATCCCACGAGTCCCTGGAGCAGGAGCACAGCTTCCCGCTCACTCCTTCCACTCAGTGTCTGCCCTCCATTGTCTGTATCTTCCTTCCCATTAACATCCTTTCTGGCATGGCAACCAACTAGAACTCACCTTCAAAGCACTGCTTTTGCTTCTCTGAGTAAGTAGATGTTAGCTTCCTGGAATTCCGGATGACAAATGGAATCACCAGACATCATCCTCCATTTGCCCTGAACAGCAGACCCTGGGATTTCTGTGTAGTTAACACACAGCCTAACTGCAAATATTAACGCATTTAGCCCAAACTATAAATCAAATTCTTCCTTTAAGCAAACATCAAAACCTTATACATCAGCTGGATCATGGGGTCTTCCCGTGTAAGTTTATCTGGAACTTCCTCCTATCTCCTTCTACTTCCTAATCAGTTGCGCTCTCTCTACAGGAAGTGGAGGCTGGATAAGGAGGAGAGGAAATGAGGCATCGAAGCTGGGTGAGAAATGCCTTTCCTGAAGAGCTATTCAAGAAACTAGATATCAAAAAACCAAACGATCCAACAAATAACTCCAATTAAAAAGTGGGGTATAGATCTAAACAGAGAGTTCTCAGTAGAGGAATCTCAAATGGTTGAGAAACACAGAAATGTCCCACATCCTTAGTCGGCAGGGAAATGAAAATCAAAACTACTCTGTGATTCCATCTTACACCTGTCAGAAAGGCTAAGATCAAAAACAAAATCGACAGCTCATTCTGGGGAAGATGTGGAACAAGGGGAACACCCCTCTGTTTCTATTGGGAGTGCAATCTTGTACAGCCACTATGAAAATCAATATGGCGGTTCCTCAGAAAAAAATGGAATTGATCTACCTCAAGACCCAGCTGTGGCACTCTTGAGTATATATCCAAAGGTCTCTTTATCGTACCACAAGAACACCTGCTTAACTCTGTTCATAGCACCAGAAACTGGAAACAACCTGGAAGGTCCCTCAACTGAAGAACGAATGAAGAAAATGTGGTACAGTTACACAATGGAGTATTAATTAGTTGTTTTGAAAAATGACATAATGAAATTTGTAGGCATATGTATGAAACTACGAAAAATAATCCAGAGTGAGGTAACCCAGACCCAGAAATACAAACATGGTGTATATTTACTTATATGTGGATATTAGCCACTAAGTAAACCATTAAGGCTCTCGTTAAGTAAGTGATAACCAAGCTATAATCCATAGAGAGAAGTTAGGGAAAGAGGTGGTGTCTGGGGTGTGTGTGCATGCTTCGGCCTGGAAAGTGGAAATAGAATAGATTATGAGGATAGACTGGGGGCAGTTGGAGATGGAAGTAGGAGGGGTCAGGTGGGGGGATGGGATGGAGGGAGAGAGTGTTGGGGATAGATGGCTGAAACTGGCGGCCAAAAAACAAACAAGCAGCCCCCTTACAACAATGTACAATGTTAGGACAGATGGTCACATGATGTAAACTGATCCCATTGCTGAGGACAACATCCACACAGCTCATTGAATGTAGAAAGGTCAAGCTGGCGTCTGCAAGGAACCTTCATCCCCACATTCTCGTCTCTTTGGTATGGGAAGGTACACTTCAGGCTATCAAAAGAGAAATGTGGACATCAACCCAGACACCTATGACCAACAATCTGTCCTGCCTGCAAGGTGGGCTGTGGTGGTGCAGAACTTGTGGGAGTGGCCAACCAAGGTCTGATCTAACTTGAGGCCTACTCCATGAGAGAAAAATCTATTTTCAATTAAAAAAAAAGAGAGAGAAATATTTTTTTCTTTTAAAACCTCCACACTTCTCTCTCAACTAAACCATCTTTGTTTTCTTAGACTCCCTCATGAAACCAAGATGGCTGCCAGAATTCCACACGTTCCATCCAGACATCACTCTATTGGGTAGATAAAATGGACCATTTTCTTTATATTTGTTGGTGTCTCATAATAAAAAGCTTTCCTAGATATTCCCTCATAATTAATTTACAAAAATTATTTCCTATGTGTATACTTGAATTAACACTAGAAGTAACCCCATGACTAAGTGAAAACAGATTTTGGTTTTCTTACCTCAGCACTATGGACATTTCAAGCTCTAAAATTTATTGGTGGGGAGCTTCTGCCCTCTGTCCAGTAGTTAACCAGTGAGGCCCCAGTGGCTTCCCACGCAAAATAGGCTATTGCCACGGCTCTTGGTTGTCCACTAGAACTAGACAGTGAAACCCTATTGCTGAAAATACCACGTGCAATGGTTCCAGGACATGGAGAATCAAGCTAGAATGGAACTGGAAGCTTTATCCCCAATAGCCCAGGAGAAAGCCCAGCTCATCCAAGACTTCCTGGTCCAGTTGCCAAGGTTCGAAGATGGACATTGCCATCCTACTAGAGGTGGAGGCATGGACATCATTGGGGAGCTGCCATGCCCAACTCTCAGGAACTTTACTGCAAGTCACTGAGACACAACCATCCTCTAAAACTAAATAAGAGAAACTCAGAAACTAAGTGCAAAACCAGCATATAACAATACCCAAAACAAACAAACAAACAAACAAGAGATTGCAAAGAATAACCAAATCATGAAAATAGTAAGATGTTTAAAGCAGTTTTATTTCTCTCTCCCTCTCTTCCCCCTCCTCAAAGAGAAAGAAAGCCTGATTTCGTTAGCTCTTTATTATGTTCCTGTAATCTGAGTCACCTAGAAGATTTTCTGCTTGCTTTGTGTCTAATCCCCAAAACTCGCTGACCTCCCTCTCCCACTGGGAACAATGGTGTACACACAGTTTCTACATTCATCCCTCCTGCCCCCCCCCCGTTTTCTTTCCTTTTTTCTTACAGTGTTGAAATCTAGCCAAATGTCCAATTACCTTGGAAAGAAAACGGTAGAGGAGAAAAAAAGCACGAGGCCTTTGGTGTCATTTCAAGAGGACATGCGATCTTACTTTAGAGCAAGGAGAGCGTTCTCCCTGCAAAGCATGAAAACTGAGGGGAAGCTAAGCTCTTTGGACCGCCCTGTGTTTGTCAGCACACAGGTGACAATGCTCCTGTTGCCATGCAGGTGAAGTTGTAGGCCGGGTATGTGAGTGTCTATAAATCCACACCCCTTTGAAACGGGAAACATCCTGAACGAGGTCGTTTCTAACAAGATCGCTGGGCAGCTCAGGTAAGCAAGCCAAACTTCCAGACCAGTTGGTGTTCAGTCTCTCAACCTCTGCTACATTTAAATGATCAATTCACCGTTTTGCTACTTAAAAGTGAGTCTCTTGGTTAAAAGTGGGACACATGAAATGAAACTATATTTTGCTGCTGCTACTGACCTGGTTTCCTGCACCGGCTTCATAATTTCACTCTCAATTCATATTAATAGTAGAATAAGTAAGAATTAACCTAAAATGACTTCTTAAAAAAAAATCTGGGTGCTGGCTATATTGCTTCCTTTTTTGTTTTGTTTTTTAAAATAACTTGTTTTTCATTTAATTTCATTTCATGTGCATGATGTCTTGCCTGCATGCATGTCTGTGTGAGGGTGTCCGACGTCCTGGAACTGGAGTTACAGACACTTGTGAACTGCCATGCTGGGAACTCAACTTGGGTTTTCAGGAACCCCAGCCAGTCCTCTTGTTGTTTTTATTGAGCTATGCATTTCAATCCGTTCCCTTCCTTCCTCCCCTCTCCCCTTCTACCTGCGACTCCTGCACTCCCCATTTACTAAGGAGATTTTAGTCTTTTTCTCCTTCCTATGTAGATCCATCTATGTCTCTCTTATGGTTTTGTTGTTGTTGTTGTTGTTGTCTAGGTTCTCTGAGATTGTGGACTGTAGGCTGCTTTTTCTTTGCTTTATGTCTAAAAGGCACTTATGAATGAGTACATATTATATTTGTTTTTCTGGGTCTGGGTTACCTCACTCAATATAGTTTTTTTTTCTAGATCCTCCTTTTGTATGCAAATGTCAAGACGTCATTGCTTTTTATCTCTGGGTAGTACTCCGTTGTGTATATGTACCACATTTTCTATCCATTCTTCGGTTGAAGGGCATCTAGGTTGTTTCCATGTTCTGGCTATTTATCACAAATAATGCTGCTATGAACATAGTTGAACAAATGTCCTTGTGGTATGGCAACCAGTACTCTTAACCATCTCTCTAGCCCGCAAAATTTTTATTTTAAAATATGGAAATGTTCAGTATTGAAGTAAATGGCTTATATTAATTACTTTTCAAAAGCACAAGCCCAGTGCCAGGAAATGCTAACTGGCCAATGTTGATTAAGCCTATTGGTAGTCATGAGGGGTGGTGGTCCCCAAGGGTAACAGATGCTGCTGCAATGGAATAATCGGCTAAATTCCTCCAAATGTCTGCCCTGGCAGCCAGAACTTAAAAACTCTCAGTCAAACGCTGACCATTGATGCTGAAAGTATCACTCATTCCCAAACAACTATATACAAGTTGTATTGTTTTGAATACAGTCTGTATCTTTTTTGCAACATCTAACAAAGGTTTGTAATTTTGAATATAAAAAGGTGCTTGGTACTAGTACATAAATGTGTAGTAGGTATATAAATACTTGAAATTAGGAATTACAGATTCCGTCTCCATTCTGAACTTAGACCTAAAATAGCACAGACAGCGAAGTTGCACGTTTCTCTCGTTTCTTGGGGTAGATTCCACCTGTTCATCTCTGTCCCTAACATCAAGGACTTTCCAAACACTTTCTCCATCTTAACTTTTCTTGTCTCTTCCTTCTAAGATCCCAGAAGAATCTGAAGCATTGTTTAACCTTCTCAAGGAGGTGCAACTTCGCAGGCAATCTCAGAGTTTTTTTAATTTGTTATTTTATTATTTTTTGCACCTGTAGCTCATCTGCAGGCCTTTTGGGAGTACTGTCAGCTTCTGGAAGGTCTGCAGATGAGCACAGGATTCTAGTGTAGGCAGCTTTTCAACTTCTCTACTGTAAATTCAGCCTGCCTGAAGCTGGCCTGCCCAAGTTTGGTTTGTTACCCCAGGCTACCCCTGTTCCCTGCTAAAATCATAGCTCTCATTCCATTTTCTAGGTACAAGATGGCCAGACATGGAGGGAACACAATGACATTCTAAACTGTTTTTTATGATTGATAAGCATAAGAACTGAAAGGAATAGTGTTATCAGACATGGTTACTGTTTAACAGGAGCTTTGGGGCCTGAATACAAGCGTTAATAAATTGTTGTGCTGGTGATTGTGGTTGAAGTCATTCAGTAAGACTAACCTGGGATGGCAAGCTCTGTCAGTTCAGAGGTGACCCAGAAGAGACAGCACCAAGAATGAGAGCATGCTGGAAAGAGAGGGATAAGGAAGCATCTAGAGAAACGAGGTTCTAAAAACCTCCACTGAGCTCTTGTCCCCAAGATCTCAACACTACCCTACATTAACTGTTACAGTCACCAGGTGTTTTGCTGGGACCAAATTTGTGTCTTGCTAATCTTTCCATTTCTCACAATTCATAGAAGAGCTAAATATAGCCAACTCAAGCAGAATCAGTAAGCAACCATTTATTAAGTTTGGGCTAGGAAATTTCATTATTATGGAAATTCACTGCCAGATTACACATATCTGCAGCAAAAATGCTTTGAGAATTTTTCAACAATCATGAAGATTGTCTGCACATTTACTTCTCCTGTTACATGTTTATTTTAGCGATGTGACGGTGCATGGCAGTCTTAAAGGGAAGAAGTTGTAATCTGAAGGGAAAGGCTACCTGACTGCTGGGAAGCATGAGGAAGCTCTTTGAAGATGGAGCTCTGAAAATTAAGGCTCCTCCTGGTTCTACTCTGCTTCTTGTTTGTAGCTGAAGCAGTGGTTTTTTTCACACCTAATCTCACTTTGCTGTAGAATTAAAATGTTGTTTTCAGCTATTAGGCCCAGAAAGATGAAAAGACAAGGGGTCTTTGTACATGCTAAGGGCCAACTTTGCCTTCATATTGCATTGTGGAGGTGATAAATGAACGGGATTGTGCTTGAGTTCCACTGTGTAGCGAAGCACATCACAGTGACCTCAGGGACAGTTGGGTGTCTTCAACCTGCTCTTGAATGTCTCCCATGCCATGATATCCAGAACCTTCACTAATTTAATATCTATTAAAATGGTTCAATGTCTCTAAATGCTTTAAAAAACAATCCCCAGAGTTTATCTAATGTGAAATCAGAAGAAGAATCTGTCGGCATAGGGTTTGTCCAAATATCTTTAAATAGCAGACTGTTGACAATGACCAGATTCTGAAAATTATTTTCTGCCATCTAGCTGCATCTGAGTGACTTTCTAGAAGACACGATGCTTTGTTCCACTTTGTCCCTCTGCCTCTTGCTGATCACAGTTTCTACCAACCTTGCCATTGCTATCAAAAAAGAGAAGAGACCTCCCCAGACACTCTCAAGAGGTATGACATTCTCACTAGAGTTTGTAAACTCGGTCAATTCAACTGTTCTCAAAAATACCCAATACTTCTCTCTATAGTTTGATTATAAGCAAAAAACTAGATATTTGCTATGTGTGACATTAAAACAGATGTTTCTAAAGGGGGGGTCATCTATTTTAGACAGTAAATAACTAAATTTCAAAGAAATAACAACCCTTGGGTTTGGAGGTGTGTTTTGTTTGCTTGCTCTGCTTTCAAACCTTGTGGATTTGACTGGCTTGGAACCTGTTATGTAGACCAGGCTGGCCTAAAACTCGTAGAGATCCGCCTGCCTCTCTCTCCCGGCATTGGGATTGCAGGTGTGCACCACTGTGCCTGACTAACAGCATTTTGCTGCATCTTTTGTAGATATTATAAAGAACTGGCTTGGTGTCTACAGCTTTGTTTGACTGTAGACACTTGCCTTTTGCTTCAGCTCCAGAAAATCTATTTTTTTTATACTTACAGTTTTACTTTGGTCTAAGAAACAAATAAACCTTCCTATCCAGAAGCATGATGAAGAAACAGTTCTCAAAAGTAGTTTTTATATTTCCAGGGAGGAGAAAAAATTATTTGCCCACACACGATTGATTCAAATAATCGGGATAGCCATGCAGTGCTTGGCGGCTCTTTGGAATGGTGCTCTGAGCAGAGGGAAGAGTGACCCCACCCTGCAGGTGGCTTCCACACCATTAGCTTCTTCGGATCGACAGAACACCAGCTGTGTGTCTGCGTTGTTTACCTAAGTGAATTAATGCAGCTTTAGCCTAGCAATCACAAGCTGTATGTGGAGAAAGGCAATATCTACTGCAAAATAAATAAAGGACAAAGACATTGCCCTGGGAATAATTCAGCACATAGCTCTCCATATAAGCTAAGAGTTATAAAATAAGAAGCTTATTGACCTTGAACAACTCAGGGCCAAACTATCCATTGCCCTTCAAGTTCTATAGTGGAGCTGCTTGGTGTTGCTATAGCTCCCGTCTAAGATGTCACTTTCCTGGGAGCCCATTTAAATGTTGATCAACGGCTCTGCAGCAAGATTTTATTATGTTTGTTGCTTTGTTGGTTTATTCATGTGTCAAGGTCATAACACAACTCGTTGAACATGCTAACTCTATTCTCTCCTTCCTCCATTTGAGTTCCAGAATTCTAGCTCCAGACATCAATTTTGGCAATAAGAGCCTGCCCCTGCTAAGCCATCTTTGCTGGCCTCCTTTTTGGCAACTTTTAATTTTTATGAAAGCCAATTGGAGTACATACAGCTTATTTTGAACAGCCTGGTTCTACTACTTCAGTTATTAAGACACTGTTTTATAGGAAACATGACTACTAGTTAGTGCTGGGAGTCTGTGTGTTGAGAGCTGGGCTGTGTCTGTTGGTCCTTTGGAGATCATTTCTGTTAGAAATGGCAGAAAGGCGGGAGTGGGTGGGAGGAGTGCAGCAGAGACGGGGCCAAATGGTTCAGGGCAGAGATGAGCGTAGAGAAAACAGAAGATAGTGAAGAAAGGACTAGGGTTGAAAAAACACAGAGAGAGAGAGAGAGACCAACACTGCCTAACATCCTAAGGAAAAGGACTAGGGTAAAAAACACACACATATGGAGACCAAGGTTTCCTAATGTCCTTTTTAACCAAAGAATGCTCAGGGCCTGGTCCAGTAACTGACATACAGCAGAAACTCAATAAATGCACAGTAGTAGAATGAACAAAATCACTGAAGACCCAATAGCATCACCAAAGCTGGAGACGAAAGCATAGCCATGAATCCGACCTGAAAGAGAATTTAAATTCTGTTGCATTTGGTCCATAGTAATTATGACCTAGACTGTACAGAAACGGTTATGATACAATATGTTCCCCTGCAGCTCTAAGGATATTTAGGAAGCTATAATTTTTTTTATTCCTGGGGACCAGTGGATTAAAACAGAACAGATGGTTCATTAATGTCTGAGGGACAAAAGTGATCAGGAAATGAGACTGAAATGTTTCCATTGCTGATGCTCTAGTATCTGAGTGACAGTTTCAACAGGTGAGAGGAGCTAGAGACATGGCTCAGCTGTTAACAGCACTGGCTGCTCTTCCAGGGGACCTGGGTTCAAGTCTCAACAACCACAGGGCAGTTCACAATCCTCTATAACTTCAGTTCTAGGGAATCTAATTCTGACCTCCATGAGCACGAAGCACGCTTGGAGTGTGTGTGTGTATATATCTACACACCTGCGAGCAAAGTACCCATATACGAAAAACTTTAAAAATACAAATAAATCTAACAACCAAATACAAGCAAAAAAAGGGAAACTAACCAAGGGGCTGCTGTCATATTTCTAGAGTAAGTTACTGTGAACTGTGCTAAAAGCAACACCCATTCAACTTCCAGGATCATACAGAGAAGACTCCGGGCAGGGTGAGCCAAAACAGCAAAGATGTCTTCCAAGGTTAAGACATGAGATCTAGCACAAGCAAACCTCTTCTCTCGTTGCTGTAGAATGGCACAGTGGCTCTGTGGAACACACCAACAACTCCTCGGAAAATTAAAATACATGCCAGCTGTGGTAGCACCTTTAATCCGAGCACTTGTGAGTTCAAGGTCACCCTGACTCCAGGAGACTCAAAACTACATACAGAAATCCTGTCTCAGAAAAGAAAAAGTTAAAATACAGTTACCATTCAGCTCAGCAATTCCACATCTCCCTAGAATCCCCAAACAACTGAAATGCAGGCACATTCTCATCTGCTCCCTGCAGCAAAGAACTCAAATTCCCATCACCTGATGAGTATATAAAAAGAGGCTTCCCAGTTAGGGTTACTATTGCTGCGATAAAACACCATGACCAGAGAAACTTGAAAAAAACGGTTTATTCAGCTTACACTTCTGTATCACTGTTCACCGTTGAAAGAAGTCAGGGCAGAAACTCAAACGACAGGATCCTGGAGGCAGGAGCTGACGAGGAGGCCATGGAGAATGCTGTTTACTGACTTGCTCAGCGTGGCTTGCTCAGCCTGCTTTCCCATAGAACCAGGACCAACAGCCAGGGCACCACCCAGGATGGGCTGGGCCCTCCCCCTCAATCACTAATTAAGAAAATGCCCTACAGCTGAATCTTACGGAAGCATTTTCTCAATTGAGATTCCCTCCTTTTGGATGATTCTAGCCTGTGTCAAGTTGACATAAAACCTTTGCCAGCATGACACAGACACACATCTCTGGTAAGCCATAAGCACTCCTTCTTGTTCATCCCTAGGATCTCACACTATTACCAACAGCCCAACAAAACACGGTCACAGACCTTGAAAGTTCCACAGTCTTTACAAATTCACTTTAAAATAAATGCAGTCTCTTTTTAAAAAATCCTGTCTCTTTTAAAACCTAAAAGTCGTTTGTTTTTTTTTTTTTAATTCAGTCTCTCAACTGTGGGCTTTTGTAAAATAAAACAATAAATGAAATACTTCCTTACTTCCAGAGGGAAGAATGAGGGTATGGTCAAGATCAGAACAAAGCAAAACAAACTCCCACAGTATAAAGAGGTCAATGTCTAATATCTGTGGTCCGTCCACTCATGGTCTTCTGGGCTCCTCCAAAGGCTTGGGTCACTTCTCCGACTCCGCCCTCTGTAGCACACACAGCTTGTCTTCCAGACTCCACCTGTCTCCCCTCCACTGCCGCTATTGCTCCTGGAAGTCATCCCATGGTGCTGGCATCTCCAAAATACTCTTCTGCTGCAACTGGGCTACACTTTCACCAATAGCCTCTCATGGACTCTCTTCATGGTGCCAATCCTCAAGCTTTCTGCCTGGCCCCTCTCAGCTTTTCAATCCTGGGTCTTCAACTGCCACTGAGGCCGCCCCTTTACCAAGGGCATCTCCTGCCCTCTCACTGTGCCAAGCCTCAACTCTCTTCATGACCCCTCATGCCTTCAAAGCCAGTATCACCTGAGTGACTCTTCCACATGACCAAGTCCAGCCACTAACACAAGGTACACCTTTGGCTGGAATACAGCCACAGGAAACACTTCCTAGAAGATTTCAACTCAGTGATGCTGGTGTCTTCTTAATCACTGCTAATTTCTCAACTCCAAACAACCAGCATCAAGTATCCCAGAAAAGTAAAGATTCCATTTTAGTAGTTCTGTTATCTTGCTAATCATAGCTGATTATGCAGGCCCTGCTAGCCAAAACCACAGATTCTTCACACACACAAAAAAAAAAAAAAAAAAAAAAAAACACAGCAGAGGCTTTGCTTCCCTCTGAAACTTCACAAGCCAGGTAGCCAGGTCTCCCTTGTATGCACTGATCTCAGCTTTCTTATCTTCCAGGTTCCTACAGAACAGTTCACTGAGCCCTCAACACTCAGTGTCATTCTGACCCAAAGTTCCAAAGTCCTTTCACGATCATCCCCAAAGCAACAGGGTCAGGTCTGTCACAGCACTCCCCACTCCTGGTTCTAACCTCCTTCACCGCCTAAGTGTCTCTCCATATCATAGGATAATGTTAAGCCATAGAAAGGTCATTAAGTACTAATACATGAAAGAACACAGATGAAGTTTGAAAACATGCTGAGTGAAATAATTCAATCAGAAAGACTACATACCAGATATTTCCACTTACATGAAATGTCCAGATAGGCAAAGTATGAGCGGGGGACTAGTTTAGGGGTTTCTTAAAGCTTGTGCAGATCTAGAAAACAGAGGGTGGAAGACAGCTACAAAATATAGGGTTTAGGACTGCCTAGAAGGCTCAGCATGGACAAGTCCTTACTGCCAAGGATGGTGACCTGAACTCAATCCCTAGAATCCTCACATTGGAAGGAAAGAGTCCACACCTCGAGTTGTCCTCTGAGCTCTACACTTGTGCCAAGGCCCATTGTGCCTTCCCTACGCAAAAATAAATAGATAAAAAGATGTAATTAGTTTTTTAAAAAGCAGAGTTTACTCTGAGGTGGTGAGAATGTCCTAAAATTGATAGAAGTGCTGGCCTCATGACTCTGGGAATATACTACAAAGAATGTGGACTTTCTATGTGTGAGTTGAATCATATGTGGATAATATATCAATAAAGTTGTTACCAGAGAACAAAAAAAGAAAACAAGAAGAAACACAGAATTGTTTTTCTCTTACTTCATGATTCTGCCTTTGATTATTGCTATTACACACTTGAGTTAGCACCACAGTCTGACATCTGAACACAGGAAACCTTGAGCCGAACCAGCCCCCAGACATTTCTTTCAGGATAATTCAGTCTTTCTCATCCATATTTCAGGCAAGTCCTAAACACTCTGCAATATTCCTGGATGCTCTGTACCTTCTACTTCTTTAGGGCTTTATCCTTTAATCTCTGCTACGAATTCACAACTGCTTTTGTCTCCTTTCTAAGGTCAGTGGAGTCTCTACTGTAGTCACGGCTTTCTCTTTCCCTCTCTTCTACTCTTTGAATGTGTGTGTGTGTGTGTGTGTGTGTGTGTGTGTGTGTGTGGTTCAAATGTGAAATTCTCATCCTTGAATGTTTTTCCAATAGAATTTGGAACTCCTTCCTGTCAATGTGCCCTGTCATAGAAGCAGCCAGCATCCTTTGGTACCCAAGATACAAAGGGCACTTTGTAGTATAGTCCGAAGGACTCTTGGCAATTTTTTAGAAGTATGCTAGCTGTTATTTCACACATATTCTGAAAGTTGGAGCTTTTGCAGGGACAGAGATGTCCTCTCAGCCACCTTCAGCCATCATCCAGCACTGATCAGTACTTTGTAGGTTCAAAGCTGGGTCGAGCTTCAATGTGCTCTCCCAAATCTACCCGGGTACACTTTGGTAGGGCACTGCTTTGTATCCAGATATAACTTATTATCGTTTACACTGCATGCCAGCCGGCAGCTTTGGAGCTGTCCTAGGTCTGCAGGTTGACATTTGCTCATCAGACAGAGACTGGTAACCCTGGAGTAATGCACTGATTTTCTCTCTTCTTCAGGGTGGGGAGATGACATCACTTGGGTACAAACTTATGAAGAAGGGCTCTTTCACGCTCACAAAAGGTAAAGTTCCTCTCAGTTGCTGTTCACGTGCTGTTTCTCATGCCTCATGGAAGACCCAGAAATGGTTGCATGAGCTTCTTCAAGAATGCCACCGTTCCTGCTCTGTTGTGGTATGCTGTGTGACGTCGCAGCTGCTATCAGGACAGTGTTAGAGCTACTGTTCTCATCATTGCAATCAGACCCCTGGCCAGAAGTAATTTAAAGGAGGAAGGATTTATCCTGGGTCAGAATTCAGGGAAAGAATTCATCATTGTGAGCCAGGCATGGCAGCAGAGGAAGCAGTCAGGAAACAGGGTGGGGCCAGAGATGCAGGCCAGATATAACCTATGGGGACTGCTCCCCAGTCCCCACTGTCCCTACCTTCTAATTGTATCACATCTTCACAAAACTGTTCTTCAAGCTGGGGAGCAATTATTCAAACAAAGAATCCCATGTGGAACAAGTCACATTCGGAACATGGTAAATGGTATTCTCTAGCTGCAAAAGCTCTAAATACCTCTGTATGCATTTCCGTATTACCCAGGCAATATGGGTAATTAAATGCAAGACGTATGAGCACGAGGGGTCACTCACTGGACACTATGCAAGCTTACACAGAAAGCAGTTTACAGCAACAGTCCTCCAGCCCGTCCGGTCAGCCAGACACCTCGGGGGGCTTTATTTCACACTCATCTTCACAGTCAATCAGCCAAGTCCTAGCTGAGCATCATCTGGTATGCCAGGCACTGGCCCAGGCTCAGTGACCAAATGTGACATCATTTTTATCCTTAAAGACCTACTAAATCTCCTGGAGAATTTATCAATATCTGATTGATGAATGTTCATTTTCAATTTTCCCATTAAAGTTAAAAATACAGGAAATTAAATGAAAATTGAGTTAAATGCTCTCAAAACTGAATCACTATTACCAAAAAAAAATCTCATTTCCAAATATGAGTGTAAGAAACCACATATGACAAATTATATCCCCAGGACATGTAAAGAACCCACCCAGATAGAGTAAGAGTTCATCTGGAGACTATAGGAAGATCAAAGACTAAGAATTCATCTATTAAAGATGTCAGTATTTAGAGCTGGGGATGCAGCCCAGCTGCTAGGGTTCTGGCAGAGCAGGCAAAAGCCCCGAGTTAATCCCCATAGCCACACAAATGAGTGTGACAGGGCACACCTACGACGCCAGGACTCTGGAGGCAGCTGCAAGAGGACAGTGCAAAGTTATCCCTAGCTATGCAGCAAGTTTAAAGCTGGTCTGAAACCCACGAGACTTAGTGGAAGCAGGCGGACCCCAGGAGCTCACTGGACAGGCAGACTAAGCACACTTCCCGTCCAGTGAGAGACCCAGTCCACGAAAACAAGGTGGAGACTTGTTGGAGGATGACCATAATGTCCTGCTCTGGCCTCTTGCACATACACATACCGCACACAACACTCACGTAGAGAATGCACTACATACACGTACAACACACGAATTTGTCTGTCAAGTGTGTCAAAGAGGATATTAAGAGGGAAGTTTTTAATATTTTGAGGCAAATTAACGTGGAAAGTCAATATACTTAAACTCATGAAATGTACTATAAACAGCTCAAAGGATGAAATTTTCTGAATAAATATCTTTATCTTTCTTATTTGAAAAAAAAGTTCCAAATAATCTAATATTTTACCTTAAAGATACCTTTCATCCCCCCACCCCCAAAGAAAGAAACTAAGGTCAAAGTTAGTATTAGGAAGCACATAGTAAAAACCAGAGCAAACATAAGCAAACAGTAAGCAAGACAATGATGAACAGCACCATACAAATAAAAGCTTTTTTTTTTTTTAACTTTTTACTGTTTTGGAAGAGATAAACCCAACATAGCAGTAAACAAACCAAAAAGAAAACAAAAGAATTCTAATAAAATCAGAATGAAAGGTAGACATGACAATGGTATCCCAGGAGCTGGAGAGATGACTCCATAGGTAAGAGCACTTGCTGCTCTTCCAGAAGACCAGAGTTCAATTGCCAGCCCCCGTGTGCCTGTAACTTCAGCTCTATGGGATCCAGCACCTCCTGGTGGCCTCCCTAGGTACCTGCATGCACACATGTGCACACATGTACACACACACACACACACATGTGCACACATACACAAAAGCAAAAATAAATAAGAAAAACACAACCAGACAAACAAAATGTTATCACTGAAATGGTCACCAGAGACTATTTGAACAACTACTAAGTCAATAAATATTCTAGCAGAAACATAAATTTCCACACTTGATGGAGGAAGGTCATTGGCTAATAAAGGCACTGCCCTGGCCCATTTTATTGGTTAGAGGATAGTTGGGAGGAGTAAACAGATCAGAACGCTGGGAGGAAGAGGAAGTGAGCTCAGAGACTTGACAGCTCTCCTCTAGGAAGCAGACGCCTGAGAGAGATGCCATGCCCCACTCCCGGGATGAAGCTCCGACCCAGAATGGACATAGGCTAGAATCTTCCCGGTAAGCGCACCTTGGGGTGCCACACACAGATGATTAGAATGGGCTAAATTAATATGTGAGAATTAGCCTAGAAGAGAATGGGCCAAGCAGTGTTTAAAAGAATACAGTTTCCGTGTAATTATTTTGGGGCATAAGCTAGCCGCTGAGCAGGCAGCCGGGGTGCTGGGGACGCAGCCCCGCTGCCCCTACTACTTCACACACTTCCTATATACATAAAACCATCGAGATTTAATCGTGAATAGAGAATGTGAACAGACCAGTGAAGAACTTTTATTCATAATTTTAAAAGCAAAGGCCAGTCTCTGACGGTTCTAAAATTTTGTTTGTTTTTGAGACAGCATCTCCTGCATCCCAGCTGCCCTCGAGCTGTGCTTCCGCCTAAGCTCCCCATACACTGGTTTTACAGCTGTGTGCTAACACTCCCTGCTGCCTGATAAACTGTTAGAGAACCAATTTATCTAAGGAGTAGCACTATTTGAAAGGATTAGAACACATGGCCTTGTTGGAGGAAGTGTGTCACTGGCAATGGGCTTTGAGGTTTTAAATGCTAAAGCCAGGCCCAGTGTCTATTTCTGCTGCCTGTGGACCCAGACGTAGAACTCTCAGTTAGCTCTCCAGCACCGTGTCTGCCTGAGTGCTACCATGTTTCCCACCATGGTGATAATGGACTAAACCTCTGGATCTACAAGTCAGCCACAATTAAATGGTTTATTTTAAAAGAGTTGCCATGGTGTCTCTTCACAGCAATAGAAAATTGACTAAGACACTCTTGATGAACACAAATGGAAAGACCCTTAACAACATCCTAGCAAGTAGAATCAAATAGCATGTTAAAAACATCATTAGCCATGGTTGAATAGGACTTAATCCTAGAATGTAAGATTAATCAATATTTGTTAATAAGTATGGTACCCCATAATAGCAGAATGAAAAATCACATGATCTCTCAGTAGCTACTGAGAAGCATCTGTCAGAGCTTAGCATCAACGCACAGCAAACTAACTCCAGAAGGCGGACCCTCGGCAAGAGAACCGTATGACCTTAGGTCACGTGCCCAGTGGAGACAGGTTGGAAGCTTTCCTCTGAGAAAAAAGGATGGGAGAGTCACTCTCACCGCTTCTCCTTCCACACAGTACCTGAGGACGAACTGAGCAGCCTAACCAAGCAAGACAGAAACGTAAAAGGCCGCATGAGAAAGGTAGAAATTAAATCATCCCATGTGCACAGGAAATGATTGCATACATAGAAAGTCCCCAGGGCTGTTAGCGCTCATAAAAGATCTCAGGTATAGTGGTCATAAAGATGAATAGGTAAGTAAACACAAGACACCGATATTTCTGATTGCATGGCTTTTCTGCTTAACCAAGAGACATATGCAATGAGAAAGGACAAGGACCAAGGAGTGGGGAGGGAGGGAGCATATGTCACAAGAATAAATTTCTCTGACATGAAGTCTTCTTTAAAATTAAAAAAGAAACCTCAAGTCAACACAAAGAAATGAGTGAGGGATATAATAGTCAAGAACAAATGGTTACTCCTGGAACAGAGGCAGAGCACTACTTCATGTGAAGGTAAAATGGCAGTGATCCCTTTTCCTCTTGCACACTGGGGGAAATAATTTAAAACTGCTGACTCACATTTTAGTGTTCACAAATTGATGTGGGATTCCCCTCTGTATTCTATGATTATGTTTTATTACCATTGGTTAATAAAAGAAGCTGCTTTGGCCTATAGCAGGGTAGAATACAGGTAGGTGGGAAAACTAAACAGAATACAGGGAGAAAGAAGGTGGAGTCAAGGAGACGCTATGTAGCTGCCAAAGGAGAAAGATACCAGGACCTTGGTAAGCCACAGCCTCACAGTGATACACAAATTAATAGAAATGGGTTAATTTAAGATAGAAGAACTAGCTAAGAATATGCCTGAGCTGTTGGCCAAAAAGTGCTGCAATGAATATAGTTTTTGTGTGATTATTCAGGTGTAGGCGGCTGGGAAGTGAAAGCACAGTCTCTGTTTACAACAAATGAAAGAAAAAAACCTCTTTCCCCACGCCCCCCCCCACATCCTGTATATAGCTTCTTCTACATGATAATGGCATAGTTAAGTCCTGTGAACGAAAATGTGGCCACAAACCCACAGATATTTATTCTCTTCTACTGGAGAAACACAACCAAACAAAAATTTGAAGCCTTGTTTTAGAATGTAGCTGCTTCAATTTCTGCCATAGTCTCTCTGTTTTTATTCCAAAGGAATAGCAGCTCATTTGTGAACTCCTAAGAATAAGTCCTCCATGTAACTGATGTACGTTTTCCCTTGGATTCTAATTGCTGTGATCTGATGCTGCAGGTGGATTTCCCCAGACTTCCCTCAAGCACCTTCCAGAAGTGCAGCTGTGTTAGGTAGAAGCTATTGGTTAGTTCCCAGCCTCCCAGACCCAAAATTAAGACACAGAAACTATATTGTTACACTGTTTGGCCAATAGCTTAACCATATTTCTAGCTAGCTCTTAGATCCTAAATTAACCCATTTCTATTATTTTATATTTTACCAAGAGGCTTGTAGTTTACTGGTAAGGTTCCGGCAGTGTCTGTCTCCTTCGGCAGCTACCTGACATCTCCCTGACTCTGCCTTTTCTTCCAGCATTCAGTTTAGTTTTCCTGCCTAGCTCTATTCCGCTCTGCCGCAGGCCAAAGCAGATTCTTTATTAACCAACGATAATAAAACATATTCACAGCATACAGAGGGGAGTCCCACATCACTGCTGCCCCTTCAAGATGTCTTGTAGGTGCTGGGAAGAAATGGCAGCCAATCAGGAAAGCAGAGTGCCCATGCCCCTGCCTGCAATGCCTCAGGACGCCTACTCTCCCTCACACTCTATCAGAAGAGCTATCTATATAGAAAACTTACTCAGCTGATGTGTACAAGGTTGAGCATGGGCCTGCCTGTGAGAATGTAATTAATCATGTTCAGCTTATGTGGGCTGACTCCAGCTTGACCTGCCTGTGTAAGCCTCATTGAATACCTTTAGGCTTAGCTTGCTGCTCACAAAGAATCGGGTGTGACATTTTGTTCATTGTAGCTCGAATCTGCATCTTTTCTAATGTCTGATGCTGGCGAATGGTAGCTTTCTAATTAGCTCATAAATCCTAAAGGTAAGTTGGAAAGGTCTTATTAAAATGTACTTCTAATCCAAGTTGGGGAAGTAAATAAAATTAATCATTTAATGTTTGTGTTTAACATTTACCAAGACTAAAAATTGTTGGATACAGCATAGATTTATGCAATCACTGAATTTATATACTTATATTTGGTAACTGCTTTTGAAAAGATTTATACTGGCCTAGGAATGTAGCCAACTAATAGAGTGTTTGCACAGCATATCCAAAGATTGGTTAACAGCATCGCCAAATTAATCAACTAATACATAACAATTTTTGTTGAATAGATATGTCTTAAAATCACTCGCTTTTGATGCCCATGACTATCTTATTATTAAAGCCACATTTGAAAAAATAATCCTATATATCTGTGTTAGTCAATTTTCTGTTGCTATAATAAAAATATATGAGACTGGGTAATTTGTGAAACCAAGAGGTTTACTTAGCTCTAGAAATTCGAGAGCACGGACATTAATATCTACCTGGCTCTGAAGAGGCCTCATGACAGATGGCATCGCAGGTTGTGATTGTCTGCAAAGAGGATTAAACGCTTCCAGCATTGCCGCAATGCATTCTTGTGGAAACTAGTCCAGTGCCAGGAGACCAGGTCCTCTCCCAGGAGACACATTGATAATCTTGAGGAAAGAGCCATTATCTACCCTTGTTATTATCTACAGAGTCATTAGCCACCTTCCTACCCTTAAACTTTCCACTGTTTGGTCATCCCACTGGGACCCTGCTTCTACCTCCAGAACCTTCGGAGTAAAGGTGAAGCCTAAACCGTACGGATAGCCACGCTCTAATCATTTTACCCCTCTCTAGTCACTGTGCTCACTTTACTCTTCGACTAGACTGAGAAGCAAATGGGTTAGTATAAATAATTCACAGTTGAAATCAAAATGATCCTGAAAATATATTGGTGGGGGTTTCGCTTGAGTTATTTGTAAATTTAGGTTAGCACATGAATGAAGGGCTAGGATACTGGTCAAATAAGGCGATCTTGTAAAAACTTAGGCGATAAACCAGGAATATTTTAGGTTGACTGTCCTAAAATCATATATCATGTTTCATTACACACAAATTTTATGTATAGCATCCCTTGGGTCCTGGAGGTAGCATTGTTCTCTAGCTATCTACACATGCCATAGAGGACCTAAGTACCACTTGCCACTCTCAGTATAGTTCCTGAACCCCACTCAGATTCTGACTCGCTGCGTTATGAAGCCTGTGAGCTGGTGTTTATAATATGGTACTTGGTAAGATCTGGGGCCACATACTACCTAATGTAGGCTTCATTCCCATGAAGTATGAGTCTGGTATTTTTATTTAATATTGTCAATAGTACCAAGAGTACCAAAATTTTAAAACTAACCTTCTTCTATAATTTTATTCATCATTAACCTCTTAACTTCACTCTGTGATCCCTCTGTCTAGTAACAAGCCGCTGATGGTTATTCTCCACCTGGAAGACTGCCAATACTGTCAAGGTAACTTTAGCTACTGGGATCTTCCTCCGTATCCAGCACAAGGTAGAAGTGAGCTCGTGAGAACTGTTCAGAAGGCACACAGGCAAACCCCATTTTAGAAATGTCATTCCCAGAGTAGCATCATTCTACAAATATGCTTAAAGATCCAGTGAGAGCCACCTAGGGGCGCACTCTGGTAACTGCAGCGGGATTGTGAGTCAGAGGTAAACCCAGGCTCAGTTACAGTGAAACACAGTCCACACAAAAGATTATAATTGTTCATATCTGTGGAATGTGAAATTATGATATGCTCCTTGGACTCTGATACCCACTTCTTAAGAGAATCAAAGTGATTATGACAACTTGCTGGCAGAAATTGTTCTAACCAATGAGCTACTCAGAAACATAAGTAATAAAATCAGTGTGTTCACAAATATCATTGTCCCTTGACGTCTCCTTGGACATCCTCCAGTCCATTGCTTCCCAGAGAGGAACTGAATGGTAAAAAGACAGCAAACCATTTACACCCATGACATTGATGTAAACAGGAGAAAAACATACTAATTTTGATACCATATTGACAATGTCTTGACCCTTTAAACTAACTGACATTTTGTTCTCCCTCACAGCACTAAAAAAGGAATTTGCCAAAAATGAAGAAATACAAGAAATGGCTCAGAATAGCTTTATCATGCTGAATCTCATGGTACGTGAAGTCCACAGTGTTTTTTAATATCATAACTTCACAGGAATTTTTAACTCTTCTTTATTCCAAACATTCAGGGTCAAGTACTAGTTACTACAGAAGTTTAAAAAACCCTGATGTATAATTTTCAGAAAATTTAGCTTCCATACAGAATACTCCACAGTCCAATATTGTTCATTAATTTCATCTGCTTCCAGCATGAGACCACGGACAAGAACCTATCTCCTGATGGGCAGTATGTGCCAAGGATCATGTTTGTTGGTACGTGTGCCACTCCGTCTGTCACTTTTGCAAAACCAGAAGGACTCTCCATGTTCTCGCTTTCATTTGGCTTTCTTGGAGGCTCTAACTTAAGCAATATTTTTATTGATTTTATTGAGCTATACATTTTTCTCTGTTCCTCTCCTTTTCTCTCTCCTTCCCTTTAATCCTCTCCTTTGTCCCCATGCTCCTAATTTACTCAGGAGATCTTGTCTTCTTCTGCTTCCCATGTAGATTAGATCCATGTATGTCTCTCTTAGGGTCGTCATTGTTGTCTAGGTTCTCTGGGATTGTGATTTGTAGGCTGGTTTTCTTTGCTTTGTGTCTAAAAGCTACTTATGAGTGGGTACATATGATATTTGTCTTTTAGGGTCTGGGTTACCTCACTCAATATGTCTGCAAATTTCAAGATGTCATTATTTTTTCTGCTATGTAGTGCTCCATTGTGTAAATGTACCACATTTTCCTTATCCATTCTTCAGCTGAGGGGCATTTAGGTTGTTTTCAGGTTCTGCCTACGATGAACATAGTTGAGCACATGTCCTTGTGGTAAAATTGAGTATCCTTTGGGTATATACCCAAAAGTGGTATTGCTTGGTCTTGAGGAAGGCTGTTTCCTAATTTTCTGAGAAATCGCCACACTCCCATCAGCAATGCAGGAGTGTTCCCTTTACCCCACAACCTCTCCAGCATAAACTGTCATTAGTGTTTTTTATCTTGGCCATTGTTACAGGTATAAGATGGAATCTCAGAGTTGTTTTGATTTGCATTTTTCTGATGACTAAGGATATTGAACATTTCCTTAAGTGTTTTTCAGCCATTTTAGATTCCTCTGTTGAGAGTTTTCTGTCTAAGTCTGTACTCCATTTTTTATTAGATTATTTGTTCTTTTGATGACTAATTTCTTGAGTTCTTTGTATATTTTGGAGATCAGAGCTCTGTCTGATATGGGGATGGTGAAGTTCTTTTCCAATTCTGTAGGCTGTAGTTTTGTTTTGTTGACCATGTCCTTTGCTTTACAAGAAGCTTCTCAGTTTCAGGAGGTCCCATTTGTTTCTCTCAGTGTCCGTGCTACTGGAGTTATATTTAAGAAGTGGTCTCCTGTGGCAATGCATTCAAGTGTACTTCCTACTTTCTCTTCTATGAGGTTCAGTGTGGCTGGCTTTATGGTGAGGTCTTTGATCCACTTGGGCTTGAGTTTTGTGCATGGTGATAGATATGGATCTATTTTCATTCTTGTATATGTTGATATGCAGTTATGTCAACACCATTTGTTAAATATGCTTTCTTTTTTCCATTTTATACTTTTTGCTTCTTTGTCAAAAATCAGGTGTTTGAAAGTGTGTGGATTAATATCTGGGTTTTCAATTCAATTCAATTGTTTCTCCTGTCTGTTTTTATGCCAATACCAGGCTGTTTTCAGTACTGTATCTCTGTAGTAGAGTTTGAAATCAGAGATTGTGATGCCTCCAGAAGTTCTTTTATTGTACAGGATTGTTTTGGCTATACTGAGTTTTTTGCTTTTCCATATGAAGTTGAGTGCCATTCATTCAAGGTCTGTGAAGAATTTCGCTGGGATTTTGATGAGCATTGCATTGAATTTGTAGATTTTTGTCTGACTGCCCTGTACAGTGGTGAGAGTGGAGTGTTGAAGTCTCCTACTAATGGTGTGTGGGGTTAATGAATGATTTAAGCTTTAGAAGTGTTTCTTTTACATATGAGGGTGCCCTTGTATTTGGGGCATAGATGTTCAGAATTGAGATTTCCTCTTGTTATAACCCAAAATAAATTAAAAGAGATCCATGAATTTCCAAACAGGAACTTTGAGCTAAGACATCACGAATTCACATGATGAACACGAACTTGGCTTATAAATTTGCTCACCTTAGTTTTAGAGCAGAGAGAAGAAACAGCTTTAAGAACTTGCTAAGTAATGTTTGAGTGACTTTGTTTGGGGTTGTTTTTTTTTTTTTAACAGACCCTTCTTTGACTGTCAGAGCTGATATAACTGGAAGATACGCTAACAGACTCTACACGTATGAACCCCAGGACTTACCTTTGTGTGAGTATTCATAAATTACCCAGGTAGACTCTGACTACCAAGGGTCAAGAGTGGCTCTTATCAGTGCTGTCCACAATTCAATCTGTGATGCTGAGAATCTGGGTATGGTGTTTAAATTGCAGCCTCTCAGGACTCACAAAAAAAAAATACAAAAAACAAGAATAAACAGAACTTCCTATGATCACTGAATCATGAGATCAATAAGAACTTCGCACAAATCAAAATGACACAAACATTAACAGAGATAAATAACTATCTCCAGGTGTCAAAGACCCCACATGCTCTTCTCAGATAACAATAATGGAAATTTGGCAGTCTTAAATGACCTTAATAATGAGGTACAAATTTACTAAGACTTTAACCATAGCATTTACTATCAGCCATATTTAAGAAAATAGTATTGGTCTCAGATCCAGCAATACCAAATAAATTCAATAGCTAACTAAAAATAAAACCCTTTCAATGTTCCCTTAATAGAACTGCTTATTATAAGTAAATTTGATGAGCCAATACTGATTGGTGTAATCACTGAATTTACAAATATTCTTTTAGCATAGAATACAATATGCTAATGAGCCAACTAAGACAAAAATTAAACAATCCAACTTTGCATGTTACCATTTAGGTTATAGCATCCCCTACTTTCACTTACTAAGGGCACAACATGTGTTTCCTCTTATTTCAGTAATAGACAACATGAAGAAAGCACTAAGACTCATCCAGTCAGAACTGTGAGGAACGATGGAAGAAGGTGCTTCAGCTCTATGAGGTCCAAAGCGTGACAAAAACCTCCAGCTCGCTAGCAAATGCAATGTTCAAGCACATGGATTTTGTAGCATTGCTATTATGATTGGTGACATATCCGTGATAGTTTATGGAGGTAAACTTGAATTTTAATAAATGTTAAAATGTGTGATGTTGCTGTAGTTTGATGTTTACTGATACCACTAGCCATGACAGCTTGACCTGACCTCAAGGTTACTACACTCTGCATATGAAATGTCCCCACTGCCTCATGCTTTGAAGACTTGGTTCTCAGGTAGGAAAGAAGTTCTGTAAAATGTGGGATGCAGCTAGAGATTATAAATCATGATGGTAGCTCACTGAGGGAATCTTGCCCCCACTGCCTTCCTATCTTGTTCTCTACTTCGTGTGGACCACGAAGAGGAGCCTTTGCCACACACTTGCCCTCCTCTTGCTCTCTTGCTCCTGGCTTCGCTTCTGGCTACTAGACTCCTTTCCTGATCATGCAGAGGGCTGTTGTCTTGGACGGTGGTCTGTAAGTTTTTCCCCTTTAAATATATAACAATTCTGTTAATCATAATTCCAAACTGGTATGGGATTGTTTGTGACCTACGCCTTCAAAATATACACTGTCTAGTACACAAGCCTGATTGTCCCCAAATTTGATGATGTAGGTGTCATTTGTTCTCCATCCTATTGGTTTTAAAAAACCTTTAACAAACTGATTTACTTGGATATATATAGGTTGCATGACTTTTGGCACTATGTATCCATGTAACCTATGAATATAAATACACTCCCCCAAATCAGAGAAGACCAGTGCATTTTAATATTAGAATTTATTTAAAAATTGTTTAAGCAATAATTTGAATTTAATATAAATTAAAAATAAGAAGTAAAATAAAGACGAGATATTTAATATTTTTTCAGCAGATAAAGATTAAAGTAATATCATTGATTCCATTGCTGAATACACAGGAAAGAGTGAGAAAATGTCAGTAGTCATTTGCTGTGACCTACAGAAGAGATTCATTGACACCTTAGTTTCAGTAAATATATATATTATTATTTTGTAGTAATTATACTAGTAAATATAGTTTTAGAATCTTTTATTTCCTCTAAACTATTTTAATTTTTAAACTCTGTAGTCTAGTCAATGTTTCTGTTTAACATCGTCACTTCACAAGATGAATTCCTTTGATCCAACCACTACATTTGCTCCTACATAGGGTTAGAATTACACATTAGCATCTGGGGGTGGGACGCTGGAGGAAGGTGCATGCAAAACCTCTTTCCAATTATCTATGTCTATAACTTCCAAAAATTACTATTTCCTGACATACTTAACATTAAGAAACAATTATAATAGGTACCAATATCAGCTCTTTGATGTGCAATGCTTTGTGAGTGGAATTTGTATACAGGACCTTTCAAAACTCATCTGCACTACCAAGAGATATGATAGTCAAAAAGTTAAACATCCCAATTGATAACTACACTGTTGTGTACTAAGGTATAGTCACCCGGGTTAAATTTACATAAGCTGCCCTTCCAATGGATACATCTACAGAGCTACTCCTACACCTAAAGGCTCAGGAATCCTTGCAGAAGAGGGGGTAGAAATGTTGTAATAGTCAAAGGATCAGAGAGTTTGCTGTGAGATTGTGTCTCCTGGGAATGTCAAAAACTACACCCGTAAAGTCTCACCAACATGAATGCCAAAACAAGAGTTGAACAAGGACAGCAAGCATGCACAACTTGAAGGGGAAACCCCATGAGGTCTCCAGCCTACATAAAGTACTACAGATATCTAAGGAAAGCTGAGAGCAGGAGAAATAGTCTTCCCCAGGTGAGAGCATCAGTTGGTTAGCCAATACCAACTAGTCAGTTAAACACATAAATAGAAAAACATTGTGCATACTGTGCAGATTGCACTTATGTATGTAGGAATATGTGTGTGTGTGTGTGTGTGTGTGTGTGTGTGTGTGTCAACAATTAATGAAAAATAGAGGCCACGAATTTTAGGGAAAACAAGGAGGGGTATATGGGAGGGTTTGGAGGGAAGAAAGAGAAGGGGAGATGGTGTAATTATATTAAAATCTAAAAAAATAAAAGATATAACTTTTCTCCTTTATTAAAAATAGATGGTTTTCATGTAATATATTCTGACTACCATTTCTCCTTCCCTCTACTTCTAATAGTTCCTCCCCACTTTTTCCCCCATCTGGTTCCTCAGCCTTTCTGTCTTTCCTTAGAAAACTAACAGACATCTAAGGAATATTAAAATAGAATATAGAATAAGACAACCAAGCAATAAAAAGAGCCAAGGAAAAAGCACAAGGAACACATATAGATGCAGAGACACACTTTTGCACACACAGGAAACCACAAAACTGGAGGCCATGAAATCAATACAAAGGACAAGTGCGATTTAAAAAACAAAAAGCTCCCTGTGGAAGTTTCAATGTGATTGGTTCCCATAATCTCAAAGAGAATGGCAGTATAGGAGATGTGACTTTGCTGGGGAAAGTAGGTAACTGTAGTGACAGGCAATGAGGTTTCCTATGCTCAGGATGCTGCTCCGTGTCTCAGTCGACTTCCTGCGACCTGCAAGATGTAGCTCTCACAGCTCCTTCTTTATCATGCCTGCCTGCATGCCGCCCTGCTTCCAGCCATGATGATAACGGAATGAAGCTCTGATGCTGTAAGCAAGCAGCCCCAATTAAATGTTTACTTTATGAGAGTTGCTGTGGTCATGTTGTCTCTTCATAAGAATAGATACCCTAAAACACTCCCTAACAACATCATGTGACAAAGAACCTCCAAAAACGCCATTAGGTTAGTTTTCTGTTGGTTATCTACTGCTGGGAATCAGACCTACCCCTAAGAGTGGATTGTTTTCCCAGTGAGACTCCCTTGGAGAGACCTAAATTATCCTTTATAACTATTTGTCAGTCAGAGGTAGTGTCTCTGTCAGAGATGAGGGTGCTTGTCCACTTCTTCTTTCAGGATCCCATTTGGTTCCGTGAAGGCTCTGTGTGTGGGGCTTCAGTGTCTGAGTTTGTATGTGCACCAGTCCTGAGTCCAGAAGGCCTTGATTCTCTGGGGTCCTTAGTTTTCTCTCACTCTTACGTGCTTCTGTCCCCTCTTCTGTAGAGTTCCCTGAGCCCCAACAAGGGTGATTTGATGAACACATCCCTTTGGGGGATGAGAGTTCCAAGGCCTCTCAGTCTCTGCGTACTGTCAGGCTGTGGGTCTCTGTATTTGCCTTCACCTGCTGCAATAGGAGGCTTCTCTTATGATGGCTGAACAAGGCACTGATTTATGAGTATACTAGAACGTCACAAGGAGTTGTTGTATAGCAGTGTTCCTTTAGCAGAACAGTGGTATTTGGTCTCAGGCTCTTGGCCACCCCAGTAGCATCTCATGGTTTCATCTCATGTAGTGGATCTTAACCCGAGCACATGTTGGTTGGCTACTCCATAAGCTCTGGGCCACTCTTACACCAGTGTATTCTGCAGGCAGGACATTATCATAAATCACAGAGATTGTAGCTGGGTGTTTGCCTTTCTCCTTTGGCAGCATGAAGTGTACGTTCCAGTCCATAGGGATGAAGGTTCAATGTAGGCACCAGTTCGACTTCTCCATGTTCAATGAGTGTGTGTGTGTGTGTGTGTGTGTGTGTGTGTGTGTGTGTCTTCAGCAATGGGGTCTTACTGTTATTTTGTGGAGAGTCCGCTGATAGCCTTGGCTGTATCCTGGGTTATTTAGGGGATCCTATGGGACCCTCTTGGCTAAGAACTCAATCAGGTGTAACCCATTCCTGGTACTGGAAGCTTTATTTGGTAACAGGAGATATCCACTTAGGCTCTGCCTCCCTTGCTATTTGGCAATTTCATTTAGATCATCTTCATATGTGTATATATATCAAGAATCTTCTACTATATCAGGTCTCCATATGACCCTTCACATGACCCTTAGTTTTAGCCATCTCTTCCTGTATTCCCTCCCTCATCTCCTCCCCTTCCCCATCCCTGTTTGATCCTCCCGTTCCAGTGCCCTCTTGTCCATCCAGAACTACCTAATCTGTTTCCTTTCCTAGGGAGATCTACCCTCCCCACACCACCATACCCAGCCCCTAACTTCCTTTCTGATCTCAGGGGTCGTGTGGATTGTTGCTTGCTTATCAATGACTTAACAGCTAACATACACATATATGCTAATGCATACTATATTTATCTTTCTGGGTCTGAGTTACCTCACTCAGGATGATTTTTTCTAATTCTATCCATTTACCTGTGAGTTTTATGATTTCATTTTTTAATGATTGAGTACTATTTCATTTTATAAGTGTGTTACATTTTCTTTGTCCATTCATCAGCTAGTGAATATCTATATTGTTTACAATTTCTAGTTATTATGAATAGAGCAGCAATGAACATGTTTGAGCATGTATCTTTGTGGTAGAATGAAATGTCCTTTGGGTATATGTGAAGAGTAATATAGCTGGATATATTTTTTAATTTTAATTTATTTTTTAATTTCATTTTACATTCCATCCACAGTTTTCCCCCACCTCTTCCCCCACCACCCTCATCTCTCTTCCAATCTTCCCCTTCATCCACTCCTCCCAACAGGTAACAACTCCCATGGGAAGTCAACAAAGTCTGGCACATTAAGTTAGGGGAGGAACAAGCCCCTCCCTTCTGTATTAAAGCTGAACAAGGCATCCCACCATAAATAATAGACTCCAAAAAGTCAGTTCATTGAGCATATACCCAGTCACAAAACAAATCTTAACAGATACAAAAAAAATTGAAATAATCCCCAATGCCTTATCAGATCACCATGGCTTAAAGTTAGAATTCAACAACAATACTAATTGCAGAAAGCCCACAAACTCATGGAAACTGAACAAATGATTAAAAACTCAATGTAATTCCACTAAAATCAGAAACAAAACAAGGCTATACAGTCTCCCTATATATATATATATTCAATAAAGTACTTGAAATTCTAGCTAAAGTAGTAAGACAGCACAAGGAGATCAGGGGAATACAAATTGTAAAGGAAGAAGTCAAACTATCATGATTTTCAGATGAGACGATAGTATACATAAGTGACCCCAGAAACTCTACCCGGGAACTCCTACAGCTGGTAAACACCTTCAGCGATGTGGAGAAGGCAAGATTAACTCAAAACAATCAGTAGCCATCCTATATACAGATGATAAATGGGCTGAGAAAGAAATCAGAGAAACTTCACCCTTTACAATAGCCACAAATATAAAATATCTTGGGGTAACTCTAATCAAACAAGGAAAAGACCTGTATGATGAGAACTTAAAGTTTCTAAAGAAAGAAATTGAAGAAGATATCAGAAAAATAGAATTTATGTGAGATTTAAGCTTTAGTCATGATCTTTTGTATATATGGGTGCTCTTGTACTTGGCTCCTAGATTTTCAGAATTGAGATTTTTATCTTGATGGCTTTTTCCTGTGATGAGTATGAAGTGTCCTTTTCCTTCTCTTTTGACTAATTTTAGTTTGAAGTCTATTTTGTTAGATATTAGGATAACTACACCTGCTTGTTTTGGAAAGTCTTTTCCTAACCCTTTACTCTGAGTAAATATTTGTCTTTGAGGTTGAGGTATGTTTCTTGTTTGCAGCAGAAGGATGAATCCTACTTTTGTATCCATTTTATGTGCTAGTTGAGTTCATTAATATTAAATTATATTAATGACCAGTGATTACTAATTCCTGTTACTTTTGGTGGTAGTTGTGTGTTTTAGGAATTGCTTCTTTAGAAGTTGCTGGTATTGGATTATCCATCGCCTGTGTGTAAAAGGGACCAGCTAACTTCCTTGGGTTGGAGTTTCCCTTCTAGGGCTTTCTGTAGAGCTGATTTATAAGTAGGTATTGTTTAAATATGGTTTTGTCATCGAATATCTTGTTTTCTCCATCATTGGATTTTTTGTTGGGTATAGTAGTCTGGGTTGGTGTCCATGGTCTCTGCATAATGTCCACACACAGAATATCAGCATCTTGATCCAAGCCCTCCAGTCTCCAGCACAGTGACCCAATAACTGTTAAAGCCACTTGTGTGTGTTCCTTCATTATGACAGCCCTAGAACGCAAATACAGTTGCTTGTTCCTCCCATGTCCAACCTGCAGGATTTCTACTATGGGTAAGGTTATGCCAAGAAGTCTCATAATGTACTGCGAAAGAAGTCTTGTCTCACAATAAGTTTGTCACATTCTATTTCTCTCCTCCAGACAAATTTCTGCCAAGTTTTATGTTATTGCTGACTCCAAGTTAAGTTAATAAAGTTTATAAAATACATAAAGTCTGTGCTGTGGTTTTAGCTCAGAAGCAAATGTCATTCCTGGGGAGAAGCTGATTGCACCAGTTGATGTGTGTAGATGCAACATTGACTCTTTCTTTGCTCCAGCACAATGGTGGCAACTTCTCGTGGGTTGATGCATTCATGTGTTAACCTCAGTGGGAATCCTGCTATCCTCTCTTCAATGTGTTATCACGTGGTTAAAAGGTCACAGTGCTCATCAGTGGAGCTGAGCTCAAACCCAGCAGATCTAGATTCTGTGCCCACGGACCCAACTTCATAGTCTTCTCCTTTTGATTTGTGTGATGTGAAGAACATAAGATAAATTAAACTGGTGTCCAGAAGAGGGCGCTGTGTCCACTGGACATGGGCTTAGAAGGTGCTGTGACATGCCTGATGTGCATCTGAGACTACTGTTAACCAGGGGAGGCTCTCTCTGGCTCCTCTTCACTTCCGCACAGATGTTTTCCAAGAGCCTCTTCCCTCCACAGACCTGCTCCACAAGAGAATTAAAGTTGGGGCCTTCAGCTATCCCTCAGACTCTGCTGTCTGCCTTCACATGGGTCTGGTACCATTTTGAAAGCCTATTTCCTTTATTACATTGTCTAGCATCTTGGTATAATAAAAATTCCTTTACTGCTTGTTTCCAAACTTTCGAGCTCTAGAACACAGTTCGTTTTCTGTCTTCATCTTGTATATGAATTTTCCCATAGAAGATCCATGCCAGAGACAAGCCTGCAGATTATTCAGTATGACGTAGAGCGCTGAAGACTGTGTCCCCTATAGGCGTCTTTCAGAACAAATTTGGCTGCTTCAAGGAACAGAACTCTCCAAACCAGAATCACTTTCCAGTTCCCGGGTCAACTCACTCTTAAGTCCCAGAGCAAACCGTTCAGGGAGAGTTGTAAGATCAAGTTCAGCTAAACATCCTCTGCCTGAAAGAAGGGTTACCAAATCATTTTAGTGCTACGCTTCGCTGTGACTTTTGTTTTGTTTCCTCTCTCATCTCCTCCGTCCTTCTTAGGAATGGAGCCATGAAGATCTCCTTCCTAGAGTAGCCAGCCCTGCTGACATGCTCAGGGCATGGCAACTTGCCAAATGGTTTCTTGTTCCACTCTTTATTCCTTTATTCATCAGAACAGGGCACCCGCAAAGGCATCCATTTTCCTACAGCTGATGGCTGCGCAACCTCTTTCTGACTCCGCTCCGGTAAAAAGATTTGTGCCGGAGAACCTGAAAGCGGTCTTTATGGGTGGTGACAAACACACACCCTTGCGGACATTTTATCCGGCAATCTTAGCATGGGGCAGCTTAAACAGAGCAGGGCCCCACGGCCCGGCCCCATCGTCAATTGCCTTTTCCTGAGAAGGGGAGAAGCAGGCTTCCCGCCTGGATCCGGCTCCGTACAGGGGTGTTGGCTCGTCCTAAGCAGATGGTGGGTTTATGACTTCAGTATGCTGTATATTTCTTAATAGACAAATATTTGCATTGGACCAGAGTAAATAATGTGGAAGAAAGAAGAAAAAAAAACCTCCCTGAGCTAAGCTTTCAAAGAATGCCTGAAGTGTAGGACAGCTCAGCATTCAGAGGCCTGAAGGAAGTGAGTGAACGAGCCCCAAACCCTGCCCTTCCTGTTGCTTAGACCTAAAACCTGTCCTGACGGATAAAAGCAAACATTTGGAAGGCACAAACATAGAGAGGTGTGTTTGAGAATCAACGTGTTTCCTCCATTCAGAGAAATCTGAAAAAATGGACAGTAGAAGCATCTTGGTGCTAAGAAAAGAAAATATGTAAGTTACACTACCAGCTGTACCCACAAATGTGTCCTGTTGGGTTTCTTTCTCTTAATACTTCCTGCTGTTTCTTTCCGCGGTAGGACAGCGCTCACTTTTCCCCTGGATATGAATACGCTGCTCAGGAAACTTGAGTAAACTGTTTAGCGGCTTTACGAGAATTTCGGTTTTCCCTTACACCTTTAGAGCAGGGGTGTGTGGGCCTGTCTTTCCTGGCTAGATTTTTTCTTGTTTTTGTTCCCAGTGCACCTGGTAAGAAGGGTAGGTACCTGCACTTGACCCAGCTTCTCTGTTAACAAGTAGTCCACTGCGGGGCTGTGAAACGTGGATGTCAGCCCATGGGTGAGGGGAAACCACAGGAAACAGAGGGACTTATTAAAATAGCAGCAAAAGAAAAGCAATATTTAGTCCTTGGAATAAAAACGCATTTCATAGGCTCAGGGATGGTTCTTATTCCTCTAATACACTTTGACTTCGGAAAACTGACGGGTTTGAACACATTTAAGATACTCTCCAAAAAGGAAGTCACTTGAATTATAAACTCATCCAGCAAGGCTGGAAATTTAAATTTAAGGTAGAAGACAATTAGATTCATCTGAGCTTCACTGGATGGAAAATTTCTTAAGAGTGGGATAAGAAATGCAATTTCCGCAGTGCTCCTTGTTCTCCCAGCAAGGAGGTCCGGAGAAGCACAAGAATTGAATTTTTTAATTCAAGAATGGCCTCAGATGGCTGATGCTGGGACAAGAGTTTCAGAAGTCTCAAAGAAAAGAAAATGTGGGGATTTGTAGAAGAAGGTGGGACCCAGAGTAAATTAGGTATGGCAACTGAGAGATGCTGAGGATGTTACGGAGAGAAACTAATGGATGCACATATCCCCACGAAGGTATGCGGCTCACCCCACATCCTGCAGCACCTTCAAGAGAAGAAGGAACATGCGCAGCAGCGAGGTTGCAGGCTGGACCGTGGACGCCCATCAGTGTTCTCTGAGAAATGCAAAAAATAAAATGAGAAGGTTTTAAATCTCCTTTGTGGACAGGGGAGCTAAGATACCTGAGTGCTGTGAATTAGAATCAGTCTTTGCTCGGCTATTTTGCTTAATTATGATGCTTCATCCACAAAATTTTGTCTTCAATGTATAGATATGAAAACATAAAGAGAAAGCCTGGTGGAATTATTTTACAAGACCCTTCTAATAGCTCAGATTTCTATCATCCCCAGATAAACTGAGAAACAAATTAAAGCAAAGATTTGTCTATGCTAGACAACCAATCCTAAAAAGCACTCTCACTGTCAAAGCTGGAGAAAGATTGACAAACACGCACCGAAGGGTAAAAGATAGTGCTAAAACAAAGCTTGATAGCTAAACTCATATTCAGTCATTCACAGTTCCTTGGTTCCAGAAATAGTTCTTATTGAAATTAAAATAGGTTTTTATACTTCCTCTTCCTCCCTATCCTCCCCCTTCAATAGAACGCAGGGTCTTGTACATATGAGGTCAGCATTCTTCTACTGAGCGGTGTCCCTAATTAGGTTGTCCTCACACCTCCACACCCAGTAAATGAGGCCCTTTCTGGCTAATTTTAGAAACAAAATTTTTAATTGTACAAATTTGGAAGCTTCCTCAAGAGAATAATTTTAAATGTATGTGAGCTTATACAGACACAAGATAAGGTTAGTAATGAGAGTGCATGGGGTGTGTCCCTCCTGCTTCTGTATTTTTACTGCCTAAACAATTCACCTGTGTTTTAAACCCTTTCCTAATCAACAAACACATACACACTGCACCTGGTTTATTAAAAGATTATTTTCAGAATAAGAGTATTTGGTTAAGAAGAAATTCTTGACTTGGAGAGGTGGCTCTGTGCATAAGAATGTTTGCCACTTAAATATGAGCACCTGAGTTCGGGTCCCCAGAATTTATTTTAAAAAAAAGAAAAGAAAAAGAAAAGCCAGGCATGTGAACAAAGTTGTAACCCTGACCTTACAGAGAACGGAAACAGAAGTGGGCTGAGGTGAGAGACCCTATATCATAGAGTAGGACATCCTACAGCCCTCCCTGGCCTTTGTGAGTGTGTGCATTGTGTACACACATAACACACACAACACATACAACATGCAAAATTCACACACACACACACACACACACACACACCATTTTACCTTAGAATTAGTTACATGAGCCACAGTAGAAACGTGTTTCTGCAGTCCCAATGAATTTTTAGATCTGTGTAACTTATCTCTGTAGCTCCTCTCGCTCTAGGTGGATGAACCTGAACAAGACCACCTGGCATTAATGGCTACTATCTGGTTTATGTAAACATGATGGCTGCTCCAGCCTTATCCATAAAAGGGGAAATAGCTTCAGACTCTAATGTTCTGTAAACATTCACCTCCTGCAACTTACAACTAAAATCCCCTTATTTTCTTCAATTGACTTCAAAAAATGCAGAAAATGCTCTCTATGGGAAATGAACATTAATTATTTTCTGGAAATACTGTTGAAGCCAGATATAGTGAGTCAGACTATTATCCCAAGTCTTCAGAAGCTGAGGCAGGAAGACTATGCATTTGAGGCCAGGACTATGCAGGAGACTTCATTTAAAAAACAAAACATTATATATAAAGACATTTCTGAGTGGAAGTAATATAAGCCACCTTATCAAGCTCTGATTCGGTACAAATGGGAACTGAGAGGAAAGCAACTGGCCAACCCCCACCGTCTGCTGGGAAGAGCCTCAGGTAAGTCATCTGATCCCAGGCTTTCCAATCTACTCACTACAGCAGAAGATGTGGGTGTGTCTGTGTGTTGTGTTTGTCTGTGTGTGTATGTGTGTGTGTCTATGTGTGTGTGTCTGCATGCACATGTGTCATGGTGGCTGCCTTCTGAGTGTGCCCGTTCCACTCCACTGCTACCCATTACCCCAGCTTCACCTCACAGATGCTCATAACAAAGCTAGTTAAGTGGTAAGACCTTGGTAGATTGATTACCAGATCTGCAGCTCCCCTGATCTCCCCGTGAACATGCCAGCCACTGCAGAAAATAGCAGTGAGTAGGCTACACACAAAGAAACAGTGGATCTTTAAATTCCGACAGCTGAAAAAAGTTTACAAAACTTCCATAACGTCTTCCCACCATAAAGTGTCTTCAGTGGTCTTTTAGTATATATGACATTTATCTCAATCACTGATATTTATTTTTCCATTAAACCGTTCAAGTGTTTATTAGTTTGGTGTCTTCGACTGGTTGAACTCTTATTTGCGTCATGGTTTATCAAGAACTCACTTTTCCAATGGTCTATCAAAGCTTAATGTCAACTAGCCAGCTGTGTATTATTAACTTCAGGTTAATGTTGGCAAGGCTCCTTCATAGCAATACAAACAAACAAACAAACAAAACCCCACTGTTTCTAAAGGAAGGTGGGTACAACATGCAGCAGCTGAGCCTGGTAACACAGACCTAAAATCCCCACTACGTGGGAGACTGAGGCAGAAGAATCGTGGATCACAAGTTCAAAGCATGCCTCGGACACAGAGTTCAGCACCAGCCTAGGAAGCTTAGGGAACCCTTCATCAAAACAGGAAGTAAAGGGGGCTGAGGCTCTCTGTAGTTCAGTGGTAAAGCACTTGATTTGTATGCTTGAGGGTCATAGATTCAAACAACAACAACAATGTAGCATTTAAATTTTAACAGGTATTATTAAAAGTGTTCTGATGGAGGAAGGTCATTGGTTAAAAAAATAAAGAAACTGCTTGGCCCTGATAGGTTAAAAAATAGGTGGGCAGAGTAAACAGAACAGAATGCTGGGAGGAAGAGGAAGTGAGCTCAGACGCCATGCTCCCCTCTCCCAGGCAGATGCGATGCAGTCAGCCACCAGGTCAGACATGCTGAATCTTTCCTGGTAAGCACACCTCGTGGTGCTACATAGATTATTAGAAATGGGTTAAGAGGCTGAAACTAATGGGCCAGGCAGTGTTTAAAAGAAAACAATTTGTGTGTTGTTATTTCGGGGTATAAGCTAGCCAAGCGGCCAGGAGCCGGGCTGTGGGAAGAGGCCCGCAGCTCCTACAACACTTAAATTTTAACAGGTATTATTAAAAGTGTTCAGCTCAAAATTGTCTTTTCCCTCTCGTGATCTGACCCTTGACAATGCTTTAATTCCATTTCCTCACTGTTTTCTTTACTTTTTTTAGATGCTCATTATTTTAGTTATTTTTAATTTCTAAGTACTTTTCCTATTTAATTTTTTTAAATTTTTTCCTTTTTTATTGATTTTTATTGAGCTCTACATTTTCCTCTGCTCCCCTCCCTGCCTCTCCCTTCCCCTTTAACCAAGGTCATCAAAAGGAAAACAATTTTTAAAAAGCCAGAAAGTCAAGAAGATGAGGCAGCAGGATCATGATTTTCACACACACACACCAACCATCAGGTTATTTAGGAAAATCCTGTCTTAAAAAAACAAGGCTGGAGAGGTGGCTCAGCATCTAGGCACAACGTGCTCTTCCAGAAGACTGGGGTTCAATTCCCAGCACCCACCTGGCAGCTAACAACTGTCTCTAACTCCAAGATCTGTCACCCTCAAAGACATATGTTTCAATACAAATAAAACAAAAGTAAATACACTATTTAAAAAACAAAGGCAAAAACACAGAATTAAAATGAAATGGTGGAGATACCATTCTTCAGCAAAAGAAACTTAAGAAGATAACTGGTCGTTCACACCCTTAAAAGATTGGCTTTGAAAACAAGAGACCAATTTTTTTCAGAGTCAATATGGCCCTGGATTAAGCGAGAGCTGGGGTTCTTGAATCCTGTTGGCTTGTGTGCAACCTGCCCTCTCCTATATGCACAGTCGATATTACGTTATGGTTTGGCAGAAAGCTACCAGCTGCAGTAATGTGAAGGTTTTTTCAAAGAGATTGCCATACGCCTATTATTAACACTAATAATGTTAATATCATTCATTTATTGGGTACCTGTTACAGAGCAGACATCTTATAAATAAACAATCATTAATCCTTAAAACAAGCCCAGCAAGGCAGCTATTACCTCACCTGTAAGTTTCTGTGCCAAAGGGTAAGACTGTCTCTGACTGGCCCCACACACCCAGAATATGGCAGATTATGACTATACAGAGAATTGTATTGAAAGATTTTTTTTCACAGTATTCTATTAAAAAAAGAAAAGTTGGTCACAGAGGAAATTCCAAGTTCAAGACAAAACAATTGCTAACAGGAATTAGAATGCCAAGACTAGGCAATTGTGCTGACTGAGTTGTTTTGTTGTTGTTTGTTTTGTTTTTGTCAACCTGACACAAGCCAAGGTCAGTTGTAAGAGGTAGCTTCAATTGAGAAAGCACCTTCATCAGACTGACATGTGGACAAGACAGGAGTCCATTTTCCAGACTGGCGCATCATATAGGAGGACCCAGCACACTGGGGGCAGTGCCACACCAGGACAAGGGTCTTGTGTAGGAAAAGAAAGCAGGTTGAGCGAGCCATGGAGAGCTAGATAGTAAGTAACATTCCTCCATGCCCTCTGCTAAGGTTCTGGCATCCAGGTTCCTGCACTGGCTTTCCTCAATTGTCTATGACCCCAGATATGTAAGCCAAATAAACCTTTCCCTTCCCTTTTGGTCGTGTCTTTGCCAAAGCAATAGAAAACTAAGACAATAGAAAACTAATTAAGACAGCATTCTAGGCAACCCAAAGAGATTAGGATGTGTGGCTGAGAGAATAGGTCAAATCAATGGCTAGCAAAAGCAGAACAGAACAGAAATCTGTCTCCCTATCATGAAGTAGGAGCAGGAGGGTCACACTAGCCAGAAACTAAGTTCAAATATTGACAAGGAAGATTCTAATGAGATCCCATTCATGCATTGGGATTTGTGGAGGGATTAAGCAATTTTGTATACAAAAATATCTTTAACTGAAGAATCAAGTTTTATAGGCAGATTTGGGTGCAGTGGTTGAGTTTCTCTTCACTTTCTGGAACATTCTTCAAATATTTGTATGCCAGGAGCATTGCAGCTCTGACTTGTGAATACCCAGACCCTTTCACTAATCGCAGCCTTTCCTTGCAGGTTGTGGGATAACACAGACTCGTCAGCCAGCACAGCTCTGGACATCTGAGGAGCCGGGATGAAACTGTCTTTTGAAGCTACTTTTTCCTTTATGTGACGTCTAAGAAAAATGATAGTGTCACAACCTACCCCAACAGTGGTCTTGAGAGCAAACCGATACAATGTGTGCTGAGAAAATGAGAGCACCCTGAAGCGGGAACCCTGAAGTGTGCAGCTCCTCCTTCTGAGAACTGGTTACCATAGCAACAAAGCAGCGGTTACTTTCTGTGATAGATCTCTGTTGGTGCTATACTGTAGTTCTCAATTCAAGAGCTCCTGAAGTTTGTCCCCTGGAATGCTTCTGTCCCTACAAGATGATGCTGGGTGGTTTATTAAATGTTGATGAAAACCCTTACAAACACCTTTCATTGAAATCACCTCAAAGAAAGCTTGGCTAGGCAAAATTAAACAGACTTTCTTCTTGCAGAACTTCAAAGGGCTTTTGATATGCTAATGTCCAATTCTCTGCAGGCACACCATTATACTGTGATTTCCAGGCTTATCCAGCCGTAGAACCAGTCTCCAGAGGGCAGTAATGTCTAGCAAGTACCGTTTAGGGGGCACAGCAATAATAAGCTGTTTTCTTCTGCTTAACTTGCTGAATGAAGCGGAATCTGTTCAATCTGCACCCCAGAGCTGCAATTCCAGACACAAGGAATGGAGGTAGGGTAGTAAACACGGAATCCAGCTGGGCTAAGTACTTTCCTAACAATGCTAAAATAAACAGGGCTTCTGGGCAGCAGATACATTAGAGAATACACATCTTTGGCTCCCAGATTTTCAAGTAAAAGCATTAGGTAGGTGAATGCCATTCTGTCTAAGGAAATTCAGCCACACACGTCATCGGGCCAGTCTCGTGTCTCGCTTCCATATTCTAGAGGCTAGGGCTTTGATGCTTTCTTTTCCTTTCTATTTTGAAGTGAAGGCTCTAAATTTCTTGGTAAATAATTGGAGATTTTAATGAAAGATAGGATAGGAAAACAAATAAGAACTTCCTTAGGAGCCAGATTTCCTGGGTAGAAGCCACGGCCAGTATCTAAAACCGACCAGCTGTTTGGCCCCCAGAAAAGTGAACTTACTTCCCTGGGCTTCAGTTTGCTCCAGTATAAAATAAAACAAAGCTATAAGCACACTCACTATAAAACTTTAGTAACTCAATAACTCAGCAAACTCTAGTTATCGAAATTCCCCTTGCTCATTATCTGAAACTCAGGAACCAAACTGAATTAAATGTTCATCACTTCCCAATTTTTCTTACCCTATCTGAGTGGTTGGTTTGATGGTGAAAGCCTGGTCCACAGTGAGAGCCAGCCATTGCTATTATTCTAGTTCATATGGCATAATCTTTCTCAAATTTATGTTTGACACGGGCTCTTGCCACTGTGACTCAGTTATAAAAGATGGGTTATCCTCACATTTTGCTTATGTATTCATCTGTTTTTTGTAGCAAACTTTCTCTTTTTGGAGAAGAGGTTTCATGTAGCCCAGGCTGTCCTGAAATTCACCATGTGGCAGTCAAGGATGGTCTCCTGCTGGGGTTATAGGCATGCAGCACCACACACATGCAGTGCTGGAATCGAACCTGGGGCTTTGGGCATGCTAAGCACACACTCCTCACTGAGCTGCATCCTCAGAGGACCATTCTCAAGAAAGAAAAGAACATGAAACTCTGAGCTGGTTGGCCTCACTTCTGGACATCTTTGCAGAATCCTAATAGAAGTATGTCAGGTAAGGGAGAACTTCTGAACTTTCAGCTTATCCTTCAGAAAAGAAAGAAACACCTAGAGAGAAATGAACCTAAAACTGCTCCGTGAATGCAATCTGTGGCATTTAGAAAAGATGCTGTCACTCCACTAGGCATACCTCTTATTCTGCTTGTGAGCTCTAAGCTCAAAATCTCAGTCTTCATCTTCAAATTCATACGAAGCTCATGGTCGTCTTTGGATGCAGAGGAAACTAGAGTGTTTCACACTAATTGGTAGGCCTGTGATAGCACAATAGAACATATCAAAAACATATTCACTGAAGCAACCAATGCTCAAGAACATCTTCTAGATGCCCAGGAGCTTGAGTTCAGCTGGTCTGGCTGAATCGTGTGTCATGAAGCTCACTACCAATGAACTGGATATATGTTAATGGCCACTTCCTCTTTCACCCACCATGTTGCTGATCCTTAGTAAGTCATAGCGAGTCCTTGCTCAGTAGCCCTTTGTTTGTAAGTGGCCGTCCGCTTCAGGAGGCTAGGGCTATTGGTGAGTTCTAAAGAGTTTGTGTTTCCTCAAAAGGAAAGACTCACTGAAACCCAGCCTGCTTAGTGATAGTGTATCGGGACCTGAATCCCCGTGGCAATGCCTGCTTTGTTGGCCATTCATTCTCCTCTCTCGGAAACTTAAAAACATTATCTGAAAGGTCATGGGTCCTTCCTGTACAGTGGCACTAAAGGTATTTGTGGAGCTTTTAATATTTAGCCAACCCTTTACAAGCTCACTGTTTATTTTCCCCTTAGCAACCCTGTGTGGCATGTTACCATCACACTCTTTGGAGAGAAAGAAGCTGAGGCCCCAACATGTACACCAGCTATCAAGGGCCACCACCAATCTGTCCTTACAGTTTTGGTCAAGTGACAAGTCAGCCATTAAGTCGAATAAAATTTTAATATTTAAACAAAATTGTCCTCCAAACATAATTGACCCTGTGGAAACTTAAAAAAATGATGGCTCCAAATTAATTAATTAATATGAATAAGTAATGACTTTGAATCTACCACCAGGACACAATGAAAAACATCCCTATAGTAATACTAAAGTTTTCCTTTGTCTTTCTCCAGTATCCTTCCCCTCTTATTCCTGCTAAAGTCTCATCATTACTCTTTGCTAAATTATGAAAATAATTGGCTGTCATCTTTTCTCACACTAAAATGAATTACATAAGTAAATACCACAGTCAACTAAAATCCTTAACTTTTGAAAAATGGAGGACGTCAGTAAGCGAAGACCAGTTCGTATATGACTCCTGTAACTCAAGACCAATTTGGTTTTCTGAAGAAAGGTCGTAAGCCCCGGCTGCCTGGGGTCATCTCAGAATCGTGATCTCCAGCCCACAGCTGAGCTGGACGGTCATTGGCTCGTGTTGACTGAGTCCCCGCCCCCCATCACTATGGTCATTGGCTCATGTTGACTGAGTCCCTCCCCATCACTACCATCATCCTAAGTCTTCTTTTGCCAATGCCCAATTTCTACTTACAATAGAATCACTTTCACTTGTAGTGATGAACATCCACCTTAGTGAATTGCATCGCCCTCTCTCTCCCTCCTCCAAATGACTTTCTGCCTTCCGAGGAGACTCAGTCTACCTTCTCATTAAGGAAACCCCTTCCAGCCTATTCTTCCCCTGCATCCCCACCGCTCCTATCTCTTTCCTGACACCTTTATGAACTCATTGACCACAGCAACTGAGTCTCCCCATGCTTGGCTCATAGTAAGCCTACTTAGTTTTTGTTCTTTTCTTCCCTACACACGGCTGCTTTCTCTGTAGCTTTTCTCTCTCGTGGGTAAATGGGAGGTGGAATCATGGGTAATATAGTGAATGTTAAGAAGAGTAAGTGAGTAAGCATTTGAAATATCCTACAAACAGTGCACGGAACCCACTAAGAACTAAAAAAGTTACCTGTTATTTCAACCAGTGGCTTGGCTTCCTCCCCTGGCTGGTCTTTCTCGGTACACAATTTCACAGCTGTGACTGGAGAACTGACAATACAAAGCTTTGGCCCACCTAGCTTTTCAATGGACGGAGAGACCGTATATGTCCTGGAGCGGGGGCAGCCTCTACGCTACTTAGAAATCTTCCAATCTATCTTCCCTTTTATAGAGTATTTATGAACTAGGAATAATTAAAAGCAAGACAATGGTTGCGTATTTAAAAACTGTGCTGTCTAGGTATTCAAAATTGAAGTGTATATTCTAATGTCATCTGCATCTATATAGAATTTTTAAGCCTTTCTAGGGCTTTAAAAATTATAACATAGGTCGCAAGAGGAATCAAAGTCTTTCATTTCTTAATAACTTGTGCTATTATTACAGGCTTGTCCACGTATACCTAACATCTGTAATCTGAGAACAAGGTGACTCACAGTTCATACCCACACCATGCCCAAGTTTAAATAGGAAACTTGTAGCTGTTATCGAAATTTGGCTCAGCTTCTATGTAGGAGCATAGGGAGGACAGAGCACAAAAACTTTTGGCCAAAATTTGGGAAACTTATGGGCTACTATAGTGTGTATGTCTGTATGTGTGTGTCTGCGTGTGTGTCATGTGTGTGTCTGTTTGTCTGTGTGTGTGTCTCTGTGTGTCTGTCTGTGTCAGTGTGTCTGTGTGTCTATGTGTCTGTGTGTATGTGTGTCTGTGTGTATGTGTGTGTTTGTGTCTTTGGGTCTGTGGGTCTTTCTGTCTGTGAATCTGTGGGTCTGTGTGTCTGTCTGTCTATGTGTCTGTGGGTGTGTCTCTGTGTGTGTTTCAAAGAAGCCTTCACAGACTCTGCTTTTACAAGGCAGACAACCACAGATAGAAAATATTTGAAAAAAAAAAAACTATACTGAGCATGTGCAAACATTTTTTTTTTTTTGCCATTGTTGTATAAACCTCAGTGTGACCGCCACCTGCATGGTCACCCAGTGTAACCACCATCTGCAGAGCCCCTGCATGGTCACCCAGTGTAACCCCCATCTGCAGAGTCCATGAATAATCACACCAGTGTAACCACCATCTGCAGAGCCCATGCATGGTCACCCAGTGTAACCACCATCTGCAGAGTCCATGCATGGTAACCCAGTGTAACTGCCATCTGCAGAGCCCATGCATGGTCACCCAGTGTAACCCCCATCTGCAGAGTCCATGAATAATCACACCAGTGTAACCACCATCTGCAGAGTCCATGAATAATCACACCAGTGTAACCACCATCTGCAGAGTCCATGAATAATCACACCAGTGTAACCACCATCTGCAGAGTCCATGCATGGTCACCCAGTGTAACCCCCATCTGCAGAGTCCATGAATAATCACACTAGTGTAACCACCATCTGCAGAGCCCATGCACGGTCACCCAGTGTAACCCCCATCTGCAGAGTCCATAAATAATCACACCAGTGTAACCACCATCTGCAGAGCCCATGCATGGTCACCCCAGTGTAACCACCATCTGCAGAGCCCATGCATGGTCACCCAGTGTAACCCCCATCTGCATAGTCCATGAATAATCACACCAGTGTAACCCCCATCTTGCAGAGTCCATGAATAATCACACCAGTGTAATCCCCATCTGCAGAGTCCATGAATAATCACACCAGTGTAACCACCATCTGCAGAGTCCATGAATAATCACACCAGTGTAACCACCATCTGCAGAGCCCATGAATAATCACACCAGTGTAACCACCATCTGCAGAGCCCATACACAGTAGCCACAGTATAACCACCATTTGCAGTTCCATGCATAGTATTAGGTATTACAAGGTACCTAAAAATGACTTAGAGTCAAAGGGAGTTTACACACAGGTCACATTCAAAGATTATATGATTCTTTGTAAGAGACTTAAGCACTCCCATGCTGTGGGACAATGGTCTTGTACTTTGTAAAGATTTGTCACTTGTATTTTAATAAAATACTGATTGGCTAGTAGCCAGGTAAGAAGTATAGACAGGGTGACTAGTCAGGAAGTAGAGGTGGGGTGACCAGAATAGGAGAATAGGGAAGAGAAAAGGCTGAATCTGCAGCAGTCACCCAGATGCAGAGGAAGCAAGATGAGATGCCTTGCTGATAAAGGTACCAAGTCACATGGCTAACACAAACAAGAATTATGGGTTAAGATGTAAGATATGAGTTAATAAGAAGCCTGAGCTAATAGACCAACCAGTTTATAATTAATGTAGATCTCTGTGTGTTTCTTTGGGACTGAATAGCTACAGGACCAGGAGGGACAGAAACCTGTGTCAACACTCCCAGATTTGGGTGTTGGTATGGGTTCCAAAACCATCTCTGGAGGATACTGATAAATGACTGTATATTTGCAAATTAAGGATGCCCAAGGCATTTTTACAGAATCTCAGACAATACTGTCAAAAAGAGGTAAGCTAGGTAGCTCAACTCCTACATAGAATAGTTCCTACTCTATGAGTTTAACACTGTGGATTTCCTGTGAAAAATTTCTTCTGAGCATTAGGCAAACATCTGGAAGCTATTGGTGTGGGTTTCATGCACCATTCTTAAGAAACTATAAATGTTCATTTAGATGTTCTTCTGAAACACTAATACATTATCCGCTACTTCATGTACCCATAAGAAAAATGAGCTAAGGAAAAAGGCAATTTAGCAAAAGGGTCCTTGGCTAACAGCCAAGCTCAAAATCAGGTGCAGAAACATTTATCACACTGCCCAGCAGGGCACTGGTTTCACAGCTGCACAAAACCCTGGCTTCTCCACCACTGTATACTGTCCTTCCAAACTGGGTGCCGAAGCTCTTTTCCCAAGGTGCTTTCCAAGGGTGCTTTGTCACAGTAGGGGAAAGAGCAAGGAAGACAGTACCTACGTCTGGAGCTCACCCTTTAGTGAAGCAATGAAGACAGTAACTTGCTCTGGAGCTCACTCTTTAGAGAAACCATGAAGACAGTAACTTACTCTGGAGCTCACCCTTTAGGGAAGCCATGAAGACAGTAACTGTGCCTTGAGCTCACTCTTTAGGAAAGTTTAGTGATGCTTTGTGCCCATCCTCCCTTCCCCTCTCTTGTATATTAAGTTCCCTGATATGTCAATCATCTTTATAACTTACTGAGGTACCTAGCACAGTGCCACACTTAATGGCAAAAATAATCTTCTGTGTGCCAGAAATCAAATTAAGTTTGCATCTTAAGGAAGTGTATCTTCAAGCATCTTAGGTACGCAATGTGGGTGACTATCATAAATCAGTCAGCCATGTTCTGTACAAGAACTAGCTTTTCAGATGGTCCAGGGGCTTCCCAGGTGGATGTTGTAGGGGTGTGATTGGGATGCAGGACAGGTTCCGAGAACGCTGTAGAGTCCTGCTGGGGTACAGGACAGGCTACAGGGATGATACAGGGATGTTGCAGATACAGGACAGGCTCTGAAAATGCTTCGGGGATGCTGCAGGGGTGTTTACTGGGATACAGAAAAGACTAGGTTTGCTGTAGAACAAGATGGGACAGGTTTAAAGGAAAAATGTTCTAGGCTCTGTCACTCCCAGAGGTAACACTGGGTATACCTACCTATGGTCATGCTCTACCCCTTCAGTTCTAAGTACTAGTTTATCCAAATACTACAACACTGTTGCCCAGGTGTTCAAGAGCATGGAGATTACAATGTGTGTTTTCTGTTAGACAAGGGCATTTAAAGCCATTCCAGTTCTCTCTGGTTGTGCTCCTGCTCTTCTGGCTTCCAGCTATATGGCTTCAACCCAGTGCCCAGCTCCATGGACATCCATTGCTGCTTCTTGGTGCTCCTTCCTCTGCCCATCTGACAACCTCTTCTTTTACATGAATCTTTCCCAAAACACTCAGAATTATAGACACAGGGACTCACAACCAGACATGGAGAGAATGAGAGACCTTGGAACACTCAACCTTGGAACACCGCCATCAAATCCCTCCCGTCAGAGCTCAGGAAGCCCACCCCGAGGAGCCAGAAATAAGATAAAAGCCAGAAGGGATGGAGGACACCAAGAAAGCTGGCCCTCTAAATCAGCATTAGCAAAGCTCCATGAACTCACAGAGACTGAGGATGCCCAGAACACGCACCGGTCTGCACCGGTTCACAGCATATATACTGCGGCTTCCAGCGTCGTGTTTTTATGGGATTCCTGAGGGTGAGAGTGAGCAGGTCTCTGATTCTTGTGTCTTCTCTTGGGCTCTTTTCCCTCTGTTGGATTGTCTGACCAACTTTGATGTGGTAGTCTTAGTTTTATCTAACTATATTTTATTTTGTGACATTTTTTAAAATAAAATTAAAAAATAAATTACAGATGCCTTCCACCCATGACACCGCCCCCACCCCGGCTCACTTTTCTTTCTCTGCCTTGCTTGTCTCCCCCTCATTCACCCCCAAGCCATTATAAGCCCATTTCACCGTCCTTCCCTCTCCCCTGTAAGGCCATGGACTTTACTGCTTGTTCATGGCCGAATGCCCTAGGACTAGGAAAGTACCTGAAACGGCAGGCACCCTAACCGCTTTGTGAGGGAGTGAGATTTCCCTCATTTTACCAAATATTCATCGCCAGCAATACAGAAGCATTAGGTATACCACCCTCACATATTCATGCACACACACTGGGTGCTGTATTGGGCATATTTAAAAAAAATGCCAAGTTTCAAACAATGAGTTTTTCTGAAATCAAGATAAGACATCCTGAGCAATATAACTTACCACCTGTATCACTGGCCTTTCTCTTCCTCAATGTTTACAGTAGTGCAAATATATCATGAATGTTATCATGTCTCATTTCAAGGGAAATACATAAAAGCAGGAAACTAACACAGGAAGAACGGGGTGCTGTTGCATTCCACCCACCCTGGACCAAGCCTCTGCCTTGGCACCCATCTGCCGCTCTACAGCTTTGACATCACCACCTGACTTGCTCAGGCTTTCCCACTGGTCCCCCCTTATCTACTCCCCACCTAGTCTTCCTTTCCAAGGTCGCTGTGAGCAAAGACCAGGCAGGGCTGTCCCCACCAAGACTCCAAACAAAGCCACTCCCATGTCACCATGGAAATAATCACTCCTCAGACAGCACTCACTCTTCCTGCCATCTTTCTGCTTCTTCCCTAAAAGGGAACAAATAGTTAAGGCAATCGCATCAGGAGTTGCTCTCACACAAATCAATTCAGGCCTGACTATTACAGGAAACTGTGTTTATGATTTGATCTACTCCGATGGACAGTTCCAGAGACTATTCAAAACTGTCAATGAATACAGAACAAAGGCTCTGTACAAGGCTGTGATGTTGTTCAGTGGTAAAGCTCTTGCCTTGAGTGCATGAGGTACTAGCTTCAATCCCCAATACTGTTAAAAAAAATGCCCAAAGGCCCTCTAGAAACTTGTCTGCAACCCCACATACTGCACTCCCATAGAAAATAATCCTCTAGATGAGCTTGCAGACCAAAAGCATAGCATGCTACATGAATGTGTCTACCATGGAAAGCAAAACAGCAAAGGCAACGAGCTTCTTAAGCAGTACTACTACTACTACTAAATAATTCACGAAGGAAACGTTTATAAGGAACGTGCCTTGTAAAAAAGACTCTAATAAGTAGGTGGATTGAGAACGAATCCAATAAAACTTTTAGAAGTGAAAACTGAATTTTAAATATGTTGAAGTGAGCAGGTCAGGGCTCTGGGTGGGAAGTGGAAAATGATCCTGAGACACCAGGAAGACATTTTTCATTTAATGAAAGGGAACTCTGGGATATTAAAAGGACAGCATCCTTCCCAGATTCTATCAATGGCAAGGTGCAAGAGTTCTCTCCAGAGTTCCGGGGCAGTGTGCTCACAGACGACCAGCCTGGGGGGCTGCTTAAATAGCTTCTTCATCACAAGGCACCCAGACAAGCTTCCAAGACATGCTGTCTACCTGAGATGCTGCAGGCAAAGGCAATCAAGGGCTCTGGTTAGGTCACAGTAACTGTTGGAAGCCCCGTCTTATTTCTTTTCCTTTTGCATTAAGCGCTGAGTTCATGAACAATCCTGGAACTTCTCTCTTGTACTTCCGGTGTCAAGACAGACAGAGCATTGTACTTCTGTGCCCTTGTCGCTGCTCCTGAACTGCGGTTGGAAATGATTACAAAACACCTCAGACTCAGCCAGCACCGGGAATGTTGGCAGAAATTGCCCCTGTGGACACTCTTTCATAGTGATAGCTTCCTCTTTCTGGGCTCGGTAAATCTTTGCGGCATTGTTGCCTAGTCTGAAATGTTCCTGCATGGTACCTTGCGAAAGGGAGACAGCTACAAATCAGAGCCTCAGAATAGCATGCACAGCTCCTGGGGAAAGGCTGTTTCTCCAAAACTGTGCTCTCGTTTTGGTCTTTAGACCCCCTGACACTTGTGGTGTTTCGAAGTAACAAGATGTGACAGCGTGTACTACTGTTCTTGTATCATGTTCAGTAAGGATTCGACTTGACGTTTGCTCTGTCTTGGATCACGCTTGCCTGAGTAAATATTACCTGACTTTAGACATGGCTACCAGTTTTTTCTGTCTCAGAACATGTAGTCAGTCCACAAAGGGCAGGGTCTTCCCAAAGTGCAGTTGCAAGTACTGTTCAAAGGGTTTAGGAAGGGCACAGCACACACTGCAAACACGGGTTCTGCTTTCGCTTCTAACCGCAATTCTTTGGATGAAGAAATTCTCCCTTGAAATTCATACCTTGGTTTAGAAGTTGTTTCATCCGCTCTCCATGCTATTGTTATAGTTAATTTTCCATGTGACTTCAATGGGCAAATGCTTGTGAAGAAATTTATGTTAAAAAATGGTGAAAAAATAGTACTGAAAGGCCCTGAGCAAGGCAGCCAAGCTGCAAAACAAAGAGAATGCTCTCATTCAAAACACCAATCCCCACAGGATTGTGTGTGTGTGTGTGTGTGTGTGTGTGTGTGTGAGAGAGAGAGAGAGAGAGAGAGAGAGAGAGAGAGAGAGAGAGAGATGGTTGTTAAATATCTGCCTACCATGCGCGAGGTCCTAGGTTCCATCCCCAGCAGTAGCGAGAAGATAAACGCTAAGGCACAAACGCAGAAATCACAGCTTCAGTTCTTCCATATCTGTTTTATGTTTGTCTGAAGCCTGGGTCTTTCGGTGCAGCCCAAGCCAGCCCAGAATTACAATTCTCTTGCCTTACTATCACAAGCATGGAAATAGCTATAGATTTTGAGGATAATCTGAAACATTGGATACTTGCTTTCAGAAATCCTCAGCAGCTTTCCCAGTTTAATTTCCTTTCCCTGTCATCTGGAAGTCATTAGGTCCAGTTTCCTAAAGAAATCTGAGTGCAAACTTTAAACATTGAGAACCTGAGATAATAAAGAAAATAGAGTACAGACAGACAATGGAATTCTACACAGCCATAGGAAAATTGAAATCGTGATTTTTAGGTGAATTGATGCAACTGGAGGTCATTACATTAAGCAAAATAAGGCAGACTCAGGAAGATGAATACTATATATGTTTTCTCTTACACACAGAATCTAAATTTAAAGCTTTGCATATATGCATATATATGCATGCACACACACACATAGCACAGATGTTTGTTCTTACATGTGTATGGTTGCCAGTCATAGAATTAGGGATCATGAGAGGCAAAGATGAGATCCTACAGGACAAAGGAAGCAGAGAAAGTATTGAAGTACATGTAACAGGGAAGTAGATAAAAATCTGTGTATTTGTTTAGAATATTAAAATCAAATCTCCTGCTAATAGTTTGTTGATTAAAATAACAGAAATCGTGTTGTTAGTGCTCATTCTTATTTTTTTAAAAGAGCTCCATTATTTCATATGGAAAAATTTTATAGAAAATCTACATTTTGTGCCGTTGAAGTAATCAGTTATATTGGGTGGTCTTAGAAAGCTATCAAATTCAACAAATTTCTTAGCATTTACAGTAATTAGTAGAATTACTTGCCTTTCATCTGGCAACAATGTAAGAAACAATGGAAAAATGACGTAACTGTAATGAAGAGCCACTTTTTAAAATGACGTCCTAAATGTCCCTGGTTGAGACTCTTTTTCCTCCATCATGACATCCTAAATGTCCCCTGGTGGAGACTCCTTTTCCTCCATCATGCAGTCTAGAGGACACTTCTAAAATGACGTCCTAAATGTCCCTGGTTGAGACTCCTTTTCCTCCATCATGCAGAGTCTAGAGGACAAGGGTAATAGGCAAATGGAACCTTTTCCTATACAGTGAACAGAGGAAAGCTCAGTCTTGAAATGATGACGAGGTCTTAAAGAAAGTAAATGTGAGAAGTTCTGTTTGCTTTCTGGGCTGGCCAGCCGCTGAGGACAGAGCAAGGCTATTACAGGGTGACTCACGGAAACAGGCAAACAGGAGCACGCTGAGGAACACAGACGTGTTACTCTTTCATTGGTATTCAACATCGGGGATAAAATGCAAAACTTGGACAGAAAAAGAGTTCTGAAAGGATCAACTTGTGAATAAAGGAGTATATTTCTTTTAAATTAATTTAACTGATACATAAAAATCACACACACACACACACACACATGTGGTACCTACCAAGTGATGTTTTGGGTATATGCATGCATTATACAATCAGATTGAATATCTATCTTAAGTATTTATTACTTATGACAGCAACATTCAAAATTCTTTCTTCTAGTTTTTTGGTACACTCACCATTGGGGTCACTATAGATCGCTGAGCTCACCAGACCTAATTGCACCCTGTAATGCTGGCTCAGTAGGTAAAGGTGCTTGTGGTCAAGCCTGAGGACCCACATAGTGGGAGGAGAGAAGAGATTCCCATAAGCTGTGCTCTTAGCCCCACAAGCATATCACAGCATGAGCACACACACACACACACACACGCATACGCACACGCACACGCACACACACACACACACACACGGTAAAATATTAATTTTTAAAAAGCAGTCAATACCTATTACACATTGGTCAACCTTGCAATTTTTGTTATTGTTGTCGCTAGCCATTTAATCCAAAAGTCATCCAAGCTCAATTTTTTAAGCCAGTTCTCTCACTTGCAGAATCAGCAGAGATAAACATATCAGAAAAACAGAATCAGAGATAAACATAAATAGATGCCACGGAAACAAATTTAGGATCATGGGTTGATGAAAATTAGTTTGATCTTCTAAGAAATATTATGCACACAGATAATGAGGTCTTGAAAAATTACTTATACCCGTTTCACAGACAACAAAAAATGCTTCCATGCATGGTATGGTGTTACACACCTTTACCACCTTGGGAAGTAGATGCCACGGGATAAGTAATTCAAGGTCATCCTGTGCTACATGGTAAGTTTGACGTTAGCATGGGATACACAGGACCCTGCCTCAAAAAGAAGAAAAAAAAGACTTCAAACCACAAATATATACTACATAACATCTTATTTCGTATGTTATATTGTCTATGTTATACCTGTCATTTCCATACTATGTTGGTATTCGTTTACCAATATTTGATGGTACATGGCATTTTACTATACGGGGCTAGAAGATAATACAGAAAACATCAGTCATAACCACAAAACAATCTCATGATACTAGATAGGAAAATTATGACATTTTTTAAAGAAGCAAGGTGGATGGATGGATGGATGGATGGATGGATGGACAGACAGGCAGAAAAATTGATAGATAGGTGGGAAACCTCATAAAACTAAAGTCAAAGCTGCACTACAACACAGGCAGTACTGTCTTCCCACAGTCACTGCAGGCATAAAGGAATGAGCGTCCCTGACAGCCGCTCTGCTTGTTCAGCGCCCCACCCTAAGGAGTGTATTTGTCTGCTAACAATGTTAACTCTAGGGCAGACTCCAACTGCTAAGGACACGTTGCCTTAATGTGCACTGTGCTGCCTCTCATATGCAGCCAAGGTCATTAATAGACCCAGATTCAAACCTGCTGAGCTTCATTAGGAGCACAGCACTCTGGTGGGAATTCCAAGCATCTGCTGGGATGCTTTCAAATTCTAAAAGATGCTACCTGTCTGTCTTATAAATGCTCAGAGACTTGGGAAGCAGTAAAAAGAGGGTCCCTTCCAGCTCAGGACAAGGCGTAAAAGTTCTGGGATAGACAAGAATAAATATTAGATTATTCTATAAGTCAAGAGAAGAGAGCTGAGTGTCAAACTCTAACATTGTGGAGTCCCTGAGAACTTCAACATGAGGACAAGAGTTGCTAACCTGGGAACCATGGACATGGCAGGAATCCTGGTCTGGATTCAGAATGGAACAGAACCCAGTGGGATAATTGTTAAACCATCTTTCTACAAAAATAAGGACAGTTCTCCTAACAAGTCTACAGATTTCAGGCCAGCAAGGTAGAGTGTTCGGGTAAATGTGTTTGCTGCCAAGTCTAAAAACCTGAGTTTGTCCCTTGGAACACACATGGTGGAAAGAGAACAGACTCTTCTGACCTCCAAGGTCATGTCATAGTAAACGTTTCTGCACACACACCACAATGCATAAATAGCTTAAGTTTACATATTTGATCAAGACTATACTATTTATTGTTGAAATCATGGTACTTTCCAGAAAGAAAGTCGATATTCTCAGTGATTACAGTCAAGAGCAGGCTTACCCGCAGGCCATCCTCAGCAGCCATCCTGATGCCCAGGAACACAGTGCTCCACGTGATTTTGTCTTCCATGACTTCAGCCCACACAGCATGCATCGATTTGGACTTAAGGCAACTGATTGTTACCTAGCCGAGGATAGTCTCACGTGTCTGGCATTGAGCTACCCATCCCTGCATCTCACTGGTTCCTGTTCTGTGCCTCTCCAGTCCTTTGAAGCTGGGACTTGGAGCCATAGCACATTCTGTGGTCTTTCTGTCCCATTTCTATAATGGTGCTCTGGAAATAGCTTCTTTCTCTGCCTCTCGAGTGAGGGGTCACTGCCACAATTTATCGCTGGACCTCCTGTTCCACATTCTGCCACAAGAAACTCATCTGGTTGTGTGACATGAATGTCAGCCACTGACTGTCATTATGGTCCCAAATCATAACAGTGCATGGAGCAGTATATTACTGGGGGTCAAGAAGAAAGTCACGTCCAAATCAAGGAACCTTGACCCAACCCAGAAGTAACCCTGTTCCTCTCTAGATTGTAACAGGTGTGAAAGGGATGGTGGGTGACATTGCATCTATAAATGGGGATGTCCTACTAAGCTTTGAAAACACTGCAGTAACTTCAATGCATCCACAGTCCTGGCATTGAAAGGTGGCTGGATGGACTGAAAGAAACATCGGGTTTCTCAGCAGCAGCGGCAGGGAGCTGTGGGTCCTCTCCACTTGTTAGCTCTGCCTTTGGCCTACTTGTGACTCGCTATCTGATCAACTTTATTTTTAGGAAAATTATGAAGTCTAGCAAAGTCATTACTGTGGCAAATAATTATGTGTTGAACATTTAAGCCTTGAGACACACCTCAACCCTAAAGTGACTGAGAATCCACAAAGAAAGCTCTTGGATTAAGAGAGCTCTTGTTGCTTTTCCAGCAGTTCCGAGTTCAGTTCCCAGCACCCACATCAGGCGGCTCATGACTGGCTGTATCTCCGGTTCCAGGAGATCCAATACCCTCTTCCAGCCTCTGAAAACACCCACACATTCACACACACTCAACCAACCAACAACAGCAATACTGGTAGTCACACAATAATACTAGTAGTAACACAATAATACTAGGAGTAACAATCATTTTAAAATAATTAAGATTCTTGAGTCCTGGAGCTAACAGTCTGGAGGTGAATTATACATTATTTATTAATAATTAATATATTGATTACCTACTTTATGCTATTGACTTTATTTCTTTTCGTAAATAAGTCTTTATCTCATTGTATTTGTATGGATACTTTTCTTGTGTGTATGACTGTGTCCCACGTGTGTGCCTGGTGCCTATGGAGGCTGGAAGAGGACATTGGATCTCCTGGAACTGAAGTTGCAGATGGTCGGAAGCTGCCATGTGCAACAAATGCTGTTAAAGTCTGAGCCATGCGTGCAGCACCAGATTTATCTCTTTACAACCTTTTTCATATCCTATAAAGTATGACCTGCTAGCTCATTTTCCAGACCGGATGGCCACGGCACAGAGATTCCATCATGCCCCTCGGTTAACAAGGTGTGTGATGCCATCCAGCTAGGTCTGAACTCCAATCAAATTGCACTGACACCTTGCTTTTCAACCACCACACAATTCCTCGTGAAGGGAAGTCTGAATAATATAGTAATATGAACAAACATGAACAAATGTTCATATTGTTATACATTAATAATATAGTAAAAGGTCTCACTCAGGCAAACAGCCCTAAGGCATCTTTCTGTCTGAGCTACTCAGATGGGCTCTCTCCAGCCAGACTCATCCAGTAAATACCCCGTGCAAATTTTCACTACCGTTTCATAGACAAACCTTGGTCTTTACCACTAATTTGAGCATCCTGATAGATGGCTTTACATCCTCTGAAAGGTAATTGCTGAAGTCTGCACCACTTCCTGGTCCTTCTTCATGCTCGTCTTATGTGGATGGTTAATATTTCGTGTGGTTCTATCCTTTTCCTTCAGTCAGATTAATTATTAGTAGCTGAAGGCAGGGGCAATATCATGAGCTTCCATTTGCTCTCCCCAGGACATGCTGGCGGATCCCCCTGAATTTCAACTATCTACGCCTGTTCCTGTCTAACTCCCTAACAGACCATAACTTCTCCACTTTTATATTTTAATGTCTAGCATAGGATTTGCTGCTTAGTATCGTTGATTCTATGATGAAGGCTAAAAACGTAGGCTGGAGTTAGTGGATCAGACATTGGTCACACAAGTCTAACACTTGAGTTTCCAGAACCTGCACAGAAGCTGAGGCTGTTCCACAGATGCCTGTAATCCAGCTCATCTAAAACCAGACGGGGGTAGAGGCAGGGGGATTCCCTAGTTTATTCAGCCGTGAACAAGATAGACCTTACCTCAAATAAAGTAGAAGGGGAGGAGGCCTCTCCACAGGCCTTGACACACACATACAATAAATAATAAATGAAACAATACACTAGACACTCAATAATGACTGGTTGTTATGTGCTTCCAGATTTTATCCAAAATAAGAAATAACCTACTCAGAAATACAATTGTGGGTGAGGAAGCTGACTTTCTCCCTCACCAACTGCAGCATCGGGAAAGTGGACCCTTGCCTGGGTAGCACAGTAGGGTTGACCCTACTGACTGGGGTGTGGGTGCAACAGGTTGACAGGGGAGAGATGCCCCTCATGGCCAAGAACCAGGGTTATGAGATGTGTCACCCCATCTGTGATCTGCTGGAGCATGTGAAGGGGCCAGTCCTGGAACCAAAGCTGCAGGACCCTGACACAGGGTAGAACAAGATATCCAGGAGGAGTCCCAGTAGGGCCCAGCATCAATAGTGTAGGATAGCATAGCAGAAACCAGAGGCCTCAAACAAGGTCAAAGATTCTTCGCAGTGAAATCTTGCACGTAAAGAAATATGGATAAAGCGGTTTGCTGCATGACTCACTGTCTCACACTAGAGCTTCCAGATGAGACCAATTTTTCCTTTTTTTTTTTCCTTTTTCTCTTTTTTTACCTCTTAAATTTCATTTTATTTTATTTTGGGGGTGGTGTCGCAAGGGCAGAAGGATATGAAAGGATGGGGAAATGAACGGGATCAGGTTACATGATAAGACACAAAGAATAGGTGAAAAGAAAGTTTAAAAATTATAAAGTTCTTTCTTGAAAAAAAGAAAGATGTGGTTTATAGAACAAAAGTCTTTAAACTGACAGCACAAACATTTCAAACACAAACACCCTCATTGCGGTAGCCCTAAGCATCAACCTTAGTTCTACTTATTTGGAATCATCAAGTCCTACTCATAGAAATCCTGATATAACTTTGTTATTATCAAAACTATGTATGAAGCAATAGCTTACTTTTACAACATCAGAGGATGACAAAGGGTGGCCGTCCAACTATGCCTTAGCGTAAAAGAACAACCCTCCCCTGCCCATCTCAAAGCTACCACAGACATTTGCTGCACTTCGGGATGGGTGCACCAAGGATGCCACAGGGTATACAGGATGTCATAATAATCACTTCCCCCTTCCTGTACCATCGCCGCCACAGCAAACACAGGTTCTTTACTAGCACGAGATTAGCCACTGTTAGAGAATTACAATGAATTTTATCAACTCCGAGACGCCTTTAACTGTCAAGAGATTTGATCGAGATGTGTCTCAGAAGAATCCATGTGTTGCAGTCCTCAGAACCTCAGAAGGTGACTGTACATAGAGGGGTCTTAGAGAGGAGTTAGGCTAAGCTCTCACGGTGTGGTACTGCAGGGGAATACTCGCTTGGGCGAGGTTCTCAGTTTGAGCCTAAGTACCACAGTAAGTAAATAAAGTACTAACAACTGAGTTGAAACAGGTCATTAGACAGGGTTCAGATCAAATATGACTGAAAATTAGGTCACAGATGGGGACAGAGGGAAGACCGGGTACAGGCGCATGATGATTTCGTCTACAGGATAAGGACAGAAGTCTTAGAAGACCCTAACCCTGCTGACACACCAATGGTGACAGGGAGTCTCTAGAACCGTGAGAATCTCTGGTGCATCAGCCTCCAGGGCTGGACTGTTCCTGTGGAGGCAATCCTAGGAGTCCAACAGCCAAGTCCCTTCTCCTCCCTTAGTCCACTCTCCACTCACTTGTGTATGTCACTCAGATGGGTGTGCTCCCCCCACTGCAGACACACAGACTGTAATTCCAGAGGCGTTCAATGCCATCTCTATCATCAACAACCAGCGAGCGGAAGCAGGATGCTGACTGGAACTCGCCGCTCAATCCCATCCACCTTCCAATTTCCAGGATGATGGAATCAACAAGCCCTGGCTTTGCTCTGAGCTGTGCCCACAACTGGTGACAGGGCCTCCAGAAAGCCCTTGTTTGCTTGCTTGCTTGGTGTCTTCATTGTAAAATCTGTAACATGGAGGTTTGAATTGAACTAAGGGCTAAATAGTAAGAGCCTGCGTGAGAGCAATTCTAGTCTCAAGGCTTTAGCGCAAATCAGTTTTTTAAATCAAACTTTAAAAAATGGTCTATGTAGACTTTTGTAAAAATCAGAGGCAAAGACAATTATTTTGAGAGTGGCTAGCCTCTCAGAATCCATGCCTCTGCTGAAATATTTTTAGGCATGGGAAAGTTAATTCATTTCAACAGTTACTCTGCAGACAATTCACCCCTCGGGCTCTTTCCCGCTGAAGATCTGTCTGTTCGGAGGTTTTAAAGAATTGCATGTGGATTTGTGAACAAAGCTCAGAACTGAATTTTTCTAAGAGAAGACTTGAATTCCAGTTTTTAATTTCTCGGTAATTAGATATTCGAAGAGGGGGTGAACTCTGGACATTTGTATGAAAAAATGAGGTAAGTGGTTTCCTGTTTCTCTGCCTAACAGAAAAGTTTACCACTAAATAAAAAAATATCTCTGGAGTATCTTTAAACTCCTTGGAGGAAACTTGTTGCACACACACACACACACACACACACACACACTCACTCATCAGCAGGTCAATTAGCTCACAGTGTTAACCTATCCTTTTCTCTTCAATAACTTCTTAAAGTCTGAACTAGTCCATGGGTAGAGGATCTGTGTTTCTTTCACCTGTAGTTAAAGCATGCCTTGAAAGAGGCAGGTACACTGTGGAAAACAGTCTGTGTGGAAACCGAGTACGGCCAGCTCTTTGACTATAAGCAGGATTGGAATTGTGAATCATCATTTTCAAGCTCAATAAATGCCGTCTGCCCAAGAAGGAGGAAATGAATATCTATAAACCCCAACTTTCATCCAATCACATACAGACAAATCAACCTTCAGACAAATCAGATGTCTTCATTTAGCGCTTACCTGGACTTGGCACACTGCCCAGCTTCTCCAAAACTACTGATAATAATACTTTCACTAACAGTATGCTTACAAAAAAGAAAAAGAAGAGAAAGAAAAAAGCTTGTGCTATGAACACTTTTTAAAAAAGGAACTTTTCAGCTCAGAAAAGACAATTGCTTAGGAGAAGGAAAGTTTGCTTCTGTGTTAGCAGCTTGTAGAAACAGGATTAGTGGGTGGGATTGGGGCGTGCTCTGCCCATAAATAGAGGCTCAGGGCTCCGCTGGCACACTCAGAAGCTTGGACGACAACCCGGGCAGCTCACACATCGCAGGAGGGTGGGGAGCCCAGGTAAGACAACTGACAATGGCTTTGGCGGCGCACCTGCTAGAGTAAGCTACGGCCTGATTGCTGTGCACAGATGCAGGCAGTCAACCGACAAGATCCGAGCAAGGTTCCCAGGGCAGGAAGCAGGCTGTGGAAGGAGTATCACCCAAGCCACGGAGGCTAGCTGAGGCCTTTCTTTGACCAAAAGTAGCAGAGTATCGCATTCCTGTCTAGGCTCAGGGTGGCACCTTGCCTGTCAGGAAACTGGAGGTTTGTGGGTGGGTGAACTGAAGAGTTTTCAAACCTGTGTTAGGGTGCATGACATCCTGTGCCAATCCCTGCTCCTCTCCCACTACGTAGCACAAAGGCCACGGGCTCCTCCACTCTGAAGACTCAGCTCAGATTCCCCTCCTGGGAATATATTATTGCAAAGCAGGAAACGGTTTTTCTTTACTTTTGCAGTTTTTAAGACTGTCAGAGGGGAGAGCTGGGCACTTTCTGAAGTAACAGAGACAGAGTCACAGGAACCTCCAGCAAGGACATTCACTAACACAAGATAGGGACAGAGCTACGGTGAAAGACACCAGTTCCAGAGAATCAGTAGTCCAGGGTGGAGAAGGCCGCGAATTATCAAAACTTAGCAAAGACTTCAGGCATCGAGCTCTGTAGGCTCTGAGGGGCTTATGCAGATGTTTGTAGAGTAGAATCTTTGCAGAACAGACCGTTTTCATCATGAGAGCTCAGTAGAGTGGATCCCAGAAAGCCATCTCAGAGTGGGATGTTTGTACAGCAGTTATGTTAGCCTTCCTTGAAGCATCCTGTCATAAAACACACGTGACATCCCTAGTGCCAGCCCGTGATCTGCACGGCTATTGCAGGGAGTTCTATGAGACATTTGCACAGCAAGAATTGGCAATGGATTAAATGCAGCCCTTAGCCGCCGATTTACTTTATATTTTCGATACATGCAAATGCTTATACAAACAATATATATTCGATATTTGTTGATAACGTCAAAGAAGTTTATCTATACTTCTGAATCAGCTTGTATTCCAGAAATGCAATAATCCTCACATGAGGCACCTCATCCATTTTTAAATATTGAACAGAAGACACAATACTAAGAGAGCTGCCGGGCACCGCTAGCTTCTAGTATGCTTGAGCTGCTATTGCAGAATTGCGGGAGACAAAAGTTGCTATTAGCACTCCTGCATCCTGAGGAATGTAGAAGTTTATGACCTGGTATCCCTGCTTTAGCTTGTATCTTTTCTGAGCTGCTGTGTGTCTGTACACTATGGCTCAGATAACCACTGGCCAGTTTAATTTAAGGCATCACTTGGGTTGGTAACAGGGACGTCTTTTTAATCATCAGGTGTCTAGCAAGAGTTTCTGTTCCAGTTCACGAGTGATGAGGATCTTCCCTCTTAGCAGTTAAACCATGACCGTCTACCCTGCTTTGTTTGTTGTGTCTATTGGACTTCATCAAGAAATATTCAGATACTAGCAGGGGGCTCTGAAGCTCTGCATTGCTTTCTGGGGAAACTTTAGCATCAGGATTTTCTAGAGTTGAAGTCTGCTGCTGCAGCCCATGGTATGGCCCGGAGGTACTTTGAGTGGAAAAACAACCTACATGGCCTTCCTTCCTCCTCTCTTGCACTGTGTCTGCTCATTTAAAGCCCTGTTTGGGATCATCTCCTGCAGCTTTTCCTAGAAGTCAACCGTCAAATTGAGGAAGGAGAGAAAGGGGAATTTAAGAAAGCCTGGGTTTTATTCTCTGTGTCGTGCACATCCCAGAGCACATCCGTGCACTGGCGTGTATGCCCTCCCCTGCCACATAGGCTCAGACAACAGCCGAGAATGTTCACTGTATGAGTTTTAGTTCGTTCATAACAAATACCATTTGAGCAGATCCCCAGGAGGGAAAGAGAATGAGTCTTCTGAGAAGCAGCAAAGCTAGCATGCTCTAAATGAAGTAAGAATGGGACCACATCACTCATATCCATTCTTCTAGAACAATGTGCCCATTTCCTCAGAAGGACAAAGATGTCTATGCTTCAGGTGCCTGTTTCAGGGAGGGGAGATGGGAGCTGGCACTCTGCTCTGAACTCATCCCCAAAATCTTCTCATCTCTCTGAACTTTAGAGACTTCATCTACACAGTGAGAAATCAGGGAAGGGGGAAGCAAAGGTACCACCAAGTTACCTACCAGTAATATGCTTTTTTAGTATGACTTTAAACATGTATTTCCTCAGCTGCAAAGTATATACATCTAACTAGTTATATATTTTCTTAAAAATCTATATATTATCCTGTTATAAGATGAGATACAACAAGTATTGTACACGCACTGATCTGGAAGGTGGAGACTGGTGGCAGATAGACACTAAATGGGTAGACACACGGTAAGTTTCCCCGGGAAGCTCCTGCTTTCCACTCCGGTCTCAAGTCTGAGCTTGGTTCCCAGCGCTGTCCACTGCTGTGAAACACTATGCAGATTCCAGTTCCTTTCTGTTTCTTTCCCGTGCAGATTTGCCATGGAGAAAATTTCAGTGTCAGCATTCCTGCTTCTTGTGGCCCTCTCCTATACTCTGGCCAAAGACACCACCGTCAAAGCTGGAGCCAAAAAGGACTCGAAGCCTAAACTGCCCCAGACCCTCTCCAGAGGTACAAGTCTATTTTTTGTTGCCTTCCACCTGCAGTTTAAGTCCTAAAGACTCTCTGACTCCTGGTAATAAATGTGTTCACTGAAGATAAGTGGGGATTGTTTTTTTTTCTTTCTAGATTTAGCATAGTTAATAATCTGGTCTCCTTGCTCCGAGGGTCTTTGTTCTTTAGTATTAAGGACATTTTATCCAGGTCTTTATTGTTACTTTCAGAAGATTTGGGCCTGAAACTGTAATGGATTTAACGATACCAACTCCTCTTATTATAGGTTGGGGCGATCAACTCATCTGGACTCAGACTTATGAAGAAGCCCTATACAAATCCAAGACAAGGTAAGGCGGTCGATTGCGTGGAGTGCCCTCGAGCCTCTCGTGAGCGCCATCTAGTGATGACTATCATGACATCCTGTTAAACATCCCATCTCCGTCTCTCTCGCAGCAACAGACCCTTGATGATAATTCATCACCTGGACGAATGCCCACACAGTCAAGGTAATCTACTCTTCTACATTTTCTCTAGGGGCTTTTATGTCAGGTCAGGGTTCCGATCATTCATCTTTACATTCCTAGAGCCTAGCACCGCTGAACAAGGAAGAAGATTTTAAATACTTTAAAACAAGAAAAAATATTTAAAGAGAAATGTGAACGTTTCCGTGTTTTGAACTAACTACTAGTGCGTATTTTGAGTAAGAACTGCTGGGGTTCATGCTCAACTTCTTCCGTCTTTTTCCATCCGATACATCAACAAACACCCATTTCCTATTAAATCAATCTCCAGACAGCTTCACACACATGCAGCCTGCCTGGTTGTACAGGCTCCCCACATTTGGTGTAAGAAGCTCATCGCAGTCTTCACCTAATGATTCTAGCACGGGGACTCTTTGGGTCACGTTCCACCAGTCTCTGGGTATTAGGAAGCCCTTCTTGCCCAATTCCAGCCACTCTGCACTGCCTCCATGCTACCACCTTAGTCCAAGCCCACATCACACCTTGTCCACAAGACTACAGCTGCAGAGGCCAGCCTGGAGCTGTTCAACACAAATCAGCCGCTTCCCTCATGTGTTCCAGTGGCTTCTCATCACAAACAAAATTAAAGCTGGTTCCTGGCTGTGGCCTTCGAGGCTGGACCCCATCTGGTCAGGGCATGGTTTTCCTGTCCTGTTGGGATCACACATTCCCACAGGATATGCAATTCATCCCTATTCACCAAGGCTGTTGCTCGTACAGCGCCCTCTGCTGGCAGTGACCTCTCTCTGCTAGTCTGGGCAACCTGTGCCCTAAATAAACCACTCTGTGACCTCAGTATCTATCGCCTTCTGGAAGAGATCTGCCACGAAAAATGAGCAGCTTTTCAAGCCTTTGTTTCACTTTGTTTCCCCTATGTATGAATCCATACATGAAAATTACATATATGGTATGTACTGGTTTATGCTCTGATTCCCACATAAGCGTCTGAACTCTGAACGTTGCGTGTGCTTTTCCACTCAAGATATTTTCCCTAGTATATAAAATGCTGCCTGCTACAATATAGTATTCAGTAACATCACACGTCATTTGCTGGAGGGGCAACGTCGGTATTGTATTAAAAACACTATTCACATTAAAAGACAACAGAAAGTAAGGGCTCTAACCAAAACTGAGATAAATGCTCAAGGACCCTTTTTTCTTCTTCTTATATTACAGCTTTAAAGAAAGTGTTTGCTGAAAATAAGGAAATTCAGAAATTGGCAGACCAGTTTGTTCTCCTCAACCTGGTTGTAAGTGTCCCCTCACCACCACCTGCATCTCTGGGTCCCATGTCTGGTTCACTTTTTCCCGTGCATCTCAGTCTTGCGGCATTAACGAGCATCTCTGCCAAGTACCTATCTCCCAGATGAGAAACCTAGGATTCTGTACTTCGTTAATAATCTTTTTTTGAAACCTTTGCTTTGCTGGAATTGAGGCCAGCACTTGGCACGTGCTGAGGAATGTTCTACCACTGAGCCACACCTGCAGCCTGTTTCTTAGTGTGACACACTTATGTTTTAATGTGGTAATTAATAATCTTATCTGAAAAATATACTCAATGGTCAGGATTTCTGGGCTGGCTTTTAGTAACTGGTTTTTCTGTTCTGCCCATCTTCTCCAGACCTGGCTCACTGGTTCCTGTCACCTCTTTCTCTCCACGGGAGAGAGCTCTGGTTGTCTAGATCTACCCACGTGTCCCGGGCGTCAGCTCCATTCCTCCCGTCTCATTTCCTCCTCACTAGCCCTTCTGTCTTAGCCATGCTCCTCCTCTGTAACAATGGCCTCCTACCTGTCCAGTCACAGGTCCTCTGTGTCTTCCTCCTAAGCCTGCTGTGTTCTCTGATCAGAACATCTGTTAGCTGCCTGCTTCTGGTTCTGTACCACATGCCACTCTTTCCACTCTGAGATGCTTCTTCTAGCTTGTTGTGGAATCTTTGGAGAAGAGAGTCCCCAGCAATGCCTCGGGTCCATGGTGCACTGAGAGACATATTCTCTTTCCCAATTAGCTTTTTAAAATAGTTTAAAAAGTCATGGATTCCACTGTGACATTTCCATATGCAGTTTGTGTTTGTGCCCCCACCCTCGCGAGCCCCTTGGCTCATCCCTAAAGCCCCCCTTCTGTTTATCTGTTCTATAGCCCTTTTCCAGACACCTCCCCCCAGCCCTCTCTTAATAACGGTTTCACTGCTCACAGTGCCCTTTCTAACTCCAGGAAAATCTAACCAACACATTTTTGCATTGGCAAATTTGAAAATACCTAAAGAATAAACAAGCAGCTGTGTTTTGTTTTGTTTTTACCTCAGTATGAAACAACAGACAAGCACCTCTCTCCTGACGGCCAGTATGTCCCCAGAATTCTGTTTGTGGGTAAGTGGGGGTCCCAGTGACATAAGACACACTGAAAGTTATGCAACTGCAAGCCACATCCTACCTCCCCCACATCAGACCTCCCCATCCATGTCCCCAACCCCACCAGTCACTTCACTAGAAGCAAGGTCACCAACCTCCAGCAAGTAGCATGCCGTCCTGGGCAGGATGTCTCACAATACTACACTCTCGCCAGGACATGTCAATGAACCACTATCTCCACAAATGACTTCTTTCCTCCAGACAAGTAAATCTCTGCTTCTGGAAATTCGTTATCTGTTGGTCCTGGTCCAGCATTCTGAAGAGATAAAGACAGTCCGCTCCAGGATGAGACGGACTGCAAACATCCAGCTGGCTCTCACATGCCGTCTCCCCTATTTTAGGACATTCATTTCGTCACCACTCTTTCTCAGTCGTAGGCTTCCAGCTCAGGGCCTTGTGTACACCTGGCAAAAGCTCTACCATCAAGCCCAGCCCTACACCCCAGCCACCCCTTTTAAAACCTGCCTCTTCACACTCCCTTTTCGTTCTTCCGGATTGGATGGACCACACCTTTAAAGTGTCCTTTCTCATTAGTTACATAGTTTCAACTTACATGAAAGAGCGACAGAATGGCTGAATTTGTTTGGGGGTTTCCTTGTTGCCTTTTTTTGAGACAGTTTCATGTAGTCCAGGCTAGCCTCAAACTCTCTACATAGCCAAGAATAATCTTGAGTCCCTGATCCTCCTACCTCCGGGCTCCAAATGCTGGGATTACTGGCATGCACCACCATGCTCAGTGTTATAGATGGATTTAAACCTGGGGGAATATTTAAAGAAGGATAAAAGGGAAAATTCATGCCTCTATTTTAAAATGCAGCTGATTAACCACAAAGTATTAAAAGAAAATGAAAGAGGAAGGCGCGATGTGGTTATCTGACCCTGCCGTACTTAGGGACTTTCATTTTTTTTGTCTAAAGAAGGAAAAAGACTGGGGATGCAGCGCAGTAGGCGGGTGCTTATCCAGGAGCACAAGCCTTGGGTTTCATTGTATAAACTGTGCATGGTGACACAGACCCAAAATTCCAGCACTCGGGAGGCTGAGGCAGGGGCCAACCTGGTGTACATAGTGGATTTCTTGCCAGTCTGGGTGGGCTACAGAGTGAGACTCTGCGCAAAACAAACAAGCAAACAAAGAAATTAATGAAAATAAACAAACAAAAAGAGAATCAATCTGATCCAGGTTAACCTTTTGCGTTCCCATCACCACCACCCTCTCCCCGGCAAGCCACAGGCTTTATTCCAGCTCTCACTTTCAAATATCCTTGTTCTTTATCTCCGCAGACCCATCCCTGACAGTGAGGGCAGACATCACTGGAAGATACTCAAACCGTCTCTACGCTTACGAACCTTCTGACACAGCTCTGTGTAAGTCCGAGATCCCTATTGCTGGAGTGCCAGGGAGAGGCCCCGACTGAGGTGGGCTAGACCTCTGCGCAGGGGTGCCAGAGAATCAGTACGACCCAAACTTTTTCCCCTTCGGCAAACCCTATGCCCCACTCCACTGCCCACTTTGTAAACATCTCCACGAAGGATAAATCATTCGGTCGTGGTACCGGCTCCTCCAGGAGAATGTAGCAGAACGCCGTCTGCCCCTCAACTTTTCTCCCTTCACAACCGCACACGAACCCATCTGTCACAGACCTGACGCGGGAGAATTCACAAGAGGGTTTCTTCGATCCCATCCCCCCAAATAATGAAAAGGGAAATCATTGAGTCCGTGTTGCGGTGGTGAAACTCAGGTCCAACTTGAGATCCTGGGCAAATGATTGGGAGAGTGGCTTATTCACTGTGTTGGCTGTCACTAGTGAGGGGCGGGGAGAGATGAGGGAGAAGGAAAGAGGCTGATTTATGGCAGATGAGACCGACAATTCAAGGAGATGCGAACTGGGACACTTGACTGGTTCTTCTGGGAAGAGATTGGATTCCGTCCCAGGACCAGTCCTAGTCTCTGGCAGGGGCTCCTAGAATCTTCCTATTCGAACCCTGGTCGTCACCCACATGCTGCCTGGGCTTTTGAAACTCACAGCCTGCCCACCCCCAGTGGCAAGCCTCCAACAAGGCCACACCTCCTAGTCCTTCCCGAACAGTTTCACCAACTGGGGACCAAGCATTCAAATATTTGAGCTGATGGGGGCCACACTCGTTTGAACAGCAGTGACCTTATAAATGGTCACTTGCTTATCCTGATTTTGCATCCCTCAGTGCTGGACAACATGAAGAAAGCGCTCAAGCTGCTGAAGACCGAATTGTAGAGACAGCTGTGCAGGGCACCCAGCGATGGGAAGGCAGAAGCACTGGGAACTGCTGGTGACATCACGGTTGAATGTTACGACAGATGTATTTTTTAAACACCCGTACATGGGAAGATATTCTTACCTACTACAGTGAGCATGGTTTTCTAAAAAATAAAGTCTTGTGAGTACTCCAACCGGAGAGTTGTTTTAGTTTTTCATAGAAAAGCTATCTGGACCAGCCTGGCACAACAGTCCATGGCTAAGCTCTTCTTAGAGGTGAGACCATTGTACTGAACTAGAGGCAGGCTTGAACTGCAGAGAGGGGTGTTGTCTCAAAATTCAAACTATTTCTTTCAAATGAAAAAAGGAAGGGAGGAAGGGAGGGAGGGTCGGAGGGTGGGAGGGTGGCAAAAAGGGAAAGAAAGAAAGGTTACTTGGTTTCAGTTTTACTCACTAAACAGGAACATTGGATACACACAAAATGCTCATAAAGGAACAAGACAAAGCTAATTCAGACAACTAAGATAGAAGCCATCAAGATTGTTGCTGTTATCCTGACACATTATAAGGTATTCCTGATGAGACACGAGCTCACCCTGCAGAAGCTTACACAGCGCGTGCTTTCCTGTAAAAGATAACACAGGAAGGCACCCCACTCCCACACAAAATGGAATCTCGTGTAGAAGGAGCCATTCCCATGCTAGCTAGAAACCCCTAGGACACACTTAGTAACTTGATTATAGGCAGCTTTTTCTCCACTCGGTGATCTCAGAGAAAGCCTCCAGCACATCAGATGCTGTCTCCAGGAGCCTCTCCCACTAGAACAGTCACTAGTGCACACTGAGAACACCTTAGAGAAGCCGAGACGTGCCCTTGAGCAGGCGCCATCTGGAGGAGCCAGAAACCAGGTCTTGAGAGGGCTCAGACTGATTGCCTCAGCCTCTCCGCCTGTCACCAGGAGGAAGCAAAGGGCGATGAGAGTCAGTGGTGAGGTTGAGGTCAGAGGTCACTACTGTCTGGAGAAGGGAGGACGTGCAGCATCAGGCAGGGAGCCGGCTTTGTGTGGCTTCACTCTTACCTGGCTGGCCACACTGAATCTCACAGAGTCATGGGGACTTCCTGCCCGTCACCCCCCCACTCCCTCCCACACACACCCCTGATGTGCTCAGGGTGGGTAACATCACTGCAGAGTTCCTTTTCCGAAGAAATGATTGGCCTTGTTGATTTTCCCAGAGTGCTTTTCCACCTCTCACAAGCAGGAGGCGTACATGTGCTGAAAAGGGGAAATTATTGCATTTAGGAAGCTCCAGAGAGGCAGGCAAAGATGGCTCAGCAGGTGAGAGCACCTGCCACTAAGGGTCTAACTTCAATCCCCGGATCCACATGGGGAAAGGTAAAAACAGCTCCTGCAGGTTGTGCCCTGACCTCCACATGTGAGCCGTGGCATGCACATGTGTGCATGCACACACAGACACACACACAACAAACAAATAAAGAAATGTTTGGGTCTAGAGAGGTGGCTCAGAGGTTAAGAGGACTTACGGCTACTGCAGAAGACCCAGGTTCGGTTCCCAGCACCCATAAGGTGGCTCACAAGTGCCTATGATTCCAGTTCTAAGATCTCACACACTCTTTTGGACTCTCTGGGCACTGAGCATGCACGTGGTGCCCATACATACATACATACATACATACATACATACATACAGGCAAAACACACACATAAGGTAAAAGAAATAAATCTTTAAAATTCTTTTAAAAATAATGAGCATGGAAAACTGGAAGAGATCATACAGAAAGAACTGGCGTCCTTTCTTACATTTGTAACCACAGGAAATATGAAATCTGTGCAGCCAAAACCTAAAAGAGCTGGGGATTCCACTCCGAGGGCATGTGTTGTAGAACTTGCTCATGAGCAAGGCCACTCTTCCCACCAGATCCAACTCCCAACATTCATAATCTTCTATTTGTGCTTAAAGTTAAGGTCAAAATGTACCTAAAGTATTGATTTGACACATAATCACAAGACTGGAGCGGAGTACAGAGAATTTTATGTCTAAAGGCTGAAGAAAAATGTCAGTAACCATGGTAACATAAAATGGTATGAAAAACAGGCCAGTGGTGCCTCAAACTGTAAGCGTGAAGTGAGAACCCAGGTCGGCAATGCATGTGTGTGTACTCAAAACTGAAAGCAGGGCATGTGTGTGTGCCCATGCTCAGCGCTATTCCCAGCAGGTAAAGGTGGAAGCAACCCACGCGTCTGTCAGTGGACAGAGGGGGAGACAAGCTGCAGCTCAGAGGTGCCATGGGTACTGCTGGGTGAGCAGGGCAGAAATCCTGGCCTGTGTTACTGTGCAGAAGAGCAAATCTGGTCATTAAGGGCCAGGGAAGGGGGAACAAAGGGGTACTTTTACTGCCTAGTGGATGTGGCATTCCGGTTTGCAAGACAAATTAGAATGGCCTCATCAGCTAGTGTGAATGTCCGGTCTCTAACATTAGGCCGTGTGGCGTTGTGGGGGGAGGAGTGTCATTGCGGGTGATTTGAGGTTTCAGAAGCCCAGGCCAGGTCCAGTCCCTTTCTGTCTCAGGCTTGTGGAGAAGATGTGAGTTCTGCGTTGCTGGACCGTGTCTGTCTGTCTGGTGCCTTGCCCTCCACCATGACAGACATGGAACCATCCTCTGAAACTGTAAGCAAAGCCATAATAAATGCTTTCTTTTGTATGCCACCTTGGCCACGGCATCTCTTCACAGAAATAAGAAAGTAAATAAGGGGCTGGAGAGATGGCTCGGTGGTTAAGAGATGGCTGTTCTTCCAGAGGACCGGGGTTCAGTTAGCAGCAACCACGTGGTGGCTCACAACCATCTGTAATAGGATCTGATGTCATCTTCTGGCCTGCAGGTATATATGCAGAGTACTCATATAGAAAATATAAATAATTTTTAAAAAGTAAATAATCCAGATAGTGAGAGTTGTGAAATAAAAATGTACTTAATGCCATGTAACTGTATGTTTATAACGATTAAAATGATGAATTTATATATGTATGTGTTTTATCTTAGACCCCACAGGTGAGAGAGGCAGAAAGAAAACTGCCTTTAACTGACTGAGGGCGAACCTTTAATTCAGCCCATGGGGAGCAGAAGCAAGCAAATCTTCGGAAGCAGGGGGTGTCAGCCTGCTCTATATAGTGAATTGCAAGGTAGCCAGGACTACATAGAAAGTTCCGGCTTAAAAACAAATGTTGCTAGCATAGATCAGCCATTAAGTAAACACACTGGGATAAGCCACTGTCACCTGCTGCAGAAGCAATCCGCTCAAACGATCATTTAATCTGCTGTGATTTGGGTTTTTGTTTTCCCCTCGCCGTCAGTGATTTTATGTAGCTGCTGGGGTCTTTTTATCATCACTCCTAAGAACTGGAGACAGAACAGGAAGGACAGAAAAGGTTCTGAGTAAGACCAGAGCTCTCCTCATTCAGTTGAAGAAGCTGTGATCACGTTGGCTTAGTAGATGGCCCCTTGCCAAGTTATGACCTCATCTCTTCGAAAAGAACGAGATTCTGAAAGCAAGCAAAGGCTGCAGTTTTGCCCTCCACAGATGGCAAAGTCCATCCTGTGACACACACTTTACCTGTGGCGACTCCCTCAAGGACTCATTCGAGAATAAATCTCCATGATAGTTGTCCCTAAGGAAAGTAGTGACCGAAGCTGGATTCAAAGCCGGGGAGTCTCAAGGACTACTGTGTCCAGGTATGACAGGACATTCCAGAAAAACTGCAGGATGGGGCTGGAGAAATGCCATGGTGGCCGAGAGCACCTGCTGCTCTTCAAGAGGATCCAAGTTCAGTTTCCAGCACCCACATCAGGCAGTTCAGAACTGTCTGTGACTCCAGATCCAGGGGATCCAATACCCTCTCCTGGCTTGCATGGGATCTGTACTGACATGTACATAGCCCACACACAAACACATATACACGTAATTAAAAACTAACTTCAAAAGTTAAAAGGAAAATCAAAATAGCACTAGCCTCATCCTCTCCCATCTCTTCCCATCAAACACTGCCTGCATAAACTCCCTCACTAGCTAGAAGCCTCGTAAAGTTGCTCTTTAATGTTGATATCACCCCCAATAAAACCATCCCTACATAAGCAGTCGAGTCTATACAGCTACAGTGTGTCTAATGTGCTCCGGTCTCAGGATTTTCTCAGCTAAAATGCCAAATAGCTTCACATATTTAATGTATTTACAAAGTGATGAATTAACCGAAGCAGGGTTTAAACAAATATTTAGGGATATTGAAGAAGGAGGGCTTGGGTCAGAGAAACCAAGAACTGAATGCCTGGCTTCCTCTCCCTCTCTGGAAGGTTCCCTTTGGTGCTGTATTTTCAAGGTTGAGCATGCAGAATTGGTTTTCACAGCAAACACTATGCTGTCCCCAGAGCAGAGTATCAGAGATAAACTTCACCTATGGTGAGCTCAGATGGGAGAGATTACAGTGAACCATTTCCCCTCTGCACTAGCAGTAATTTCCTGAGCTAAAATTACACCTTTCACACCAAGGTTGATTAAAAAATGATCTAAGGAACATTCTTCTGAAGGGAACATGTACACAGGGAAATCAGACATTCCTCTAAGGGGACATGTACACAAGGAAGTCAGGCATTCCTCTAAGGGGACATGTACACAGGAAAGTCAGCCATTTCTCTAAGGGGACAAGTACACAGGGAAGTCAGAGAACTACATACGCAGTAAGCTCCTCTGCAAGGAGATAAAAGGTTTGTTTTGTTTTTTTGTTTGTTTGTTGTTTTTGTTTTGTTTTTTTTTGGTTTTTCGAGACAGGGTTTCTCTGTGGCTTTGGAGCCTGTCCTGGAACCAGCTCTGTAGACCAGGCTGGTCTCGAACTCACAGAGATCCGCCTGCCTCTGCCTCCCGAGTGCTGGGATTAAAGGCGTGCACCACCATTGCCCGGAGATAAAAGGTTTGGAGGGGAGGGAACGGAGAGCTGGCCGCACAGTTGTTTGCTGTGACTTGAGATCTGCATTGCTCTCTGGGCATCACACTCTGTGGCTGCAGGTGCACAGGGGAGCACCCCTCCGGCAATCAGGAGCCTTGCCTGGGCTCTGCAGGCTCACAGTTCAGCCGTTCTTGGTCTGGGATGGAATGGACCTGTTCAGAGGGTTTCCCAGTAGATGCTGAGACACCATGAAATGGCAGATGCGTGTCTTCAATGAGAAACTAACAGGGATCCCAACGTGTCATAGAAGGGGGTGGATAATCACCGCCTTCAGATCCCAAACAAAGAAAAAGTCAGATTCATTTGACAGAGAATATTCTGGCTCTTAAAAATGCACATGCTGGCCGGGCGGTGGTGGCGCACGCCTTTAATCCCAGCATTTGGGAGGCAGAGGTAGGCGGATCTCTGTGAGTTCGAGACCAGTCTGGTCTACAAGCGCTAGTTCCAGGACAGGCTCCAAAACCACAGAGAAACCCTGTCTCGAAAAACCAAAAAAAAAAAAAAAAAAAAAAAAAAAGCACATGCTGATGCTGACTGGCTAGTCATTTATTACTTACTGTTCATTTACATAATCCAGCGATTTCAAAACCCTAAAGATTCACCTGGGGTGTGGTAGTACATGCGTTAGGAGAATCACCTTAGGCCTGAGGCTAGCCTGGGCTACAGAGACAATTCAAAAACTGTCTGAGATATATAGAAAGACCCTGTGTCAAAAGACAAAATCCATAATAAACAGAAATACTCACCAGGGCCAGACCCTGATTTAGAAAACAAAATTTAGGGGCTGGAGAGATGGCTCAGAGGTTAAGAGCATTGCCTGCTCTTCCAAAGGTCCTGAGTTCAATCCCCAGCAACCACATGGTGGCTCACAACCATCTGTAATGAGATCTGGTGCCCTCTTCTGGCCTGCAGGCATACATGCAGACAGAATACTGAGAATACTGTATACATAAGAAAGAAAGAAAGAAAGAAAGAAAGAAAGAAAGAAAGAAAGAGAGAGAAATCTTTTTAAAAAATTATTTTTCTCATTTTGTGTACTGTGTGTGTGTGTTGTGGTATATGCATGTATGCAGGTGCCTAAAGGGTCCAAGGTATCAGATCCCCCCTGAAGCTACTGGAGTTGCAATTAGAGCACAAACCAAGGCGTAGGCAAGCTGTACGGCTCTCTGTGCAACAGCCTTTCCATCTGCAACCGTTTACACCAAGACAAGTATCCTAGGGTCAGGAACCTTGTCAGATGTTTTGAACTGCAGCTGAGGAAACAGAAAAAACACAGGATGATTGAAAACGAAAACAATTCAACACGCTCATTTCATGATCACATCCCTCATCTTAGGGCACAAGCAGCCCAGCCCAGGCGGCCACAGTGCTCAGCAATGAGACGAAAACAATTCAACACGCTCATTTCATGATCACATCCCCATCTTACGGCACAAGCAGCTCAGCCCAGGCGGCCACAGTGCTCAGCAATGACACCCTAGAGACAACGCGGTCTACTTCTGTACCGGACTTACTGGAACCAGAGAATCACAGAAGAGGCAGAGCGACAAAGTGCTCCAAGGTGCATTAATCTGCATGTCAGCCCTTGAGAGCCTTCTTGGTCTGAAACTTATCCAGAGAGAGAGAGAGAGAGAAGAGAGAGAGAGAGAGAGAGAGAGGGAGGGAGGGAGGGAGGGAGGGAGAGAAATCACCAACAACGTATCACATGCTACTTCAAACCAAGACAGGAATTAACTGTCACTAATGGAACATAATATGTGTACTCTTGCCAATAAATACCAGTGACGTCTGTTGGAGGAGGCCGCTCGTTGGTTTCAAATAAGTAAAAGCACCTTTCTCATCATGCAGATAATATTAATCAATTAAACAGTTCGGTAAAGCATTCAGGGACCAGGAGGTTGTTCAGCAGTAACAGTGCTTGCCACCTAGACTGATGACCAAGTATGATCCCTAGACCCATAGGTAGGAGAGAACCAATTCTTACCAACTGTCCTCTGACCTAAACACACACACACACACACACACAAGCACACGTACAATATTCATTTTTTAACCCTAAGAAAGGATTTGAGGATATCCGTCAACAGACATCGTTACTGGGGGTTCCCAAGGCTCCATCAAACACTATTTTGGCCATCAGAGAGCAGATGGAGGACACTGACTGACCTTGGCTAAACACTATTTTGGGGTATGGTAGAAGCCATCAGAGAGCAGACAGAGGACACTGACTTACCTTGGTTATCAGTGCTCCCAGTACCTTCTTTTGATTCAAAACCCAAACACCAAGAAAGGGTTCCAGCTTTTAATTTTTAATGTAACATACAAGCCACAAACACCATTTTTCTCTCAACTTATGGGAGGTAGCACATTTAAATATGTTTGCATTTGACAACTCACTGTCACAATACCAAGAAATATCAAGACAAGGTTATTTAAGATAACCAAATATCTTTTTGTTACATGGGCCAACGTAGCGATTGCAAGTTGCTTACAAATACAGTGTTTTAAACTTCAAATTATTTAAAACAAAAGGATGTCAGATTATGCATATATACACTATCTTCCTCAAGCTCATCCCATTTCGAAGGCTGACAGTCACACACCAGAGCATTTCCCAAACGGTGTCACCTCCTTTGCCCTTGAGTATAAAAGTCAAAAACTAAACTTGAGTTTCCTAAAGACACAGCTACTTCTAGACTACACAGATGTAATCGTGATGGCCTACGAGAACTAAATGATCACTTCTATGCTAACATTTGTCTCTACAGTGCAGCTTTCCTGAAAAGACAAAAGGTACAGGGAACTTAGATGTCGCCTACGGAACTGAACACAACAGATCCTCTGCCTCGCCCGCTTCATCAGCTTCAACTGTCTTCGGCGGGAGCTACCTGCACAGCGTGGCACTCCCTGCAGTTATCCCGGGGAGACCGAGATGTCGGGGTGCAGGACCACTTCCCCAGGGGTGCCATATACAGTTTTACAGCAGGAAAGGCCACAGTGAACAGTGCCAGACACCAAGAACAGCAGATTACAGGGACCACTGAGGGTCGGGGACACAATGAATTTCAGCTGCTTTTTCAGCAATGTCAACAAAACACGTTTAGAGAAACGTTAAGAGTGAAAATATTTAATTCCACTGTTGATAATGTAGTTTTCAGATACTGTTTGTTCTTTCAGAACAAAGAAGCTTAACTTAAGATTAGAGAAAGGGAGCAAGATCAACACGGGGAAACTCTTCCTTGTTTTCTCTTCAAAGGAAAGCACTGGGGTTGGCGCGAGGGTCTTTCTGGTTTCTGTACCTGTAGGTCAGCCAAACACCCAGGATCTGGAATTAAAAGAAGAAAAACTAAGTGCTCTATAGATTGAGTTAATCAACAGAATAACTGAAACTTCTGAATCACTTTTGCTTGCTTTTTGCTCAGAGGAGAGACTTCAGACAAATTAAAGGGCAGGCCCTAATCACACTGAAATACGAGATCGATGGTGGACTGCGTGCTGCCCAGAACACGTTCTGAGGTAAAGGGGCCTTTGACGGTGTCATTACACTATGAGGGATCTTCCAGGTGGGCTCGAGGGTACAGTCACTGTAGCCCTGATAAGAGGGAGCCGACATGGGCAAGGTGAGGGAGCAGAGATCAGACAAGAGGACAGAGATTAGACTCTGAGATGGCCTTTCGCTCTCTCTCCTCTCCTCCTCGCCCAATAAACCTCTTGCGTTAGATCTGTTTCTGGGTGTAATTTCTCAGCGGCGCACATTGGCAGGGCCCACCAAAGGGACCACTTTCTGCCACCTTTTATCCTTTCAGTTTCAGAGGCAATTTTTCAGTTGAAAGTAACACAATTTTTATACATTTTTACTTTTGAGACTATAATACAATGACATTTCTCCCTTCCTTTCTTCTCTCCAAACCTTCCCATATATCCTTCCCTGTCTGTTTTCCTTCAGATTCATGCCTCTTCTTTCATTAGTTGTTCTTGCGCGCATGTGTGTGCGCGCACGTGCGCGTGTGCATGCATGCGCATTCCTAAACATAACCTTCTCAGTCCATGTATGTTATTCTATGTATGTTTTCAGGGCTGACCATTTGGCACTAGATAACCCACCAGTGAGCTCTTCTCTGGGAAAGATCGTCTCACAACTCCCATTTCCAGATTTCTTCCAGTTTTGTTTTGTTTTTTTCAGAAACAGGGTTTTCCTGTACAGCCCTGGCTGTTTTGGAACTCACTCTGTGCGCCAGGTTGACCTTGAACTCAGAGATCTGCCTGTCTCTGTCTCTCAAGTGCTGGGGTTAAAGGCATGTACCACCACCACCCAGCAACAGAGGCAATAATTAAAAGCAAATCGTTACATGCATATATGCATATGTGTGGATTATAATATTATATATTAACATGTATTAAATAACACTAATGTTCTGCTTATGACGAAATTAAACCATAATTTATCGTGGAAGTCTAGAAAGAGAAGAAAGCCCAGAGCCACTCGGCCTAATTTCTTCATTTTTTAACTGTTTACAGGGGTAAGCAGGTCAGGAATGGCACCCATCACAGCGTCCACGCTGGGTTTGCCAGATGTCTGATTCCAAGCTGGGGGTGTTCCGTCCACACTGAGTGACCTCAGGGAAAGGGAGCTTTCTAGTGTCAGATGTTATGCTGACGTGCAATGCTGTGTCCTAAATACAAACCAGAACTCCCTATGACCAAGGGGGAGGACCAACCTCTGTGAAGCTGAAGAAGAGGCCAATGCCGCCAACGAATCTCAAAACCTCTCCAGCATACGCTTCGATGATGGGGGCGCACGGTAAGCACTTGTGGGTCATTTTAGCACAGCTCTGCCGAAAGAAAAGACAGGACCTGTTACTTCATAGTGCGTGTATAGGAAATAAAACACGTAAGAACTAACACTGCTCACGAACAAGCTTCAGGGCTAGGGCGCTACATCCAGTCTGAGGATGGATTTTAAAGTGTGTATAGATTTCCAAGATGGCCATTTCCTGCACATGCTCTGTAGGCTCCACCCCCTTCTGTGAACTATAAATAGGATGGGTGGATGTCTAGTGTGCTCTGTAGGCTCCGCCCCATTCTGGGAACTATAAGTGGGATGGGTAGACGTCTAGACTGCACTGTATAAGACTCCATTCCACCAACCCAGAGGTCCTCACACTGACTCACATGCATGGTCTGATACCCAGCTGTGGTGGCTGAAATAAGTATGTCCCCCATAGGCTCATACATCGGAATGCTTGGTCACCAGGGAATGGAATTGTTTGAAAGGATATGGGATTAGGAGGAAGTGTGTCATTAGGGGTGGGTTTGGAACCATGCTAAGCCCAGTTATCTCTCTCTGTATATATGTACACACACACACACACACACACACACACACACACACGCACACACACACCTACAGATCAGATTTCATTCTCACCTCCTTTTCCAGCACCATGCCTGTAGGCCACATTATCCCCCTCCACGGTGATAATGGAATAAGCCTCTGAAACTGTAGGCAAGCCCCCAACTAAACACTTTCTCTAGTACGGCTCTCTTGGTCATAGTGCCCACTTCACCGTGGTGACTAAGACCCCGGTCGACAGCCACCAGCAAACAGGACAATCCTGCGAGAACAATGAGCCTACAGACGTCCCCTGAGCAAGGCGAGGACACCGAGTCTCGCGTGAATTCCAGTCTCCACCGACACCACACTTCAGCACCGTGAGAGTCCGGTGTTAACAGTCAGCATGACAACTAGAATCACCTGCGAGGGGTTGTCTTGAATAAGCTATGAACATGAACATGTTAAAATGTGGCAGGAACCACCTTCATCAGGGATGCAACCATTCTCCCTAGACAGGGGAGGGGAGAATGTGAACGGAGCAGGAGCGCGCATGCGTTCCTTGTTCTCCCCACCTAACAGTGGTTGCCATGGGACCAAGCTCCCCGAGCTCCTGCTGTGTGACGTTCCCACAATGACAGAACGGAACCTGGAACTACAAACGAGATTAATCCCGTTCTCCCTTGAGCTGCTTTTGGCAGGTTTTTATCACAGCGTCTGGAGAACAAACTAAGACCTCTGAGCAGGGGACTCGGCTAACCACACCTGGACTCCCATGGAAAGGGGAGAGGATAAACAGACAGCTGTCTTAGGCCATAAGTTTTGTGATCACATGTTTCATAGCAATGGATACAGACCCATACAGAGAAACAGTCTCACAAAGGCCTCCATGAAGAGAGACATACGGCTTAGGCCTTAGACAGTTTGTAAGAGGAGTTGCCCCAAAATATGAATGTTCTAGACGAGCCAAGCCCTGAGCCTATCCTACAGGACTGGGGTTGAGTTAGGTGGACCCGTCTGGTAGGAAACAGAAGGATGGATCCCGTTGGTCCATCAGTAAGTAGCTCAAATCCAAACAGAAAGGGTGAGAAATTGTGAGGCGGAGGAAGGGAAAGTGGGGAGCGTGGTTCTATGGGTCTTCCACCTTGGAGGTGTTGGGCTAGTTAAGAGAGTGATTTAATACAGACCCTTCTCTTATAAACTGCAAAACCAAAAATCTCTGAGACTGATCATGTCTCCCTCACAACTTGTTATAGGAAGGAACTGAATGAGGAAGAATTACAGGCAAGAAAATAAATGTGGCGGGTGTCACCGCACACGCAATGGGTAAATGTGACAGTGGTACCATGAAGAGTGGAGCAGAGGCATTAGCCAAACAGTCCTGAAATATAATTCAGCATCGGAAGGCCTCTTCTTCTTTCAAGGAAAACAAACAACTGACTTACAGCTGGGCAGGTGACATTCGGGTTGTAGCTTCGGAAGCCACAGCAGTTCAAGTTCCTCTGCAGGTCATTTCGAGCACTTGCCGTATTGTTCCATCCGACCTCCAGCAGTTGGCCCTAGAAACAGTTCACAGATGCGTGAGAACACATTATCCGGGCACAGAACACAGACACCGAGAGCCTGCGGGTGGAAGTGGAGCGGGCAAGGAACAGTTTCTACAAAACTAGCACACCTTTTCAAAATTGCATCCCTAGTTCTGCAAAACACTTAAGGCAATACTTCTATGAATGAAAAGGTCCTGGGCTTTTACAAGCAATTTAGAACAGTACTTGCTTCAATTTCTGTCTCTGGGATTTTATTAATCGTGCTACAAAGAAATGTTTGTTCTCCAATCATTTCCTCCCATCTTTTTCATATTTGTGCTATGTTGCATAATAAAGTAAAAGAAAATGAAAACTTTACTCCGTTGGGAGCAATGACGCAAACCTTCGATACCAGCACTCAGGAGGCAGAGGTAGGCAGGTCTCTGTGAGTTTGAGGCCAGCCTGGTCTACATACAGTTCTAGGACAGTCAAAGCTACACAGTGAGACCCTGTCTCAACAAGAAAAAGAAAAAAAAAAAATCTTTACTTACCTGTTGGTCCTGATTCAGCGCTAAGCAAGCACAAGACACGGAGAACTGAACAATAAATACGAGCAGGAGAATGATCATATACTGTGAGTTATAAGTTAAGGACTATTTTATTTTAATTTATCTTTTGTTATTACCCTTATCTCTTCATCAGGTGTGTGAGTGTGGCAGGGGCATACACACGGTATATCTGCCTGCGCTACACTGTTCAGCAGAGGAAAACTTGCAGGAGTCAGTTCTCTCTGATCACCGCGCGGGTCCCGGGGATTGAAGTCTGGTCCTCAGATTTGGCAGCAAGTGCCTTTACCTGCTGCTAAGGACACTGCAAATGCTGCGTAAGATCATACAGCAGGCTTGTTGACAGTCCACTCTAAGCAATTCACCTAGAAACTAGAACGGTGTTACCTAAGTTCAAAGTGATACATTGTATCATTTTCCTAATACACTATAACTACCAATTCATTAGACAGATATGAATAATTACATACAGCAGGCATGGTGGGATACACTTGTAATCCCACGGCCTAAGGAGCAGAGACAGGAGGACTGTCCAAGCCAGAGGTCAGTCCAGTCTACAGAGAGCCTGTCTCAAAAAGAAAGAGAATTAGATTTTGAAAAACTCACATTCAAAATGAAATACAAATACTGAAATCTCTAAAATAAAAAAAAACAGATATAGACAACTAAATCTAGAGAATAAAATATTGTAAAATTCTCAACCAAAAATTAACGTGTTAGGAAGGCCTAGAAGTAACGAAATGAGTTCAGTTCAACTCTGTACATTTGCAGGAAAATCAGAATTATGCCCAGCTAGTAGAACTCTGATGTGGGAGGGTCTTCTGTCTATTGTTATTTTCATTGGTTAAAAAAGAAACTGCCTTGGTCCTTTGATAGGACAGACAATTAGGTAGGTGGAGTAAACAGAACAGAATGCTGGGAGGAAGAGGGAAGTGAGGCAATTGCCATGCCTCTCCTCTCTGGGTCAGATGCAATGGAGCCAGCCGCCAGGTCAGACATGCTGAATCTTCTCGGTAAGTCACCACCTCGTGGTGCTACACAGATTATCAGAAATGGGTTAATCAAGATGTGACAATTAGTCATTAAGAGGCTAGAGCTAGGAGCTGGAGAGATGGCTCAGAGGTTAAGAACATTGCCTGCTCTTCCAAAGGTCCTGAGTTCAATTCCCAGCAACCACATGGTGGCTCACAACCATCTGTAACGGGGTCTGGTGCCCTCTTCTAGCCTGCAGTCATACACACAGACAGAATATTGTATACAAAATAAATAAATATTAAAAAAAAAAAGAGGCTAGAGCTAATGGGCCAGGCAGTGTTTAAAAGAATACAGTTTCCGTGTTGTTATTTCGGGTGTAAAGCTAGCTGTGCAGGAGCTGGGCGGAACGAAAAGCAGCCCTGCAGCTCCATCTACAGAACTCAAAATGACGTGATGGGGAAGGGTGGGGCATAAGTAAACATAAGGCTTTCTCTTTACACATATTCGTACATTGTCCTCCTAAGGGTGGCTTTGTAGCAATGAATGATATTAAATTAGTAGCAACCATTGAAATATAACCAATAATGAGTGAGAACGTCACCTGATAGAGGTAAAAATCCTCGTTTTTAAAAAGGATACAAAAAACAGCAACACCTGATGATGTTTCACGGCACCAATCAGCCCCACCAACGCAATCAGGAACAGGAAGATGCCCACGGCGATGACCACGCCCACTACTCGGAGACTGGAGATTAGCCCGAAGCCAATGCCCCAAGCGGCAATCCCGATGAGCAGCAGGCTGACCAGCTGAGGAGAGATGGAGGTTCAGTTACATAGCACCGTTCAGTTATACAGCGCCAGTGCTGTCCAGGCGTCTACATCTTAGTCACGTTCATAGCAGGGCAGGCGTCCCTCAGGATCCCCAGGGCGCTGGTTCCAGAACCCGTCACCACATACAGCAAATTCAAGCTTCATAGAAACAGTCGTCACAGTGTATAACTTGTAACATCCTCCTGTAAGCATCAAACCACCTCTGGGTGACTCAGACTAGCTAAAGCAGTGTCAAGGCTAAGCGACATTACCAAACTGTCAGAAGAATAGCAACAAGAAAATCTGTGCTCATGAAGCAATTTTTGATCCAGGTGACTGAATCCATGAATGTGAAACCCATAGATACAGAAAGCTGACGGAAACACACAAGCCTCCATGGATACTGTTGTATTAATTAATTTAATCTAACCCTCAATTATGCTTTTTAAAAAAGACTAACACTAACCCAGAAGGCAACGATGGTGTCTCAGAGGTCACGTGAATACAAGGCTTGCGTGTGAGCAACCGGAAGCTTGCACAGTACCAGCACGTGTAACACTAGGCAGCCCGTGATTCTGAGCTGTTCTTATGAAAATTATTTTTCTTTTCCTTCACAACCCAGTGGGCCTGCAGCCTCCCCCCTCTGTCCTCCCACTCCTCCCCAAACGGCTCAGCCAGTCCTCCCTTCCCAGCAAGCTATGTTCCTGGAATAGGAAGCTATTGTTTCCTTCCTCGCTCTACCATCTGTTCCCACACCGGTCTCTCCAGGAGCAAGAGGCATTCACAAGGAAGGACTCTATGCTCCCACCTCCCTTGGAACTTACAGGCCTGCCCTGGAGAACATGTGAAAACTGTTTGCAGAACTACTCTGGAAGTTCATTGCAGTCAACATCAAGCATGTTAAAATACAGAGGCACAAGAGGCCATTGAAGCCATCCAGATGAAAACCGGGCAGAGAGCTTGGCTATTTAAAAGGAAATGCCATCTGGGCAAGAAGAAAGCATGACATACTCAGTCATTTTATTTACAGGATTGTGGAACACAATCAGAAGAGCGGGCGCACCCGTGGGTAATAGGGGTTACAAAACTCACAGCTACAATCACTGAAAAACAAAAACAAATAAATGGTAAACTACACAGGGATTATAATTAACCCACAGGAGGCACACCTAGCTTGAGCGGGTTTCAGAGAAGGGTGGAGGGGGTTTGTAGAGTGGGGTAGAGAACCTTTGTACACGTGCGGTCACTCGTCTCCTGGGCTAATGTGGCAGTGCAATGCCCACTTGGGAAAAATCAAAATTCAAAACTAGATTTTTCTAGCATCCTATTACTAAAAGACTTGGTAAACTCTGTTTATCAATGCACAAATTATCGCTTGAATTTTTCTGCTAATATGTATCATTGTTTATGGGTTAAACAATACTAAAGATGCTTTATATGAGCTGGTTTAAAAAAAGATATTTACATATGTAGAGATACAAACAAAACTGATAGTGTTCATCTATTTGTATTTTTATCCAAAACATTTTCTTTCTAGAATCTTGGTTAAAGAGCCAAAATGTAAGAACAAAAGAAATCACCTGTGGGACCACAGAACCAGTGTCCGGTGGTGGGGAACTCACGGCCTCCAGCACTGTGGCTAGTACACAGGGAACAAAGCAAACATTCCCTCAAGTCCTACCTCCCTCCCTCAGCTGCTACTCCTTGGCAGTTCTGTTGTGTAGCTTCTCACAGTCACCTCACAATTTTAAACGATGGAGAGCTGAGAAAAGACCCTCTGCCCCTTCACGAGGGATCTTCTTTCTGACTTTGTAACGCCCAAATCAAGCACACTTCCTTTCACAGCCGGTAAAAGCGGGCGCGTCAGGAAGGTGTGAGGAAGGGCCTCACTTCTTCCTGGCTTAGCATCATCGCTGTATCTCAGGATGGGGCACAGACAGCAAGCATTCCACAAGCACCACATCGGAGTAGCTCTCTAATCTACACATCGGTTTCTATGTATCAGAAGAAAGGGAGGCTCAGACAGAAGAGGTTTGAAACATCTGGCCCACACATCTGTGACTGACCAGCCAGAAATCTGGACAGGGCACCTTTATTCCTTGGGAAATGCCAGTTGATGTAAGGACATCACACCCACACTCTGGAGGGCGGTCTGATTCACACCCACACTCTGGAGGGCGGTCTGATTCACACCCACACTCTGGAGGGCGGTCTGATTCACACCCACACTCTGGAGGGCGGTCTGATTCACACCCACACTCTGGAGGGCGGTCTGATTCACACCCACACTCTGGAGGGCCGTCTGATTCACACCCACACTCTGGAGGGTGGTCTGATTCACACCCACACTCTGGAGGGTGGTCTGATTCACACCCACACTCTGGAGGGCGGTCTGAGTCACACCCACACTCTGGAGGGCGGTCTGATTCACACCCACACTCTGGAGGGTGGTCTGATTCATTTAATCAACGGACTGTAAATTCTGGTCATAGTTACAAGGTATTCTTATGGCAGTGCCTAGACTAGCGTTTGACCAACAGTTGGGCACCACAGCCTGTGTCCATGGTAATACAGACTCCTCACCATCCCCAACCCCTCTGCTAACACCAAGTTATGGAGAGGGAGTCTGGTTTACTAATTCAGTAACTCAAGGGACAAGAAGACCAATCTGTGCTTCATTCAACATTAAAAACAAAAAAACTTCTGGGCGAGGAACGTGGTTCAGCAGGTAAAAGCACTTGCCACATGAGCTTGACACCCAAGTCTGCTCCTGGAACCAGGGTTAAATGACAAATGTAACGGCATCTGCTGTGAGCACTGCTCTGACGGGAGACAAGAGAGTCAGCCGGAAGCACTCGGGCCACACAGCATGGAGACTTGACCTCAGCCAGGAGGAAGGCTAGGACAATCCAGAAGCTGCCCTCTGAGCTCCACACGCACCCTGGGTGACATACATAAATGTACATGATCCTTCCAAGATCATGCCAAATCACTACTATGTTAATGGGATTTTTAAAAATTAAGAATACTAAAAGTCAAATATTCTTAAGCATTAAACTGAAAAATAAGTGAAAGACTTAAAGATGGGGCATACGACAGAACAGAAGTTGGAAATTTTCTGTTCCATAGCCTGGTTGTGCAAATCACAGCCCTGCCGTGATCATTCAGTTCCAATATGGTACAATCACGGAGGCACACAGTACAAACAGAAGAGCAGGGCCGTGTTGACAGCACCCCCATCTTTTAGTTTCATTTAGCTGGGGTTCTGAGGTTTTGTTTTGTTTTGTTTTGTTTAGGAGTTTTGTTGCTGTCTGTTTAGGTTTGGCTTTATTTTTGTTGGAAGGATTTTAGAATGGCAGACATAAGGTCAGGTACCTCAGGCTAGCCTCCAAATCAGGGTTCTCTTGCCTTGGCTTCCCACGTACTGAGATGACATGTTTGTGCCAGCTCAACCATCAACACTTTCTTCTCAGACTGTCCATGAATTTTCATGTATCAAAGTATTTTTCTCCCTTTGATTATTTTTTTTTCCAGATTATTTAAAAATGTGAATTCGGCCCGTCAGGGTGACTGCTGCCACGCCGGACAACCTGAGGTCATTGCCAGGCTCCCACAGTGGGGAGAGAGAACTCCTGCGTCCTGGAAACTGGTCTCTGAACTGCAGGTACGTGTTGGGGGGCACGTGCGCACACACACACACACACACACACACACACACACACACACACAAATGTGGTGATGTTTCATTTGTATTTTAATAAATAAAGCTTGCCTGAAGATCAGAGAGTAAAACAGCCCCACTGGTCAGTCTTACAAACCAGGCAGTGGTAACAGACACCTTTAATCCCAGTTTGCCATATAACCGGGGGTAGTGGTGCACACCCTTAATCCCAGCCCTAGAGAAGAATGTAAAACGGGAGGAGACAGCTCTCAGGCACAGCCTCATTCTGATATTCATGGAGGCAGGATCGCCATTTTGGACTGAGATAGAGGTAATGACAGTGGCTGGCTGGGTTGCTTTTCTGACCTTCAGGTTGAATCCTAATATCTGTCTCTGGGTTCTTATTAATCATGCTATACACACAGAGAGAGACACATATGAAACAAACTGTTAAAATGAATAAATATAATTGTATTGTAATGATATTTATAGATAAAATATCATTACAATAAAAATGCCATGTGTGTCTGAATTAAGGGGGTTTGCAGGCTGTCATTCACTGACTTTTGCTCTAGAAGTCAGTAGGAAAATGAATGAAAGTTCACAAGAGGACAAATAATTGCTGTTAGAGGTTTTTATAAAGTGTGTCATACTATAAATTAAAAAACACGCACACCTAGGTGAACATAATAAGCCAAAGAATGCAGACAAAAAAAGTACATTAAAGCACATTCCTCTTTATGAGATGAGGTGTTCCTTTGATGTCCCAGCTGGCTCCCACGTCCCTCCCAGACTCAAGCAATCCTCTGTGACTCCAGGAATACACCACGATGCCCAGTCCAAAGGCCAATGTCCACAGCACGAGGAGATTGGCCAAGAGGACTTCGAAGACAGGATTCAGTTGACATCTCAAGATAGGGTTAGTCTGGATTATCTAAATAAGACTTAAATAAATAGTTCCAGAGTCCTTGGAGAAGGCGGGAGGAGGGTTCACGTCAGAGAGGACTTTGCTGAGGGAAGCAGAGTGCAGTCTGGGAGGCTTGTAGTGGCATGCTGCTAGCGTTGAAGGCAGAAGTGTTCTAGGCTAAGGTAAGCAAGGACTAGACTTTAGGAAGCAGATTCTGCGATCTGCAGCGACTTCTGATGTCTGGTGCGGAGAATACATCCTGTTGTTGCAGGCCGCTACAGGTGCAGTAGTTTGTTAACAACAGGAAGCCTGCAGTGGTTTTGAAAGTTTGCCTGATCAGGACAATGGGAAAAGCCTGAGAAGCGTATTACAGACACATCTGAATCCAGGATTACACAGGGCCTTTGAGGACAAGCCTTACTCGGCTTACCATGGGCAGTTCTGAAATATCATGAATCCTTCCTATGGGGCATGATGGCCACAGTTGCAATCCCAGAACTAGGGAAACTGAGGTAGGAGGCGTTCCAAGAGTTCAAGACCAATCAGACTACATAACAAGTGTCAAGCTAACACTCAGACCTCATTTATAAGACCCTACCTCTTGGGGGGTTGGAGGGGATGGGGATGGTGGGATGGCTCAGCCACTCAGAGGACTGGCGGCTCTTCAGAGGACCCTGGTTCCACTCACAGCACCCACAAGACAGATCACAACCTGAGCTCCAGTGCCAGGAGCCCCAATGCCCTCGGGTGCCTTCTAGGCCCACCTAGTGCATATCTGTGGTACACACACAGGCAAAACACGTGCGATGTAAATAAAAAAAAATTTTTACTGGGCGGGGGTGGCACACGCCTTTAATCCCAGCACTCAGGAGACAGACGCAGGCGAATCCCTGTGAGTTCGAGCCAGCCTGGTCTACAAGAGCTAGTTCCAGGACAGGCTTGATAGCTACAGCGAATCCCTGTCTCGAAAAACAAACAAATAAATAAATAAAAATTTTAAAACCTCTTTTAGAGGGGACAGTAGGTGTGGGCTTGCTCAGCAGTCCTAAGCCCTTACTTGCTCAAGCCTGAGCTTACTCCCTAGCCTCCCCTGGGAGTCACGGTGAGGGAGAAAACAAGTCCCCTCAGCACAGTGGCTCTGGGCCACACCCATCCACTCATTACAAAGACATGCAAGTTAACTGACTGATTAATTAAAATAAAACAGCAATCCTTCCTGCCGAGCTATATGTCAAACAAATGAAAAGGGCTTTTAATAACATACACAGAGAAACTACACGAAACCCCATAGACCCTCAAAGCAAGGAGAACTGAAAGTCTTCGCTGCCCTGGCCCAGCTGGTGGAGAGCAGCCCACTGGGGCGTGGGGTCCAAGAAGGGCAGAGTCTAAAGGAGATTCTGGGTTCAGGCCAAGCCGAACTGGGAAGTGGAACCAGTTCCCATGCACAGCTGCGATGCAGAATGCTATTTTCTCAAGGTAAAGTACTATAAGGGAGACTGCAAAAACTCTGGATATCTTCAAAAGTCGTGAAACGAAACAGCCCATCCTCTAGGCCTTGAAATCCACCCTACCCCATGCGTGCAGGAACCCGCCTGCCAAATGGTTCAGATGGAAGCTAATCACCAGCTGGAATGACTGAGGGGCGAAGAAAACCTCAGAGAAGCAAACCAAAGTGACTCATGAGAGACAGGGGCAGATCCCAACCCCCAAACAGCCCGGATCTTAAAAAGAGAAGCTTTTTATCAGTCAAAATTCTCAAAAGACCTACGAAAAAAGAAATCTATGAGTCTATGAGGAAGACACAGTAATAGAGCTTTCAAGAGGCTGATGGAAAGCCAATCAACAAACAAAATCATAAATATTAGAACAAACACAATCTCACACATACTAAATTCCAAAATTGACCTCCAGGCAGGAGGGTTGATGGAGGAAGGTCATTGGTTAAAAAATAAAAAAACTGCCTTGGCCCATTTTATTGGTTAGAACATAGGTGGGTGGAGTAAACAGAACAGAATGCTGGGAGGAAGAGGAAGTGAGCTCAGAGGCCATGCTCCCCTCTCCGGGGCAGATGCCATGAAGCAAGCTGCCAGGTCAGACATGCTGAATCTTTCCCGGTAAGACTGATGCTACACAGATTATTAGAGATGGGTTGATCGGAATATGAGAATTAGCCTGTAAGGGCTAGAGTTAATGGGCCAAGCAGTGCTTAAAAGAATACAGTTTGTATGTTGTTATTTCTGGTGTAAAGCTAGCTGTGCCGGAGCCGGGCGGGACAAAAGGCAGCCCGCAGCTCCTATTACAACAGAGGGGAGAGTTGGAATTTGGCAGGAGCCCTGGATCTTTCACCAGCCTAGCAATTCTGCGTTCAGGTTAATCCTCGAGACTCATTCTGCCCACTAGGCCCTCACAGGACACTGCTAGGCCCTTGTGTAAACCAGGAAGCCAATGGACTCAACCCCACACCTACGACTGGGCATCCAAAACCCTGTGTAATCACACAATAGAATACAAGTGATCTGAATCTCTTCCAATGCAATCAATAAACTTCAAAAACCAAAGATAAATCAAGTATTATAGAAATCTTGCTGAAATATGTCAATTTCCAAACACAAACTAGCAACACAATTTCCTGCGGCTTCAGAGCTGTCGTCTAAGTCATAAACGGGAATGTCATGCCAGGTGTGGACTTGAAGATGGTGCTTACAGAAACGGGGTAGGTAAAAGGGGTGCAGAGTGACTGTCGGTTCCACTAACATCACTTCTTAGTGAAGATGTCATGGCAGAACACTGGGCATCTCTAAAGTCCAGCTATTAAGTTCAAGGACTCCATCATGCTATTATTGTCTGTGTATATGAAGTGCCTAGTTAATAAACTATGAAACATTAATAGCACTTTCTTATATGTACACAACCAAAATCCTTCCGCTTTGCTTTTTCCTATCAATCAGAGCATCCTGCCTCATCCATACAGCTGCTGATCCCCACCTAGGAGTTGTCCAGTGCCATCCAGATTCCTTCCACACGTCACTGCCACTGAGGAAAAGGAAACGAACAAAAGAGACATATTCCAGAAGGCCACCGGCAATAACTTACTGACCGCCCAGTGACAGTGTTTGCCCTGTACACGCAGGTTCTAAGTTAGGTTGTCAACAAATGAGGTCTCCAGGTCCATCATCCCTGAACAGTCTGAAATGTGAACCAGACACACCCTAGTCCCCTCTCCTGCACACTCAAGCACAAACACACAGACAAAAATCATCGTTTGTAAGGGATTATTAAAAAGAATGTAGATTCATTCCTCGAATGCCAAACCGACTCTTCATATGAGACAGCATGACCATGAACTTATTTGAACTAATCACCTTCTCTGATTAAAACACAAGAATAGGTGCTGGAGAAATGGCTCAGCAGGTAAGGAAGAGCACTGTTGTTCTTGCAGAGGGCTCAGGTTTGGTTCCCACATGACAGTTCACAACAGTCACGTCATAACTTCAGTTCCAAGGACTCAACACCCTCTTCTGGAGGTCACAGGTGGAGCCATACACATACTGCAGACAAAACACTCAGACACATAAAATAAGAATAAATGAAGAAGAAGAGGAAGAGGAAGAGGAAGAAGAAGAAGAAGAAGAAGAAGAAGAAGAAGAAGAAGAAGCTGAAGAGATGGCTCAGAAGTTAAAGAGTCAACACTGCTCTTTCAGAGGACCCACGTTCAGTTTACAGCGCCGTTAGGGAGCTCACACCCTAGAGGATCCAATGTCTTCTTCTGACCTCCGTGGGCTCTACATGAATTTGTTCAAATTCACACTCAGACACTGTCACATCCATACAATTAAAAATAAATCTTTAAAAATAGTAGTAAAAGAGCCAGGTAGTGGTGGCATATGCCTTTAATCCCAGCTCTTGGGAGACAGAGGCAGGTGGACCTTTGTGAGGTTGAGGCCAGCCCTGGTCTACAGAGCGAGTTCCAGTCTGGTCTACATAGCTACATAGAACTGTTACATAAAGAAATCCTGTCTGAAAAAGCAAAAAAAAAAAAAGTTTTCTTAAAAAAATAAAAATAAAATAGGGTAGCAAAATAAAACCCCCACACAAATGAAAGACCTAGAATATAAACAATCTGAAAAGGACGTATTGGCTTGTGAGTGGTGTTTCTGACATATCAAAACTAAAACCCACCTAACAGTCACAATTAATTTCTCAGGATAAAAACAACATTTAAAGATATTTAATGGACTTCTAAGATAAATTTTCACTGTTTAACTTTTATGAAAAAGGAGCCTTTCCCATATTATAATAAAACGACTTATCTCTATCAGCCGTGATAATTAAACGTTACCATTGGCTTACAGTTTCAGGGGAATGTGGTTATGAGTCCAAGTTAGTAATCTAAAAATTACAGCTTCAAATGAAATTAACGGTAGCTGCATAATTAAAAAATCCAAGCCTGTCACCGTACCTTGGGAGACAAAGCAACTACAAAGACTCTTGTTCAAGAATAATAACAGTTTTCTTATGAAAGCAATTGTAGCAGAAAGTAAATTTAGAGCCATGACAAATAGCTTCCTTCCTCTGGGAGACGAAATGCTGATAAAAACAGATTACGGCCCCGTTAACTCCTTGATGGTGCTGTTTTTATGGGCAGGAAGCACCAACCTTTCCTGTTTTTCCTTTAAAACAAAGAAAATTTGACATACAAAAAGTGCTTTAAAGGGAGTTAAAAGGGCTGTGATGGGAAAGGGTCTAAATCTAGCACAGCTTCCCCTGACAAATCCCCAGAGGAGGATCCCCAGGTGCCACCACCGCACCCTAAGGGACACGTTGTCAGTGGAAGCTCAAGACAGCAAAGCCCAGAGAACAGCATCAACGTGTCCGATCTTCACTGGAAAAGGGGCTTTCGGAAAGCGATTCAGGATAGGCGTGGTCCTGAAGGTGAGGCTTCAATGATGGATTAGGCGCTGTAGGTAACCCTATAGAAACTGTGAGGAGCCCTTTTTTCCTTTTGATTGCCTAATCCGTTATATTCTATTACAGCCACAGAAAATGGACTCAGACGCCATCACAGCTACTTTTCTCTTGTTATGAGGAGACACTGGGACCAAGGCAGCCTTTAGAAGAAAGAGTCTATCGAGGGCTTACGTGTCAGAGGGTTAGTGAACATCATGACGGTGAACATGACAGCAGACAGGCAGGCATGGCACTAGGGCAGCAGCTGAGAGCTAATATCCTTATCATAAAGTAGGAAGGAGACAGAGAGAGAGAGAGAGAGAGAGAGAGAGAGAGAGAGAGAGAGAGAAACGCTAACTGGGAACAGCCAGAGCTTTTGGACCCTCAATGCTCACCCCAATGGCATGCCTTCTCCAACAAGGCCACACCTCCAAGTCCCTCCCAAACAGTTCCACCAACTGGGGACAAAGCATTCAAATAGATGAGTCTATGGAGGCCATTCTCATTCAAACCACCACAGACACTAACTGATGTTTAATTGCTTTTTGAAGGCAGGCAGAATAGGTCATTCCCATGCTGGCATTGTGCCTATCTTGATTTAATACTAAGTCTGTACTCCTATGCTCTCTAAATCCTGAGATGCAATAGGTGTGACTACCTCTGGAGGTTAGTCATTACCTTCCCCTCTCCAGCCCCAGCCAGCTCTGGCGTCCTTAAAGGTGCCCTAAACACTTCAGGTGGCCTGCAGTCAAAGCATATGTTTTATATATGATTATATATATATATACAAACACACTTTATATTCCCAGCACTTGGCTAAATGCCTAGAGCAGAAGAGGTGGCAGAGCAAACTGCTAGATGATGGGGTTCTCACTGCTCCTCATCAGTGTACTGGGAAATGTTTATTCTTCAATCTATACACTATTGAAGGGAAAGAAACTCAGTCCAACCATGTTCCAGATTATTCTTGTACATTCTTTCATCAAATATCCACTCTGTTCAAGAACAAGAATAAGATGGGATTAGGAGTATTTCTAAGTCAGCTACTTCTTTTGATCATCAGAAATAGATTAGCTGTTGCTATTATTCAAAATGTCTTGTTAGCTCTAAAATAAAAGTGATATTCTGATGGCCAAGCATGGTGACATGTATGTACCTGTAACCACAGCATTTCAAAGACAGAGGCAAGGTCAGTACCATGTAATTGTTGCTAGCCTGGCCTACCTATTGAATTCCAGGCCATCCAGCATTACATACGAAAGTTCTGTCTCAGAACAAACAAGAGGCTGGAGAGATGGCTCAGGGATTAAAGAAACTTGCTGCTCTTGCAGAGGACCAGATTTGGTTCCCAATAACCCCACCTGAAGGGTTAGGACCATCTGTAATTCCAGGACCAGGGACCCTGATGTCCTTTCCCAACCTCCGCCTCAGACACCAGGCATGCCCATGACACACAGCCATACATGGGGCAAAACACCAAGACACAGAAAATAAAAACAATCAAAAAAAATAAAAAGTAGATTTGGAGACATAGCTCACTGGTTAAGAGCACGTGTTGTTCTTCCAGAGGATCCGGGTTTGATTTCCAGCACCCACATGGTGGTTCACAACCATCTGCAGCTCCTGTTCTATGGGATCTGAGACCCTCTGCCCTCCACATACTCCTGCACACAGGAGGTACACACACACGCATACACACACAAAATACAAAGGGAGGGAGAGAAGGGAGGGAGGGAAGAAGGGAGAAAAAAAAGGAGGGAGGGAGGGAAGGAGGGAACAAAGGGTGGCTGGCTCCTCAGGTGGCTTGGTGTGGCACATACCTTCAATCCCAGCATTCAGGAGGCAAAAGCAGGTATCTCTATGACCTTTAATCCAACCTGCTCAAGCCAGCCAGAGCTACAGTGAGACTTTGTCTCAAACAAAAAGCAACCGTTCCTTGTGAACTGAAGTAGCAGGCAAGAAAACTTAAAATATTATTATGAGAGCATAGGACCGAACTCCATCCGCACCATACAAAGAGATTGATGTATACATAGGCCTTAAACCACCTTCCACTAAATGCTTCAAGCATTTTGCTATGAACTTGTGATTTCACAGATCAAGCAAGCGGACGTATTTATAACCTATAACATCCGGCTGAAGATGTGCGGGCTCATGAGTAATCCAGGCATCGCTAAACAGCCAGGCATTTAGCATAAAAGCAAAATCCCAGCACTTTCTTGATTGTGATTCCTTACGTGACACAAAACTGAAGTGTCCCTGCACACTTCTGTAGGGCTCGAAGGTACAAAACACAACGCACTTGACTCCTCTAATGAAAGGATATGAAAGAACCAAAAGTAAGGGATCCTGGCTTAATCATTTTCCAAGGCCAATTATTTTGAAATGGCACCCTTAGCTACCAACGAAATTCCATCCCCTTTTTTTCTTCCGCAGCGGTTACAAAACAGAGGTGGGGGTACTGGCAAAACAGCCCCTTGTTGACCTCTGTGCTCTGTAACTAATGCTGAGCTGCACTGTGCGGTCAGCAAGAAATGGTGGAGAAGCAGGCTTACTGTGGTTATTGTAAGAAAAGGAGGGGATGACTTCTTCGTGTTAAATACAATAATTAGTGCCCAGGGCAGGGCACAGTTGGGAGAGGAGCTGTCTAGTATGCACCACGGTTCAGACACAGCCAGCCCCGGGCTCAATCCCCAGCACCAAGTCATCGCAGGCTGGCAGGAAGGCACAAAATGACAGCTAATTTAGTTTTAGTTCCTTTACCAGCACCACCTGATACACAGGCTCAAGCCCCTCTCCTTGGCCCTGCCCCTCTCAGTCTCTCCAGCGACCAACTCCATCACAGTCTCCTCCAGCTCTTCCTCCCCGCTCCTTCCCAGAGTCCATCCACTTGACTGCCTTCATCCCATGGCGGCTCTGCTAAGGCCACTCTGATGCTCATGGTACCTTAAGGGGTACCTCCTGGTAGCCCTCTCTGCTGAGTCCGGTGCTGAGTATCAAAAGCTCGCTAACAACTGCCTGAGAATCTCTGACCTCACACCTAATACTGAACCTTCTCTGGTCCTGCCAACCCAATGCCATCTTGGCAGGGTCTGGGCGGCCACAAACACTTGGCATCTGTCACTTGCCTCATTCTCTGGTACCCCACTGTCCATCCATGAGAAATCATCTTGGCCCCACCCTCAAAGCATGCCCAGAATTTATTCTTTCACTTTGGCTGAAAACATGTTTATCCCAAGTTTTTGTTTCAGCAATAGCTTTGTGAATTTCCTCCGTGCTTCTGCATGCACATCTGTAACCTGTTTCACACTGAGGAGACCCTCGATGCTTCTGCGTGCACATCTGTAACCTGTTTCACACTGAGGAGACCCTCGGTGCCTCTGTGTGCACATCTGTAACCTGTTTCACTCTGAGGAGACTCTTGGTCTTCTGCGTACACATCTGTAACCTGTTTCACACTGAGGAGACCCTCAGTGCTTCTGCATGCACATCTGTAACCTGTTTCACACTGAGGAGACCCTCGGTGATTCTGCGTGCACATCTGAACCCTGTTTCACACTGAGGAGACCCTCAGTGCTTCTGCATGCACATCTGTAACCTGTTTCACTCTGAGAAGACCCTCAGTGATTCTGCGTGCATATCTGAACCCTGTTTCACACTGAGGAGACCCTTGGTCTTCTGCGTGCACATCTGAACCCATTTCACTCTGAGGAGACTACTGGTTCGGAAGCAGGTGGTCATAAGAAAAGAAAAACCCTCTCTGTTCCTCTCCTGATTCTGATTGCTGTTTATGGCTGGCTGACAGCCAGGAATTCTGGCATCACTAACCAGAATACTACAAAAGAATTGCACTCCTTTTTTCAGAAACTTCACAAACAGGACGGTTACAATGACTAATGGCCTATGCCTGAAGTCCAATGTCCTTGTGACCTAAGGATAAATGAACTATCTTCCTAGATCTTTTGTGTGTAAGCCTAACAGAATACCTAAAACACCTCAAGAACAGAATTGTGTGGGTAAGGAAAATGAGTCCAAAAGAACAAACTGAACTTAGTGGCAGGCTCCATGGCTTCAAAGCCCCAAATCCACGTACAGGCAATGCACTTAGGTGCAGCCCTCTCCTCGCTCACACGTGACTCTTGTCTTTGCAATTTAACGGACAGAGTAACTGCTTCACTCTGAACTTCTCATTGGTGAGTGTCGAGGACCAGGTGGGCCTACAGTGGCTTGAATAATAGGGTATTATTACACACATCTAATCATAAATCAAAATATCAGAGTAATCTGAAGAGCCAAGTGTGGTAGCACATGCCTATAAACCAGCATGAACGGCAGGAGCAGAAAAAATTAAATTTCAACGGCTCAAGACCCTGATTCATAAATGAAAAATGAGGCTGGGTATGGTGGTGGCTCACACCTTTAATCCCAGCACTGGGGAGTCAGAGGCAGTCGACTCTGAGTTGGAAGCCACCTTGCTCTACATAATGAGTTGTAGGCCAGCCAAGACTGCACAGTGAGACCTTGTCTCTAAATAAATAAGCAAAGCAAAATAAACAAATTAGAGTCATTTTTAAAATGATCGGAATTTTGAAAAATGCTAAATGCAAACATTTCAAAGCAATTTCAGTTAAGACTCTCCTTAGCTGAAGTAATAATTTTACTTGGAAATAAAAACTACAATTTGCCAGAATTCTAATGACTAGAATAGGACTAAAACCTACACTAAATGTAAAATATATCTAGATATATTTTATATTAAATATAAGTTTATATTAAATATTTAAATATATGTTTAATTAAATATAGCTAAATATAAACCCCAAAAGCTGGGGGTGGAGCTCAGCTGGTAGAATACTTGCCTTGCATACATGAGGCGCACATAAACACATTTAAAGAAAAAGAAAATAATCTACAAAGTGTAATTCTATGTTTATAGCCAACACATACCAGCCGTTATCTTCTTACAAGTAAAAGACCATTGTTTTTATTTGAGGCTATGAATTGCTTCCCTGGAGCACACTGACTTATGTGTCAAAACCCAGTGCCTTGAAAAATCCTTCGTTATAGCTCACAGGTCTATAGTTCAAAAGTTTTGAATAATTCACCCTTCATTCTTGAAGCTGTAAGGACTTACTTCTGTTTCTTTACCACGCCTAAGTGTTTCACACAGTCTACGTTATTTTACCGTCACAGTTCCGTGAAGGAAGAATGAAATCATCATCAGTTTGCAAATGAACAGGCTACAGATAAAACAGCAAAAAATAAAACAAAAAAAGCTGTGTGCTGTGTGGTTTAGGGTAGCGCTGGACGAGCTGGCTTCCTGAATAAACCAGGTAACACTTTTCTCCTACCAGTTTGTGAACTTTTTCCATTCTATTATAAAATAGATCTCAATTTTATTTCTTAATTACATCTATTCATTCACCCATCCATTGTGTGGGGTGGACATAGTGCACACGTGCCGCGGAGCACACATGGCGGTCAGAGGAGGTCAGAGGAGGACAACGTGCAGGAATCGGTTCTCTCGCTCCTTGGCGAGTGTCCCAGGGACCACACTCAGGTCTTCGGGCTCTGCTAAGCCAGCACTCATGTTAGACACGCTACGACAATCAGCATACTGTTTGATATGTCAGGGGAACTCTTCTCAAAACAAGCAAAAATGTAGAAGGGAAAACTGTGAAGTGGGCTACTTACCAAGGAAAGTAAGTAAAAGAACTCAGCTGGGCATGGCAAGGAACGGCGGCAATCCCACGGGAGGCTGAGGCAGGGGGATGGCGGCCAGTTGCAAGGCCACCCTGAGCTAAGCAGTCGAGACTCTCAAATTAAGAAACAGTGAAAGAGAAAAACCTGGGAAGATTTTAGAAGAACACACATGCACACGCGCGCGCACACACACACACATACAACTTACAAAATTTCTTTCTGATTTTAACTTTATGCTACTTTCTGAAGTTAAAACCCATATATATTAAACCATTTATATTATATATCAAACCATGCCACCTATAATTTAAATCACAATATGATTATTAACAATACTACACCATTCCTACAGACTGTATGAGTTCCTTCTCTCCTTCCACCACGTGGGTTCAGGGGATCAAGCTCTGGCCATCAGATGCCTTCCTTTATCTGTTGAGGCATCTTGTCAGCACAGCAGGGCATCTCTGAAAGGCCATAGTATAATAAAAACACTTTTTGTCATATTTTTCTGTTTGATTCTATTTCACAAAATCATCTATCCAATTACTTAATGTTTTAAGCCCTGGAATTAGTTGCCAGTACCGTGGGGGGGAAATTCCAATATATTACGTATTTTAATACATTCACTTCACATTTCTTACAATTTCCCACAAATAACAATGTGTAGTTTTAGAAACTGTTTTTCAACACTTATCAAAAATATTTTCAGCTATAACATACTCAGAGGCTAGAGAGATGATGGCTTAGTGTTTGAAGGCACTGGCTCCTCTTGCAGAGGATCCAGGTTCAATTCCCAGCACCCAACATGGTGGTTCCAACCATGTGCAACTGTGGTTCCAGGGGACCCCAGGCCTCTTCAGGCACTGTGCACATACATGGTACACAGACATACGTGCCCATAAACACTCAGACACATAAAGGTAAATAAATAAACACATGAATGTAAAAGTGCATCCTATTTTAGAGCGTGGCCATAGATTTCTACCCTGGCACTCCAGAACCTGAGTCAGTGGTTTTGAACACAAGCATTGGAGTGAGGGTTTCGGTGAGGTTCAAGTGAGATTCATTGCCAAAATGAAGCATCAGGAACTTTAGATTCTAGGGAGTCTGAAATTGCGCTTTTCAGTGGGAATTCTGAACGGCCGGCATCAGATGCATAAATATCTGAAACCTCTCCTGGTCTTGCAAGGGAACCTGGAGACAGTCATTTGAATGAGATGAAATAAGCGATTCATAACTGTTTCATAACTGAAAGCAAAACTTACCCTGCCACCCTTGAACTTTTGGAATTATGTATTTGATTAACTATTTCATAAACGGCTAAATAATTTGAAAGGGAAAAGAAGCTGAGGCAGGAAGACTCCAAGTTTAAGGGCAGCCAGAGCTACATAGATCAAGACCAGACTGGTCAGTACCCTGTCTCAAAACAAATAAATAAAGCAATTAATTTCCGAAACTAATTTTAATTTATATGTATGTCCCGAGAAAAAGAGACTCGCAAGCTACTCCTTCGTTTCCTCAGTTCAAACACCCCCTCTTGATTTCGAGCTCAGCGAGACTTCACTCAGTCCTAAAGTTTAAGGTGCCTCAGCTCTCTCACACCATGTGATATGCCCAAATCGAGCCTTCATACAGGGCAAGTACGTTTTCACACAGGGCTTCTAGATCCAATTGCCAGGGGTTTTAGTGGAGTGCGAGACTGGCAGAATACCGTCCTCAACCGTCTGCAGAAAGTGAAACACAGTCTTCACTAAAGCATCCTTACTGGAGAACCCTATTTTGTTGGCCACCGCATTTCCGGGCTAATGACAACACACAACAACACTGTGGATACAGAAGCTCGTCATCTTTACATACAGGAAGTCCTGCTGCAAGGGGCCCTTGCCTTACAACACTGCTCAGGCTTCCCCTTTTCATCAACACTACAGATTGTTTACCTACACCACATTAACCCTTGGTTGTTCCAGCACTGAGGAACCCCCCTAGTTTAAAAAAATATGGCAGAAAAGCACAAAAACCCACCATTAGCCTCCAGAGGGTCACTGAATTCCCGAGGCAAATGAGGCGATGTTCCTTCCAAGTTGTTTAGGGACCTCCTTTCTCTTTCTGAAGTGGCCATACTGCCCGAGGTCTGGCTAGCTGGATCCCTTGAGGATCCACACGGCTTTGCTAGACCCCAGGTTCCTCAGGAAATGCTTCAGAACAGCAGTGACGTCTAACACAGCCAGGAACCTTCCACCTGCCACTCCCACCGGCAGGCCTGGTTCGAACACTTTGAGAAATGACCTCATATTTAATCCCGCAGCATTGAGCAGACCATAGAGGCAGTTAGCAGGGCCGGAGGCGAACCTACAAAGGATCTTTTTATTCCTGCCCTAAAAAAACACCTCCCAGGGACCAAGCTCAACTCCGCCGGCTACCACATTTTTTTAAAACTTCTTAAAGTGAGGAGGGAGCCGCTGAGGACGCAGAACTTAACCGATAGCTGCAGGAGGTTTTTCTACTGTTTAAGATGTGGCCCCGCTGTCCCGCTCATTCACCTCCCCTTGAACTTACTGTATTATAACCTATTTGCAATGTCTACGAGACAGGCAGATAATAACTTATTTTAAGAACAGTCCCTTTGTTTAAAATAGTTAGGATTTTAAAACGCTAACCACATTTATAGTCCTATGAATTCCAATTAATTAAATTTTACTGCACACCTGTTAAAAATCAATAAAACACATTTTGGAGGTCAATAGTTTAAGACATATATTAAATAATCGTAACATATCCCTTTCTGGTCAGCTTTTCTTTCTCCTGGCGTTCACGACATGACAGCTAAAAACAATGCATCTTGAAAGCAACGGCACTTGGCATTGAAAAACCCTTCCTGCTTTTAAAAATGTATCTACTGCGCACTGATGCACACAGGCAGCCAAGGCGGCACAGAAGCGGCCATTGCACTGTGTGTACGCAGGCACAGGAAGATGGAGAATCAGGTAAACACATGACTGAATCACCAAAGCAGGAGGGGAATGGGGCACAAAATAGAATGTGACGTTCTAAGCATATCGTTCATGCTAAGCAGAGAAAACACTGGAAGAACGGATGGGAATTTACTTACTAAGCAACATGGTAAGCATGCCTCACGTGAGACTTGTGGATATCGATACGCGCCTTGACATGAAGCTCCAATTACAAGGAGCTGTATCACCCCGTGTTCTAGACCCTCTGCCGAGTCCACCATTTGTGAACGTGTTGTCTAAATGCCTCAGAGCTAGCCAGAAAAGCTTACGCCATTGATGTCTATTTCTGGCCTACCTTCAAAGCCCTGACATCATGTTCAGACACACACCAAAAGAAGAAAGGGAAAAATGAACGGTTGTGTCTGCTTTTAACCCCAAGCAGTCAGCCTCTCTTGCCCATGGATGTAACCTAAGCTGCCCCAGATGGCCTGGCTCAGCTAACACAGGGGAGCCGGGTTTGTTTTCAGGGTGGGTGCTACAAGCACCAGGTGTATTTATAGAAGGGAGCAGCAAGTCTGAGGCGGCGTGAGATGGCCGAGAGGAAGTTTCGTCCACGCAGTGGAGACAGCTTATGGGAAAAATCGAGGTTCCACAGCTCAGTTCCACTCCAGACCCACCAACTACCAGCTATGAAAACATATTTTGGTCTTTACCGTTAGAAAATGTAGACACAGAAAAATAACAGAATGTACATGGAGAAGGCTGGGGTGTAGACGGGTTTCAATAAACGTCACCTCGTCTTCCTCCTGTTCGGCCAGAATTACGCCTCAAAAATCAAAACGAGCTTTCAACATGAAAACTGGGAGGTATGCGCTGATAATCAGGGAGAAAAAACGAACAAACGACTTAGGTGGTGGAGTGTGAGTGTGCGTGCGTGTGTGCGTGCGTGCGTGCGTGTGTGTGTGTGTGTGTGTACTGAAGGACTTCGCCTGAAATGTAGTTTGAATATTGATAAAGAGGGAGAAGGGAAGAAGGCACGAGAAAAGCATCAAGCTGGAACCTCACTGGCAGGAACATCAACAAAGAGACTTTATGTAAGCACGAAACAAACTTCGGAAGCCACGGATATCCTGTGAACCCCCTTGGGGTTCCATTCAAACCACAGCGCTCAGAGCTGGGCCAGAAGCGCGCCATCCACAGGCCGCCTGCTCCACCCCAGGCCACGTTATCCCACCCCCCAAACTGTCCTCCGAGCTTGGGCTGTTCTCCAGCCTCCGCTCACGCTTCCAGATGGCATAGCCAGCCGGGAGCGTGCGGTTGGAGGGATGGGGATGGAATCCTGGGGAAAGATGCGTGTGCGGGAAGGGCTGCAGAGAGCCGGGCGAGGGGCGAGCGCCACAATGAAGGACCGGGGGAGACTGCGACAAGCAAGGATCGGGGTCCTGGGCGGGGGAGGGAGGGGCGCGGGCGAGCCTGTGGGCGTGGGAAGCCTGCAAGGGGCGAGGGATGGGGTGCAGTTGGCCAGCCTGGCTGGGAGGAGGCTGGCGGCCCCCGCAGGTGCCACCCGGGCGCGGGGCTACTCACGGTGTACAGCAGGTTGAGCGCGCACAGGCAGTTCTTGGAGCACGAGAAGCCCCCGCACACCATCGTGGCGCGTGGGTTGGTGGGCGCCTTGGGGGTCGAAACGTCCTCGGCTGGGCCGGGAAGGTACCCGCTGGATCCTAGCCTCCGGGGCCTGCGGCCGGGGCTGGGTGCTGGGTGCTGGGTTCGGGGTTCAGGATTGGGGCTGCGGTGCCGCGCCCGCAGCGGCTCCCACCCACTCTGCAACCTGCGGCCGCCGCAGCTCCGCCGAGCGTACGCCCCGCCCCTCCGCCCCGCCTCGTCCCACACTCTGATTGGCCAGAGCCCGGGAACAAAGGTAGAAATATGCAAATCAATGCGCTCGGCCGACCCGGATCCGGGAGGGGCGGGGCAGCTCTGCGGAGGGGGAGGGGGTCTGGACCGTCCCGCAGGGAACCGGGCCCCGGGCTCGTGACAGCGGCCTCTGTGTCATTTCCACCCCGGGACAGGTGAGCAGCAGAGGGCGGGGCTCCACGCTGGCAGGAGAAATGACAGCACCTCTCTCCACGCTCGCCCGATGGGTGACGTGGCACCATTTTGAATGAGATAATTTAAAAAAAAAAAAAAAAAGAAGCACCTGGCATCGTTTGAATGAAAAAAGACGGCAAGAATGAAAGATTTACAGAGAACGAGGGTGAAGCAATGAGAGGAAAAAAAATAAGTGGAAGTCTAAAAGGAAAAAACAAAAACCTGTTTCTCTCAACGTAGGTAAGAAATGTGGCCTAGCACTGTGACAGATTTCAGGTCAAGAGGACTTATTCTTCTAGGGATCTGAGAAACCATAATAAGCCATATGAATACATATGTGCAAAAGCGATCAAGAATCATTCGCTATTCGTGCGGTAGCGTCCTGAATTTTAAAATGCGTTTTGCATAAATAAGAGCTGCGGAAGGCTTTCAATAACAGATGCAGATCGTTTATTTTCACGTTATTTGCAGCATCTTGAATTCTGGTTCCTTGTCTCTAACTAGAATATTAGAAGTATAGCAAGCACTTTTTGACAGACCATTGCACAGAATAAAATGTCACGTCAGATGCTCTCGGTTCACAGCTAATGTATTTTAAGCACCGCTGCTGTGTTCTTGCTGTTAACTTAGCTGGTAGTAAAGGCTTGGCTATTTCATAGTGCTTTCTACCAATAGAAGATTTCATAAAGAGACTTTCAGGGGCCTTAAGAGTTGGCTCAGCGGTTAAGAGCAGCACCTACTGCTCTTGCAGGGACCCCAGCCCCCAAATATCACTCCCATCTGTAACTCCAGTCCCAGGGAATCCAATGCCCTCTTTTGACATCAGTGGGCATCAGGTGTGCTCGTGGTACACACACACACATGCAGACAAAACACTCAAACATAAAATCCTCAAATAAATATAAAAATGAAAGATTTTCAAATTTACTGTATATTTTGAGCCTAAAGCTTCACACCATTACATGAATGTATGGGTCAAAAAAAAACATTGATTTAAACAAGTTAATGAAAATAGCTTCCCTCTGCTCCCTTTTCTAGTGTCTTCACACGTCCTTCGGCCTCACATACAAACCTCATGGGTTCCTTGTCTTCTGTAATCCTTCTCAATCTTGTATATACTCGCAGAAATGTTTTTTTTTAATTAGTATGGGAAGTGACCCATACTATACTCCAAACTATACTCTTAATTCCACTTTCTTTTTTTAATATTTGGAAGTTTAAGCCTTGTGTGGTGGTGTGCATCTGCATGGTGGCGTGTGTCTTAAATTTCAGGACTTCTGAGGCAGAGGCAAGCAGATCTCTGTGAGTTCCAGGGCAGTCAAAGCTGTTTAGGGAGACCCTGTAGATAGATAGATAGATAGATAGATAGATAGATAGATAGAATTCAGGAGTTTACAAAGAAGTATCAAGAAAATCTGAGACACCCATCAAAATAAAGGGTAAACAATTTTCTAGAAGTAAATATCTACTTCAGTCTCAATCTTCTCTTCATATTTCACACATAATTTAAAAATTTGGAAAGATTTGTATGATCCAGAACATTGTATTTAGAAGCCAGTCTTGGTAGTACATACCTGTAATCTCAGCTCTGGGAAAGCAAAGTCAGGCGCATTATGATTTGGAGACTATCCTAATTAACAGAATCGATCTCCAAAAAGAAAGAAGAGGTTAACTCAGCAGTGAAGAGTGCATACGTCTCTTGCAGAGGACAGGATCAGGTTCCCAGCACTCATAACCACCTGTAACTCCAGCTCCAGGGATCCATTGCCTCTGGCTTCAGTGGACACCTGCGTTCAAGTGCACATGCTTATACATACACACATTCACAGAGCTAAAAATAGCACAGATCAAACAAAAGTGTACTAAAAGGAAATTCACCTTGGCACTTGGCAGGTAGAGACAGGCAGACAGATTCCTGGGGCTCACGAGTCAGCCAGTCTGCCTGCATAGCAAATGGAGTCGCTAAGGCTAAGGAGATGGATGGTGACCGAGGAGTATCCCTGAGGTTGTCCTCTGGCCTCCACATGCGTGCACACCTGTGCGTGAGCACCTGACACACACACATGCTCCAGCACACCACCGTGCATGCACGCTCACACAAAAGTACACATACACAAAAAAGAAAACATGTTTTAAGTCATTGTTTGGCTACTGTTTAAAACTGGCATGTTTTATGTCAGTGGGTTGTTAAGCGAAACTGAAGGCAGGCTTTGAAAATGTGTTTCGGTGGGAAGCACACAAGCCTTTCATGAAGAAGTGAATGCCACTCTCAGTAGAGCAGTGAAAACCTGCGGTGGCAGAGCCCCTGTCCCATAGATCTGATCCCAGATATTCTGTAGCATGGCTCGGCTTAGTCTCCTACAGAATCAGAACTGGTAGGAAATATTTTTAGAAGATAACCGTTTTGTTAACAGCATGAAAAGAGGACAAACAATTGAGATTGCTAAACTCACTTCTACGCTCTCTCTGCTCTCCTCGGCCTCCTTCCTGCCCCATTTCCTTCCTCACTTTCTTCTTTGTCATTTACCTCCTCTTTGTTCTTCCTTCCTGTCTAGTTTTTGTCATTACTGTTATTATTTTTCTTTGTTTTTCTAACAGAATATATAGAGAGGAGAGAGAGAGACAAAGGGAGAGAGATGTGTATGTATGTTTATCTCTCTGTGTATAAACACACAATACACATTTTGCCCAAGCTAACTCCATGCTGGATCAGCCTGCCTCAGCTTCCAGGTGTTGCAAATGCAGACATGGGCCACAATACCCAGCTGTTTGTGATGTAATTCTAAGCCATGGCAAAGACAAAGTCTTGCGACTCTTTCCAGACCTCCTAAGAGTCTAAATGCCAGGACCAAGTGATTTAAATGTGCAGGATGTTCATGGGAGGAGAAAACCTCAGTGTGGTACCCAGGAAGCGAGAGGAGTCTGGAGATTCCAGTCGACCACCCAGGCAAGTGAGACTGTGCAAGAGCAGGGAGAAGAGGAGAAGGGGGAGGGGCAGAAAGGCCAGAGAGAAAGAAAGACGTCCGAGTGTGACACAGTTTGAAGATCTGCAGAGGCAGCTGCAATTTGAATACTCTTTCGTGTCTCCCCAAGATGTCATGCATTTAAACCGATTCTCTGTTGGGGGTATGAAGAAGACAGAAACATAATGTGACGTCACCTTTGGGATATGATTCGGATTAGATAGCATCGTTGTGGCGGAGCCCCCGTGCTTGTACTTTGATGGTATTATTAAAATAGTGAGATCCTTTGGTTGCAGGACATAGAGAACTCAAGTTCAATGGACCAGGAATCTTTCTGCTGGGTAGCTTCCATGGAGCCAGAAAGTGCTATGCTGGTTCCTGGGGAAGAAAAGACATCAGCGATCTTACACAACTGTGAACCCTGTGAGCTATGTGACCAATATGCCATTCAAGATGGTCCGTGTACAACAGCTTTCTGTTTGGATTTGGGGCCGCTCTCCATAGGAGGGAATATGTTATATACCTGAGGCTGTGGAGATCATAGGCCCTAAAGGGGAGATGCCCTGCAGCTGTAGCTTCGTGAAGTGGACACGAGATCCAGTGCCTTCTCAGTTCATACCCATAGAGCACGCAGCTCTAAGGTTGGTCAGAGAAGCTGCTTTCTGCCACGCTTGACAGTTACTGCAGAGATTGATAACTGGTCAACGGTGTGAGAAGAAGTGACGGTTGAGTTCTCAGCCCTAAAGGAAAACATGTCACCCACTTCGAGTCTCAGAGAATGTCACAGAAGAGGGGGCAGAAAGAATGTAAGAGCCAGAGGATGGCGGGTGGTGCTGCAAACACGGATATAACTGGATATAACACGGCTGTAGCACTCACTCGCAACAGCGGCTGTGACCTGCTCAAGCTGGGGCCTCTTCAACATTCCTCCACGGGTGGGAGGGCTCCCTAAGGAGCTATTGGCAGTTGCTGGGGGAGGGAAAATCATAATATTCAAAGGCAAATGCCTTGATCCAGTAAACACATGCACACACTACTCAGGCTTGTGTAAGCAACTCTAAATTAAAGTCAACTGAAACAAAATAAATAATAATAATAGTAACTAATAATAAATAAAATGAACTCAGAGGTCATAACATCAGCAACAGAAGACATGAATGTAGGAGGGGACTTATTTAAGGAAATGAGGGGCTCAGCAGGAGAAGTGGGAACGGCGGGCGGGGAGGGGGACAGTACAGGGAAGGGGATGACCAGAATGCCTTATATACTTTATGTACATACATGAAATTATCAAAGTAAACTCGTCTGCTAAAACCCACCCAGTCTATGGTGTCGTGTGACTGGCACAGAGAATGAATGACTACTAAGGCCAAGAGAATGTCTTTGGCCAAACTCAGGAGTCTCCACAATCCCATGAACCTCTCTGGAGTGAGTAAGCCATTGGCTGAAGGGGCAGCACAGTGCTGTCTATAGCTGCTTTCAAGTGAGAGCATTGGTCCATCTCCTTCGGCTACCCCCATGGGTCTAAGGAGTTCATTTTCTAGAAAAATAAGGTCGTGTTATCATGTGCATACACTGCAAACGTGGTCACATTTCAGACTTTCATTCCTTTTTGTCACCGTGCTTCTATGAGGGAAGGAACCCGTGATCTTGGGTAATTCAGATGTCAATAGTCCTTACTTAAAGCTCTTCATCATTTAGATTTAGCCCGACATGATCACAAAATATTTTAATAATCATTATTTGAGCTTAAGGTAAACATTTCATTTGGCTGGTTGCCTTGCCTTTCATGGCTGAACCATCTCTCCAGCTTTTACACAGTTTGTTTTAAAGAATTCAGCCCCAGGATCTAGTTATGCTCGGTTTGTCCTAGGAAGAGCCCGTGAGATGTCTCCGTGGGTAAAGGTGCCTGCCTCCAGTGATGAGCTGAGTGCAGTCCCCCAGGACCCACGCTATGGAGGGAGACCCCTGACTTCCACGTGCGTACCCAAGTACACACGCACACACATGCACATGCGCACACACACACACACATACACACACACACTTTAGTTAATAAATAAATGCTAAGGAAACAGTACCCATAGACCCCTCCTGCAGTGGTACCCATGACACAGCAATGCTTTCTAGGCTTCTCAGTCTCAACGCAAAATTAGGTAAGCATAAAATTATTCACACACAGTTTGTAGTCACACAAGGTGTCAATGCATTAGTAACTCCAGATTGTTTCACCTAAAGTCTATTGTGCTAAGCCTAATCCCAGTGTGCTAGTTCCATAATCCATAAAATATTATTAATAAGTCAATTACCAATCTTTACATTTTCAATGTTTTAAGTACAATTGATATAGTTAAATTATTTCTAATAACAACTTCATTACAATTCAGAGGCCATTATTCCTCTGATAGCCTATTAAGCAAACAAAAGAGAATATGAAACTTTGCAAGCTTTCTTTCTTTTTCTCTTTCTTCCTTTCTCCCTCTCTCTCTTTTATTCATTCATTCATTCATTCATTTTATTGCTGTTTTTTTGGGGGGTATCCCCAACTGTTCTGGAACTCTCCCTGTAGAACAGGCTGGCCTTGAACTCACAAAGACCTGTCTGTCTCTGCCTCCCAAGTGCTGGGATTAAAGGTGTGTGCCACCACCCAACTGCTTTCATACTGAATGAAACACCAGTGCGGACTTTCTTGCCCAACACTGAAACACAAACCTAACCAGCAGCAGCCGCCTCCTCCCACATCTTGTCTAATTTTGGGTATCCTATCTCTTTTTTTAAAGATTTGTCTTATTTTTATTTATAGTTGTGCCTGTGTACGATGACTGAAAAATCTAGGAGAAAGCATTGTATTCTCCATAGCTGGTGTAACAGGAGATTATGAGCCACCAGATGTGGGTACTTGGAATCTTATCTATTATTTAAGTGTGTTTTATTTCATTGTATGTGTAGGAATGCATATAACTCATCCATGCATGGGATCCCTTAGAAATGGAGCTGCAGATGGTTTTGAGCACCATGTGGGTGCGGGGACTCAAACCCAGGTCCTCTGCAAGAGCAACACATGTTCTTACTGCTGAGCCATCTCTCCAGCCTCATGGGTACTGGGAATCTTACTCTGGTCTTCTACAGAGCAGAGAGTACTCTTGCCCACTGAGCTCTCTCTCCAGTCCAGCAGCCTATTCTTTCTGATGTGTGCCAGTTTCAGCAATTAAATGTGGACTATTCCCATCCCTACAACAGTGTTCTGTCTCCTGCTGCTACACAAGATGGTTCACTATTCATGCCAGAATGCTTCGATCCAGAACTTTGTTTTTAAAAATGTTTTTCTTCCAAGCACAAATTAAATGTCAAGGTTTTTTTCTTTCTTCTTGCACAATTTGTCATATGTAAATGGCTCTCTTTTTGCCAGTGGAACTAAACCCATTATGTATGTATCCATCTTGCTGTGTGGTGTCAGCATGAACATCTCACTTCTGAATTTGGAGGTGGGAAGTTTTAGTGGCATCCTAACTGCTGAAGCATTACTTGCAATTTGAGGGATCAGTGGGCAAGTGGAGCTTGATGAACAGACAAAGGCAGCCAGGTCACTGATCTGAAGCCTTTGATGAGGGGAGTAACTTGAAGATCAAACGGGTAAATCCTTGTATTCCTTTTATCTCGTCTCTGCATTGTCCCTTCCCAAAGAGAAGTTCTTTTCTGTTCATGCCAACAGTGCACTCATGAGGTTACTAGCTAGAGTGAACTGGAAATATTCTCAGTATTTCCTACAAACCTACCCCATTCGAATTCTGAGACCTAAGTTTGTTTCCATTTATTGATTGTTTTCCTAACTTATTATGTTTCTAGGAATTGAATCTTTGGCCTCATGTATGCTAGGCAAATGTTCTACCACTGGCTCCATCCCCAAAACTTGCCTGGAACTCACTCTATAGACCAGGCAAGCTTCAAACTCTTAGAAATCTTCTTGTATTCTGTCTCCTGAGTACTAGGATTACAGGCATGTACCATGTGTAGGATAATATTTATTAAATTCCTTTATCCAATAGAAATTTCAGAAAATACCTAGATTCTTTAATCACAGGCATCATTCACATATATCAGAGAGAAATAAAACAGTATTTGGAATTGGGTATGTGGCTCTGTGATAGAATGTATGTTTAGCATGTCCAAGGTCCTAAGTTCAGTCTTCAGCGCCACATAAACCAAGTGTCATAGTGCAAGCCTGTAATTCCAGCCTTCTGGAGGCCGAAGCAGAAGGGTGTAAAACCTCAAAGGCATTTGTGCTGACTAGCCTTGTGTCAGCCTGACACACAAACTAAAGGTCTCTTATTGATGGCGGAGAGTCCAGCTTCTTGTGAGCTGTTCTGTGCCTGGAGGAATGGTTCTGAGTTCTTAAGAAAGCAGGCAGAGCATGGTATGGGGAGCAAGCCAGTAAGCAAGACCCCTCCACGGCCCATGCATCAGCCCCCACTTCCAGGTTCCTGCCTGTTGGAGTTCCTGTCCTGATTTGCTTCAGTGATGAACATCGAAATGGACGTGTGGGCCAAAAGAACCCTTTCCTCCCCATCTTACTTTTTGGTCATGGTGTTCATCACAGCCATGGAAATGCTAAGACATCATTCCTGACTCCTCGGTGCATCCCAGGCCAGCCTGGGCTACATGAGACTCTCACTGCCTTTAAAAGGAAAATGAGGGGAAACGCAATCAAGTTGATCCATGTGCGGTCCTGTTTAAGTAAGCCTGGCACTTGTTAAAAATGATTAGACAGACACTTCAAATTTCTTAAAGAATTTTTTTCAAAATTTAAGAAAGACACATTTTTAAAAGAAATTTTAAAAATGTATCTTTCTGCCTGTTATCTCTGAACAAATGAAACATTCTAAAAGCCAGACCGGTGCAGTCTGATTCAGCTCCGGGAATGCTGGTAATCTTCCAAGCTAGAAACAGCTCAAATATCCATCAACAGCAGAACTCACTAGCCAAATCCTGGAACATCCACCCAAAGAAAACCTACACAGGACTTGGATGAGGAAGCACAGCGACCTCAACAGCTTTCTTACAAGGCATGGTGTTGAGTAAAAGGATCCTGAGATACAAAAACATGTATTGATTGTATGATCTTGCGCATGTAAAGCTAGACACATTAGATGTTAATGTCAGTATCTATATCAGTATAGTAAAACTATACACAACTGTAAGGAGCTGATAACCATTGAATCTGGAGTGTGGTGCATACTGGGGGCGGGGGTGTGAAAATGATGTCTAAGGAAGGGCCAGAGGGCACTCTTGGGCGATGAGGACGTACCTAGCCTGTCACCTTGCAGTTTATTCGGAAAAGCTGGATGGATGTGTGTGGAGGGGACCAACAGGGGGCATCTACAACCTAAGGTACCAAAAAAACTGGTTTTAGATCACGTAAAAGTGCTATTATAAGAAAGTAGGGATAAAGCCACCTGTGTCCCAATAGGCATTGGTGGTGGTGCACACCTTTAATCCCAGCCCTCTGGAGGCAGAGGCAGGTGTATCTCTGTGAGTTCGAGGCCAGCCTGGTCTACAGGACAGGCTCCAACGCTACATAGAGAAAGCCTGTCTCAAACAGCAGCAGCAGCAACAACAACAACACCTTTGTTTTATCAGGAAATGTAGTGGGTAAGATGGCATTGTCAGGGTGGGAGGAGGGGGAGGGAAATGGGAGGCTAGGAGGAGGGGGAAACTTTTTTTTTTCCTTTTCTCAATAAAAAAAAAGAAAAAGAAAAAAAAAGATGTCATTGTCATTCCACTTCTTACGGCGTTTGATACTGACTGTAATTGCTAAAAGTGCCAGTTTTGCCTTTTTGATATTCCTGCAAAGTCTAACAATCTAGGGCAAAGAGACATCATGTTTGGAAATAAAAGTATATCAGCCTTCAATCACATCCTGTTTACAAAACCTCAAATGTACTAGAACGCATTGTTTATTACTGTCTCCAAACCCAGTGCACGGCAGAAGTTTTAACTATGTTTAGCCTCCTCCTCGTTTCCCTGTGAATTCTGCAGTATACCCAGCTTCTAGGTTGGAAATTATCTCTTAGGAACTGGCAGCCTTCTTGTTTATCAACTCAAAGGTATTGTGATGGCTGAGACTCTGTTTTGTCAATTTATTGTCCTCTCTATTGGAAGCTCACAACCTCGTCTTTGACTGGAAATACTGGGATTTTTTAGAAACTCTTTATGATGTACCAAACAAGACCAGGCACAGCTGTGAATACTTAAATGGAAAAAAAAAAAAAACAACAAACAAGAAATTTTTGCAAGTGAGTGATTGAAAACTATAAATTTTCAAAAGCCCTGAAGAATGTGATACAGGGTGTTTCGTTGTTGCTGTTGGTTTCTGTTTTTTAAATCAAAACGTTTCCTTTCTGACTGGCTGTTGCAACCCTGCATTGCATGTTGGACTGCATGTTGCAACAGCTAGGCTCCTGGCCTGAGCTGCTATTCCTTCCTGGAACCCACATGCTAATTTGATGGACTTTTGCCTCAGCCCCCCACCGTACACACACACACACACACACACACACACACACACACACACGTACTGGGACTGCAAATACATGCTACCACGTGTGGCTAACAATTATTAATATTGTTATTATTATTACGGTATTAGTGGTTAAACCTAGGAGTCTGCATATGTCCTCTGCCACTGAAATACATCCAATCCCTTTAGTTCTTATCAATAACTTAGGTTAGCGTCTTTCTGCCCTTACAATTTGGAGCCGCATCTCTATAGACGATGTCATATACATTTGGGAAGTCTCCATCACTTATCCATTACAATGATCTCCAAATTTCACAGCTTCAGGCAGCAACCACTATATTATGGCTCTCAATTTTCAGCCAGACGTGACTGTCTTGCTTCCTAGGAGGGCACTATTCCAGTGACCTCCAGGCTGGTCTGGAGGGTTCAACCTCACCTGGAGGAAGCCATCACAATATTCTGGTCTTCCATGTATTCTCAGGACCTCTCTGCAAAAAGGGAAAACAAACAAGGGACCAGGCGACTTCCGGCAGTTCAGTCCTTTGTTTGGGGAACAACCTGCAGAGTGAGCTCTGAGAGAGCCAGAGCCCAGTATCCACTTACAGGCTGGGGGAGCTGCAATGCAGTATTCAATGCAGAGGGAGAGAAAGGACTCTGAAGGCTTTCCATTTCTAGCCGGAGATTTGCCATTGCTTGGATTGCCCCCAGATGGAAAATATGATTGGTAAAGATTTCGCTGTGATCTACTTGACAGAGGAGCCATCGTGAGTCAAGATGGAAAAATACAGAAAATGCTAAGGACAGGGAAAGAAAAGGAACCCTTTACTCCAAAGTCTGGGTGAAGCCTTTTGGCAACCAAGGATCAAGAATTTTAGCACAACTAGTGTTTGCAGCAAGGACTGCCTGCATAGAAACCATATCCGTTTCATATAAAGACACTTTCAAATAAAAACGTCAAATTGGAAATGATCCACACTTAAGGCTGAGTATGTGTAACGTTCACTGTGCCCTTCCACCTTTTTCCAGATCACTTCAACAAGACTATCAGCTTTTGTTTACAATGAAAGCAGCCTAACTTTCCCTGCAAGTCTTGTGACCTAGGAATTACCTCACCAACTGTAACCCTACTTGGTCCACCTCAGGAGCTGGCTTGTGATCACCTGTGAACTTCTTAGCAACACTTTAACGACAGTAACTTCAGCGCCTCCCATAGTCCTAACCAAGGCTGTAGTAAAATCAATGACACCGGGGAGCCCACATCCGTGTTCTCGGGTGTGTCTTAATCTTTCCCTGAACGCTTCTCTTTCTATTAACCCTCGTGTTTAAGTCGATGCTAAAATCCACTTTCATAAGCCTAAGCTTTGCTTCACACCGCCTCATCCTGAAATTCCTCTGCGGTGAGGTCTGAGTGGGGGTCTCTGGCATCAGCTGTGGAGTGTGGAACTGTGTCTCTAGTGGACCCCGTGTAAGCATTCAGGCATTGTACTGGCCGGCCCCCGTCTCCTCGCGAGATGCACCTGTCAGTGTTTAAGCAAATGCCTAGCCAGAGCCAGGATCCCACGGCCGTACACGCGCTTGTCCGTAATCAGACAAAGGTCTAGCCAGCCTCTGGCCGAACGTCCCTGCGTCATGCGTTGCTGCTGTAAGGCTGTGAGCCAAGGCTTCTTTAAAAGCGAGCTCCACCAATTCCGGCTCTCTTCGCCTCGCTTTCTTTTCCCCCTTAACCAGCAGGACTTTCTCTTTCAGCCTCCCCTGCCCATCAATAAACTCTTGCATTCTCAAGCAACGCTAAACTACAACAGCCCGCCACCTCTCCCAATGCCCACATTCCAGGATAGACAGACCAAATTTTTTTTCAAAAAAAAAAGAAAGAAAGAAAAAGAAAATGACGTGTTATTTATTTAGTAAGTACTAGGGATCAAACCCAGAGTCTGTGTGTGCTGGGTAAGTACTCACCTCACCTACTGAACTGCACAACTATTTATGACTGCAGATGCTCAGGCTGGAACATGGGCCATAGACATGCCAGGCAAAAATCCTTACCTACAGAGCGACTTAAACTCCCACCTTTTCATTATTTTCTATTCCCTCTCTTTTTTGAGACAAGGTTGTGTTACATAGACTAGCCTGACCTTGAACTTGTGATCTTTCCTTTTCAGCCTCTCATTGCAACTATGGTACCGTCTCATAAGAACCCACCTCTCGCTGGTTTGTGGCCACTATCATTAATTCCACGATGACTCTATTCCAGTCCTTCATTGCTACCTAGTGAGCCAGCCCCACACAGTTAAAACTGTAGCACTGGCAAAGAGGCTAGGATTGGAGGCGTGAAGACTGACTCTCGTGGCTCTCCGTACAAGACAGCTTCCTCACATTCTCACGAAGCCTCAACCAGGATGGCTAAAACAGTTGGGAGAGGTTGGCGTTTGATGACTGAAGCTTCCTCCCAGCTCAGTGAGACCGTGGTATTGAGCTCACTAAGTGATATCTTGCTTTCTCAGCATCGCGTGTTCTAAAGAGCTCCAAGACCTCACCCAATCGTCCAATCAACAGCCAGCACAGATGGAAGGGAAGGAGAAAGGACTGTGAGAACCAGGAGACACAGGGGGTGACAGAGCAGAACTCGACTTCCTGATTGTGGCTTCCACACATGCTTATACACCACACACACACACACACAGAGACACACCCTGATATTTGCAGATTTTCACAAAAACATTGGACGACGGAAACACACTTGTAGAATTCCTCCAAGACCTTGTAAGAGACCTATCTTATAATACTCTGCCAGCGGCCCTCTACCTCCAGCCTCTGTAGCTACGACCCTTAGGCAAGATTTTAATCCCTCCTCTCTATTCCCTGTCCAGGATCAGAACTAGCCACTTTAAAGTATAAATGCAACCTGATTGCCGTTCTATCCTCAACAGCATTTGCCATCCTAAATGTTCCTTACTGTGATCTAACTCTTTCCAAATTTCAAATTCTCTTCCTATTGACCTTCTGCTGCTCTTTGATCCTGATATCTTCTCATCTGATCCTTGCCAAAGTTTAGGTCTGTGCAGGCAGCGCACTGGGCAGACAAGGCAAACCATACTTCAGTAGGAAATTTGATTCTGAGGTTGCATAATTGAAATAGTGCGAATGTTTATTAGAGCATGCGGAGCATTGAGTCTGGGCAGCTGTCCGCTGTGTGCTAGCCAGCAACCCAAGTAGTTTCTATTTCACCAGGAGGTGGAGTGTACCTGGGGAACATGCTCTCAACCCTCCGCTCAGAACTGTCTGTGAGGGCTGGAGTATGCTCAGTGGTTAGTCCTTATGTCACGTCTATAAGGCTCTGGGTTCGACCCTAAACGCTGGAAAGAAAATAGATCTATGCAGCGTCTGATCATTGGCTAGAATGTGTCAAATAGATCAACACAGTGTGGGGAGCACAAACGTAGTCCTGGTCCTCAGGAAGCTGGACTAGCAGGACTTGGGGCAGTTCAAACCAGCCTGGCCCATACAGGGAAGTGAGAGGCAAGACTGGGTTACAAAGTGAGACCTGGCATCGATAAAGCAAACACCACCACCACAAAACAAAAACATACAAATAAAGAACACCAAGTTGGCTGGAAAAATGGGTAATGACCTGGTCACACCCACCTCCTCACTACACCTACCAATCTCTCTTCACCCTGACACACCTACTTCCAGGGGCTTGCACCATTTACTAGTATATAGAAAATTCCACAGGATGAAACTATATTTGCACACTTAAACATTTTGTTCCCTTCCAGTCCCCATCAAGGTTTAAGTAGCTAATGGATGTTTACTGAATGAACAAATAAATACAATATTGAAATTGGCAGATGTGGTTACAACACTCGGCTTCAGCTTACCATAACCATCTGAGTAAACTATAAAGGTTATCTATAGGCATTCCTTTCCTTTCCTTCCTTCATTTGTTCTGTTTTATTATGCTGGGGTCTACCACTGAGCTATAGCCAAAGCAGTTTTGGGTGTGTGTTTCATTTTTGACAGGGCCTTGATGAATAGCCCAGACCGGCCATGGAATGAAGATCATCTTCTGGTCTCGTCTTCCCAGGTGCTAGAGTTACAGGCGTGTCCCACCCTGACTACTGACGACTCGTTTTGTAGTCTTCCTTGATGGGAATGGTGTGGTTTCTTATGTTACTAACTCTGCTTTAAAGATGGTGAAACTGAGGCTGGGGGCTCAGTATCTTTATCACTGGCTGCCCAGCAGAGCGGCTGAATTCTCAGGCCAGCTCCCTTTCACTGTCTCAGCAGGCCTGAGTCTCTTGCACTCCACACATTCCAGAGGAAGGCCAGTCTTGAGGCGGGGGCAGTGGGCCAGCTCCTTTGGAGTCCTCTACACAGACAAGTGTGAAGTGCTTTGCATACCTGAAGTCTTGGGCCACGCTGTATTTCTGGAGGATGCCTACCGCTCTGGGGAGAGCTGAAGGGGATGGGTAGGAATCTAAACAGCTGCCGTTACCATACTACTGCTGCCAGGATCCATGCGTGACCTCCGGCAAAGTGCTGGCTCTCACAGCCGGGATGAACATTTATGGGTTGTAGCATTTTGCAGGAGCTGCCACACGTCATTTCTAGGAGAATTATGTGTATGCCACCGGGACGCCACTGGGAGGAGAGCCCTAGAAACAGATAACTGTCTGTCCCAGATTGTTGCATGTGTGCCCTTTCTTTAGGTAGTGGTCTTTGTGTTTAAATTCTTTTTACATATACTTATTCTTTGAGGACTTCACATGTATATATAACATATTTGATCATAACCACCCCCACTGTCCACTTCAGCTCCTTCCAGGCCTCTTTCCCATTTACTGTGTTCTTCTCCCAACTTCATAACTTCATATCCTTTTTTGTTTGCCCCAGATTTCATGGTGGAACTGTGGCTCTCCTGGATCTCACTATGTAGACCACCAGGCCTTAAACTCACAGAACCCTATCTACCCCAGCGCCCTGGGTGCTGGGATTAAAGGCATGCACTATCACACTCAATTTCATGTCCTCAAAAATAAATCATAACTCACTGAGTCTAATTGGTGCTGCCTGTATGCCCACGCCTGTGGGGCCATGCTCTTGAGCATGAGCAGCCTCTCAGGGGCCACGCCCCTGAAGAAAACTGGCTGGCCTTTCCCCAACAGTCACCAACTGCTAACAGCCTGAAGGAATTATGAAACTCAGCTAGAGCCAGGGCCCTGTGAATTCCCATGTTACTCATGCTGGGACTGTGAATGGTTTGCTTTCGTGTTTGTCAGAAGCAGAGAGCCAAGTCTCTTCCTAAGGCCCTTGAGTCAAGTGTTCTAGGTGTCATCAAAGACATCTTAATAAATTGCATAGCAAGCTAGGCAGTGGTGGTGCACTTTAATCCCTGCGCTCAGAAGGCAGAGGCAGGCGGATCTCTGTGAGTTCCTGGATAGCCAGAGCTGTTACACAGGGAAACACTGTCTTGAAAAACCAAAATAAACAAGTAAGTAAATAAGCAGTCAATTGAATAAATAAAATCAATCAATCAATTAATTGTTTAAAGAGTAAATCAGCTCGGAAGTATTGGTTGATTGAAGTTTCACTTAAATTATTTTCTTGGTCTCTAAAAGCAAACTGTGTGCCTTGTATGTGAACAAATTCAATTAAAAACTCTCTGCTACAATCAGAAAGTGATTTCCTTCCTCTCCATTTGTAAGTAAATAGCATTTACTTTAAATTTGTAATGGGTAATACTTTCTCTTCTGTTGGAAATGCATATAATTTTTTGAAAAGTAGATTGATATTTTGCCAGCTTGATGCCCTACTCAGAGAAAAAAGTTTCTTTATCCCCTAGGAAAAAAATAGTATTTATATTAGCTATCTATATAAAAATATATCATATATTCAAGTATTTATCATAACAACAACGTTAACACGGAGAGGCTATATAGTAGTAGAGTTTGGTTTTGTCTTTGTGTTCTCTTAGTGGACGGCCTGTGCTACATTCTGGACAATTCTTTCTCAGCAGTTTCCTCCCTTTGCCTGTTACCTTTGCGGAGATTGCAGAGAAGATTTTATTTTAAAATCTGTTTCCACAACAACACACAATGTGTAATATCAACCACGCTCCAAAGATAACACCCAGCCGGTGCTAATTCCCCCCCTAGCATACTTTGTTTGGCTCATGTTAGTTTTCTGTCCATGGTAAATTAACTCTTTCATGGTTGTGCTTACACACTAATACTGTCTTGCTGCTATATTAGATGGGTTTTGTCTGTGTCAGGTAATATGTTGGGCATCTTGCCCCAGATTTGCTACTGGTTCCGGGCATTTGTTAGGTGTCACTCATGAAAGTAATATTTTTAACTCTTGAATATTGTTACATGAGTCAGAGATTGAAGATGGGCAACCGTCCTTTAAGAATCTGGGAAAGGAGAAAAAAGAAATGTTCTAAGTCAATAGCAAAAGCCAAGGAGAAAAAGAAACACATCAGAGCCGGTGGCTGTGGAGATTTTTCATTTGAAGCATCATGCCAGTGTTCTAGTGGTAAGACCCCAAGCACATACGTCAACACGTGAAGCTGGCTCTTCCCAGACCTAAGAATGTACTGCCATAGGTCACTTCACGATGAAATCTGAATGAACTTTATGCCCTGGCAATGCCGAAGCACGCATGGGCAGCCCGTAGACGGTGGTTCTGTTGAACTTGTCCATACTGGGTTTCGTGGAGGTGATGAGGACGGCTGATTATCTCAATACTGGAAGCTTTGACGATCTGCACATTCACCTACTAGTTAGCTGGGTTATTGTCTTGGTTAGAATTCCAAAGAAAAAAAAATCATTGAAATGTGAGGAGAATGGTTTGAGTTAAACTTAGCATTCATACATATGTGTGAGAGAGATCTTTTTAGAAATTTAATTCAATATTATTCCCACTTAGCAGAGATCAAACAGGTAAAAAGAAAGTGAAAGAGAAGAACCAGACAGACTGGTGAGGACAGGAAATTCAGCCACGTTACGGGTATGCATGGGTCTAAGGATCATACTTATTTTATTTTCTGTTTGAGATCCAGGACTTGTCACAGAGCCAAACAAACTAAAAATTAAATAAATGTTTGTTTATAGGGAGTACCAGAAGGCAGGGTGGGTGAACTGGCAGAGAAAATGGGAAAAGGCAATCCCAGAATGATCCCCAAGACAAAGAAACAACGCGTTCTTAAATCTGTAGGGGTCCAGAGGTAGGTAGAGTTACCAGGGCTGAAAGGTGGGAAAGAAAGAACCAGAAAGTGAAACCTGAGCTACTACAGCTGGAGACCAGAGGAGCCTTCTGAGAAGACTACTATCTTTGACCTTTGAGTTGCTAATTTACTGATTAAAGACTAATCCTAAATTCTTTAGCTTTAGTTTTGACTGGTTGCCCTTGAAAAGCCTTGGGAGCCCACCCAGTAGGAAATAGCTTCTTTGCAAGACCAGACAGTGATGGAGGAGGGGACAGGCCACGCCCTCCTGATCTCTTTCTGGGGCTAGCCTCTGTAGAATGTGCCTTTCTTTGATCTAATTCTTTCTATCTGGGTCCTTGTGATTGTCCTTTTTAAGGCTGAGTGTCAACAGTGATGGAAATCCTAAGCCCTGCTATGATCCGATTTTAGCACATCACCTAAATGATTTTGCAGTCTCAGCTCTGGAGGAGAGAATGTTTGTAAGGTAGCCTTGGAGGACATTGAGGATAGCACATTTCTTCAAGCTCAGATGTAGACCTCACATTCCATTTAACGCTAGAAAGCCAAGTATCACAACTGCCCTTCCTTGGGTCTCCTGATTAAACGGATGAAATACATCTCGCTCTTGGTACAGAAATGGCATTCTGATCTTTGTTGTCTCTTCCCTTCAGAGTTAACCCAGGGGCTAGAAAGGTGGCTCAGCAGGTAAGAGCTCTTGTTGCTGTTGCAAATGGTCCAGATTCAGTTCCAAGCACACGCAGGATGCACATACAAACATGAAGACATAACACTAGTAAACATAAAAGAATTAACTCTTAAAAAGTACAAAATGAGAGTTAATCCATCTTGGTCTGTCAATCACCTAGCCAATAGAACATCCCACAGCAAATAAAATTCACCAGAAGACATACTAAGGAGATGAGAAGAATAATTATCTCTTTAATTAGATAACGTGTTTATCCTTTCAGAAGCCCGTCCCCCAGTGAAGCTCCTCGTAGATTCCACAGTCCAGCAGTGAGAAGCCTGCTTGATTAACTCACAAAGTTTAAAGTTGCTTTTTCCTTCTTTCCATCTCTTTTTCTTTCAGATAATGGTCAAATACCTAAGCACACTTTCCTTATCACACTGGCTGGGCTCTCTCTTTCTCCAAACACACCCGCCCCCCCTTTCTCATTATACAGTGGAATGGCTGACCTCCATTGCTGAACATGCTTGCTTTCTTGAATGCTAACTCAAAGGCATAGTTTCTGATGTGGGATTTCCCTATGTATGCTGTGAATACCATTGGTTAATAAAGAAGATGCTTTGAGCTATAGACAGGGCAGAATAGAGCAAGGTGGGGAAAACTAAACTGACTGCTGGGAGAAAGAAGCTGGAGTCAACGAGAAGCCATGTAGCCTGCCATCTGAGAGAGATGCGCCTGAAACTTGCTAGTTAGCCATAGCCACGTGATGATATACAGGTTAATAGAAATGGGTTAACCAAAGATGTAAGAGCTAGCGACCAATACGCTTAAGTGATTGGCATAACTATAAAAATAATATAGTCATTTCTAGAGTTTGGAAGTTGCTTATTTCTTGTTTGCTTAGGTAATATTGTATCTTTCTGGAGTCTTTGATGGAGTTAAAGAATAGTTATAGTTATAGTTTTCCTTAGTTATGATAAGATAAAATAGATGTAAATATTGTAATATAGTTTCTGTGTGATTATTTCGGGGCTGAGCAGCCAGGAACTACCAAGCGCCCCCCTAAGGTTTCCTCTCTTTCTTTCCATCTCCCTCCTCTCAGCAGTTACTGAGACTGATAAGTTGCCTGCCCAGCTGTATTTCTCTCGAACGCTAATAACATTGTCCTCAAGTTACCTTCTGAATCTGTTTTAATACCTTTTATTAATTAAACTAAGGACCTACCAAAGGAAACTTCAATTTACTGGGTAACAATAAAAGTCAATCATTAACACGAGTAAACCTTAGATTTCTAGCACTGGAAACCTTCTGTTCAGTCCCCAGGTCCTTGTATAGCTTCACAATCTGAGCAATAGTTACTGCACATCATACACTCATTTCTAAATTAATTATATATATATATATAATATATAATATATAATATATATATATATATTATATATATATATATATATATGCTCTGTCTCAAAAAACCAACAAAACAAACCAAAGAGCAATCCATTCTTGATTGTTGAGTAACCTCTTATACTTGTGGCAATGTTTTTGTTTTGTTTTGGACAATTAATAAAAGGTATTTCTGACCTTGATTAAGGTATTGTGATTGTGCAGTTCATTTAAAAATGGGATGTATATAGGTTGTTAATGGATAATTATCAATAATAGTCAAGTTTGTAGTCATGTTACTTAAGATTTTCTAGATGTACATAGATATATTTTAGATAGGCATTCTTCATATCTTTTAAAGATTATAGAATATGGCATTTTAAATGTTTTAATAACTTAGGACTTTTCATGACAATGAGACACTCTGCTCCTGGCAGCACTAATCTACTTTAAGAAAAAGATGGGCATCGAAGAGGATCCTTATGGAGTTGGTTAGCCATTTGGGCAAGAAACTGCTCTTGCCTGGACTGTTGCATAAAGTGGACACAGAGAACCCACAGAGAGAGGACTACTGAACTTGCCTAAAGGTGAGATAATCTTTCAGGGTTCCTGATTCATGAAAGAGTCTGCGAGACATTCTGCAGGACACAGCAGATAGTAACTGAACTGCCTTTGAATTTTCCTGCTTCATGGAAATGTCTGCTGGATACCATGGGCCTGTAGGCCGAAGATGGATGCCACAATGGTACAGAGAAATTTTGGGTGACTGTCCAGGCAGCAAGATGTCTCTGTCATTTCTAGAGTTTGGAAGTTGCTTATTTCTTGTTTGCTTAGGTAATATTGTATCTTTCTGGAGTCTTTGATGGAGTTAAAGAATAGTTATAGTTTTCCTTAGTTATGATAAGATAAAATAGATGTAAATATTGTAATTTTTACTTGATAACTGTTTTGTTATATGTAATTTTGCTATGTTAAAGTTAAAGCCTTCTTTTTTGTTTAAACAGAAAAAGGGGAAATGATGTGGGAGTGTCATATATCAATCTGTTGATTTCATTGGTTAAGTAATAAAGAAACTGCTTGGCCCTGATAGATTAAAACATAGGTGGATGGAGTAAACAGAACAGAATGCTGGAAGGAAGAGAAAGTGAGCTCAGACGCCTAGCTCTCCTCTCTGGGGCAGAGGCCATGCTCCCCTCTCCCGGGCACACGCGATGAAGCTCTGACCCAGGATGGACGTAGGCTAGAATCTTCCCGGTAAGCGCACCTTGGGGTGCTACACACATTATTAGAAATGGGCTAGTCCAGGTGTGAGAGTTAGCAGAGAAGAGGCTAGATATAATGGGCCAAGCAGTGTTTAAAAGAATACAATTTGTGTGTTGTTATTTCGGGGCATAAGCTAGCCAGGCGACCAGGAGCTGGGGCAGCAGGAACACAGCCGGCAGTTCCCTCACAACATTCAGCCACGGAGATACCAATAAAAATTATCTGTGGTTAGGTGCACAAGCCACAGATAAAGCACCTACAAAGTCTTCAGTTTGATTTCCAGCACAGTCAACAAACAACTGTTTAAGGCAGTCAATGAAAGAGTAGTGAAACCACAGTACCCAGAGGAGAGGAGCAGGACAGACAGGTTGCCTGCATCTCTGGGTACAGCCTTTTGACACTGGCATGGTTAACTAGGCTCTAGAGTTCCCAAACAGTGCTACAAACATGAGAAAGACTCATGCCGAGGAAACATTTATAATGCTCATCCATCCAGACATTGAATATTGTTGTGAAGTACCCACCAAGGAAGACCACTCAGACTCAGGACCAAGTCAATAAAATGACTTTACTAGTTGACAACTACACTGGGTGTTAGGACCCATGTGCAGTCCCAAGCCTTTCTCAGGGTGAGCTCTTAAGCACAGAAACTGTGTCTTGGGTTGACATACTTCAGTTTACAGGAACAGTTAGCCAGAAATGTAACTACAGAGCCAAAGGGTCAGGTTAGTACGTCTTGGAACTTTCCTAGAGCTATGGACTTTGATGGACTAGGTCTTTGCTCTCATTTTAGCAGGGTTCCTGCCTATGTGGTGGGTTCCAAGGTCTGTTCATCACAGTATCTAGTTGTGCTAAGGTCTGAGGGCCTACTAGTTGTAATACCATGGCCTTTGTTGTTTGTGTTTCTTTTACGGTTTTGAGATTCGCTATGTACACACCTACAACAATCCTCCCACTACTGCCTCTATGTCCAGGCTTCCAGGTACGACCCACCATTAGTGAAATGAAGTCATTTAGCAATTATTTCACAGCAAGCAGTTTCAGGGTGGTCTACCCAAAGAGTCATTCACCACAGAGACCAGCATTGTGGTTCAGGAAGAGCCCTACAGAGAGGCCAAGTAAGTTGTATATGCACAAGAGATAACCTATTCTTTGAAGTAACTTTAACCATCCCATTGAACTGTGCCAACAACCCTATGAGAAATTAATGAGTTTTTAATGAAGACTTTATACAGTAAAAGTCTTAGGTAGGGTTTTATTGTTGTGAAGAGACTCCATGACCATGACAATTCTCATTAAAGGAAAACATTTAATTGGGGCTGATTTACAGTTCAGAGATTTAGTGCCTTAACTTAATGGTGGGAAGCCTGGTAGCATGCAGGCAGACATGGTGCCAGAGAAATAGCTGAGAATTCTATATCCAGATCCAAAGGTAGCAGGGGGAGAGAGAGAGAGAGAGAGAGAGAGAGAGAGAGAGAGAGAGAAGAGGAGAGGAGAGGAGAAGAGAAGAGAAGAGAAGAGAAGAGAAGAGAAGAGAAGAGAAGAGAAGAGAAGAGAGACTGTCCTGGCTTGGGCATTTGAAACCCCAAAGCCCACCCCCTAGTGACACACTTTCTCCATCAAGGACAGACCTACTCCAACAAGGCCACACCTCCCATGCCCTCCATAAAAATTCAAATATTACTTTATGGCAGCCATTCCTATTCAAACCACCACAGAGGCTCTGGGAACATTTACAGAAAAGTAAGGACTGTGGAAAGTTGTATTTAAGATTCATCAGAGCAGAAGAGAGCTGGAGAGATGACTCAGTGGTTAAGAAGATGCTCATTTTCCTCTTCAGAGTCTGGTCCTAGCACCCAAGTCAGGTGGCTTCCAAACCCCTGCAACTCCGGCTCCGGGGGATCAGATGCTCTCTTCTCGACTCTACACATGCACCCACTCCTACACAGATGTACGCACTTACATACGATTTTTAAAATACATCTTTCTTGAAAGGGGGAGAACATGTTCCAATGAAATTGGTAGGGAAAGACAGAGTTCCAACCTAACACAAGATTACAGGCTTCAGTCTCAGCATCAAGAGTCTACTGAATCGCCATAATCAGTACTAATCTATACTTTGTAAAACATGTTAATAATTACAATTAATATAATTTGCCAAATACTAGATAGAAAATTCGGAGACAGATCTTAATTAGTTTGTTTACACGCCCAAGGAAACAAAATTTCTACTGAGTTCATATTTTGTCTTTAATTATCTACTTAAGAAAAAAAATACCACTGAACTAACATATTTAAGTGTACTTTAGTATAGTCACATACAAAGCAGAGTTAACATTCAGTGGTAGTAAATTCCAAGGACATTCGTTTTAAAACATTTTGCTAGGCCTAGAGAAATGGTTAAACAGGTAGAGGAGCCAGGCTAGATGACCTGAATTCAATCCTTGGGCCCACAACTTGTCTTGGAGACAGATGAATAGATCTACACACACACACACACACACACATACACACAGATACTAAAATATTTTAAAAATATTGAAACAATATTATTTTATGACAAACAAGCTTAGAATTTGTACTGAAGTTATGTGCTTTGATTAAGGGCACTGGAGACTTCTGTGACTTGTTACTGATAAAACATGAGAGACTCGGCTCTGCCAGGAGCACTGCTAGCAGTGAAGTCCAATTATTGCTTGCTCTACAAGCTCATATTTACAATTAAAAGATTGTATTGCTTTTGTTTGCCAGAGAAAATTAAGAATAGTTGCTGAAATGAAAATCGTATCTGCCAAGTTATACAGAAATCTGTGTATTTATTTGATTATTATCTTTTAAATATGGCAAATAGTTAAAATAGATCTAAGTGCATCAGTCATGATGCTAACACATTCCAGACCCTTCCCCTGTTTGAGATAAGGTTTTACCAAGTAGCCCTTATTAGCCTCAACACAACTATATAAACCTGTAGAACCCTGAGTGCTGGGATTATAAGCCCGAGCAACCATGCCCAGCAAAACTGAGACATTCTTGGGCTTGATGTTATTTTTTATTTTGTGTGTGGGAGAGGGCATGCACATATGTGGAGGCCAGAGGACAGCAGGTCCCAGGGACTGAATCAGATCATCCGTCTTAGTGGCGAGCAGCTTGACCTGGTGATCCAGCTCGCTGGGCAGACAGTGCATATTTAGCAGTTGTACTAATTGCTTTCTGTTGTTCTGATAAAACATCACGACTCAAAGCATCTTCTGGAAGAAAGAGCTTGTTTTGGCTTACGGTTCCAGGGGGACAAGACTCCATCACGGTGAGGCTATGTACTCTCAAGGCCCACCTCCGGGGCATACTTCCCCCAGCAAGGTTTTGTTGCCTAAACTTTCCTAAATATCACTGACTGGGGATCAAGTATTCAAAAGCCAGAGCCTATGGGGACATTTGTCATTCAAACTACCGCAGTCGTTCTTAATCTATTCATCTGCCCGCAAAAACATTTTATGATCAGCTTTAGAATGCTTGCAAATTAGACGTAATCAAAATTATCTTGAATATTTGAAATACATTTTTTTTTGGTAAATTTAACTTCAGCAACCAGAAGAGAGCTCTTTGTGCCCGTTGTTCGTCATTGAATTCCCTTAGAGGTACACAGTCTCCTAACTGTTTTCTTCCCTCACGTTGCTATGACAACAAACCGTATCCTGGGCAACCTGAACAGCAACATGCATCACTCACAGCTTTGGAAGCTGGGAAGTTAAAGAGCAGGATGCCAACGTGATTCGGCCATGGTAGGGGCTCTTTCCCTTGCTTGCCATAATGGATTTCTTGCTATACCCTCACTGGTAGAGGGATGATGCACCTTAAAAGAAGAGTCACCCCACATAGGGTCTAAATCTAATTCCGCTCGAAGGCCCTACCTCCAAGTACCATCACCTTGTTGGAATATCAACAGATTGATTTCAGAGCGACACAAGCATGCACCCCATAATACTTGACTAGGGTTGGCATGACAATGCACCACAGATTAAGAAATTCAAACAACATAAATTTATTATATTGTAATTATAGAATCTGGAGGTCTAGAATTAACGGATCCTTAGAGATGGTTGCTAAGGAAGGCTACAGGGGACAATCTGTTCCACACCAATTTCGTTTTACATTAGTGTTCCTTAACTCTGATGCAACACTCCAGTCTCTGCCCTCAGAACCACCGAGAGTTCCCCTTGTAGTTACCTCGGGGTAGAAGCTCATTGTAGTCTATTACGATCTTGTCTCAACATCTACGACTCCTTCCAAATAATCACATTGTACGAATTGGGGCTAAGACTTCACTATATGGATAGGTAGGGTGCGTCATTAAATCCAGATAACCCTCTTAAACTTTATCAGCTATAAAATTAAGAGAGGTGTGTAGAACAGATGGTTGATCTACATTGTCAGTCTGCTTGAGTTTAGAATCACCTAGGAGACACTCTTCTGAGTTTGTCGATGGGAAAGTCTTAACTGGGAAGAGATGCACCCCAATGTAGGTGACACCACTCCATGGGATGGACTAATTAAGAAGGGAAAAAGGAGAAACGCTCTGAGGACCAGCCTTCATCCCTTGGCGTTCTGACGGAGCAGCTGCCTCAGGCTCCTGTCATGAGAGCTGGAGCTGCTCTTTGCCAGCACGTGTTCCTCTCCGCAATGGCCGAAATCCCTAACCGGTGAGCGCAGAAATTTCTGTAAGTTGTTTCTTTCAAATATTTTGTCACAGCCACGAGAAAAATAGCAAAAGCCATTATCTCCCCGAGGTGAGAAGTACTGGCAACGTCAGCAAATTCCTACAGCTCGTGTAAAGCGTTCGTTTGCAAGAAGGAACTGAGTCCTGTGCGTCACGGGAGAGCAAAGCTGCTAAAATTAACCATTGTTCAGTTTCCCCGGATGACGAACTTAGGCTGAAAGGGCAGTTTAGAAGCTAGTTATTTTTTTTTTTGTTTGTTTGTTTTTTTTTTGTTTTTTTTTTTTTTTTTTTTTTTTGTTTTTGTTTTTCGAGATAGGGTTTCTCTGTGGCTTTGGAGCCTGTCCTGGAACTAGCTCTATAGACCAGGCTGGTCTCTAACTCACAGAGATCCGCCTACCTCTGCCTCCCGAGTGCTGGGATTAAAGGCGTGCGCCTTTTGCACAAAACTCCTTTCACTACAAAGCCTTAATTAAACGTTGCTACTTAATTTTTATGTCCCACTCAGAGCATCCATATGATTTCCCAGGAAGGAAACGAACCGCTAACCTTTCGGAGCTGCGACCATTGCACGCGGTAGCTGCTTCGTTCTGAATGCCCTTTAGTTCTCTGACTCTGCCTGTAGCTGCCAGCTAATGGGGACTCCGGTGAGATCAAAAGCCAGGGGAACGCTGGTATTTTTGGATACTCATTTACACTCCAGAGAAATTCAGAGCTCTGAGTTTTATCCGTTCACAGGGGAACAATCTGGCAGCCACACAAGCACATTTTTCTTTTTCTTTATTTTTTTATGGTTTATTGAGCTAAATATTTGTCTCCGTTCCCCACCCTTTCCCTCCCTTCCCCTTCTACCCTCTCCCATGGTCCCCATGCTCCCAATTTACTCAGGTGATCTTGTCTTTTTCTACTTCCCATGTAGATTAGATCTTAGGGCTCTCTTTGTTGTCTAGGTTCTCTGGGATTGTGAATTTCTTCTTCTCTACTCTGAATATTATTTTTTTCTTATTTTACTTTAGAGTTTTCAAGTGTGTTATTACATTATTACTATGGGATTTCTCCTATTTTTAGTGTAGGTGCTTAGTGCTATGGACTTGCCTTCATTGCGTCTCATGAGTTTGGTACACTGTATTTTCATTTGCATTCAGTTCTAAAGAGTTTTTAATTTTCTTGTTAGTTTCCCTCTGAACCTAATTTTCATAGTGGTGAGTTGTTCAGTTTCCATGAGCTTGTATGTTTTCTGTTGTTGTATTTAATATAAAGCTTTAATCCACGGTGTTTAATGACCACCTCGCCTGATTAGTTTTGGATTGAAGTCTGTTTTGTCAGTTGAATGGCTACACCTGCTTGCTTCTGGGGTCCATTTGCTTGGAATACCATTTTTTTCATTCTTTTACCCTGATGTAATCCTTGCTAGAATAAAGTTCTATGGCGGACAGAGTCACAGAGAGCTGGAGATGGGATGGAAGGAAAAACTGGAAAGAGTTCCCAAGAAGAACTAGCGGGTCCCTGGTCTGCACCGACAGAATGAGTTCCTAGAGGAGGGGTTGGATGGGGAGGAGGGGCTCCTGTGAGCGTCTGCAGCAGGACCACATCTGCCAAGACCAAAGTGAAGGACAAGAAGTCGTGTATTATAATTAATTTAAGTACACAGGAAGGGTGCAGTATCATTAATTCAAGTTTGCAAATGATTTTTGTTTACTTATGACCTCATTCTTCTGAAGCTGTTGAAAGTTAGAACTAGACTGGGATTTGACTAGACCATGCCTTGGGTGCTCCTGTCATTGGTGATAGATGGTGCTGAAGGGTTCAGCTGTAGAGGGACTTCCAAAACCCCATGCTGCTACTGAAAATGTCACAACTCTTTTTGAAATATTGGGTATTTTGAATGTTTGCATGGGTCTAGAGAGGTAACTCAATAGTCAAGAGGACTTGCTGACCAGCCATGAGAACTAGGTTTGATCCCCACACTCATGCCAGGTGGCCCACAGATGTCTGTAAAACTCCAGCTTCAAGGGACTCACTCAAGCCCTCTTCTAGCCTCTGAAGGTACCTACACACACACACACACACACACACACACACACACACACACACGATCACTCTCTCTCACACACACAGTTAAATAAATACTTTTTTTAAGAAGTGTGTATATCAGTTGGGAGTAGTAGCACATGCCTTTAATCCCAGTACTTGGGAAGCAAAAGCAGGTGGGTTTCTGGGTTCAAGACCACGTTGATCTACACAGAGAGTTCCAGGATAGCCAGGACAACCATGCCTCATAAGTGAAAATAATTTTAAAAAATCGTATGTACTGAAAAATGCATTTTCATGCTTACAGAAACATCAACGTTTGCAATGTAGGGAGAGATATATCAATAGTTTTCTAAAATATACAGAATATATGATTTTGAAAGATTAAGTAATATTTTTTTTTCATGACTCACTCTGAAGAATTTTGATTTTAGCAAAGAGAAGAGAATGTAGTGAAGACGGTGCTCACCCTTAACTCTGGCACCCCAGAGAGTGAGGCAGGTGGATAGAGTTAGGGGGCAGCCTGAACTATAAAGTCAAACATTGTCTTGGTGTTTCTAATTTTCTTTTACAGAGGTGCTAGGATGGGGCGAGGAGAAGATACCAGAACAACTAGATAGTGACAAGTAAGATTTCAATCCATCCCTTAAGGGACTAAAGCCCTCTTCTAGCCTCTGAAGGTACCTACACATACACTTACACACTGGACGAACAAGACCAGACCAGACAACCTGTGCTTAGAAGAAGTTCTGTGTGTGCAGAACTTGCAAACCAACTCGTTACAAAGAGTAAGAGCTCAGGACACTCTGTCCTGAATGACTCAAACCTTTATCTTCAGTTGGCCGAGTTAGCTATGACAGGATCAATGAAGTCACAGATCACAAGACTGATGAGGGACTTCAACCTCTTGGGCAAACACCATTCATACCATAAGCAAACAAATACAGCTCTCTAAAACAAATATTAGTTTCCATAAACCAAATGATTTCCTGGGTCACCAATACCCAGAACATAGTTAATGAAACTCGCTGCTAATCCGTATGCCCAGAATACACAATTTGAACATCAGGAGGGAGCCGCTCTCCCAGCCCTGGTGGAGTTCAGTAAAGTAAGTAACTAAATAAGGGTCACGCCTTCCTCGTCCTGCTCCCGCAGCTCCTAGCGGTGACTCTCCCAGCCGCTGCCTGCTCAGAACCAAAGTCCCAGCACTTTCAGTTTCCCTTTGGAATCCTTTGCCTAATGAGGTTTTAGCTTGAATTTAATCCAAGCTGAACTCAAGTGCCCATGATTTAAAATTCCTTTGCTTTTATTTGCTGCGAATTAATTAAGCTGTTGTTTGTGTGTGCGTTTTTTTTTCTTTTTTAAACCGAAGGTCAGTCTTCATATGGATTATATATGTGTATGTGTGTGTGTAGTATGTATGTATGTATGTATGTATGTGCGTGCTTCCTGTGAGGCAAAGTCTCATCCTGAGACTGGAGCTTGATTTTTGACAAGGTTGGGGGCCAGCAAGCCACTATGACTCAGTTGTTTCTATCCTCCAGAGTTCTTGGTTTTTGGGTACCTACAAGACCATTCCTAGCCTGCTAAGTCAGTGCTGGAGTCTGAACTCAAGTCATGTTCGTAGTAAGCAGTCTCGACCACTTAGCTGTCTCTCTAGCTCCTGATACTTTTTGAGACAAAGTCTTGCCTGACACAGCCCAGGCTGACCTTGAGTTTGTGGTGATCCTCCTGCCTCAACCACTGGAATGAATGCTGGGATTACGTGTGTAATATCCAGCCATCCCAGCGAAATTACAAAAAAAAAAAAATCTTTAAAATATTTTAACTTAAAAAACTCTTTTTCAGTGTGTTTAAAAAATAAAGCAAGGCACAGTAAAGGTTAATTTATTACCATTTATTTGTGCAAACAATGCTTTATGTATTGGAGGACTCCAAACCAGCAATAGATCTTTGCTCCAACACAGGAAAGTAAAGGACAGAGATAAAGTGAAGATAACATTCAGCTGGTGGCAATTGTGCAGTTGGCTTGATTAGAAAGTCGAGTTGTGTGGCTGTAGGTATTTAATTCTTAAAAAGACCGGTACTTACTTAGCTAAAGTTAAATTTAGCTGGTTTTATTTGCTTGGACATTCTTGAAGGCCTGCTGTTTTTATTTAGTTAACTGTATTTGCTATTACCACTATTATTTTATTTTATTTTATTTTATTCCTGTCTTGTACATCAAACTCAGGGCCTTGGGCATGCTAGAAAAAAATGTTCTACCAGTGAGCTGTATTTCAGCCCTGAAGTCTTCCTGTTAAGATTTTTTTGTTATGTGTATGATGTATATATTTGCATGTGTGTGTGTGCATGTTCCATGACACTTATGGAAGACAAAGGGTAACTCCTGGGATCAGCCCTTCTGTTCTACGTTGTTTATTACTGTTTCTGGCTGTGGATGTTGGTCTGCCTGGCCTGGGGGTTCTGGGATCCTGCAATCTCTGCCGTCCATCCTGCTGTATGAGCACTGAGATTACAGATGTGTGCTTCCATGCCTGGCTTTCATCTGGTTTCTGAGGATTGAAAAGCGACAAATGTTTCATATTTAACCCTTGAGCCACCACCCCAATGTAGCACGATTAATAAAAACCCAGAGACAGATACTGGGGTTCAACCTGAAGATCAGAAAAGCAACCCAGCCAGCCACTGTCATTACCTCTATCTCAGTCCAAAATGGCGATCCTGCCTCCAGGAATCTCAGAATGAGACTGTGTGTGAGAGCTGTCTTCTTCTGTTTTATATTCCTCTCTAGGGCTGGGTTTAAAGGCGAGCACCACTACCGCCTCTGTTTCTATGACAACTAGTGTGGCTATTGGGAATAAAGATGTGTTTCTGTAAGATTGACCAGGGTGGCTGTTTTACTCTCTGATCTTCAGGCAAGCTTTATTTATTAAAGTACAAATGAAATATCACTATATTACAACCCATAAGATTTTCTTTTAAAAATTTTAAAAGATTTTGCCAGGCAGTGGTGGTGCAACCTTTAATCCCAGCACTCGAGAAGCAGAAGCAGGCAGATCTCTGTGAGTTTGAGGCCAACCTGGCCTATGGAGATAGTTCCAGGACAGTCAGGGATACACAGAGAAACTCTTTCTCGGAAAAAAAAAATTAAAGATTTTTCTTTGTTTACACTGTGATCCACACCCAGGTCCCCAGCAAAATCAACAAGTGATTTAATTGCTGAGTTTTAAATTACTATCTCCAGGCCAAAAGATTTATTTATTTATTTATTTATTTATTTATTAAAGATTTCTGTCTCTTCCCCGCCACCGCCTCCCATTTCCCTCCCCCTCCCCCCATCAAGTCCCCCTCCCTCGTCAGCCCAAAGAGCAATCAGGGTTCCCTGCCCTGCGGGAAGTCCAAGGACCACCCACCTCCACCCAGGTCTACTAAGGTGAGCATCCAAACTGCCTAGGCTCCCACAAAGCCAGTACATGCAGTAGGATCAAATAAAAGATTGTTTTTTTTTTAAAGAAGGGCCTTATAGCTGTGGTTGGCCTAAGAGTTGCTCTGTTGACCAGGCTGGTCTAGTGCTCACAGAGATCTGCCTGATTCTATGTCCTGAGTACTGGGATTAAAGGTTCACGCCACTATTCCTGGCTCCTCCATCCTCTTTTGAAACTATTTATGTTCTGAGAGTGGGCCGTGTTTGTGTGCAGCTTTCAGGGATTGGTTCTTTTTTCCACCTTGCTGAGATGGGTCGTGCATTTTCTTTTTCTACATGGACTCTGGGATTGAACTTGAGTTGTCAGGCTTGCATGGCTAAGGTAAAGGTGATCTATCACACTGGTCCAGGTCTCTAATTTACTTTTATAAGTATCTGTCAAGAGGATAAAAATAATGTGTTCAAGTAGAAACTATTAGTCCACATTCCTTACTTGGCTATTATGTTGGACAACTCAGATGAATTACCTGAATTTCTAAAAGCAGAAATAGAAAGTGAGTTATCTAAATTATGTTGTGTTTATGAGAAACCAGATCACTGGTTTTTGGAAACATTCATGTAGCATTCAAGCCTGTTACTTGAGATACAGATTGAAGGATTTGGTTCTCAGAACCAGCACTGCATTGTATCTGACGTGGGATGTCTTTCAGTGTATACGTTGCTTTTATTGGTTGATGAATAAAGCTGTTTTGGTCAATGGCTTAGCAAAGTAAAGCCAGGCAGGAAATCCGAACAGAAATATAAAGAGAATAGGCAGAGTCAAGGAGACGCTATGTAGCTGACAAAGGAGAAACATGCCAGAACATTACCAGTAAGCCACAGTATCATGACGATGCATAGATTAATAGATACGTGTTAGTTTAAGATGTATGAGATAGCTAGGAATATGCCTGAGTCATTGGCCAAACAGTGTTGTAATTAATATAATTTCTGTGTGATTATTCGGGTCTGGGTGGCTGGGAAAAAGAAACACAGTCTCCAACTACATGTGTCAACCCCAAACTTTCCTCTTGGCGTTCCTTACTGCTTACGCTTTCGTTGTCTGTTCCTATGTACAAGGGAAGGATAATCGCTTCCAGGAGAAAACCAAGATGCTGACAGGGGCTCCGACTCTGACCTCTGCAGCACCTCGCACTGCAATAGAGGTGACGCCGAGCTCTAAGTCATTTTGTGAGCAGGCTTGTCAGGGAAGTTTGGGGAGCTCTCACAGCTAAAGGCTGCCTGCTTCTCTTAGACGTTTCATATTCTCACACGAGTTCTCTGTAATCTTCCTGTATGCACATAATTTTCACATTTTCAGTTTAATCTGCAGTGGCTTCCACTGCATGCCTTCATGACTTACAGATTTGTCCCTGTTAGAGTTACTCTTTTGTTTCAGCAGAGTGTCCAGACTAGAATATTATTTCATGTCTAAAACAAGCACAGTGCACAACTGTAACAAATTCTGAAGTGAGTTTACTTCTGAATTTTTTATTATGTCCAGAGATTGTTTTTTTTTATTTTTTTTTCAGAGATTGTTTTTTAATACAAGGGAGAGAATTAAGCCTTTTTATTCCTTTTTTATTATTGTTTGTTTTTTGTTTTTTATTGTTGTTTGTTTTTAATTATAGATGGACGCCACCACAAAAGCCTAAAATGGAATTCTGAAAATTCTTCAGGTAACTGAAGGAGAAAGGAGGAAAGGAGAGATGCAGGAATAGAAGCAGAGGAGACAGCAACGGAAAATGTAAGTTTTCAGATGTAAATCCACAGTTTGCAATCATAGAGATTTTAATTTATCTTCTCCACTTACCCAAATACCTGTGCTTTAGGTTTTTACTTATTTCTGTTTTGATCAAATGCAGAGACGGCAGAGCAATGGACAACTAGAGCAGAGACATTGAGAGTCACTGCATTTGATTCCTCACATGCAGCATCATGCTGCATTGAAATTGTGTCTCTGTGTGTGGGTGTGTGTGTGCACACGTGTGTGCACGTGGAGTCCAGAGGTTGGAGTTGGATGTGTTTCTGCCTTCCCCCGTACTTTCTGAGGTAGTGAGTCCCACTAAACTTGCAGCTCACGTTGTCTAGACTGGCTCGCTAGCTACCCCAAGGCATATGCCTGTCTCCATGACTCCCATATCCCTCCTACGCTGGGGTCACTGTGTTTGCTGCCACACCTGCCTTTTAAGGTGGGCTTCGGGGATCAGATCTCAGGTCCTCATGCTTATGGGGGGGCCGCCTTACCAACTGAGCTGATGTTATCTCCCTATGATCTGCAGAGGGGTTTGATCTTTGTAATGCAGGTGTACTCTGCTCCTCCACCTCAGCTCTGATTTGAATACACATGTACAAACCATCTATCCTCCACTCAAGTTCCTCCCTGCTCTTATCTAGATTTTTCTTTGCAATACATTGCAAATATTCATCAAAGAGTCACTGTATTTTATTTATTTTTCTTCTTTTTTATTTTATTTATTTGTTTATTTATTCCTTTATTTTGAGATAGGGCTTCTTTGTGTAGACCTGATTGTCATGGAATGGACATGCAATGAGGCTGGCCTCGAACTCACAGAGATCCACCTACCTCTGCCTCCCGAGTTCTGGGCTTAAAGGTATGCGTCACCTCTGCCGGGCAAGTCACAAGTCACTGCATTTTAAAACCTCCTCTTGTGAGGGATGGTTGAACACTGAACACAAGGAATAGTGGTAATAATAGTAATAGTAATAGTAATAGTAATAAACCTGAATATAGTATCTTCTTGTTCAATAAGAATTAAAACGTTGAGAAAAAACATCTTTGGAAGGTGTCCCCACACGCTTGATGACGAGTGCACAGCAGCTATTTCCACAGCACAGGCTGAGTCACAGCCTCAGGACACCGACAGCCACCACCTGACATCAGCTGAGAGCTGCAGAAAGATGCCAGGTCACCTTGTTCCCAGAGACATTTTTTGTGTTGTCCCTGTCTTTCTCCTTCACTCTGTCCTTTGGTTTTCAATCATCCTTCCAGGAAGTGAAATATGCCACCTCCCCAGACCCTTACTTGTTCCGGTGCCTGAGCCTCTCTCTGTTCTAATTGTCTGTTGCTCTTCTGGCTCTTTTGGGATGTGTCCAAGATGGGGTGACATCTGAGACCCTGTTTTCAAGCCAATCACACCTCAGAATCCAGAGTCAGTAACTGACTGGGATGTCGGGAGTGGATGCTGGCAGCCTGCATTTTGAGCTGGCTTCCAGGTGATTTTGTTGCTGCCTGTCTGGACCATCCTTAGCAAGCCTACAGAATCTCTGTGCCAAAGGAAGAGAATGCTGAGGAGGGGACTAGGATGCACTCAAGGGCTTTTACCTCTTCCCTGTTCCTCTTAAGATTGTTTTAGAGACAGTCACATGGTACAGGAGGGGCTGACCTAGAATACACAGCATCTGTGTGACTGGCAAGACCTCTTATAATCCCATCCCTGATTCCCTTGGCTGAAGCTAAGGGCTTCATGAGGTCTGCCAAAGCTTAGATCTTGGAGACCACTGAGCCCACAGAGCAGAGCCTCCAGTAAGACCCAGGACTTGTTGGAGAAAGCCAACCTGAGGCCTGCCCAGGCTGAGCCGGACTCGCAGTCCCCCAGGTGGCTCTGGATGAGGCCTGAGGGGTGGCAATGCAGGCTGCTTTCTAGGCATCGCAGTCACTGTTTAAGAATGGATCTTCTCTAGGCCCTTATTTTACAATCAAGCAATGTAAATACCAGTGTTAAGTGACTTACTCATTAGCTAAACAGCTAATTAGTGGGCCGGCTTCTAGCTCAAGGCAAGCACATTCAGGTTCATCTTTCTCCATCACACACAAGCAGCAAACACCCGTAAGAAACGCTAACCACTGAAGCAACAGCAAGTTGTGTTTTCTTTTATTTGGACAGGCTGTTCAGTCCATATGAAATATGAATGCCCTTTCAGAGAAGGAAACAGTATTTTCTTTCTTCCTTTCCTTCCCTTTTCCCTTGTCTTCCCTTCCCCTTTCCTCTCTTCCCTTCTCTTCTGTCCTCCCTTACCGTCCTTTCTTCCCTGTCTCCCCTGGCCTCTCATCCCCTCTCCTTAGGTAGTTGTATCCTGGAGGTCTGACTGCTCTGGAACTCACCATATATGCCAGCCTGGTGATCCTTCTTGCCTCAGCCATCTGAGTGTCAAAATGACAGGCACAAACCACTAGGCTTGGCTGTTTGTTTAATGACAAGTATGAAGGCAAGTACATGCTCCAAAGTTATCACTGAAAACCAGTCTTATACTTCTCAATTATTAGTAAAAAATAATAATCTCAGTGGGATATGGGAGGCTGAAATGGGAGAATTGAAAGCTCGAAGCCAGCCTGAGCAGCTAAGAGAAGGACTGTCTCAAAATACAAGTGTCAACTGGGGAGATGGCTTATGAATTACGGGCTCTTGTGGCCAAGTCCCATGGCCCGAGTTTGATCCCATGGACCTGCACAGTAAATGAAGAGAACCCACTCCCACAAGTTGTCCCATGACCTTCACACATACTCATGTGTATACACACATACACATAGGAATCATGTGCCCCCTCCCCATAATTAAATAAATGTAATAAAAGTGTAAGTGAAAAGGAGTCGGGCTATGTAGAGCAGCTGCCTGGAGTAAGCAGTCTTTGGGTTCAATTCCTAGCACTGACAGCATTCATTCCTGTTCATGAACTCGTGCTGAAGGAGTTGGCTGTGATGCCTGGTAGAGCCATTCTGTTTCCTTAATCAGATACCAGAAATGAGCTGAACACAGAGAACAGCAAAACAAGGTATCAAGAAACCAAGGAAAACTGTTGGGTGTGGTGGCCCACACCTTTAATCCCAGCACTTGGGAGGCAGAGGCAAATGGATCTCTGTGAGTTTGAGGCCAGCCTGGTTTACAGAGCATGTTCCAGAACAGACCAGCCTGTTACAGAAAAACCCTGTCTTGAAAAACACACAAAAACATCACCACAGGCTCTATGATGTGACTACCTTTAATCTCACATCCTTCTCATGTATGTGGAGAGGAAGGAAGATAATAGAGATTTCTGTAAATTGATGGTGGTCTGGGAGAAACCAGGAACTTTCTTCCTTGCCTTTTCCCCCCTCCCTTAAAGAACTGTCCTCTAAAAATATCAGATTCTAGGGCAAGATGGCTCAGTGGGTACACCTGCATCAAGCCTGTGACCTAATTCAATCCCTGGGGCCCACATCTGTGAAAGGAGAGCGCTGAGTTTGCTGCCAAGTCGGCCTTTGACTTCTATATGAGTAGGATGAGGATGTGTGCGCAGGCACATGCACATGCAAGCATACACACACATACACACACACACGCACACACACACGCACAATGTAATAAAAGAAGATTATCACAGGAATGGAGTTAAAAGCACTGGGTCCTCTTCCAGAAGACTGACTGGGGTTCAATTCAAGTACCCACAGTGTGATACACACTGCCCATGATTCCACTTGTCCTCTGTTGGCACCATATACATGCTATGTATAGCTATATATGCAGGTGAAACACACATACACATACAAAACCCAAGGGACACCACACTTTCTTCTCACCTGCAAGGCAGTTATTATGCTTGGTTTTAAGGTCAACTGGCCACATTAGAATCACCCGAGTAGGAAACTTGCTGGAAGAACAGTCCTGATTGATGGAGAAGCCCCTCCCCAATTGTGGGTGGCACCTTCTGACAGGAGCCCAGACTTAAAAAGGCTGCTGAGCTGATGTGTGCCATCATTGCTGCTGATTGGTTTGCTTACAGACCAGCGTTTCTCCAGGGAATTCTGGAGTCCCAGCACAGGGAAAGGCAGACTAAGTGACCATGGGCAAGCACCCCTCAGTGACAGACAGCTATTTTGGAACCATTCCAACTTCTAACGACCCAGCCTCATGGCCAAATACTGGCTTCTCAACATCTCAGTTACTATTTAAAAACTTACTAAATTGTAATATCTCTGTATATTTTCATCCACTTAGTTCTGTCCCTCTGGAGGACCTTAGAAAACTAGCAGCGAATATACTGCCTGACCAAACAGGAGAAGAAAGGTTTTATGCCATTTAGAGGGGCACCCTCATTTTGTTTCAACTGTCTATGTAGCACTGTTGTCTTCTTGGACCTTCCCTTGCCCTGACAGCAAAAGCACTTTGTTTTTCAAGAGTAAAGGCTACAACGTTTCCGAAATGGTCAGACTTATTACAATGTTACCACTGAGAGCAGACTCCTCTGAGAACTAAAATCACCTGAGTATACATGAATACAAACATACCCCTTAACATACACACTTCTTTCAGCTCGCAGGAAAAGAAACAGACACAAGGACAATACAAGTAGCATGGAACTATATTGTCGAGGTTTATTTTGGGGTTAAGCCTATCAAACCTCTCAGGGTTCGGAGATTCACTATGGCAGGAGAAAACTTGCTAACTAGGTCTGAGGGAAACTACATTAGTTCACACAGTCTTTTAATCAGGCCTCGCTTATTCTTCCTGTGTCCTCTCCAAAGTTCTCTTCATGTCTCTTGCTCTTCTACCCACCCACACGTTTCCAGTTCATACAGTTAACAACCATGGAAACGGCTGAAACTGGCCAGGGGGAGCCTTGCAGCTTGGAGAGGACGTGGCTGTGAAGCTCCCCGGCAGATGTCAGGAGAATTAAGAATTCACACAAAGTTCTAAGAAGCTTTCGCGCACTAACTGACTTTTAAGGGAGACATCTATGATGAACAGTCATGGGGAACGCAGCAGCACCGCTGTGCTCTGAACATTTCGTTTCCATCCCCCGCAGAAGGGAACACAGCATTGGTAACCATAGCAACCCTAGGCTCTGGCTCCGGAGGAAGGCGAGGTGCTTGATTTGCATCAGCATGTAGCTGCCTGAATTAATAGGAATCTCTATGGAAACTGTTTCCATCTCCAGCAGGGTGCCTGCCAGCACCCAGGTGAGAATTAACGTCTCTGACGCTGCTTTGGTGACTCAAACCTATTTCCTGTATCTCTAGGGGTAAAGGCAGAAACAGTCAATTTCCTGGGCTATGATTTTAGGTTAATTGAAACCAAGGTGAAGGGTAAATACAGAATATTAATAGCTTGTTAGGTCAGAGCAAAAGGCCAGTAGATTACACCTTCCTGAATCAGCTGTTAGAGAATTGGGGGCACCCAGACCTGTTTATCAGTAGGCCATATTGTCTTTCAGCTCAGAGCCTCCTGCTTAGGGCTCCTTTGTCAGCGAGTCCTGTCAATAGTTGTGGAGGATTAGCTTTATGTAGATCTGACTAGGAGAACAAAGGTTTATCTGCGTGAATACTTTCGCACAGGGCTTCATGGTGTGGAAGGGTATACGGTTGCCAGTACAGAAGTCAGGCTTAATGAATGACGTATACACCGCTGGGGTATTCTGGAAGGGAGAAAGGACAGGATTTCACGCGATTTACACAGAACTGACAGCGACTATCCAGAAGACAGGCGTTCCTGAAGCTCTGCAATCGGCTTCTCCATCTGGAATGTATACGCACTCCCCGTGGATCTGTCTACTGGTCTTCAGCTGTACTTTTGCTATTCAGTCTTGTGGGCTCCAGCACTATATATTTAACAACTGTAGTAACTTCTGAGATGTTACTGGCAGTATACACACATATTGGGGTTAATTTCCATTTCACCATGAAGATGATCGAAAGACCAGACTAAGGTCTTCTCCCCCTCCCCCACTAAAGTATTTGGAATAGGGTCTTACACTGTAGTCCACGATAGCCTGAAGCTCATTGTGTGGCCCAAACTGTCCTTCAGCCCCTGAAATGCTGGGGTCATAGCTTTCTAGACACAGTAGGTCTCATAGATAAGAAATGTAACCATTTAATGTTTGGATAGGAAAAAATTATGACACCTGTGTTGTTAAGAAGGTAACAACAATGAAGGAATAAAAATCGTGTGTGTGTGGGGGGGAGGCTAGGAGCTGGCTGAACAGGCTAAAGTGCCTGCCAGGTTTTACACCCGAAGCCTGGGTTGGACGCTCTCACACACCCTGCTGGGTTCCGAAAGAAAATGGGCGCCATAGACAGTGGCACTACTAGGAGGTGTGGCCTTGTTGGAGGAAGTGTGCCACTGGGGGCAGGCTTTGGTCTCAGATGCTCTAGCTATACCCAGTGTGGCACTCTTTCTCCCTGCTAGATTCAGATGCAGAACTCTCAGCTCCTTCTTCGACACCACACCTGCCCAGATGAGGTAATGTACTAAACCCCTGATGACATGTTTTCTTTCTAAGAGCAGCTGTGGTCATGGCGTCTCCATCCCCACTACACCAATAAACGAAAAGAACTCTGAGCATAAAACACAGGGATTTTTAAAAAGCCATTTATTTAAAAAAACTGGTTTGTCAAATCACATCCACGAGCGGAAGAAACACAACTATTGAAATGGCCCTGTGATACAGACAGCAGTGGGGCATTCACACGGTACCTGAAAATACAGCTAAAAAAAGGGGTCACATGAGTATTGAGCTTCAGGTTCCTACCTGACCCCTTGGTGAATGGCTTTAATTAGCATACAGCGAGAGGTAGAGTCCCAAGTGTCTTAGCTGATGCCTCAGGGCTCCGTTTAAACAAAACAGAAATGAAAACCCCTTCCCCTCCTAGCTCCGAGCAGGGAGGCCTCGCTGCCTAACATTTATTTCCTTGGTAAAACAGAAGCCGAGTTTCCCTCCCCCAATGCTTCAGCAATCCCGTCCGCAAAGTGTGGAGTTAGGCAGTGTGCTTGAGACATTTAGTTTTCTTCACCTTCTGATTCGGATTCTAAGAGAGAAAGAAAGGGAATTTTTATTATCAGGCTCCCTTAAGTGAGGTTATGGATGAACTTCTAATGAGCAGCCAATGCTGTGGGCTGTAGTGATATTTTGTTGCAATCTAACTCAGAGAAGCAGAGTGGCCAGCTACTAGACAGACCTTTTAACTGGGCTGTCTCTAGGAATCTCCAGACTGCATCTGCTCTCCCGTCTCCTCCCACCTTACATCCCTTTCTGTCTCCTCCTCCCCAGTGCTGGGATTGAAGGTGTGTGCCACCACCTGTTCGTCTTTTAGACTGGGTCAATTTTGTGTAGCCCAGGGTGGCCTTGAACTCACAGAGGTCTGCCTGCCTCTGAGTGCTGGGATTAAAGGTGTGCGCCACCACCGCCCGGCTTCAGTGGAACTAATGACCCAGATCTCCACTCCGACCTTCAGGCAACCTTAATTGTTAGATTACAAACAAAATATCACTACAGTCGTCAGCCTGGGACATTTTTACCATGTATTCATTAGGCAAAGCCTAAGAGCAGATCAAACTTCCCAGTGAACTTTGGCCTTCTAACAATGCAAAGAGCCCACACTCATCACCGAGGAGCTTAACCTTTGATTCTAAGACAGGCTTTCACGCTGTGCTTCTGTCTCGAGCACGGCTCACTTGAAGGGGCTGAAACCCCACTAATCTCACCGTGTGTGGCTAAGCCCCACCATTTCATCCTTGCCATAGTCCACCAAGTGGATAAGCTGAGTTCCTTTTTTTTTTTTTAATTCTTTAAAAAATATGTATTACTTTGCCTTTAGATGTGGGCACATAAAGAATGTTAAGGAAAGCGAGGGGGAGGTGACCTGAAATACAGTGACCAAGCATCTGTCCAGTGACCCCCGGAGTTGTCAAATGAAGTCTACCTTCTTCTGCGTTTTGGAGCCACTCCACAAACTTCTTCATCTGGTCGAGAAAGACACTTTTGCCTTTGGCGGCGTGTGCTTCTTTATACCACTTGAGGATGGCTTCTTCGCTCAGAACGTCAGCTGCAGTCAGAAAGCAAGATTGCCAAGTTACAACAGGGATGGCATGCTTAAAAAAACTCAGTGTGGGGGCGGTTCTGGAGAGGTGGCAAGGGAGTTAGGAGCATTTTCTGGACATTCATGAGGACAAGGATTCAGATATCAGCATGGATCTGTGTCCAGAATATGCTTACAACGCTGGCTCCAAGGGTGTGTGTGTGTGTATGTGTACAGGAGGACTGCTGCCCAGCTCCAAGGGTCTGTGTGGGGGGACGGAATTGCTGCGGCTTGTTGAATCCTACAGTGCCAATGAGAAAACATGACCCTCTAGTTTGGGGTAAAACCTGACAGAGGACATTTGACTTCCTTCTCTCTCTCTCTCTCTCTCTCTCTCTCTCTCTCTCTCTCTCTCTCTCTCTGCTCATTTCTGAGTAGAACAGAATGTCCTCTTGGTGACAGTGATTGCAACCACATCCACAGGAGACAGTGCAAGCCACACAGGTCAGCACTGGGGCAAGGAAATCTTTTTAACAAATGGATCAGCAATTCCAATATTTTAGAAAACCATGCCCTTACAAGCTCTACCGCATCCTGCTTAAGGTGCAACCTCGTTTATGAGGCACAGACACCCGAGCCTAGGAGCTGGAAGCTGCTAGGAATAGCTCCGAATGCTAAACTCGTCAGCCCACACAGGGCCTGGTCTCATAAAACAAGGAACAACCAAATGGCTACTTGCTCTTCTAAAGCAGATTTCCCTTTTCTGTCTGTTAAGGAAAAATGGCAATTAGAAAAGATGAAGGCAGGGTGCATGATGATGCCAGCAAGCAAAGATGAGCTTCGGGGACAGGATGGACAGACAACCGACCTTCTACACCACACGCCATCATTCAGTTATTACATGCTAGAGTATAATAGTCCACGTCACAGTGCAGAACTTCCCCAGGGCCACAGGAAGAGAGACACAGCGGAAGTGTTAAGTGCCTTTTATCTAAAATTGTAAATGGTACACCATTAAGTTATCATGAATGGAGGACACTTAAGCGCTGGGAAATATGAAAATAACAGCCTATAAACTCTGCCAGAGGCCTAATGAATTAATTGTCTTTTGGGACTGTGTCCCCCTTAAAAGTCTATTCCCTTACATGTACTGATAAGTAGATGTAAAATTCATGCGTCATTCTAACAATATATTTGCAATTAAAAGTAATTTTGATTGATAAATATCACAGGAATTATTTAATATGATATCCATTTAAGACATCAGTACAACTTTCATAACAAAAGCATTTAGTTTTACTTTCTTTTAAAAACACTCAGGTATTTAGAAAGGGATCTTGGATTAAGCTGAAGAAATGGTGAGGGGGACACTGGAGAGATGGCCAAGTGGTTAAAAGCCCTGGCTGATCTTCCAGAGGACCCAGGTTCAATTCTCAGTACCCATGTGGCCGTTAGCAGTCACCTGTAACTCCAGTCCCAGGAGAACGACCTCTTCTGGCTTCCACGGGAACCACACACACATACGGTGTACAAAACATCCAGACACAACACCCAGGCATTTAAAATAAATAAACGGTGTGGCTGGTTTAGCAAACAGGTGTCACCTCCATCAGTCAGGTGGTTATGACTTCAGGAGGAGACTTGTTGCAATACAAGAATTTTCAAGAATACTAATTAGGGGTGCTAAGTTCCCTTGTCCCTGGTACACTTGAAGTGACTTAGATTTCAGTATTTTCCTAGCTCCTTTGATCACTCGTCCCCCAGGAATGCAAGAATTTTCAGCATAGATGGCTAGCCATATGTAGTTTTTGTCTTTCTGTCTCTCTCCCTCTCCACTACTTTTGTTATAAAAATAGGGTGGTTATAAGACACAACAAGTAGAAACTGGACCCTTTCCACACACTAACCAATGGGGATCACACCCGTGAGCAAGGCAGCCGATTTCACCCGCCACTCAGAGGCCCTGCTTGCACGCCTTTCCAGGCAGAGCGCATGCTGGTGTTGTCTCACCCCACAGAGGGCAAAGCATGTCAGTGACAGGGATGGAAATGACATCTAAAGTCCGGCAAAACCACATCAAATATATTGTCTGCTAAAATCACACAACAGTACAATAGAGAATTCTGAGATGGTAAGAACCCCATTTATAAGTCTTTAATCCCAGCACCCCTGAGGCAGAGGCAGGCAGATCTCTTGAGTTCAAGGCCAGCCTGGTCTATAGAGTGAGTTTCAAGATGGACAGGGCTACACAAAGAAACCCTCTCTGGAGAAACAAAAACAAAAATAAGAACAAACAAAAAGAACCCCATTTATTAGTGAATATTTGTTGAAAGATCAAATTTCTAGCTCTAGGGAGTAAAAAAAGAACTAAAGCCACTGCCTGGGACAGTTAGGCATACCTGGTTATCAAAAAGTTGAAGGGAAGCTGGAGAAATAGCTCAATGTATCTCTGCCCCTGCCCCTTAAGGTCCTTTTGGTACCTTAAAGGGGTAGCTCATGACCGCCTGTACTCCTCCATGGGAATCCAAAGTCTTTGGCCTTGGAGGGCATCAGCATACATACACTTCAGGTGTGGCACCTTTAATCCCAGAGCTAGGGACAGAAAGGCAGGCGATCTCTGTGAGCTCAGGGCTCCAAGCCTGGTACATGTAGTAAGGATCTTTCTGATAGAAGGTTTTACTCTCTAGCCCAGGCTGGCCTTGCCTCTTCCCGCCTTAGCCACCTTGTATAGCTGGAATTGCAGGCAAAAGACACCAGGTTTAGGTTTTAAAAAGAACTCCCGAGGAATGGAGAAAGGAAGGGATATTTTTATCCTATTATGGAAATGTGGAAGATGGGTTTGTGAAAATTACAAACTTATGGTGTTCCCTCGGGCTAGATAACATATTTTCCTTCCATCCTGCAACTTAGGAAGTGGGGAGCTCCTCTGTCTATGTAATTTCCAGCACTGAACAAAAGAGAGGCCAGATAGCATGGGTTCATTTCACAAACAATAGACAAACACAGAGGCAGAATAAAGAGGCTGAGAACTATTTAGTTTTCCAACATGTTATTTATACAATAAGGTCTAAAACTATGCCACCAGAAACTTAGAAAAAAAATCAGAATTATACACTGGGAGTGTCACATAGGGACACAGGTCAAAAAATAATTTCCCCTAAGAATGCTGGCAAGTATCTCCTGAGACGGGTGTTCACTTTTTTTCTAAAGGAAGAGAGAAAGAAAGAAGAAAGAAAGAAAGAAGAAAACTAGAATAAGAAACTGTTCTAGAAATATTTGTATAAGACACAGGGTTTAATGTATGAGGTTTCTGTAATGAGAAAATGAAGCCTGGTATGGTGGAAGCCATCTTTCCTCTCTCAGCACTTGGGAGGCAGAGCCAGGGGGAAATCTCTGTGAATTCAAAGCTAGCCTGGTCTTCACAGAAGTTTCCTGGACACTATGGATACTGGGGGACCTCACCCCTCAAAAGAAAAAAATAAAAGGCCTCTCAGAAACCAGAGGCATGGGACCCCCTGGAGGTGAAGTTAGAGGACAATCAGCTGTGAACTCATGATGTGCGCTAGGAACCAAACCCCGGCCCTCGGTAGGAAGCACCAACTGCAGATCCATCTCTCTGACACCTTAGGCTGTGGTTCAGCAAGTCCTGCAGGTGAGCGTCAAGCACTAAGCACGGATCCATCTCTCTGACACCTTGGCCTGCGGTTCAGCAAGTCCTCCAGGTGAGCGTCACATATCAGAGTCGGGCAGAGAGAACAACTTCACGCTCACTCTTCATCTAGGCTTTCCGGGCACAAAGAACATCTACATCCCCATAGAAACGAATGAGGCACATACCTCCTGCCGTACAAGTGAAACACCGATTACAAGTAAAAAATAAGCATGGTAACCTAGCAATGATCTTAATGGTGGTAGGAGCATCCATCCTCCAGGGGATGGTCTCAAGAGGAAACGTACAATATTTTACCCAAGAAAATAGGCTGTATGTATAATTAGGCTCATGGAAAATTAACAAATTACCTAAAAATAATAATTAACATCCGTCGGTAGAGCATGAGACTCTTAATCTCAGGGTCGTGGGTTCGGGCCCCACGTTGGGCGCCATTCTGTTGTAATAAGAGTGGCAGGGCTGCATCCCCAGCACCCCGGCTGCCTGGCTAGCTTATGCCCGAAATAACAACACACAAACTGTATTCATTTAAACACTGCTTGGCCCATTAGCTTTAGCCCTTACTGGCTAATTCTGATATCCTGATCAACCCATCTCTAATAATCTGTGTAGCTCTGGTCTTACCGGGAAAGATTCAGCATGTCTGACCTGGCAGCTTGCTTCATGGCGTCTGGCCCAAAGAGGGGAAGCATAGCGTCTCTGAGCTCACTTCCTCTTCCTCCCAGCATTCTGTTCTGTTTACTCCTCCCACCTATGTTTTAACCTATGAGGGCCAAGCAGTTTCTTTATTGCTTAACAATGAAATCAACAGATTGATATATGACACTCCCACATCATTTATCCCAGAAGAAGGCATCAGATCCCACATAGATGGTTGTGAGCTTCCATGTGGTTGCTGGGAACTGAACTCAGGACCTCTGGAGAGCAGCCTGTGCTCTTAACCACTGAGCCATTTCTCCAGCCCCGTAACAGAGGTTCTTATGGAGAAATTAACTATGATGCCTCTGATAGAAAACTTCGGAGACTGTTCAGTTATGGAGGCGGCGGTGGGTTGGGGGAGAAGACAGGGCACAGCGCTGGGTCAGAAAGCAAGTGAAACCCAGAAAGAGGGAACCCGCTTGTCCCTCAAGCTCTGTACTGTGTTAGGTGAGTCAGACGTGGCACTGGCGGGCAGAAGCGCTGCTGGGTAGGTGGACTGGCAGCAGAACCTGAACTTCTTTTTAAAAATCATTTTCTTCAACTGATAGTTTTGCCTACAGATGTGTATGCACAGCACATCCAGAGACCACATCAGAAGAGGCGGTCAGACCCCCTGAATTGCCATGGATGGTGGTGAGCCACCACGTGGGTGCTGAGAAATGAAGCCAGGCCCCCTGCATGAGCAACCAGTGCTCCCAACCACTGAGCCACCCTTCCAGCTCCCAGGGTTTTCCTTTTTAAATTAATTATTTGTGTATTGGTGTTTTGTCTGCATGTATGTCTGGGTGCCCTGTGCATGCAGTGTTGGAAGAAGCCAGGAAAGGGTGCTGGTTCCCAGGGACTTGGAGTCACAGACATGTGATAGCAACCACACGGGTGCTGGAATGGATTCTGGGTCCCCCGGAAGAACAGCCAGTGCTCTTGCCTGTTGAGTCTTCTCTCTAGCCTCTCAGGTTTGGTTTTAAGTGGGGCGTTCATTTGGCGAGCCCCAATTCCGATATCTTTGGACCACATCCAAATAGAACTAATGATAGATAATTTCAAATGAGATTTAGCAGTTAATGCAATTGTTTTAATTAAATTTTTTAAACAAATTATATTTAGATAATTTACTTATGCATGCTACAGTGAGCCGCATGTAGAGATCAAGGACAACTTGAGAAGAGTTGGTTCTCTCCTCCCACCATGTGGGTCCCAAGGATCTAACTCCAGCTGTCTGTCCCCTCTGGCACCGTTACCCACTGAACTGCTCTCCCGGCACAGTGACTATGTTTATACACACACACACACAAACACACACATATATATCTGAAATATTTCACTGTCCTAGTTAGGGTTTCTTGATGTGATACAACACTGACCATAGGAACTTGGGGAAGAAAGGGCTTATTTCAGCTTTCAATTTGTATTCTATCATCCGAGGAAGCCAGGGCAGGAACCCGGAGGTCACGTGCCGCTTACTGGCTTGCTCCTTATGGCTTACTCAGCCTGCTTCCTCACAGCCCACAGGACCACCACCCACAGTGAGCTGGACCTTCCCACAGGCCACACTGCTGGGGCATTATCTCAGCAGCGGTTCCCTTTTTCAAGGGACTCTCGCTGGGGTCAAGGTGACACAAAAGTAACCAACACAATCATTGTTCTGCAAACGTGAACCATCACCCCGTACACTTGTGAGATGTATTCGCATTAAGAGTCTGGATGGCCAATTAAAATTCACAGTGAAATACCACTAAGCATTTTAAAAATGCCTATCACTCAACCACGTAAAGACTTATAACAGAAAATGTCACGTTATTATCCTAAGTAGACAACTCTGGGGAGCAGGGGTGAGGGGTGCATCTGTACGTAAGCCTGGCTAAGCTCACTTAGGCGTGAAAGTGAAAGCGGGCTGGTAGGGATGAAAGAGATCGGGGAGTGGGGACACAGGTGTGGGCAACAGGATCGGGGAGAAGACGATCAAAAACGTCACATGTTTGATTGATACACGCTAGTGAAAACTAAGGAAAACATTTGGCTATTTTAAGAATAGAAAGGGAAAATAAACATTTAACTTATATTACTTTATATTAGTGATATCATACTGCTTATGCATGTAATAACCTCTAATGAGCCTTTTATAATGTTCACAGTGTATCTCCCAATTGCTCCTTCCCCCATATCAAAACTACATCATCTAGCCCTGAAGCAGCCCAGGATCACTTTTGTATGCTGTAGGTATGGAGACTGAGATCAGCGAGAGCTTTTAACTTTCATTTCCAGCGCCGGTTGTCATGGCAACCTAAACCTTATAAATACCATGAAAAGGCAGTAAATGTGAATCCTTAAAAATAGCCTTGCCTTGAGAAACACAGGAGAATGGCTGGGCCAAATGACGAAAACATCAAGCGAAAGGCTAACTATTCCAGTCATTAACAAGTCAGCCTTGTGGCACCGAAATGGGTCTGCACACGGTATATATAGCATTTTGGTAATCACTGTTATTAGAGCTAATTGTTACAATTCAGAAGCAGACTCGATTATCTTATGTAATTACATTCTTTCATGGTAGCCAAGAAACAAGCAGCTCGTGCTCGGTCTTCTGGCAGCTTTGACCAGTTAGAAACGCTTAGGTGCCTAACTAGCAAGGTTCATGACCCGGTGCTGACATAGGGCATGCCTTCTCTCTTCCTGTGACACGGTCACCCCCTAAATGTTCACCAGTTAGCATCTCTGGGGCTCCTCCCTAGTGACAGGCTGGCAATCCTGCCCTGCCCGGCTCTGCCTGCCCGGCACCGGCTCTGCTCTCGGAGCTTCTGCAGAGCACAGAGGCCAGTGACGAGGCACGACGGTACCTTTGTAGAAGAGAACCACGATCTTCTGGAAGGCCTTCATGAAGTGGATGTTGTCGTAGCAGTACTCCTGAACCTTCTGCAGCAGGACGAGCTCTGACTGGCCTTGGGAACTGAACACAGCCAGCAGGGGAGCGTATTGCTGGAACAGAGCAGAGGGCAAAAGGTGAGACCTGGAGGCCCGTTTCAGGGTTGTTAGGGTTGTATGCCAGTGGCCCTCACTAGATTATTGTCATTGTACCCACTAAAAAGAGACAAAATGAGGCTCCATTTGGATTCCAGGTGATGGCAGAACCCACTGTGTATGCTGGTGGGCATTGTGGAACTTGGAATCGCATCCTTGAGGATACAGTACAGCACACCTCTGCAGTCAGGACGGTGGGATTCCACTTCCTGAAGTCCCACACAAAGGGTCTCTTGCTGTTGTTCCTACACCCCCCAGTGTCTTTGGTTCTCCGCTGGTCTAGTTAGCCATCGCTTTCTCCCTCATCTCCCTTTCCTAGAAATCCCCATCACTGAGCTGGAACAGATGGTTCAGATCCTCTCCTCTCACCTCACAAACCCCGACGTCATCATCTACGGCCGCCTGGTTCACACTCTGACCCTGACTTCCTAACTGAATTGTACCTGCAAGACCTACGGTTTCCACTCACCTCAATGCATAGGCATGCTGATCTATGCCTGAAACACACAACCGACAATCAATTTACTTCTTTCATTCCAATGTCTATCCATGGTTTACTTAACAAAAGGCTTGGGTATTCGTCCACATGAAATACAGTCAGTAATTAGCTCACGTTTCTCTGTTTCTCTTTAATGTATGACCCTGACAGTTGACTGTGTGGATGCTTGTGATGTTTTTAGTGAGAGTCCACTTTGAGATGTTTAATGTTCTCCTATTTGAAACATTTTAGGCAGTGGCAGATTTGAAAAAAAAATGTAGACAGGCTATGTTTAATTCGGTTCTGAAGAAATACAGTTGGCATATACTTGCTCTTTTGTTTCTCCGTTTGTGATAGGGTCTCTTGTACCCCAGATTGGCCTTGAACCGATTTATCTTCCTGTCTCCACCTTCTGAGTGTTGAAGTTTTAGGAGTGTGGCACCATGCCCAGCTCGATTGCTCATACCCTCCGGGGGCAGAGCAGACCCGCCAGGGATGGCTCTGATTTCAGACTCATCACCTTTAGGTGCTTAAGAGCTTGCTCCGCCACGAGCTCCTCCTTCTTGTTCCATTCCACAGCATTCATGATGCAGGTCCACAGAAGCCCGATCACGGCTGTTTCCGGAAGATCGTTCCTTTTCATCTCCTCTTTGACATAAAGCACCACCTACGTTTCGTGGAGAGAGAGTCAGTGAGCAACAGCAGACCAAATATAAAGCTTAGAAACCGGGGTTATTTCTCTCGAAGGCAAGGTCAGTAAGAGGTGTGGGGCAGGGAGGGAAGGGCTGCGCTCTCAGCGTCTCCGTTCTTGATGCACACCCTCAAATGACAAGATGGAAGAAATCTAGGAAATCTACTTTTACCTTGTAAACTTAGTTCTGGACAAAAGCTGCCAGATGGCATGGACTAAGAGAAAGGCTGGAAGGGTAGGGATGAACCCCACGGGTTCAGGATGAGGGGGCATGTGCGTCTTTCTTTGGGTTTGAAGAAAGCAACAGGTCTGTGAATTTTTATCCCTACTTTTCAAAATTAAATTTCTTGATGTCTTGGGCTTGTATAAATCCATTCTCTACAATGCATTTTGAAATTCCTACTCTTGAGATTCCCATGCCTCACTCAGGGAAAAGTCAACTGGTAAAGAAACTGTAAGGCGCCTCCCTCCTCTCCTTACAGACAGGGAAACTTAGCCTGCTGGTGGTAGTGCACGCTCTTAATTCCAGCACTCAGGATGCAGAGGCAGGCGGATCTTTCTGTGTGAGTTCGAGACCAGCCTGATCTACAGAGCAAGTTCCAGGACAGCCAGAATGGTTACACAGACAAACCCTGTCTCAGAAAACCAAAATCAAGAACAAACCTCAGACAGGGGAACTTGTTTTGTAGGTAAGGATGGCCCTGAACTTCTGTTCCTGCCCCTCTACCCTCTAACTGCTAAGACTGGACACCACACCTGGGTTATGAGGTGCTGGACCCAAGGCTCATGCAAGTCAAGCAAGCATTCTACCAAGCAAGCCACACCCCCAAATTCTGCCTTTTTCTTTGATTCATGACAGTCTAGCAATATTCAGCAGGTTATCTCTCCTTTCAATTATGAATCTTAGCCTCAGTTCTCAGTTCTGAATGCAGGCCTGCCGAACAGTGTTTCATTCATACTCAGACGCCGTGCCTTTTTCTTGACACAGTCAGTTACAGGCAGGGTCCTCAAAGTGACTAAAAGCCATACAGTATCTTTGGTATGCTACCCTGTAACTAACAACACACCCTCTTTCCCTTTCTTTTCCTGTGAGAAGACAACCATTTTTATTATTTCTGCTCTGAACTTCAGAAACAAAAGAGTGGGTTGAATAGCTCTCAAGTGGATGGACCATTGATGGAGGAAGGTCATAGGTTAAAAAAAAATAAAGAAACTGCTTGGCTGGCCCTCATAGGTTAGAACACAGGTGGGTGGAGAAAACAGAACAGAATGCTGGGAGGAAGAGGAAGTGAGCTCAGACTCGACAGCTCTCCACTCGGGGGCAGACGCCTCAGAGAGACACCATGCTCCCCACTCCCGGGAAGATGCACACGATGAAGCTCCGACCCAGGATGGACGTAGGCTAGAATCTTCCCGGTAAGACCGGTGCTACATAGATGATTAGAAATGGGCTAGTCCAGGTGCGAGTGTTAGCCGAGAAGAGGCTAGATAGAAATGGGCCAAGCAGTGCTTAAAAGAATACAGTTTCCGTGTAATTATTTTGGGTAAAGCTAGCCGTGGGGGCGGCCAGGCGCCGGGGATACAGCCCGCCGCTCCTATTACAACAGACCATTCTCGGGCTTAGAGCTGTGTAGGGATAAGTCCCGCCCCTTAAGGGGCGTGTTCGCCTCGGGCTAATGTCTGCCTATAAATTTGGCGAGCAAGCTCCGAGCTCTCGCTTCTGCTTTCCTGGTCTCCGCGGGAACGGTGGTTCTGTAAGTCTATTTCTACATTAAAGCTATATATATATTTTTACACTCTGTCTGCATTCATTTACGCCGTTACATTTTGGCGTCCAACGTCGGGCTATTTTGCCCCCGACTCAAGCGGGTAGCCCGCTAGCTAACACAGCACCCTCCCCGGTGCTGTTTTTCAGTTCGTGACTCCGGCCCCAGTGCCGAGTCCGAGACACACTCGGCGACACAGGCCCATTCTGCCTGCCTTGGCTAAGTTTTGCAGCGGAACCCCACTGCCTGAATTAGCAGAAGCTCAAGTACTTGCGGTTTTGCAACAAAAGCTGCCACAGCGTCAGATTTGGTCTGTTACAAAGTGACTTGGCCGGGCGGTGGTGGCACACGCCTTTAATCCCAGCACTTGGGAGGCAAAGGCAGGCGGATCTCTGTGAGTTCAAGGCCAGCCTGGTCTACAAGAGCTAGTTCTAGGACAGGCTCCAAAAACACAGAGACCACCACTGGCAGGAACCGATCTTTGCAGGTAAAAAAAAATTTTCTTTTATAAATAAAATGTCTGAACACATTACTGTTCAAGAATTTAATGATTTTTTTAATTGTACCATGTGGGAGATTTTACAAGAGGTGTCTATCACCCCACATATATGGATCCTTCTGGGATTCGTAGTTTTCATTGGCACCAAATGGTTTGATAATAGAAATATGATAAAGTCTTTACGAGACGAATCCAGGATTCTTAAGGTAGAGATTGAACGCTTAAAAACAATTGAGAATGATAACAATCTTCTCAAGAATCAGTTTGAAGTTCTCCAGGCTGATAACAATCTTCTCAAGAATCAGGTTGAAGTTCTCCAGACTGATAACAATATTTTCGAGAATCAGTTTGAAGTTCTCCAGGCTGATAACAATCTTCTCAAGAATCAGGTTGAAGTTCTTCAGGCTGATGTTAAGGAGAAATTCATTACTATGGAAGAGGGAACAGCTGATCTGGACCATAAGATTCAGTCCCTTTCTGTAGGAAATGAAACATTAACTGAGAGAATCAAAACTGCTGAATGTGACAATCGGATTTTGTCTAAAGCTTATGACAGATTGACGGAAAGATTGTCAATACAAGAAGGCACGGTTTATGCCATAAAAATTATGTCCAAAGATGAGATGTTATCTCTAACGGACAAACTTCATATTATAGAATCCTCAATGAAGGCTTTGGAACATAATTCTGGACAGGAGATTCAGACATTGCAGAAAGCAATGGTGAATAGAATTGAAAAGATTGAGGAATTTCTAAATTCTGATGAGGAAGAGCAAAGGGTAGAAAGGAAAATTTTAACTACATCTGTGGGTAAGTCTCTCCGGGACAATTTCCACAAAGCTCTACCTACAGCTCTACCTGCCTTTCCAGTAATAACAACAGAGAAGGTGATTGGTTCCAAAAACCCTAGGGTCATCAAGGAGGATACATGGGAGCCTGTGCGTATGAATGATCTCAAGGAAATAAAACAGGCTGTCATGACTTTTGGGATGCAAGCCTCTTTTGTTAAAGAGATGCTAAGATCTTGGGCCACGACAAGCAGAGCAACCCCCTCAGACTGGCTCCAGCTGAGCTCTGCGGTACTCGAGAGTGGACCGCAATTGAAATGGAAATGCTTATTCAGGCAAGAGGCTAGACTCTTAGAACAGCAGGAAAAGGCGAAGGGAATTGACATTTCCCTAGATCAAATTCTAGGTGAAGGGCTCTTTTCCGATCCTCAAGAACAAGCTAATTTGGATGAAAACACACTCTCCATGTGTACTACAGCAGCCTTAAGGGCTTGGGACAGGGTACAAGACCCAGGACAGAGAATGGAATCATTTGTCAGAGTTAAACAGGGTCAGAGAGAACCCTTTAGTGACTTTTTACAAAGATTAACTAAGGCTGTACAAATAGGAATATCTGACCCAGAAGCAAGACGTATAATGATTGAGTCTTTGGCTTATGAAAATGCAAATGTGGAATGCAAAAGGATTTTGGGTCCTTTAAAGCTCAGATCAGCGCCGTTGGAAGAATGGGTCTTGCATACACTCAATGTTGATACATTTGATTATGGCACTGAAGCATGGGTAGAAGAAGCAATTTCCAATGGTAAAAGGAGACACCAGAATACCAAATGTTTTAATTGTGGAAAAATGGGTCATATTAAAAGGAATTGTAGACAACGGATTTTCAGAAATAATAATAATAATAATAATGCATCTTTCAGAAATAATAATAATAATGCATCTTCTAGAAATAACAGAAATAGGAGGACTCAGCCTTCAGGTTTATGTAGAAGATGTGGAAAGGGCAGACATTGGACGAATGAATGCAGGTCTACAAGAGATAGACAAGGCAACCTGATACAGCCGGGAAACGTGAGAGGCGGGGCCTCACAGGCCCCCATGGCAAACATGGTTCAGTCATATCCAGTTTCTACAGAGAACGTGCCTCATCAGGACAATTAGGAAGCCCCATGCCTACTGTTACAAGCAATAATGATCAGAAAGATAAGTTACATGTGTTTTGGCAAACTTCTATAAATGATCAAAGACCTAAACTGAGAGTGTGTGTAAATGGCATTTTTATTACTGGCCTGCTGGACACAGGTGCTGATGTAAGTATCATTACCCCAGAATCTTGGCATCCATATTGGCCTCTTCAGAATGTAAATGTTCAGCTCCTGGGAATTGGAACCCTATCTCGAGTAAGGCAGAGCACGAGATGGGTTGAATGTATAGGGCCAGAGGGACAAATAGGAAAATTAAAGCCATATGTAGCCAATATTGCAATGAATTTATGGGGTCGTGACCTATTACAACAATGGAATACCGAAATTAACATTCCTGCTAAATCTAGAGCCTATATTTCTGAGAATAATATTAAAAGATATTACAAACGGAGAAAACCGGCCATTCGAGCTGTACAAGAACAAGCAATTGATGTCCCTTCAGAGATACCAACAGCCTTGCCTCTAAAATGGTTGACTGAGAAACCAATATGGACAAAGCAATGGCCTTTAGCTGAGGAAAAGTTACAGGCTTTAGAACAGCTGGTACAAGAACAATTAGATGCTGGACATATAGAAGAATCTACCAGCCCTTGGAATTCTCCTGTATTTGTGGTTAAGAAAAAATCAGGTAAATGGAGAATGGTGACAGATCTCAGGGCCATCAACAAGGTTATTCAACCTATGGGCCCTCTGCAATCTGGAATTCCTTTGCCCTCTTTATTACCAAAAGGATGGCCTCTCATAGTTATTGATTTAAAGGATTGTTTTTTCACTATACCTTTGCAAAAAGAAGATAGAGAAAAATTTGCCTTCACAGTGCCTACTTATAACAATTCTCAACCTTCGAGGAGGTACCACTGGACCGTTCTCCCCCAGGGTATGTTAAATAGCCCCTCCCTGTGCCAATATTTTGTGAACCAACCATTGCAAATAATACGCAAGAAATTTCCCAAATCTATAGTATACCATTACATGGACGACATCTTGTTATCCGATTCAAACATGGATACCTTGAACAGACTGTTTGAAGAAATAAAGATACTTTTACCTAAATGGGGATTGCAATTAGCTCCTGAAAAGATTCAGAAGGGAGATTCTGTTAATTATTTAGGTTATAAAATAGGTTTGCAAAAAATTAAGACACAAAAAGCACAAATTAGGAGAGATCGCCTACGGACTCTTAATGACTTTCAAAGACTGTTAGGAGACATTTCCAGTCTACGACCAGCTATTGGAATAACACCTGATTTAATAATTCATTTGAACAAAACCTTGGATGGTGATAAAGATTTAAACAGTCCCAGAGAATTAACAGCTGAAGCAGAAAAGGAACTGACAATGATTGAGGAAAAATTACAACAGGCACATGTGGACAGGGTGAATCCAGAGCTCGATTGTATTCTCGTCATACTACCATCAAAAATTTCTCCTACAGGAATTTTAATGCAGAGAGATGATATTATTTTGGAATGGATCTTTTTACCACATAAACCAAGTAAGAAACTGAAAACTTATGTGGAAAAAGTCTCTGAGTTAATTATAAAAGGCAAGCTGAGACTTCGTCAACTAGCAGGCATAGACCCAGCAGAAATTATAGTGCCTTTCACTGCTGATGAACTAAAGAAATTATGGGAAGATAATGAACCATGGCAAAGAGCTTGTGCTAATTTTCTGGGAGACATTAATAACAACTATCCAAAAAGCAAGCGGCTTAACTTCATAAAGAGAACTTCTTGGATTCTTCCTCGAATCGTCCGTGATGCTCCAATAACTGGAGCCCGTACATTCTATACTGATGCCAATAAATCAGGGAAGGCAGGTTACAAATCAGAAGACTTGGATAAGGTGGAACAAAGTCCGTATACTTCTGTCCAGAAGGCGGAATTATATGCCATTCTTATGGTGCTAAGGGATTTTAAAGAACCTATTAATATAGTTACAGATTCACAATACGCAGAAAGAGTTATTTTACATATTGAAACTGCTGAATTTATACCTGATGATACTGAACTAACCTCATTGTTCCTCCAGGTTCAAGATTTGATCAGGAACAGGCTTTGCCCTATGTACATAACACACATCCGATCCCATACGGGTCTGCCAGGTCCTCTAGCACAAGGTAATGCAGAAATTGATCAATTATTGATTGGTAGTGTGCTACAAGCCTCTGAATTTCATAAAAAACATCATGTTAATAGCAAAGGTTTGAAGAAAGAGTTTTCAATTACATGGCAACAAGCTAAGGAGATTGTAAAGAAATGCCCTACTTGCTCTTTCTATAACCAAACGCCACTGCCTGCAGGGGCTAATCCAAAGGGCACCCAAAGGAATGAAATCTGGCAGATGGATGTGTTCCACTTTGCAGAATTTGGCAAATTAAAATATGTACACCACACCATAGACACGTATTCAGGTTTTCAATGGGCTACTGCCCTGAGCTCAGAAAAGGCTGATTCAGTAATCACACATTTATTGGAAGTTATGGCCATCATGGGTATACCTGCACAAATAAAGACAGATAATGGTCCAGCATATGTATCTAAGAAAATGAAACGCTTTTTTGATTATTATAATATAAAACACATTACAGGTATACCAAATAATCCTACAGGTCAGGCAGTTATAGAAAGATCAAATCGTACTATAAAGGATATGCTGAACAAACAGAAAGGGACTGAAAATACCCCCAGAAATAGATTACATAATGCTTTACTAACCTTGAATTTTCTTAACGCTAATGAGAAAGGAACGACAGCAGCAGAAAGACATTGGATAATGGAAAAGTCTGCTGAACTAAATCAACCGATTTATTTCAAAGATGTGCTGACCTCTCAGTGGAAGCCAGGAGATGTGCTACGTTGGGGAAGGGGTTTTGCTCTTGTTTCCACAGGAGAAGAAAAATTGTGGATACCATCAAAATTAATAAAGTTTCGATTTGAAGAGGAGAAACCTCTTGGAAAGGAGAAATGACAACTCATCCACAACGATGATATTCATACAGGTGGTAAGAAAAACATATAGAATGGGGGCAGGGTTCTGTTCTTATCTCCACAGGAAAACACTCATCTTTGAGAAATTCAAGGGACCCTGGATGTTTGGATACTGACAGATGGAAAAATACCTGCCCAATAGGAAATATCAAGACAACTGAATCGGTTGTGTAAGTAATATTAAACCATATTTCTAAATTTATAAAGCTGGTTTTGAAGTTGGACTCTGGCTCAGTCCCTCTCCAATTCCAAGCCTGTTAGTAAGAGAAAAACCCAGAGTTTCTGGAGTTTCTGTCTCATGTCAAGAGCCATGATATGGGACAGAAAGAAATATGAGTTTAGAAAACATCTTTGCTTCTCTTCATATCTATCATACTTCTCATTGAATATATCTATCATGTCTTTCATTGAATATATATATATATATATGTTTATATATGTCTATATGATTAATGTTTAAGTTTTTCATAATGAACAATGAGTTTTTCCTGAAGTGACATTTGAAGTTTCCAGGAAGAAGATGGGGCCCCATAACAACAACTCCACCTGGTTGATATGACGTCATGATACTGATAGCGCTACTACAAGACCTGCTTTTGGTACCAGCTGCACAAGACAGTTCCAACTTGGTTAGCTGAAATGGTGCACATCTTATACAACATTTTGGCCAGACCTGCACGAAAATACTCAGAGACTATTTGCAATTTTAAAAGACATTATCTTGAAATTTAACCATCATTTTACTTTCACAGGATCCCCCAGAAAGAACGTCGCCCCTATGACAGCTGGAAGTAATTCTAGAGAACGACGTCCCCTCTCCCAGTATAGTTTGCCCTTGGGTTTAGGGACATCATTTAGGGGTTGATTATAATTAGTATATGATTGAGGGTTGGGAGAGGAATTTTATAAGCTCAAGGATCATTTTGAAAAAAAAAAAAAGAGGGAATGATGGGATAATAGATTTATAATTGTGAGTTACTGCTTTTAGACAAATATATTGGTATCAATTCTTGTATAATGAAACAAAGTTAAATTATATGGACTATTGTACGCATGCATGTTTCTACCTCTGTTTAAAACATTTTTATGTATTGACATATATTGTATTGATATATATATTGTATATATTTACCATATTGCAGTGTACATTTCTACCTCTGATTAAGATACTTATATAATATTTGTGTATTGATATATATTTACCTACTGCAATGTATATTTGTAGATTGTTTATATTTGGAGGTCATTGTCCTCATTTGTTTCACAGTCGTTTATTGTCTTAGTCTTTAAGTTAGATAGATATTGAGAATTATATAGACTAATTGTCATCTAAGTTTGTCATTTATAATTAGACTAATCAGGTTCTTTAGATATATAGAGATTATACTCAGTATAGATAGATAATCTTCAACCTCTTCAAAGAGCTGTAGAATATGGCCTTTAATCTAACTCAGAGTTTCGTGATAGTGAGACACAATTGCTCCTGGCAACACCGCTCTATTCCCGAGAGAATGTTGAGCACCAAAAACACTCCACCTGGAGCCTTTCTATTTTGGCAGAACTGGCCTTTGGGCAAAGAAATGCCCATACCTCAACCACTGACACAGATACAGAGCGTGCATCAATGGATAAAACAGGACTGTCATATCCCACCAAGACAGGGTAAGATAGTTTTGAAAAGTTCCTTGCCTTTAATAATGGTATGTCAGTTATGTTAGGCCTTAGCCAAAATTGGTTGACTCAACGTTGCAAACGAGACTTTGGGTGATTGCCCAGGTAGTCAGTTGTCTCTGTCAATTGTTGCACATTTTGGATATATCTCGTTTGTTGAGTAGTGTTTATTCCCTTCTCAGATCTTTGACTGAGTTGAAGATTATATAATTGTAGTTACTCTTTACATTATTTGGACTTCTTGAGATAGAATGTTTAGCAAAGCTTTTGTTCTCAATATTGTTTGTTGTATTTATTATTTGTTGTTATTGTATGTAGTTGTATTTGGTTTAGTTCTGTCTTATTTAGACAAAAAGGGGAGATGTAGGGATAAGTCCCGCCCCTTAAGGGGCGTGTTCGCCTCGGGCTAATGTCTGCCTATAAATTTGGCGAGCAAGCTCCGAGCTCTCGCTTCTGCTTTCCTGGTCTCCGCGGGAACGGTGGTTCTGTAAGTCTATTTCTACATTAAAGCTATATATATATTTTTACACTCTGTCTGCATTCATTTACGCCGTTACAGAGCTGCCTGCCGTTCCTAGCATGAGGCAGAGCAGGGGGCAGGCCTACACCTAAAAGCGGCACTATGGTTTTCCCTGTAGCTCCCTGCCCCCATAGAAGTCATGCAACACTCTAGTTTGAATAGCGTTGGAAACACTGCTCACTGTAAGGCGCAGATGCATGGGCATTTGTTGTTCTAACACCTCCACCTGGTGGACAGTTGTCAGCGTGAGTTTCTCTGGCTCTCAACCTTTCAAAAGCCAGGCGAGGCTTAGAGCACAGTAGGTACAGTTGCGATGAGGGGATTTGGGAGTAAGGAGGAGGAGGACTCCTAGCTTAAGTTTATCATACCATATAAAAAGGTGTTTCTCAGCCTAAAGAATACCTTTCCAGATACATCAACAGTCATTAACAATCATCTAATACATAGCAAACTATGCTGAAACACAGCTCCAAAACCTGTAGCTTTTACACAGCTTTCATCAAGGGGTTGCTGGCCCAAATGATCATTTCCTGTGTGGATTTGTGTGTTTTTTTTTCAAAGGTGCTGGAATGTAATTCAGTGGTGGCCCTCTTGTTGTACTTTATAAAGAAGTCCTGAGTCCAATCACCATGAAAAGAGAAACAAGCCCATACATTCAGACCTAGTGATACAAAGTACCCAGCCTAGACACTACACACAGCTGATGCCTAACTCCAGAGAGAATCCACCATAAAACAGAAATGCCACACCATGGGGTTTTCTAACGGCAGATAGATGGCCAAGTCTGTACGTTGGTGAAGCAGTTTGATAATCATAGCAGCTGGGTAAAGTAGGGCATTTGAACCAAAATAACATTAATTTCTAGAATACCCCCAAAATGTAATAAAAGAGGATTCTGAATGAATACTTTGAGACAAGTCCTAGGGAAAAGGGGATAATGTATAGCAATAAACAGGAGGGAGTGAAAGCTATGCTATGTGACCTATGTAATTCCTGCCGTTTGTATTGGTATTCACACGCATGCATGCATGCACACACACACACACCACCATGCATCATTTTGACAGTGCTGGACATAAAAACCATAGTCTCATGAATGCTTATTCAAGTGCTCTGAACACACCTGTACCCATCAACCATGTCCACTGTATTGGAGGTCATCATGGCCTCCTACCTCCCCGAGGGCCCCCACCCCTACCCTTCACCCCCTTGTGTTACACTGGATTCACCATGGCCTCCTACCTCCCCGAGGGTCCCCACCCCTACCCTTCACACCCATGTGTTACACTGGATTCACCATGGCCTCCTACCTCCTTGATGGGACATTCCTGAGACAGTCGCTCTTGAAGCTCCTTCTGCAGTTCCTTCCTGGTGCCCAGAGACTGCTGGACTCTGAGAAAGTCCGACAGCTCCTTCAGTCCTGCATCAGTGAAGTATTTAGCAAAATGGTCCACACTCTGTCTGTTCACCGGGAAGAGTTCCTGAAGGAGAAAAGGGGACGAGTGAACTCCAAGCAGCTCAGGTTAGGATGGATTTCCCATGCTAATGTCCTTGTGATTTCGCACGCAGACAAGGACTGCTCCACGGGAGAGCACTAGTCCTAGTACAGTCACTGAGTTGAGTGCCTTTAATAACAAGACCATTTTATAGAGGACTGCCTCACGCAGACACACTTGCTGTGCTCATTGGAACCAGACCCCCCTTTCTTTCGCTTTAATCAATAGCAACACAAGACTAAATAAAGATAAAAACTCGTGGAATAGTGGTGGCAAATGCCTTTAATCCCTGCACTCGGGAGACAGAGGCAAGCGGATCTCTGCAAGTTCCAGGCCAGTTTGATCTATAGAGCAAGCTCCAGGATGGCCAAGGCTGCACACTGCCTTGAAAAACCCAAAAGAAACCCCAAAACCAAACCAAACCAAACCAAATCCAGCCAAACAACAGCAACGGAAAGCCTAGGAAAAATGGAATGGTGCTTGAGTTGTTTTATTGAGAAGAAAAAACCGACATCATTAGCTGCTCACACTGCTCCTTTGACTGTGTTCAAGTTTCTTTCTGTACAGCTGAAATGATCAGAAACACCAGGGAAAACACCAGTGGCTCCTCCCCTCCAAGGACCTTCAGTCCCGCCCTAAGCAAATGCTGCTCCTCCGATTTAGACCCAGAAAAGGAGCCGCGGGACTCTCCCCCTCCGCTAACATCGGTGGCTCTCAATTAAGTTGAGAGTGAGGCCCCATCTAAACTTGCCTCACCAGCTGCTCAGTTTCTTACATAATTCTTGTGGGTTTTTTTTTCTTAGTAGTTGTTAAAACAGCAATAAAAAAAAAAAAAGAGGAAAACACCCTAGCGGCTCTCATATGCTCATCACTTCATTTTACCATACCAGCTTGGCACCTGCTCAGTAGCACTTGGTCACAGTCTCATCCTGGGTGACTCCAGCACCCAGCTATGGAATGAAGGCCATTTTCAAACTGCTGTCAAGTATGAGAAACAGACATGTGCTTTTCATTGGTTAGATCTGCATGCATACAGTCAATGATTCTTTAACTTATCTCAGTGGAAAGACCTGCCATCATGGGGCTGCTGCCAGGGAGAGGACCACTATCATCTGTCCATCATCCCTATCTATCTATCTATCTATCTATCTATCTATCTATCTATCTATCTATCATCTATTTACATCTATCTATCTATCTATCTATCTATCTATCTATCTATCTATCTGTGTTTGCATCCCAGATAATTTTTTAATATAGGGATATGCATGTATCAGATAGAAAGTAAGAGAAGGGATTAATGTGGCTCACAGTTGGGGATAGCCATGTCGCAGGAGTGTCTTGTTCATGCACCAACTAGGAAGCATAGAAAAGGCACGTCACTACTCAGCTCGCTCGCTCTCCCTCCTTGTTCATCACAGTACCTACAGGATGCCTTACCAGCACAGAGCACTCCCTGCCCTGTTTCACCTTCTCTAGGAAAGCCCACATGTCCTCCCAAAGGCTTCCTCGTTACTGGCCTCGGGGTATTCTATTTACTTAGAATATATAAGGCTGTACGTAAAATTAGAATGGAATTAAGTTTCTCCATGATAACGAGAAATAAAAGGAACACAGGCCAGAGGCTGCCACGTCACTGACACGACCCCACGCTGACAGCAGTCACGCAGACAACCTCTGATGCACACACACTTACAAGCAGCCGCTTGTCCAAGTTGGCTTTCCGCAAGGAAGAGGTAACAGAATTGGCGTCCTTCTCTGCCATCCAGGCTTTGAAAAGCTTGACAGCAAATGAGGCCGCAATGCCTGTGAAAGGAAAACCAGAATGTCATTCCCGTGTGCAGAGACCCCTTGTGAGGCCGTACAAGGCAACAGTTCCAACCAGGTTTCCTGAAATGGCTAACAGCTAATGTGGGAGAGAAGAAAAACAGACAGACCTGCCCGCACAGCTCGTGAGAAAGAACTTGGGCATGATGGCTCATGCCTGTTACACCAGCAACAGGCAGCAGAGACAGGAGCATTGCTACAAAAGCCAGACCACCTGATCTACACAGAAAGTCTGAGGACAGGCAGGGCAACATGGTGATATCCTACTTACAACAAAAACAGATGAACAACAGCAAAAAAAAAAAAAAAAAATCAACAAGGAAAATAAATTAAAATACTTTTCAGCCGGGCGGTGGTGGCACACGCTTTTAATCCCAGCACTGGGAGGCAGAGGCAGGCAGATTTCTGTTGAGTTCAAGGCCAGCCTAGTTCAAGGCCAGCCAAAGCCACACAGAGCAAGGACTCCTGATGTCAATCTGGTATAACTTAACTACTCGTGTGTTCATTTATTCATGTTTACTTAGCGTGCAGGCCAGAGGTAGCACTGGGTATTGCTCCTCAGAAGTCCTTCATCTTGTTTTCCGAGACAGGGTCTCTTCACTGGCCTGAGGCTCCCCAGCTAGGGAAGGCTTATTGGGTAGTAAACCCCAGGAACCCTCCTATGTCTGCTTCTCACACTGGAACCACCAACTGTAACACCAGACCAGGGTTTCTACGTGGCCAATAAATTATAGTATACCTAAAAAGCACTAATTGCAAGAGCTCACAGTACCAAAAGTCCGACTGATGGCCTCTAGGGTCACCTGATGACCTTTAGGGTCACCTGAAGGCCTCTAAGGTCACCTGATAGCCTCTAAAGTCACAGGTTTGTAAACTTGGATGAAACTGAGAGGATAAAGCTGTGCTCACAAATTCTGGCTAGCTACTGGAGATGTTTGGGGTAAAACCCGACTGACTTACTTTCTTGGTATGAATACATGAAATATCCTATGTTCAAAGGTCGGCAGTGAATGACCGCAGCTCGTGGCGGCGCTAAGACGACCGCTGGCCATTTGTGCTGTCTGTTCTGTGTCATCTTTACCAGAAAGCACAGCGGTCAGACACCTGGGGAAACCCTGCTCCTCTGCCCCACAAGCTTACTGCTTTCAAGGATTGTGGGACTTAAGATCAGGAGATGCAGGCAAAGGATGGGAAAGCAGTGGTCAGTCTGTCTCCCGGGAAAGGCATGGGAGGCTTCCCACTCTACTCATTCAACACAGAAGGTAAGATGCGGAGAAAGCCCAGGTTTGATGTGGGACAGCCTAGAGGGTGTGACTCTGGAGCGCCCACCGCCACTGAGACTGCGCTGAAGTTGGACACCCTGACGGACAGAACCACAGCCTGAGAATCTATTTAAGATTCAGACTCATTTATTTAGTGTGTTCTTGAGTTAGGGTTTTGCTGTGTAGCTCAGGCTGGCGGGCTAGGAACACATGGTTCCCCTGCCTCAGCTTTCTGAGCAGCCGGAATGACAGAAGTGTAGTTCAAGGGACAGTCAATTTGTTAAGTGATGTGGGTAAGGACTGACTGACAGTGGCTGACAGGGACCTCTTGATGAGGATGGTCGCCAACCTTTTGATTCGTACACCAGGGCTGCTGAAAATGAAACACTCCTGGAATTTTAAAAGGAATTTAAATAGATGTGTAGATGTAAATCAGGAAGCCACTCAGTCCCTTATCCATATTTGAATCATGATTACTTCCAAAAATAAACTATTGGCTAGTTAGCAGACAGTTTTTCTGGAACGCTTCCAATTTCTGAATACATGTTTATATAGCATTTGATGAAGCTTTATGGTGTAGTTGAAATATTTAACTGATTTTCCTAAATTGAATGTCTGCCTAGTATTGGTGGCATAAGCAGCTAGCAATATTCCTTTCTAGAAGAATTCCTATTTCGGTCAAGCCAGGTTGACCTCTGATGAGTCTCAGTGCTGGCACCTCTCACTGGCCACTACCTCAGTGACCTCAGCCATCCGCGCCATCCCACTGGCAAGGCTCCTGGACCTATATGCTAAGACGTGCCTTACTGCTGAACACGGACAAGGATGGGGTGTGTGCCAAAGCTGATCTGAGGACACTCGACAATGACCGGGGACACCACTCTTGGGATGAAGTCTGGGGCATGAACGAAGTTCCTGTTCACTCTGATGTCCACCCTAACTTTACAATTATTATTTCACTTAGACACGGGGTCAGCAAAATGGCTTTGAGAACCTGAGTTCAATCCCTGGAATCTGTATAAAGGCAAAGCTAGCACGAGAAAGTTGTGCACAGATTGATGCATGCATGCTGTGGCATCACACACACACACACACACACACACCACACACACACCACACACACACACCCACACCACACACCACACACACACACACCACATATCCCTATGGAAATATGCTTATGTATTATACCCCCAAGAATCCTGAGCTGACTACTTTTGTGAGTCTCCTTTCGGTATCACTGGCAGGGAAACCTGGGCTTGCATGCATGCGAGGCAGGTGCTGAATCACTTGAGAGACACCACAACTCAAAGCATAAACTATAAACAATATTAGTAGCTCATAGAATCAATATAAGCTTTAATACAGTTAAGTAAGGGAGTAAAATTGAGACTATTTTGTAATCTGTTTTTTAAGAAAAAAATAAAAGCGTGATTGAAATCTGAAGCTTAAGAACAATCTATATTTAAGCCTATCACTCTGTATTACAGGAGACACTCGATGGGAAACCCGGAAGGCTTTTGAAGTCACTCTCTTACTGAGTGGAATGGTCCTTTTTTCGTGGATGACTATTACATAGGAGTTGAGCAAAGGCATAATATTGTAATCCTTTCCTAGTTAGGAGACCCGATGGTGTGGGGAACTTAGTCCTTAGCGTCAGCAAGGGTAAAAAGTGCTGTTGACTACTGAACCCCACTCCCCACTTAGGGTTATATTAACTAGCAAGGCGATTATCTTCTACTGTGGTGGCTAGGGAAATTCAGTATAATCAATGTGTAAGGTGTCAACTGTACCTTCTTCTGTGTGGAAATGGCTAATAACATAAGATACCCTGAAGGTGCTGAATTCTTTTCAGAAAAATACTTTCCAAAATGTCCCAGTGTTGACAATAATGAATGATTCTAGAACCCTAACACTCTCGAGAATCTGCGCAATGCCAACTGTCTCTTGACTTGCTACTTTTTCCTAGCTACAACGGCACTCTAGCCCTATGGGCGTGAATGGAGCTGGGCTGTCCTACACGCAGGAGGAAGACTTCCCAGAAGAAACAGATGTTCTCACAAAAGCTCCTTTAATTTATTTTTAAGGAAAATCACTGTTTTATGTTAAATTATAATTTGCATACCATTATCCTCCTACAAGAAGACAGCCCACTCTTGTTTTATTGTATAATCAGTGGTTGCAGCCGTGCAAACTGCCAAATTTTAGAACTCGTGCATGCGTCTTGCTGCCGCAGCAATCTCGACTTGGAAAATATCCACTGTCCTTTGGACAATGAAGGCCTTTTCCCAAAGATATCTTAACGTGCATGCGTGTATGTCTAAAGTCAACAGACTGTAGGCTGCCCCGGAGCTTCAGTTAGAGCTGCTGGACACACACCCCAGTCTTCTGTGAGAGAAGCAAGTACTCTCGACTAGCACGCCATCCTACCCTGAAGGTCTTAAAAATGTGACAAGAACCAACACCCGAGAACCCTGCCTTCATGCTTGTCTGCCTTCTTTGATTTAGGGAGGGCAATTGCTATGTAGTTCAGGCTGGCCTGGAACTCACTCTGTAGCCCAGGCTGGCCTTGAGCCTGCAATGACCCCTTAGGCTTCAGCCTCCTGACAGGTCCTGTGCACAGATCTGAAGCTGAAATGGTTTAGAAGAGTTTTTTCTGTCTCAGGGATCTTTTGAAAATGACTGGGATTTTTATTTCTAAGGACAAAAAGGTTCTACGAAGCACAAAGCAGTCCCAGAAAATAAAGTGTTCCACAAACCACAAGGGCTGGCATCATCTGAGCTGGAAGAAATGGTTTGGACCTAACCAATTTCCAGGTGTTCACACTCTGCCTAAGGTTTTAGTTGGCAAGTAGAATTTGAATGCCAATATAGAGCTGTGACATTCTTCTGATTCTTTATTATAAAAGTGAACTTTCTTATTTGGAGATATATATGTGTAAACACACACACACACAGGAGGAGCGCGGGCGGTTTTCTGTCTACAGCGCTTCTTTCCTTTCTGCCTCACATGAGACAATGTCTGTAGCGTCCCTTTCTTTTCCCCCCACGCACGCGACAAGACCCACGCACGCGACAAGACCCACGCACGATTACCTTCTTTGACTAAGCTGTCAGTGAAGAGACTGGTGAGGATGGTTGCCGGGAGGGTTCCATTGCCCAGCAGGATCCCGGACAGCATTGCCAACTTTGTCTGCTCTGCTTCAGAAAATGCTTTAAGGAAGAGGAGAAGCTGTGGGTCAAACAAAAGAGATCTTGTCTATACGTGCAGACACCAGGGTAGGAAGACAATGCAATGAGAACATCCCGCCACGTCTAGGTGAGGAAGCAGGTCACCATATGCTGCAGCTGTCGCACGCTGGGCACGCACGCGCACGTGCCCAATGACGGATAAATACTGTAGAAAGTCAGGCTGTCTGACACAGTACTTTTCTCTAGGTTCATGCACACGTAGCTATAGTCACAGTAAGAGACGCTTGGGAAGAGCGTGTGTATATAATGTACATGTGGCTACTGCACCTGGAAAGGGGGAAGCATATAGTGACCATGTATTCTGTAACATACTGGCTATCACCCCATCCCCATGTTGGGTGATCACTTCCTCACCATGGCATATGCAAACACTTTATTTTCGAAAGAACAAAATTTCAGGTTTATTGATTTACATGTGTGTGTCTGTGTATAATTGTCATGTATATGCAGGTGCCTGGAAAGTCTATAAGAGCATGTCGGATCCCTGGAACTGGAACAGGTTATTATAAGTCATCCGATCAGTGCTGGGACCTGAACTCAGGCTCTCTGCAAGTGTAAGAAGCACTTTGCACCACTGAGCTGCCTCTCCAGCCCCTTGAACATAACTTTTTGCAAACACAAAACACAGCAGGAAAGGATCCATATGAAGTAAGGCCTTTGAAGGAGAAAGGGGTTGTCCAAGTCTTTAAAACAGTCAGAATCAAACACATTGTTTCTTGGATCATAGTTTAAACCCAAGCCTTGGTAAAGAGGCGATGGAAGATACAGGACAAAGGAATTTCTAGATAGAATGTGAGAGGACTCTTTGACTTTGGGAAGAGAGAAGATGTACGGGTCACAATGCTTCAAACCTTAAGGTCTTAGAAAGTGAGGGAGGGTGACTTACAAAGTTTGAAATAAAGCAAAGGGGATTTTATGCTCCTCTTCACAATGTCCTTGGGGCTGTGGGATGTGGTCCTCCTTTCCCTAACTTCGCTGCTTTACGTTGTAACTACATTTTCTCAAGCTCACCATGTCTTAGGTATGATGCTGACATTCCCCAGAAGGCCTCCAATCACAACAGGGACCTGGTTGTGGTTTTCATTACTCAATACCAGTGAAAAGTTTCCATCATGAATACAGGTTTATATTTACATGCTGGTGACGCGATTCTCTTACTCGTTCTGTGATGTGTGTAGAACACACAAACTCAGCATCCTTAGCATCCTAAAGACTGCTTCAGAGCGATCTCATCACTCTGACATTTATACTAAGTAAGTGGAAGAACCAGAATCAAAGCATTTGACTTTAATCCATGTCTACGAAATTCTCAGCAAAAACGAGGCATCACCTCATGCCAGGGAGCAAGAGGGCTGAAGTTAAAAACTTGCGCGAGCGTGTGTATATGTGTGCGCATGCACATGTACGTGTGTGCAATATGGTCTCATTTTGTGGCCCAGGTGGACCCCAAGTTCAGGATCCTTCTGCCTTAGCTATTTGAATTTACCTTTTTCATTTCATCTTCAAATGCTTTTTCCAAATATTTGTATCTCCTGATGAGTTTATTGAAGACCTAAACATAAAACATAAACAGAATCGCTGAATTAAGCAAACAATTTTAAAGGCCATAGAAAGAGGGGTAGAAATTATATCCACCGTCATAGCTCTGCAATGATAAAATGATAAAAGTTCTCACATTAAGACATTGGATCTATAAGCATTTCACAGAAGGTACCATGACCCCAGGAAAAATAGGATCAAACACACACATCGGATAAAGCCAATTCAAGTATGGAAACTGGGGCTGGAGAAGCGAATCCAAGGCTAAGAGTGCTTGCTACTGTTTCAGAGGACGGAGTTCGATTCCCAGCATCCATGTCAGGAGGCTCAAAAGTTCCCATGACTCCGCCTCTGAGGGAACAGAAGGTTTCTGGCCTCCGAGGACTGTGCTGCTGTGCACAAATCTTTACATAAAGACACACAAATAAACACATTGAAAGCAAAAACACAATCTGAAATGAAAAAACAGAGGAAAAGAGAATAGAAACAGAAATAGAATAGAAACAACATGAATAAACACATGCTGGTGAAAATAAACTAGTTTCAATCTTCCAGATGCAGAAGTTGGAAGAAACCAGACTTAGACATTATGGTCCTTCCAGCTGTGGAAGTCTAAGTGTCTGGAGCACTGGGAGTTTGATAAGAGAGAGACCCAGCCCCCAAACCCCAAAAAGATGAGCTATGGAACGAAGTGTTACAGTTTAAACCCAGGCCTTCTCAGAGCAGGTACAACTCTTACATACACAGGAGAAATAAAGAGATGCAGAGGACAGCCCAGCACCTGAGCAGTTTGACCCGGTTTGCTGTTCCATATGAAAACACACGCCACCCCATGCTCCATGTTGGTAATGAGGCCCGCTATGCAGATGCATGCTCCCCACTAAGCCACACTGTCAGCCCACAGCCCACTCTTTTAAACAAATACATATAGAACCAGAGCAGGGAAAACAGGCCAGGCTAGCTGCATTTGCAGAGCTTTCTCACGGCCCTAAAAACACCTTACATTTTTACCAAGCTAATATGGGCAAACGAGCGCACCATAATTTTAACATTCCCCCAAGAGCCAGTGAGTTTGAACATATTCACGCACGTTTAACGGGGGGCTGACTTATGACTCTCCTACAGGTTTTATGCTCTACATGTATCTTTTCACCTCTCCTGATTCTTGAGACTGGGTCTACTGAAGCCCAAGCTGGTCTCCATCTCACTATGTAGCTGAGGATGAGCACAGGCAGGTATCACCCTGCCCAGTTTATGCAATGCCAGGGGATCAAACCTCGGCTTTGTAAATGCCGGGCAAGGCTCTATTAGCTGAATTCCACTCCTAACCCTTTCTTACTCTCGATGATTAAAAAACTGATTTATTTTTGTGTATTGTTGCCTGTATGTATGTGTGTGTACCATGTGCACGCATGGTGACCTCGGAGATCAGAGGGGATTGTTTGATCCCCAAGGACTGGGGAATCCCCAGTAAGTTGTCATATGGGTGCTGAGTATTAACCTAGGTCTTGTAGCAGGGTAGGCAGCCCACGGTCTTGATCACTGTGATGTCTCCAGCCTTCTTCATACACTTCAATATACTATACTATACTGTATGTAATTTATTACTGTAAGTCACAAAATTTCCAAATCAGTTGTACATTCATTTCCCTCCTTGGCATTACTGATAATCACCGTGGTCATCTTATACATCCTCAAGTGTGGCCGCGAGAGGTCTTAAGACCAAGATATAAAACCAATCGGACAAAGGGAGTGTGCAGCTTTAGTAGGAAAAGAAAGACTTTTATCCAAAAATAGGATGAATTTATAGAGGGCACCTGGAGAATTGTAGGTGGGCAAAGGGATGGTATCGTCTAAAAAGTTAGGGCTCGCTAGGAATGCAACTGTGCATTTTTTCACACACATGAGAGTTGTCTGGCACTGTTATTTAGAGATTCTTTCCCCATCATTATTATCTGTTTGGGGCTTCTGTTCCCGCTCTGCAAGCCAGGCTCTACCTGAGCATAGTTTCGGATGGTTTCATGATCTTCGTTGGCTGAGAACACACAGTGGTTGGTCATCTTGGTCTTGTCACCGTCGTCTATGCGTGTTCCTCCAGGGGCTGGAAGACAGGTTAGCACAGTTAGGATGGTGGAGGGGCAATGCCAAAATAGGAAGGAAATGTCAAGGAAACAAGAGAATAGGCATAAAAACAGTCACGGTACGCTTCATAGGGCGCACGTGTGCAAATAAAGACAAGTTGCCAAGCATTTGTTTCCAAGACGATCTAAATAAGTTGTTAATAATATATTGGCCACACCTGTTCCATGTCTTGGCTTTCACTAGATACTAACGTTAAAAACCTAGTTCTTCCCAAAGTGGGTACTTAGCCATGAACGCCAGCCTCTACTGAGTGAACTGTGTTGCTATCCTCAAGACATTTTGGATGCTTATTCCTACACTTAGGCCCATGGCTTTTTTTCAGGACTGGTAAATGCCTTGCTGGACCTTATCTACCTAAGCGCGATGGAACAGATTCAGCTCTGTTTTCCTTAAGCTTTATTTTTTCTTAAATTACTTATATAGATAAGTATGTGTGCCATTGCCACACTTGGGTGGTGCTGATTTGGCTGGAGGCTAGACGAGGATGTGCCAGACCCTCTAAGTTAGACACACAGGTGCAGGAACCAGTCTTGGGTCCTCAGCCAACGGCAGCATGCGCTCTTGTTTACTGAGCCATCTCTAAGCAGAGGGTCCAGCTTTCATGGATGGAGGGACTGGTGGTGTGGGCTATCAGTACTAAAAGTGGGCTCAACCATAGCAACCAACTCTTATGGACCCTTTTGGCTTCTACTTCTATTTCACTTTAGTTACGATGGGTCTGAGTGGCCCATCTTGGAGATAACTCTCCTATATTTAACAAGTATTTGAAGCATACAGTTTTGTTTGTTTGTTTGTTTGTTTTGCTGTGTACCACGGGTATAGCAACGAGGAGACCAATGTTGCTATCTACTATCAGTCACTTCTAAAATTTAAATATGCATAATTTATACAGCAATGAAGACACCAAAGTAGTTATCTACTTAAATTTGTGTAATTTAGCATTAAGTTAATTTGTGATTTCTGACACTGGGTGGAAAGGGCCGCAGGTAGCCACTTTTGGTACTGGATGTAGGAAATGAGAATTTCTTTCCTTACCGAGCTGTCCATGGAGCTTTAAACTTCAATAACATTTTGTAAGTAAATTAGTTTTCAATAAGTCAGCTCCTGCAGGAGTCTATTTTCCTTAAAACAACTTACACCCCCAATTTCATTAGCGCCTTTTAATGAACACAGCCAATGGAATTAAAATTATATTAAGATGATAATCTTCTCAAACCTCTGGATTAATTGTTCCAATGAGGAATTGGAAAGTCTGACTTTGAACCTGCAGACTTTTCCCTAGGGAGGTAAAGGTTTTAAGAATGCATTCGTCCTCACAACAGATAACGGTTATCATATGCTGAGATAGGCTTGCCTTTCAAGTGTTTTCACATCACATTAGAAGCAAGTGTTAATTGCCACTTCTTGGTTTTGGAACACTCCTACTTTTCAAGATGGAAGCAGTAGCAGGGAAAAAAAAAATGTATCCTTTGTGGCTACAATGTATCCTTTGTGGCCACAATGTATCCCTTGCAGTTCCTTTTTCTTAAGATAGAGGTAAAGGAAAAGACAAACATTCTTGGATGAAAGACCAAGAACAATAGGAAAACCTTGTGATATGAAGGAAATTCCTGCATGACTGGTCATTGACAAAGTATTCAGTTAAAGGAAGGACTTTTCTTAGTTCATCTTAAATCTGGACTCACAGGCATCTGGAGTGTGTAAAATGGCTAAGCTGTGTCAAACATATAACAGCCTGTGGTATATAGGGGCAGTGTGGAGGATGGAGTCTGGGCTGCAGGGCTAAATCAGCTATGATGGTAAATAAGCCCTGGAGGAAATCAAAGCATTGTGTGCAGATACTTCAATACATTCACGGGGTGGAAGAGAGGTAAGAAGGGCTCACTAGCAATTCTATAGGAGGGGAAGGAAATAGAAACAGCTCAGCACAGACAGAAGGATTAAGACTGCTGCTTGGAGGTCACTGGGACCCTAAAACATAACATGCAGCTGCTATACGAGAACCCGAATTGTCTACGGAAATGAGCTGCCCGCATGAGCAGTGACAATAACAAGGTTCCATGGGGCTGACCGATGCATGACGCGCTGGCTAACCACCCTCACAGAGTTGCCAGTGCACTGATAAAATATAACCAGTGAATACTGAAAGTAACGTCAGAAAACGCACCATTTCATTACAAATTTAAAAATATCAACTGTTAATTTAATTGACGAAGATCTATAAAAAGACAAGCGTAGGAGATTCGTGATATAAGGCAACATGTTAAGAAAACATTTCCTTTGCTTGCTAGGATCCTAATAGCTCAATCCTTTAATAGTGTGGTTGGTGCTTTGCTAATAATTACACAGAGCAGGATACAGGGATGCGTCTACAAACACACTGGAACTCAGTATTTTTAATTATCACTGGGGTGTAACTCTTGAAATCACCCCAAATGTAACACTCATGGAGGTGAAAGGCAGACTATATTGCTCAGCAAACACAAATTAACACGCATAGTACCAGACACATATGATATTATTCAGTTATCAAAAATGTGTGAGAGGAGAGACTTCTAGAAGGGACTAGCCAAAATATTATCAATGGTTATTTCTGGGTATTGGTATTTAACATACTGTATTGAGATTTCTTGAGTTCTATGCCGATGAGTGAGTTGTATAAATGGTATCACAAAATTAATTCAGAATGCAGTGAAGCTCAGCAATGTAGAACAAGGCCTGGTGGTTTGTGGGGGCCACGTTCCACAGCAGAGCATGTGAATGGGGGTTCAGAGGAGGCTCGACCTCCAAACGGGGAAATGTATTTGCCCTGTCTCAAGGTAGATTGGCTTGGCCGGCAAATCTCAACTGGAAGCACAGATGACACCCAGGACAGCACTTCTATTGTGCCAACTGCCTCATCCGTGCAGCCAGCACACTTTGGCTCCATTTCCAAGTGTTTGAAACAATCACAATATTTCCACAGATTTGCTCATCTCTCTCTTAAAATAAACCAAAAACGAAAACCAGTCCACTTTTATTTTATACGTTAGATGTTTTGCCTGCACGGATCTAAGTGAGCCCCATTTGTGGAGCAGAGCGCCTTGAGTTATAGTTTAGAAACTGCGGGACAGCAGATAGACACACCACGTGACAGGGCTCACATGGGTGCTGGGAGGAGTTATTAGGAGAGAATTAGAAAGGAGAGGCGCAAAGGCCTGCCTGCCTCCCTCTTCAGAAAAGCCTTGGGACAGAGGAAGAGGGAGGTGGATGGAGTTTGTCTCTTATAAGGGGGCATAATGCATGCTCACAGAAACCAGGTAGTGACTGGCATAGCAGATGATACTGTCAGGACCCTGAGCAAGCCAGTCTAACTGCCTGAGCACTGACCAGCGCATGCACGCAAGTATGACGTATCCTGCAAGGTCCCCAAGGGCAGGCCAATGCAAGTGCCTGAATGCTAACACATTGGATACGATGGAACTGCACGCACAGATGGTTGTGAGCCACCTTGTGGGCGCTAGGAATCAAACCTGGGTCCTTTAGAAGAGCAGCCAATGGTCTTTTAACAGCGGAGTCATCTCTAGTCCACAAATATCTCCTGGATAACTGAAAACAAACTGACAACTTCTTTTTTTTTTAAATATTTATTTTATTTATTTATTATGTATACAATATTCTGTCTGTATGTATGCCTGCAGCACAGAAGAGGGCACCAGACCTCTTTACAGATGGTTGTGAGCCACCATGTAGTTGTCGGGAATTGAACTCAGGACCTTTGGAAGAGCAGGCAATGCTCTTAACCACTGAGCCATCTCTCCAGCCCCCAAACTGACAACTTCTAATGGCGTGGAGCTACCATGGAAATCAGCGATAAGAACTAAGATGTAAAGAAGCTGCAGACAGCTCAGCTGTTCTAAGGGCCAGAATTCAGATTCCCAAAACCCACACAAAATGCTCAGGGGGTAAACACGGGATTCCCTAGAGTAACCTGGCGAGCTGGAATAGCGATGTTAGCAAGCTTTGGGTTTGACTGAGTGACCCTGTCTCATTGGATATGGTGGAAGAATTAACTATTGAAAACTATTAAGAATGAGTCCTGACATCAACGTGAGCACACGAAAGAGAAAAGAAAAGCTGCCATTTGACATCTTGGTTCTTCAAGTATGTGGGAAGGATCTAGAAGACATATACAAACATACAAAGCCACAGCCTTCTATAGACACCTGTGGCTTAGGGACACATGAAGCAATTGGCTCTTGGCTGAAGTGGCTGCGTCCTAGTGTGAACAGAAACTCTCAGTTCTATGTTCTATGAACTTGTAATCATTTAAACCTACATTAATACCACTCGGAATTATAGTCTACATAAAAGTTGCAATTTTTTTTTTTAATTAATGTAAGCTTCCAAGGATTCTATCCGAAAAGGAAATATGGTAACGGAATTGAGATACATACATACTATAAAAACATGCTAAAACCATAGGGCTTACCAAGCATGCTGCCGGCCACCAGGATATCGAAGAGTGTGTCTGCATAGCGACGATAATCTAAGCGTGAGCCAGTAGAATCCAAAAATTTGGCTACAGCTTCGAGGTCATCACCCGCCTCATTAAGCCCCTGGACAAGTGTATCCCTGAAGACTGTGGGTTCGAATTTCTCTTTTTCATCTGAAAAAAAAAATTAGTTTCACGTGTGTGTAAATAAAGTGCTGAAAGAAACTGGCCATATAGATTCCCATGTTCTAAAACCCCTCGTTCAGACATCTGTCCTGACAAACTGATTGACTCTGGACATTAAGGCTTCCAAACATTTTAAGTATCTAACACACAGTAACATAAATGATGTTCATTTGTCATTCGTAGGCTAGGCTGATGGATATTATCTACTGAGCCTAACCATGGGGAAATTATAACTACTAAAATATGAATTATTATTTTGCCTGAGATGAAGACGTGAAGCAGAGACTCAACAGTGGCTGTAGAAAATGAAGATGAACAAGACTGAAATGGAGGAAATAAGAAGGTGTCTCTTTTCATGCTAAGCTGAATGTGTGATGTAGAGTTCCAGGGCAGACACTGTTTTCTGTCCTCACCTCTTGACATTCAGTGCTGAGGATCACACATATTGTTTTTTGTATGTGCATGGATGTTATATCTATTCATATTTTACAAGAAACCAAAACACACTATTTTAGAATATTTACTCAAGAAATAAGACAACGAGATACTATTTTAAGAGTCTTGCAATCTTTTTAGCGGATTTTTCTAGCTATTGCAATCTATTGCAATATCACACATCCTCTAGACTTCATAAAACTACACTGTAAACTCATAGGAATATGAAAAAGAGGTAAGCAGTGACTAGGCACATTTTGACTGGGCTGCAGAGATTTAAGGAAAACCAGCTATGACACAGCTGCAGTCTCCAGGGCACACCCATGAGGCAGACAGAGAAGATGCAAAGGCACACACGGAAAAGGCGCCATGAGCTGGTGTGGTCCACCATATCCACGGACAGAGGTATGGCATGGTGTGGCTGGGAGGGAAGTAAGCGGTTGAAGGGGTCCTGCTCTAGACTTTAGATGGGTGTCGTAAGGTTGGTGTTGAAGAGAAAGAGAGGAATATTATAAATACTTCTGGAGTAACAGTGAACTCTTGGAATGAAAAATTACAGAAACGTGAACTCAATGGGAGAACGAAAGAGAAAGCTGAAAACATCTGTCGTGAACAATCTAGAAAAAATCTCAGTCAAAAGACAAGGCAGACCAGCCAAATACCGAAATAGTACAGTAAGAAAAAGATAGCAAACCTCTAAGTCAATGGAAATTATATTTAAAAATTTCAGGAAGTTTTTACAGAATTGAAGAACATTGAGTGTTCAGCTGACAAATGGTATGAGCACACACTCAAAGTGGACCCGCACAAGGTATGTTCACTGCCATGAAATCCCAGAGCACCAGAAGGAAGGGTTAGGGTCTCAGTTTCTGGGGCAGAGCAAACCAAAACCAAGCCACACATAAAGTATCAAGGAGCAGAAATAAGTCCTGAACAATTCTGGTTCAGAAATCAGTGTCTTCAAAAAATTGGCTGAAAACCATTTCCAACCCAGAGTTTAGCCAAACTGATTCTTTACAGACAGGAGCAAAGCAAGGATGTAGCGAGACATCCAAAGCCTCAGAAGTGGGGAGTGACCATCGGCTACATCATGAGCTCTTACAAAGGAAACAAAAACACACACGTGAAGGAAAACACTGGTGCAGACAGTGGACAGTCCAGCTTCGGGGTGACAACCCAAAGTGGTCGAAGGTGCAGACAGGGGACAGTCCAGCTTCGGGGTGACAACCCAAAGTGATGGAGGAAGGTCATTGGCTAATAAAGGAACTGCCCTGGCCCATTTTATTGGTTAGAGGATAGGTGGGAGGAGTAAACAGAACAGAATGCTGGGAGAAAGAGGAAGTGAGCTCAGAGACTCCACAGCTCTCTCGGGAGCAGACGCCTCAGAGAGAGACGCCATGCTCCCGGCTCCTGGGCAGACACACGCCATGAAGCAAGCCGCCAGGTTAGACATGCTGAACCTTTCCCGGTAAGACCGGTGCTCACAGATTATTAGAGATGGGTTGATCGGGATGTGAGAATTAGCCTGTAAGTGCTAGAGCTAAAGGGCCAAGCAGTGCTTAAAAGAATACAGTCTCTGTGTAATTATTTTGGGGCATAAGCTAGCCGAGCAGGCGGCCGGGGTGCTGGGAATGCAGCCCCGCCGCCCCTATTACCACACCAAAGTGGTCGAATAAAGAAACGTGACCCGGACAGCTATTCAGCACGAGACAATGGGAGGGTAAATGGCACTTATGTACCATACTCCAACCTCCAAAGACTCAGAGATCACCGTGGAAGAGGGGCTGGGAGGAACTCAGGAGGCAGAGCCAGGGGTGGATGCAGCAGGATGGATGTGCGTAAGACCGCATGGTGGCTGTGACATCATACAGAAGATCACGCCAGCCTAAAGAAGAGGAAGCGTGGAGAGAAAGCTGGACACAACCTCCCCCCCCCAACTCCGCAGAGGCGGAGAATCTTTCGCTGCTGGGAGAGGAAGGGTCAGTGTCGACCCAATAAGTCTTCCATGATCTGGTGGAGGCCATACATCCAAGAACATTTGGGCAGTACAAGTGGGTTCTGGTGCAGTTAAAAAAAAAAATAGACATGGAAGTTGTGTGGGAAGAGAAGGGAGGCATCTAGGAATATGTGGGGGAGGGAGACAAGGTGAATATGATCGAAATAAATTGTAAGAACTAATAAAAGTGAAAGGCATTTATAATAGAAGAACTATTGTTGATATCAATACCTTTGTATAATGATGGAAAAGTTATGAGTGCATAGTTTTAAGTCATAGAAAAATGAAGCCTAAATAAAAAAAAAAACAAAGACTAAAGTTATTTAACCAAAGAATCCCAAGAATTGGAGGACAGGAGGGACGCAGGCAAAGGACTGGATCCTCTGCTTCTGTAGGAGGACGTGAACAATTAATACTGCTGAGAGAGAGAGAGAGAGAGAGAGAGAGAGAGAGAGAGAGGGAGAGAGAACGCCATAGGAAAATGTGATCTTGCTTCACAAATGGGAAAAATCAAAAGCATTACTTAAGAGTCAAGAGCCCTGTTGCTGTAACTACATCTCATAGACTGTTTGCTTAAACTACATGCTTGCATAATTTTGATATCAGTAAATCTGTCCAGCTTGTACTGAACGGCTACGTGTAGCTGTCTGCCGTGAGAACGGCAATAAGTCTTTAACATTACTTATACCAGAACCACAGTACCCGTCAGTCATGTGGGGGAGGGGTGAGGTGCCATGAACTCATATGGATTAATAGCAACAGTGTTCGCTATACAACAAGAGATAAAAGACCTTTTGATGCTGCAACAAAAACATTATGTCTATCTTTCTCATGAATATTTTCTCAAAAAACAAACAAGAAAGGACAATATAAATGATGTCAAAACAATAAAATTTGTAAAAAAAAAAAAAGCAAAAGCAAAAAAACAAGCTAAGTTTATTTTATTAATTATCTCCATTTTGTCCCCAAAAAGGCAGAGCTTGGGTAGGATGTAAGAGTCACCCTTAAGCAATCCTGCACTGTGGAACAGGGCTACCCAGAGTTCCATCATACCAGGAAGGAGAGCAGGGCATCCTTCTCAGTTCTAATAATCTGATTAGTGTTACACACACACACACACACACACACACACACACACACAACACAACCTACCCCTTTTCCGGGTTTTGAACCGCTGGCCTGTTAGTACTGGCTTCTGATGCTTATTCATAAAATTACTGAAAAAGAAAACAAAGTTTGTGTGCTTTGAATTAGCCGTCCAAATAAACCTATGTAGATAATAAACTCATGTTCAACGTCAACCATGCAAGAATACGGATTTTAAATTACTGGATTAGCAAATGTGAACGTTTACCTAGAACCCCTTTTGGCAAACGTTGGGAAACAACCTCGCGCAACAACTTTAACTTCACGCCCTGCTTTTGGGGAGTGTATGGTATAGGTATCTGTATCTATATCTGTAAATATGTACATGTACGTACACTGCAGCAATTGCTTTATTACTGTTCTCCTTTAACCATGCCCAGACCAAGGCGAACATACATGTATGTGAAAGATGCAGCTGCAGCATACAACATGTGTCTAGCTAAGTAAATTACAATTGAACCACCACACGGAGACTTGCACCAACTTCCCAAAGGATGAATTAGATCTACCTGTGCCACTTCTCGGGTTCTGGCTCCTTCTCTGTGACGTAATTATACTCATTTCTCCTTTCTTACCATCACCTACTGGGCTGCAACCCCGTTGTCCTCTGCTTTTGCTCCAAAAGACAAGATGAACTGCAGTTTCTGAGGCGACATACCTGTCCCTGTATCTCCATTATCCCCCTCTGTTTCTCCCTCATCATCTCCTCCCCCCCCCCTTATCTCCCTCATCATCCCCCAGAACAACAAATGACCCAACGTATCATCATTTGACAACCAACAATCACCAAGAGTTGGAGTCTCATTAGGAAATCTGGGGACAAAAATAAAATGTAAAATGTAGCCCTGTGTCAAAATGTTCTTATTTTGTAAGTATTTGGGAAAATTCAAGTGTGAGCTTTCGCTAAAAGTTTTATTTTTGATCCAGAACACCAATTTAAAGGGTCCACCCATTAATGATGTCTTTGCACCCTAGAACCCCCCCCCCCCCCCCCACGGAAGAAGTACCACAAAACACTTCATCTTAAAAGTTTTAGCTTTTAGATCAGCTTCAGTTCTAAATGCCCAAGTTTTTCTTCCTGCCTGGTTATGGGATCTTACTGTCAACATCATCTATTCTGCGTGGAGAAAAACTGAGAAACACACACACACACACACGCAAAGACTTATACACATCAGCACATCAAAATATGTCAGCCATAGGCAGGACGAAGACGACACTGGTCACTGAGAGGTCACTATTTGCAGCGAGGCACACTTCCCTCTAATTTTAGTTCTCCGTGCTACCCTGTAATCTGCTCCAGTGAGACTCAGTCTTTACAAGGTCCTCACTGAGCCCCTTTGAAAGCCCTGGCCTCAGAAAAAAACAGGGCACTTGGAATTAAGCAGTGGGTCAGACCGACCACAGATGGATGATCTACAAGAAAAAGAACTTAATTTCCCCCTCCCTTTAAATGAGTGACCGTTTGCCTCAGTACTTGGAGGTTGGTGCATATGATCTGGTTTGGTTCCTGTGTGGTCTGCTGGTTTAGTTCATCTCTAAATTTTGATGGTCTGCCTTCCATGGCATGACAGCAATGCACTAAGTATATAACAGCAATGCTATCTGCTCACACAGCTTCACCTTAGGAAAATAAATACTCTAAAGCAGAGGCCACAACATTTCTTTTTCTTATGTAAAAGGAGAGAAAAATATGCCCAACGTTTTGGTCCAGCTGCTACTGTCTGAAGAAGCCTCATGCAAACAAATCCTGAGAGATGGCTCAGGGATCATGGTCAAGTCCTCTGAGTTCACAGCATTGAAGTTGTCCTGAGTACTTTGTAGTTCAAAATTAATCTTTGGGTGGTGTTTGTCATCTTAACGGTATTATCACAATCCAGGTGGAATTGTTATTGTTTATTATCCATCATCTCTTTGGAGACTTTACAGGTCAATGCTAGGAATGGTCATGGTTCACTACAAAAAACTTAAACATTTTAAATGTCACATACAGCAGGTCTTGGAGAGGTTAAAGGACTCTTGTAACAGGAAGGCCACTTAGCCCCAAAACAACAACATAGAAACTATATTAATTAAAACACTGCTTGGCCCATTAGCTCTAACTTCTTAGTGGCTAACTCTTACATCTTAGTTTAACCCATTTCTATTAATCTGAATATCGCCACATGGCAGTGGCTTACTGGCAAAGATTCAGCATGTCTGACTCTGGCAGCAGCTCCATGGCTGTTCCGACTCTGCTTTCCTTGTTTCAGCATTCAGCCTAGCTTTTCCTGCCTACCTAAGATCTGTCCTATGAACAGGCCAACGCAGTTTCTTTATTCATTAACCAATGAAAGCAACACATAGCCAGAAGGACCTCCCACACCAGACTCTGGAAAGGAGAGAGGAAGAGATGCCATGGAGATGCAGAATGAGTCAGATATAGAGAATGGGTGAGAGCTAAAAGCTAGGTAGAACACAGATAAATAAAAATATGGGTTAAGTTATAATAGCTGCTGGGACAAGTCTAAGCTAAGACTGAGCTTTCATAGCTACAAGTCTCAATGTCATTATTTGGGAGCTGGCTGGTAGGAAAAAGACAGAAAAAGACTCGTTACACAAGTGCCCCTCTCTCCTGTTCCTATGCACGCATACCTCGCACAAAGATGATAAAAGATTTTAAAGTAGAACATATGAAAACAAATGGTTGTGTCTATACATCAGTAAAGCTTTATTAGTGAAGTAGGTAGTTAGCCAGATTAGGCCCTATGTCTGACTGTGAACAATGTATTCAGTATGGTTGTCTACAACAAAGAAGGAATTACTTTGTTTGTACCGCTAATGTGGCAGGCAGAAAATACATTTCACCCCTGAACCTTCTAGTATGATTCAAGACCTAAATGTTTAATTTTATTTCATTCTCATCAATTAAAATTTAAATAATCAATTTGACTAATGGTTATCATATTAGGCAATGTGATTTTAGAACAATCTTATGGCTTCAAATACTTAATAAAAACATATCTAAAATGTATGTTTTCTTTATATATATGTCTATGTACCTGAAAGTATGTGCCCAGTGACCAAAAGGAGGTATTGATCCCCTGAAGCTAGATTTTACAGGTAGTTGTAAGCAACCAACATGAGTGAAGGAACCAAATTTAAGTCCTCTGAGAAAACACACACTCCTGACCTATCTCTCCATCATCTGAATTTCTAGTTAATATTATCCCGAATAAAGTATCTTGGAGAATCATTTGGCCCCATTTTCAAAACATTATGTAAGTGGGCAGGAAAAGAAACTTTGCAATGAAACGCCATAAAGAAACTGCTCTGTGCAGTCAATATTCTTACAACTGTGTGTGTGTGTGGGGGGGGGGGATTTCAGTCTTCAACCTCACCCGCAAAGAATGTGTTTTGTGAGGACATTCCACCAACCCTAGGAAACTGTTCTCAAGGAGCACTTTGGGTTTCTTTGCAAGATTCAAGAATTATCTCTCATCTTCTAATTGAGTAAGATAATTTACCATTAAAAGAATTAAAAATTACCCATAATTATAAGGGATTCTCTTTTTTCAAACAGCTAAGTAAAAGAAAACATCCAATCTTTAACATAACATGTTCAATATAGAAAAACTTCTAGGTTGATATTATTGTAGCAAAGTTTTCTTGAAATTAAATTGATTTTAAAAGCTTAAATTACTGACATTAAAGAGATCTTGGGTTTCCTAAGTTTTATGAAGTTTTTATATATATGTATGAGGTGAGTGTTAAAATCACAGCTGCCGTTTTCCCCTCCCCAGATCACAGTCGATGGGACCTTCCCCCTAGGTTGTTTCTTCCTACGGTCCTTTGGAAAAGCCCACAAGATACATCAGAACCACAATGCTAATGGGACCATGATAAAACTAGGGTCTCTTGAAAACTTACTCAGTGCATGCATCACGGCTAGGAAACCCACATGCAGCCTCAGCTCCTGGTGTAGTGGTTAAAACCCAAAAGCTGACCATAGCCCTGTGGTTTCATAAAACTACCTGTAACACCATGCCCTAGGGCTTGTGGGGCCTGAACAGAAGCCATGGGTGGAAGATTTCCGGGTATCCTGCATCAGCAAGATGCTTCAAGTGTATGTTAGCTATGACATCCCCTTAACCCCAACGCCCCCCCCCCCCCAGGAAAAAGTCTAGAAAATGAAGCATTCCAATCCACTGTGAAGGTAGATAACCAGTAGCCACACCTCCAAACTGGGAGAGAGGATAAAATGTTTCTTTTGATGCTTAAGGACTTGACTGAAAAAGGAACCCAACCTGGAATACTCCTCAAGGGCAGCAGAATCAAAAACCTCCCAGCGGGGGTGGGGGAGTGGGGGTAGAAGGATGACAATGGACACCCACTGTGCCACAGCACCAAGTGTTTGGTACTCAAAAAGGCTGCTACTGCAATTGTGTAACCCTATGTAGACATTGTAATCATGTAGCCATGTGTAGACATTGTAATCATGTAGCCACGTGTAGACATTGTAATCATGTAGCCACGTGCAGCCTCTTGATTAAGAGGGTTCCTGTGACATTTGCTAATACGGAAGACCCCAGGGTTAAAGCTGGAGTAAACAGCTGTTAGCACACAAGGGCAAAATCTTCCCCAGAGGAATGACGGGTGGGGAAAAAACGACATCTGATTTTTGAACACGAGTGGAAAGTTAGGACTGAAGAGCAAAGCCACCAGATACACAGTATCTACTTCTTAGATCTAGCCCCAGAAATGCTCTAGAACCAGTTAGTAAGAGATGAAGAGCCTCTCCGTTTTCCTTCAATAAAGGCATGTATATATACATATGTATTCCTAAATATAGCCTGTTGGGTCCATATACTGTCACTTGTATGTATGTTTTTAGGACTAACCACTTGGAAACAGACAACCAACTGGTGTACACTTCCCTGGTGGTGTGACCCTTTCCCAAGCCCAGCCTCACCAGTAGCTCAAAATTCTTTGTGTAGGGTTGAGGACTTGTGGGCTTTTCTCCATCCAGTTTGGTATGTTTAATGGTGTTACCCTTTGCTCACGTTTGGTCAGCCATGTTGGTGAGATTTTTAAGAGCACAGCTTCTTTTTATTAGCACCTCAACATGTGGTATGGCATCAGAACTTGGATAGGTGTCACACGGGAGGTCGTCAGAGTCCCAAGAAAACTCCCCGAGCTCTGTAACGTTGGCAGCAGTTTCTGGAGCCCAAACAATACACCTAGTGGGGACAGCTGACTGGCTTCCCCCTCTGTTGCCCCAGATGGGGGGTTTGAACTTCCAGACTGTAGAAAAAGCTTGATTACTGTGCCTTCGCCTTTGCTACTGTTTCAGTGGAGGCCAGGAGGCCCAGAGGTTCTGCTACTGTTTTAGCAGAGGCCACTAAGCTCAGAGGTTAGGAACCTCTTACAGATGTTTCTTTGTGGAAACAGTCAGCAGCTCCTCTGACCTGTCAAATTTGCTACTTTAGGGGTAGATATTTAGCTCTTGGTGAACCTGTGGGCACAAAGCAGACAATAGGGGAAACGTCACAGCTAGAATCTTCCAGTTAATCTGTATTTATAGTGGGGTGGGGAAGGGTGGATATTTAGTGCCCAGTGAACCTGTGGGCACACAGCACAGAGAACAGGGGAAATGTTCCGGCTAATCTCTACACAGATCACATGCAGAGAACAGCTACATCTTGCTGGAATCAGTTCTATCCTTATGTAATATGGATCCTAAGGGTCTCAGTCCAGAAATCAGGCTTGGTGCCAGGCACCCTTACCCCCTGAGCTGTTCATGCTTTAACAAAACATGCTTCACATGTGGGCAGTTCCATCAGTGTGGAAACTGGGTTCTACTCAGTGTTGATATGGGGCTCTCCTTGCCCCCGTTATACCTGTGAAACTCGGTTCTTGTGAAGTCTGACCTGGAGACAACAGCTTAACCAGATTTCTAGGGCTGCCTGGCACACTGAGCCCATGGTCCTTTACGGAGCTAGGCTGGCTTTCTACCTTTCCAGAACACTGGTATCTAGGAAGAAGGTGTGTAACTAGCAACAGGGAGGCTACCACCTGTGTGAGCTGGCAGGCGACTGTGGGGCCATTAACGTCTTAGAGCCATCTGGTACCCGAAACCCAGGGGCTGGGTGGTTCAACTCTTTACCTCTAGATCCTTTATTGTTCCAGTTGAAGAGGCAGAAAGATTGGAGAGGGAAACACCCAGCTCAAGCCCTCAGGAGAGGACTCCTTTCTGCTGCCCAATCAGATAGCCATTTCCGTATCACCTGACGGCTACTGTGCTCCCTCCCCTGCTTACAGACAAGTTCCTGTTGCCGAGGGAGGCTCTTTGGGGCAACTGGCCATGCCCACTGGCTGAAGGCTCCCAGAAAGCTAGCATGTTTCCTCCTTCTTAGTTTTCTTTCCCTGGGCTCCAAGGTTATCTTCCTCTGCCCAGTCTCCACTGTAAATGGGGAAGGTCACCTCCAGTTATTGAGGGCTTGGGGGGGGAGGCAAGAACAAACCTGTGTTTTCTTGCAAGGTGCCACAGGGAGGCTGTTTTTGCTGAAGAGATATTCTCAAAAGGGAAGGAAGGCTGTGGGAACAGGTTGTTTCCCATATGTGAGAGATAGAGAGAGCTTGTTAGGGGCAATCTGAGATCTGGGTACATGCCCAGGAGTGGAATAGTTGGGGCATCTGATAGTTGCAGCAATGCGTTATGATGAAAATATCTGACATTCTGAGAGACTAGAAATTTTGTTGGAACTCACAGCCAGAGTTAATAATACACACCAGGGTCATTTAAGACTCAAGACTGCTAGCCTACTGGGTACTCAGTCCTTTCTGTTTAGCCTGCCTTTAAGAAACGATGTAACAAGCTGCTTTACTGGCCTTGGATTTCCCTGTAATCAGCTTTTACAACCTAAGCTAATACATAGCTGTAATCTTCCAGTGTATTCTCTGGTGCCTGTGGTCCAGACATGTGTGTGTGTACATTTTTTCCCTTTTTAAATCGATTTTTACTGAGCTCTGCATTTTTCTGCTTCCCTCCCTCACCCCTTTTTTTGTTTTTGTTTTTTAAGACAAAGTTTCTCTGTAGCCTGTCTTGGAACTAGCTCTTGTAACCAGGCTGGCCTTGAACTCATAGAGACCAGCCTGCCTCTGCCTCCCAAGCTTTGGGATTAAAGGCGACTGCCACCACCTCCAGGTGTGTTTGTGTGTGTTAACGCTAGAAACAGCAAATAGGCTGAGAAGTGACCTTATAAAAAGGAATAATCAGGGGGCTGGAGAGATGGTTCAGAGGTTATGAGCATTGGCTGCTCTTTCAGAGGTCCTGAGTTCAAACACCAGCAACCATGTGGTGCCTTATAATCATCTTGAAATTTTCAGGCAAGTGGATCTAGAAAAAAACATATTGAGTGAGGTAACCCAGACCCCGAAAGACAAATATAATATGTACTCACTTGTAAGTGGCTTTTAAACATAAAGCAAAGAAAAACCAGCTTACATTTCACCTCTCCAGAGAACCTAGACAACAAAGAGAACCCTAAGACAGACATATATGGATCTAATCTACATAGGAAGGAGAAAAAAAAACCAAAATCTCCTGAGTAAATTGGGAATATGGAGGCCATGGGAGAGTGTAAAAGGGGAGAGGGGAGGAAGAAAGGGGAGTGGAGAACAATGTATAACTCAATAAAAACAATATAAAAAAGGGGGGGGGGCTAGAGAGATGGCTCAGAGTTTAAGAGTACTGGCTGTTCTTTCAGAGGTCCTGAGTTCAATTCCCAGCAACCACACGGTGGCTTACAACCATCTGTAATGAGATCTGGTGCCCTCTTCTGGCCAGCAGGCATACATGCAGGCAGAACACTATACATCATAAATAAATAACTCTTTAAAAAAGGAAGAAAATTAAAATGGTAGCAACCACTTTGGAAAGAATTCTTAGCCTAGCTTGGGTATCATGAGTGGGAATGATTAAAGGACATCAATGATTAATATAAAATAATCAGAGCCGGGACACCTGAAGTTCATGTGAAAACAACTGACAGCTCAGAAGAGAAAAGGAAGGGGCTGCAGAAGAGACTGCTGTTGAGACAGGGTCTCCTGTGGAAGAGACTGCTGTGGAGACAGGGTCTCCTGTAGAACTTACCACACAGCCGGAGCTGGAGACCGACCTCCTAAGGACTGTGACTACCTGGGGTAGCTGGCTCAGGGGTGGGACTCAACGCTACTGAGCTACACCCTCAGCCCCAAGGAATCTTCCTTTTAGCTAAATGCCAATAAACAGGAGACAAGGAATGAGAAAATCCACCAATTTGTAATTATTACATAAAAACCAAGGCATAAAAACTTATACCAAAAATGTGAGAAACTCTGTCTCAAAAAAACAAAACAAAAAGAAAGAAAGAAAAGATAATATGGTTTGTCATAGCTTTTAACACCATGATAGTCTGGCGAGGGTGAAGACCAACACTAACCCAAAGCAAAGATGGAAGAAAATCTAAAGCTCGCCCCACAACCTTTCTTATTCTGATTCACGTACTAGCAAAATGGCAATTTTAATGCTTTAACATCATTTATGTATCCTTTCACAAGAATGCTTTTACATGAGAATCTCATGCGTATCAAATAAAAGACACGAGTGAATCGCGTCCTCGTTTTCAGTGCTCGCTCCTTTAGCAGAGCCTTGTTAGACAGCTGAGCAGACGCAGCGCCTGAGAACAGAAGGGTGTGTCTGTGTGTCCGTCTGTGTTGCACACACACGAGTGTCTGGGACCCAGAGCGGGCTGCAGGTATCTCTATTGCTCTCTGCCATTACTGTCTTGAGGTCGCGTGTCTCTGTGGGTCAGAAGCTTGCTGGTTCAGCCAGATTGGTCAGTCAGAGAGCTCTCAGGCTCCGCCTGCCTCTGCTCTGCAATTCTGGGTTACAGGCACGGGCACCATATTCAGCTTTGTTTATTTTCATTTTTTTGAGACAGGGTTTCTTGGTGTAATAGTTCTGGCCATTCTGGAACTCACTTTATAGACCAGGTTGCCCTTGAACCCACAGAGATCCACCTGCCTCTGTGTCCCGAGTGCTGGGATTAAAGGCATATTCACTAGAAGCCCTGGCAGCTATATTTAATATATGTGCTTCAGATTCAAACTCAGTTCCCAAACTTGCTGAGCAAATGCTCACACTCACCAAGCGAACTTCCAGTATTGAGAAATCTATCTATTTATCATCTATCTATCTATCTATCTATCTATCTATCTATCCATCTATCTATCAAGGTTGGGTGCCCTCATCCCCTTTCTCTCTCTCTATAACTTCCTGGCTTCTCGCAAACTCACCATGTGGAACAGGCTGGCCTGGAACTCACTGAGATTCAACTGTTTCCACCTCCGGAGCGCCGGGATTAAAGGCGGGTGCCAGCACACTCAGGTGAAAGATGACTCTAATTCAAGATCTCCTCTCCACTTAGATACATGATGAGCTTACAGGTTGCACAACAAAGGCTGCACGCGTTGAAGAAAACCAGGAGCTAAGGATCAGCAAAGAAGGGAATGTCCAGTCCCAGAGACCAACTCAGAGGCTAAAAACCACGAAACTGATGGGCATGTTTGTGCTTACAGTCCCAACCAAAGTCTGAAGCTGAGCAGCACAGCAAGAGGGACAAGTGAATGCCACTAGATACGGGGCTTTAGTCAAAGGAGGAAAGAGGAATTGGTGAGGGAACTACTTTAACCAGGAGGAGGACGTTGTAACACCAAGGTCAAATACGGCAAAGTCAAACACGGACCTGAATGTCGCGACAACCGAATGATTTCTTTCAGCCTTGAAACTCCTACCACATCTTCTGGGATAGGGACCTGCCCAAGCCTGCCTAGCAGAGGAGGCTTTAGTTGAAAGCTAAACACACACCCATGCCCGTCTTTAGACAAGGAATGCACGTGCGGTAGACACAGAACTGCCATAGCCAGCCTAGAACCGAGGGACGCTCGGAACCTTTGACACTGACAGGGTTATGTATTCACCAGCAGTTTTATCTACGATCACAGGGAACACAAATTTAAAGGAAAGGAAGCACCTGAAATTTCTTTTTTACTTCTTTTATGTGTGTGTGAATGTTCTGTATACAAGTGTGTATGTGCACCACAAGCAGGCCTGGTGCCCAGGGAGATCAGAAGAGGAGGCTGAACCCTCTGGAAATGGAGTCACACATGGGTGTCGGAAACCGAGATGGGGTCCTCCACAGGGGCAAATGTTCTTAATTGCTGAGCCATCTCTCCAGTCCTCAAAGAAGTGTCAACAACAAGACATCGAAATCAGCACAGCAGTACAAACTCAAACACTCTTTTTCTGAGGAGTGTGAGGGGCAGGACCCAGAGCCTTGTACACAGGCCAGAGCTCTATCTACTGCAGAGATCTTCCCCTTCCCCATCTCCTACGTCAGAGTGGTGCAGCCACAGGACAATCATTCATTTGTTTATCTAGTATGCCAGGTCTGCGGGGCAGAGGGGCCAGAGCGGACAAGTTTCCCAGTGTTCACTTGCCAGCAGGTGCAGCTCTGTCCCTATTTATGACATAAAGCTGTCCCCCTGACAGCTAATGTATCAAAACACCCCTTATCGTTCACTTGAGCTGCCACTGTGCCGATTAGTGTTTGAATAGCAGGGTGGATTTTTTTTTCTCTCTCTAACTTTTTAACTCGTGATTAACACCACAAGGAGAGGATACTTTGGCTCTAAACCCAGGCTCTTGACTGCCCCTTAGATAAAGCTCCAAGGCCTCAACCCACTCAAGGGAGGCCACGTATTTCACGTTAGCATTGGTGATCCAGTACAGACTCTGGCTCCTCTAGAGTTGGCAAGGACGGGACAAGTCCACTGTCTCTATCCAGGACACTGGCCCAAGAGCCACGTCGTGACGAAAGGTACTTAAGAGTCTTGAAGGAAGAAGTTTTGCCTCACAGACTTTATACTTTTAGAATTAGATAGAGTAGTACACAAATATTAATTTGAGTTTAATGTCAGCTCTTGGGTATATTAAATTAGCAGGTTACCACCAAAATGACAATTCTCTATAGACTTTTAGTAAGGAAAATAAGCATGTATCTTTAGGGAAAGTGCCTAACCACACTGCCTCTTTATTGGGAAATTTATGGGCTCATGATTTCTGTGATGTTATGGGATCCAATTTTTTAACTATTTCCTGCAGAGGCTCAAACTGAATGAAAATAATCTTCATACTCCCAAGCATATTATGTGACATCCTTTTCCTTACGCCAGCAGTTTCCTTGGCACCATTAAACTTGAGGTTCTCTTTCCTGCTCATAAAAGTCCCATTCTATTACCTTGTCTTCTTAGGAAAATACAGGCCGTGCTCCCTGCCTCCCCCTTAGAAACCAGCAGAGCGCTAGGAACCTTCACAGGCTAAAGCACTGAAGGATTTTTGTAAGGACAGGATGACAGCAGACCACGCCATGAGTGTAAGCCCTGCAGGATGCTGACAGAGCTGGACACTTGCAGTCCTCCACTCAGGGCCGTTCTTTAGGGTTTCTGAACGACAGTGCACACCTATAAACCCAGCAGAGGCAGGTGGATGTCTCTGAGTTCCAGGATAGAAAGGATACATAGAGATACTCTGTCTCAGAAACAAACCAACCAAACAAAAAAGTTCTCCTCTAAGATAAAAATAATTTGGAAAGAAGGGAAAAGTGTAATTTTTCTATTTACACAAATGGATTATTCTATCCCCATTAAATGTAACATTATAGACTTAAAAGAATTAAAGGTAGTCAAGTGGTTATTCTCTCCTTGATATTAAGGTGGGCATTACTAGCTCTATCGTTACATGTTTCCTTGTCACTGACATAAACAAACAAACAAAAATCAAAGAAAATAGCTAACACTGAAAATCAGGAAAATCCACGACAGCACTGTATCTGTCATTCAGTGGTCCACCTTAAGTTTGATATACATAGTAGATAGCTTACAAACAGGACCATCTGAGCATTTCTGGCACTCTCCACTCAACACATGCCAAATTTAGAAGAGGCCAAATCATTCCACTTGGCACCTAACCTCCCCAAAGATACTTGCTGAAGAGATCTGTCCCCAATAAACAGACTCCGGAGAGAGCTAAGAACGAGAGGTACAGCTGTCCCCAGCTTCCTCGTATCACTAGAGTCCATGTTAATTAAATGCTTTCTAAAAACCCTGCAAGCAAAGCTAGGAAAGTGATGTTGAAATCATACTTGATAGCTCCAATATATAAAAGAGAAACCTTTTGACAATACGGGGAGGGGGGGATCCAATTCAGAACCCCATGCTTGCTAAGAGCCCCCCAACTGCCAGGAGAATTGTCAACACCGAGGCACACATGATATAAAGTTCCAGGAATCAGAAAGTAGGTGTCCACATAGGAACTCAGCTAAGTGAAGCGTGAGTGAGAGCCTGGGCAGACACCCGTCCTCACGCCAGACAGTCTTGGCTTCCCCGTGTTAATAACCGCATCCTACCAGAGCTGACAGGCACTCCTTTTTTGGGAACGACTTCTGAGTTGAGCTTCCAAGACTGAAGAAGAACACCTATATCTCTAGTTGGTTAACCTCTTGATTTTTCCTCAGATAAACTATGTGTCTTCCTGTAGACTTGTCTACAAACAAAGGGACACCAGCCAACTGCCAGTAAGATATTCATTCCTGTGAGCCAAGGAAGGAGTCAGCTCCTCTTCCTTACACTTGTGCAGAAGTTACTAAGGCATGTGATGGTTTAGTCCCCTGCAGAGCTAGGTGTGGCCATCTGAGCACTCCAGGGAAGAACTGCATAACTTAAACATTGAGTGTTCATATTACGGCTCACGGGTAGGGGCAATGTCTTGTCTTAGTTAGGGACTCTCATACTCCGCTCAAACATCGTCAAAAGGAGGAAGGCTAGTGAATGAAGTTAGTCAAACAGCTTCAACCAAAGGCCGTCAGTTTTGTCTTCCAAGTTTCCAGTCAGTCCCAGCCTCTACCCATGGTTACACTGCAGCAAAAGGCACACCATTTCCTTCTCAAATAGTTCCAAACGGATCTCTGGACGATAAGCAATCTTTTGAAAACAGAAGCATACTATTCTGGTCAGAAAAGTCAAAACTGCTTAATAGCCTCAAGTTTCCAGCCAATCAGGACGCTACCTAGTGTAAATTCAAGAAGTCAGACACTCAGGGGGAAACTCTGCCTCTCAGGTAAAATACTGAAAACTCGTTGTCAGCGCCCCCCCCACCCCCCCATAAAAAGTATTCTCTTCAAGCAGAGAGTGGAAGACCAAGGGCTTGTACAGGGAATGGAGAACGGCATGCTAAATTTGTGAGAAGCTTTTTCCTTAGCTGGCAGTGCCAAGTGTCAAGAAGCCCAAGACCGCCTGCCCTTGGTTATGGCTATGTGTGTTTAGTGCCATTTCACACTGCCAGGAAGGATTAGTAAACTAAGTAAACAAATCCACCTAAAATAACTTTGAGATCAAATGAATTCAGCTCAGCGTGTTGTGAGCATCTACTAGCAGCAAGGCACTGGGTTATGTGTTCATAAACACAGACAGAGCTGACCCAGCGACTTTACCATCAAGAAGGAAAAGAGATCCAAACAATTATGCAGAGTGGTTATAGGATGGGAGGAGAAGGCATTGGCTAAATCTTATCGTTTTCACACGGAATGCAGACCCAGAAAACGGTGCTAATTGGAAGGATGGATTGAGGGTGCTGGCTGGTTCCCACAATACAGACCCATTAGAGGTTGCCAACTATGGCAGTAACCACGTCATCTGTCAGTACCATGCCTTTGCAAAGATTTGTTATGCCCCTGTCATTGTCTAAGGGTCTGTACTTCCCTTACTGAGCGAGGTGAAAGATACACATTCCAGCTGAAGAAAAAGACTTATAAACTGAAAAAAGAGAAATTCCCATGGAGAAGGAGAAGGGAATGGGTGAACCAGACAGAGGATTCCAGGAAGGGAAAGGAGAAAGAAACAAGGGGTGGGAATTACTGGCAGTTAGGGAACCAGCAGTATGGTGACCTCAGGGCAGAGTGGGAGGAGCTGGTTGACTGGAAATGCCTGCTGGGACCCACTTGGAGCCCCCCTCATTGGCAGGTGAAAGGAGGACTATGCTTGGTGCTTACTCAGCTGAGGGTGCCTTGAAATAGGCAGGTGGGGAGGGAGGCAAAGCTTGGGAATCACAGCAGACACCAAGGACACAAGTAGTGTAAGAGGTGACAGGACAGGCTGAGATTTCAGAGATTACTATGTTTACAAAGGTGGAGACGGAATAGGAGTCTCTCACACACACTCCATTATGTAAAAAAAAAAAGTGTGCTAATACGCTTCCATTAAAAAAAAAAACCCTGTGGAATAGGCACATATATGACACACACATATCTCGGGAAGGCGTGGGTAAAGGAGAAGGCACCAGACAGAGGTGAAAAGGAGAACTGGACCTCTGGCAGATTGGATCTCATGAACGTCATACAAAACAGCTAGTCAGAGGATATGTACTTCCTCCCCACTTCCCCCCCAAGCACACAGAGAAGAGCCAGGGTAAAGGGACAAATGGCTGAGAACCTGGTGGCCAGGTTCTCCCAGCATCCCTCACAGTCCCTACCAGTTACAGGGTGTGGCTGGCAGAACCTGCCCTCTACCCAGAATTCTTCCCTATACTATGAAGCCATTTCTGTTACCAGTCTCTCTTTTACCTTTTGAACTCCTGGCGGCAGCACCTGGTTCTCATCCTCTCCCATCTTTCCCCTCCCCCTCTCTTGACCTGGCTCAAGGACACATCCACTCTGGACTCTCCCAGATGCTCCTGCCTCTACTCTTCCTTTTAGCTGCACAACCTTTCTCCTCCACCATACCTAGGAACAGTCATGTCCTTCCTTTTTCTTCCTTCCTTTCTTTCTTTTTTTAATCATTCAGTTTGGCTATATGTTTATTTATTTTATTTTTTAACCTTTGAGACAGGATCTTACTATGTAACTCTGGCTGGCCTGGAGCTAGAAAGATCTGCCTGCCTCTGCCTCCTGGGTGCTGAGATTAGAGGTGTGTACCACCACACCCACAAAAGGATTTAAAGACGCCAGATTCCCTATTTCCTAACTGTGGGGCTGTGGCTAAATTAACCTCCTTTAGCTTCTGTCCTTATTTTCATAGATGGAGATAGTACTGGCTAATTCCAGGAAACAGTGATTACAATAATCCTATGCAGAGCATGGGCAGAATTAGTCAAAACTAACAGCTATTTCATTACCAGCAGACTTTTTGGATGAGAACACATTTCCATAAACTGTTTCTATTGTACAGTGCTCTTTCTTACTGACACCCTTCTGAACACTCTCCATTAGGTATCTGTTCCCACAATCCCAGCTGAACACAGGATTTATCTGCATCTCTTTTAGGTGGACGTTTTTCTTTGTCCTTAAATATCACCAACTTAATTAATTTAAAGGCACGCATTGAGAAGACTAAATACCCACCAGGTGCCACCGCACCGCGCAAACACATCTGCTGTGGCTATCCTTGAGGAACTGACAACCCCAGCGAGACAAACAGGTGTGACCTTCAAGTAACCATGGCCCAGATTTGGCACGAGAGATGGAAAGACCGGCAGCTAAGAGCCCAGTCCCGTCTATGCATCTGCTGATATGATATGCAGTCACATGGTGGGGTTACTCTCAGGCATTTTCTTAGCTATGTGGGCTCCTGTGGCAAATCCATTATTATGGCATAGCCCCAGTGTGAGTGCTCCCCAGCAGTGGTCAGTCTCAGAAGCCCTACTGCATGTTGGGCCAGCTACATCCTTTTGAGAGCATCACCAAACAAAAGTTTCTTTGTTATACATTGAGATGAATAATTACCAACCATTTTCATGTGAGAATCTGCTCCTCCCACCCCCAAGCTGGAGTTCTATGTGTCTGTGGGGGCTTTGGGGTGGGGTGGGGGTAGGCAGCTGGAGTTTAGAAAATATTTTGGTTAAAGGCAGGGCACAGTGAACATCATTCCGAGATTAAAGCGTGAGTGTATTCTTCGAGGCAAATGAAGGTTGGAGAGCCAGAGGAAAAGGCATTTCACTTTATAAATGGTACTGTGGAATGAAAGAGTGGCACGGGGGATGCTTAAAACCACCCACGTAATTAATTACTCAAGTATTTCTCCCTAGCACAGTTGGGTCTTGAGGGAAACATCAATGTTAGTCTGTAGCGAAACAACAGGAAAACTAAGAGTCATTTCTGAAGAAGCTGTGATTGACGCTGTAAAACGCTACATATACGCATCTGGGGGGGGATGATTGCATATTTTAGCAAGCATGTCTTGTATCTATACCACAGAAAGGCGTACACTTTATTCACCCATTATCTACCCACGGTGGAAGCTCCAGGCTCCACACCACAGTTGAATGAAGGCTGGATTAAGAAGCTAATCTAAGGCTATATATAGACAGCAACACCAATTTTAATCCCCGCCCTCTCCACCCTCCCCTCCCTAGTTCCATAAATCGCCAAACCCGAGTTACAAAGACAGGCAACTCTCTCACAGCAAAGATAGCCCACACCCCAACGAAGTATTAGTGCAAGCGTAATTTGCTTCTGAATATCCTTAACAAACACCACAGGTCCCGGTTCTACCGCTTCCAGAGGCCCAGAGATATGACAGACAAGTAGTGGGGAGGCCGAGGTTTGCAAAAAGAAAATTGTCTTCTCCGAGCCTCTCTCCCCATCACAAGCTCACCTCGCTGGCGCGGGCCTCCCTGAGGATCGCCACGCACGAGACCATGTGCACCCGCCACTTCCACCGCGTGGCCAGCTCGCGGCTCGCCCGCGGTCCCCGGGGCTCCTGGGACGGCCAAACGTAGCGAGGTCGGGGTCTTCCTCGCCAGGCACCGATACACGGCACGTGCAGGAATGATGGCGCGGCGCGGGGGCTTCTCTATCAAGAGGAAGGCAACCGCCCCAGGAGGCACATGCTTCCTCCAGGCTCCAGCCCGGTGGGAGCCCCTGGCCGGGAGGAGGCTTCCACTCTTTCCACCCCTAGGCTCCCGCCACCCCACCTGGCCACCTCTTACCTGTCCAAGGAGGGAGCGACGACGCGCGAGACCGGTGGCTGCGGCGGATCCTGCAGCAGCAGTGGCGGTGGCGGCGGCTGAGGCAGACAATGGAGGAGTGAAGGACAGACACATTGACACAGACACACGGAACCCGGTCTAGCTCCGCCTCCCGGCCCGGCCCCGCCCCGGCCCCGCCCCTCGCCAGAACTGCATCACTCTAGGGGCAGCGTGTCTAGCGGCATCCCGATGCCACTGCGCATCCCTACAGAAAGCCACTGCCAGGCAGCGAGGTACCTGATGGAGAGTTCAAGGAACACTGTGTTCCGGTACTTCTTAATAGGTCAGCCTGAGGTAGAAAACCTAGGCAATAAATTGAACCCCCCTCCGGATGTCTCCTTTTGGTTTGGACCTCGTGAGCTGCTCCAATTGGAGTCTCTTGCTGCGCTTGCAGCTCGTCCTCCCGGCCGGGCCAATGAGGCGCGGGGGCGGTGCTTGCGGAGAGCGCCTGCCCGGCTCGCCCGAGCTCGCCGCACCCGCCAGCCCCCCAGCCGCTGGACCCTGGCGAGCGCCTCTTCGCTGGGCTGCTGCCCCGGCCTCGAGTTGCCTGGCTGTGGAGACTTCCACGACGCACACATACATCTTTCGCTTTTAAAAACCTTAGCAAAGGAATAGAATAAGCTTCAAGCTGGCGGGAACGATGGGTCACATAAAGAAAGGCGAGCTGACCCAGGAAGAAAAGGAACTGCTGGAAGTGATCGGGAAAGGTACGGGTGCAGGGCTAGTACCCGGGTGCTGTGCACCTGGTCACGGGGTGTGGAGGAGCTTGGGGGCGCGCTCAAGGCCCGGGGGACCTTGAACAACTTGCGATTCGGAAAAGAAAGCTGGGGGCCGATTGCACAGGGGAGGGGAATATAGGAGGCAGAAGCATTGCCGTAATCAGATCGAGGCTTAGATCTCTGAATCAGCTTTTTGGAAATGGACAGACTGCCACTACCCCTCTGGGACTGTAACGCGCGGCTGTGAGGGGCTTGTCTCCGCGTGTGCATGCTTGCCACAGTCAGTCAAGACCACAGTGGCCTGGTAATTCGAGGCGCTCAGGCTGGTTGTCTAAAGGGCCCTTTCGACTTCCGGAGGCGAAGGATCTGGATCCCTTGCGGATCCCCGCCCCTGCTGGGGGTGGAGGGAGCTCTCAGCTAGAAGGGTTCTTTATAAGGGCACAGAACTCGGTCTGAATGTGCCGCCTTGAGCTTTCTGCATCCAGGGCCTCTGTAGCCCGGGCCGGTGCAGGAACCCGCAGGAAAAGCCAGGAGGTGGGCGAGATTTTCACTGCCGCCTTTGGTCGGGTGTTGCACGTTTGAGATCTGTGTGCTTCTTGGCGCTTGCTTTCCCTTTTACTTTGTGGATTCGAGTCCCGCCTCCGCCGTGCAGCTTGTAGGAAGGAAGCTACCTAGACCAACCAGAAGCCTTGTTTCCCCCACTCGTCTCCGAGTGGACATCCTAGACAAGTTCCCAGCCGCATTCCGTTACCTGTCAGGTGTCACCGGCTGATCACGTGCACTGTCTCTTTGCTGAGATGAGGGGGCTGCAGACGTGACTAACGCGCATGCTTTAAGTTCAAGAATTAAACATATGACCTCGAAATCCAGAGAAGCCGGACAATTGTAACACGGGGCCCCTGGGTTTACAGTTTACGTAGCCAAATCCAATCCAGAATCACAGATAGTAAGGTCAATGCATTCTTTCTAAGAAGAGAATGAAAAGAGAAAACTCTACAGGTGATTAGGAACTGATCTCGCATGTAAATCAGTCATGACTAGATTTTCAGGGTAATCGATATTTGCCGGAAATCTCCGAGCTCTGGGGTTGGATTTTCATTCTGTGAACTGCATGATTCTCAAAGGACTTCTGGCTTCCTGTGACGTCTCTGCGTTTCTGGGATTTAGCTGAGTGAACAGGAACTCCAGCTACGTGCCGGGTACTGTGCCCACCAAAAATAAAAGAGGACAGAGCGCATAATCCACCAGGGATGTTAATTCTGGTTTTAATCAGGCCAAAGGTATCACATGTTCACTTGAAAGTGAAAGCCACTGAGCAGCTGGAGAAAATATGGTCTGAAGGGGGAGGTGAAAGTTCTCGGATGTGCTCAGAGGTGTGAAAGGGTTTCTTCAAAGCCTGCATCCAACAGAAACAGCCTGCCAGTCACTTGTCTTCTTGGGCCACCTCATGCTCAAGGTTTGTGAGTGCACAGATGCTCGTGTTCGCTGGCTTAATTTTTCTAAGCCAGCGAGTGCAGAACCAAGGAAATTTTAGTGAGTTGTCCTTCTGAGCACATGTCATGGACTTGCACATTTAATCTACAAGAGCTAAAGGTTTGTGTTTTGTTTTTCTGAAAACATCAGGATGCATCATGGAATGGTCATTAACTATGTGTCTGGCTTAGATTGTTTGTTTTTGTCCATTTGACACAAGCTAGAACTGTCTAGGAAGAGGAACCTCAATTGAGAAAATACCTCGAACAGGTTACAAATCTGTGCCAGCATTTTCTGGATTAATGATTGATATGGGAGGGCCCAGCCCACTGGGGCCAGTGCCACTTTTGAGAAACTGGTCCTGGGTTTTAAAAGAAAGCAGTGTGAACCATTGGGAGCAAGCCAGTAAGCAGCACCCCTCCATGGCCTCTGTATCAGCTCCTGCCACCAGGTTCCTGCCTGGACAGAGTGTTCCTCCCTCCCTGAGTTGCTTTGGTAACAGTGTTTTATCACAGCAATAGAAAGCTAAGTAGGACACCATGGCAGTCCAGATCCCAACACCGCCACCATTGTTTCCTGTGGCCTTCTGCAAGTGGCAAGTTCTGCGGGTGTGTGTAATAATCCCTACCTCATACACTGTTGTAAGGATTAAGTGAGTTAGTACAGGTAACATGTCAACCACACCCTGCTGCCTGTGGTTTGGGGAAATATTTTCCCTTCATCGAGAAGGAAACTGCAGAGGGAGAACCTTAAGAAACCTTGTGGAAATAAACTGTTTCAGAGTGCATGCGATAGCAGAGATAGTAGAAGTGTCTTGATTAAAAAAATACATTTTTAAGACGTGTGTGTGTGTGTGTGCGTGCTATAGAGTGCAGGTATTTTGCAGGCCAAATGGTCTCAGATCCTCTGGAGCTGGAGTTACAGGGGGCTGTGAGCCACCAGATGTGGATTTTGTGGGTGCTGGGAACTGAACTCCAGTCTTCAGCAAGTGCAGTGTGTACTCCTAACTGTGGGCTGACTTTCCAGCCTCCAGTTGTCCAAGTATAAATATTTTTATAGCTTTATATATGATGATATCAGTTTATATCTCTATTTTCTTTAAGGGTTAGGGCACTTGTGATAAAATTCTTTCTGAGCAGACTAGACACCCCGAGTTTGGTTCCTGGAAACCACATAAAGATGGAGGTGAACTGTGGTCTCCGTGGGTGTCCTCTGACCTCCACACATGTGTGTTGTGTGTGTTCTGACAACTAAAGCTTGCCTGGAGTTCAGAGGGTGGAGCTAGCCACTAGTTAATCATAGAGGCCAGACAGTGGTCGCACACACCTTTAATCCCAGCACTTGGCATCTCACACTTTTGATCCTTCGGGAGACTCAAATCTTTGATCCCAGCATGTAGAAGGCTCACGTCTATAGTGATATTTCATTTGTATTTTTATGAATTTTTATTTTATTTTATTTTTTGGTTTTTCGAGACAGGGTTTCTCTGTGGCTTTGGAGCCTGTCCTGGAACTAGCTCTGTAGACCAGGCTGGTCTCAAACTCACAGAGATCCGCCTGCCTCTGCCTCCCGAGTGCTGGGATTAAAGGCGTGCGCCACCACCGCCCGGCCATTTGTATTTTTAATAAATAAAGCTTGCCTAAAGATCAGAGAGTAAAACAGCCTCACTGGTCAGCCGTATAGACCACGCAGTGGTGACACACACCTTTAATCCCAGTAGCCACACTAGTTTGCCATAGAAACCAGGCGGTAGTGGTGCTCGCCTTTAATCCCAGCCCTAGAGAGGAAGATAAGACAGGAGGGGACAGCTCTCAGACACAGTCTCATTTCTACAATTCCTGGAGGCAGAATTGCCATTTTGGACTGAGGTAGAGGTAAGAGCCAGTGGCTGGCTATTTTGCATTTCTGACCTTCAGGTTGAAGCCTGATATCTGTCTCTATTTATTAAATATATCTATTAATCATGCTACACATGCCTTTAATCCCAGCACTAGCAAGGTGGATGTTGGAATGTAAGGCGGGTGGACACTGGATCGCCACCCATTCAGTCTGAGGTTTTGTAGAGATACAGGATCCCCCCACCCCCACCCCCGTGCCCAGTTTGGCCTGAGATTTTGTAGAGGTAAGAAGTCTCTGGTGGCTGGCTGCTCTGCCTCACTGATCTTTCAGCTTCCAACCTGATATCTGACTCCTGCTTTTTATTTATTTAGGTTTTTGTTTAATAAGATTAATTAGGATTAGACATTATATGTATGTGCATGCACCCTCCACATACATCATACAGTTAAGCTGTTTGAGATATCTCCACATAATTTTACTTATAGATAAGCATTATAGCATGCTATATATAAACATCATAGCATGTTATAAGCATCCAATGTTTAACTGGATATAGATGCTGTCACGTATCCGTTTTGGTAGTCTGGGGTGGTGGATTAGTGGTTAAGAGCACTTATTGTGCTTGTAGACCTGGGTTCTGTCCCCACTTGTTTCCCAAGCTTCTGTAACTCCAGGTCCAGGGGATCTAGTGCCATCTTCTGGCCTCTGACACCAGGCAGATTTGTGATACATATACATACATGCAGGCAAAATGCTCTACACATAAATATTTTTTTTCTTTGAGACAGTGTTTCTCTGTGTAGCCCTGGCAATTCTGGAACTCACTAAGTAGACCAACATGGCCTTGAACTCAGAAGTCTTCCTGCTTCTGCCTGCTGAGTGTTGGCATTAAAGGTGTGTGCCACAACTGCCTGGCTAAATATTTTTTTCAAACTGTATCTTTTGACATCTACTAAATAGTTACTCAAATCTATACATACCTAAGGCCTAGCCATGGGGTAGAGCTCTTGCCCCACATATGTTAACTAGGACCTCAAAATAATAATAATTGCCCTGAATGTAAAATAAGAAGAGCATGCAGGGGCTGGAAAGGTGGCTCAGCAGTTAACACTGCTGGCTGCTCTTCCAGAGAAGACCAGGTTCCATTCCCAGCATCCACATGCTGGCTCACAGTCACCTCTACCTCCAGGCGCATGGGATCGGATGCTTTCCTCTGGACTCTGTGGGTACCAGGCAGACATGTGTACATGTATGTGTCTGCATGGGTGGAATATAATATGTATTTGTTCTCTGCCCTCATTTCCTGGCACACAGTTCTTAAAGCCCTCTCCCCCTTCTACAGTGACAGGAGTTCTTGGTTCATCTTTTATTCTGATACCTCTTGGCATTTTCTACGTGACAGGCATGTCCCTGTTTATTAGTTGCTGTTCGGTGGGCTCCTAGAAAGCTCTACAGCATGGATTGGTCTTTGGAAAGACCAAGCCACAACTACAAGCTTGGAACTTTCAGCTTCTTGTTCCCATCCACTTCAGGAGCAGGAGAGGGGTGGAAGACTGAGCTAATAATTGATCGTATCTATGCATCAAAGCCTCAAAAATATTTCTGAAATACCAGGTGGAGAAAGTGTTCAGACTGCTGGAAGATGGGCTGCCCGAAGAGGGTTCTGTGCCTCCTCCCATATACCATGTCTTAGTCATCTAGACCAGTGGTTCTGAATGTTTCCAATGCTGCAACCCCTTAATACAGTTCCCAACCATGAAGGTGTTTTCATTATTCCTTCATAACTGTATTTTGCTGCTGTTATGAGTCATAATGTAAAAATCTGATATAGAGGGTATCTGATACATGACCCCTATGAAGGGGTCATTACATCCCCCAAGGAGTCGAGACCCACAGGTGAGACCACGGATCCACACCTGTTATAATTAACGGGAAAATGTGAGATTGGTGTTTCCTTGAGTCCTGTGTGTCATCAAAGCTGAGGGAGACATCTCATGGATGTCTGCTGGAGAACTGCTCTGGGTGTGTGTGTGTGTGTGTGTGTGTGTGTGTGTGTGTGTGTGTGGTGGCAGGGATGGGGGAGTCTCTGGTGTCATAAATAAAGTCTTGAGCTTACTGAGTGAGAGTTTATCAGGAGAATATCCTCCCCGCCTTATGCTGTACAGCTTGCCTACTATCTCTGTAGGCTGTTGGCCACTGGGCAAACATTTTGTACATTAGAAGCCTGTTCTCTACTGAGATCCATCCTGTCCTTAACATGTGCCTGGCTGTGAGATGCTTCCAGTTCCTGTAGTGTTCTCTTTTACTCCACGATCATATCCTGACCAGGAAGAAACTGACTTCCGTGGGAGTCTACTGGAGCACCTTCCCCAGTGCACACGGGGTGAAGGACTTTTTATTCTCCATCTTCTTGAGCCTGTTTGAGAAAGTCCCTGGTTGGAAGCTACAGGCTGGGCTGAAGTTGAAAGTAGAAGCCGTCCACAGGCTCCAGAGTATCTTCCTCTTGGGTGTGTGCACACATGCAGGGAAAGCTTTGGGTGACATTATCAGGAACATTGTCCACCTCCTTTGAGATAGGGTCTCTCTGTGCCTGCAGCTCACCAATTAGGTCAGATTGGCTAGCATGTACTGCAACAAATGTCTCCTTTTCCTTAGCCACTCAGCCAGTGATACCAACTGCCCTCAGGGGAAGTAAAAGCAAACAGAGCATTTACAGAAATAGCCGTCACACTCCAGGGTCCTGTAGATCATTCTGTTGACATTTTCCCAACACACCCAGTGGCATCTCTGCTTCTCCTGCACTGATGAGGAGCCCTCAGGGGATCTGTCTACAAATCATACCATGGGAAAGAAACTGGTGTTTGGTCTGCACCCCACTTTTCCTCAGTTGGGGTGCTCCTGCCTTTGTTCTCCTTTTAGAGGGGAGGCAGAGCTCATCCTCACACTCTGAGGACATTCAGTCTCATTGTTCTCTTCCAGTCAGGCCTGGAAATTATTGGACAGAACGAGTGGCTGTCATGGGTTAACGCTGATAATATTGACAGTCTCTTCTGCAGCCACTTTCTGTCATGTTGCGCACAAAACTGGAAAAACCTGATCATTCTGACCCAACTCCAGCTGGTTTCCAGATTTGCAGAGGACTGACTTCAGATTTGAATGCAATCTTTTACAGCATGGGAAACTGAATACTGACCAGAGGTTTCCAAACCAAGCCTTCTCTTAAAAACCAGCCCTCGTGAACAAGACCCAGTGCAGACAGATGATACAATACCGGCTGTATCTTGAGTTCTAAGCATAACACAGATGAGATTGTCAGTTCGGAGTGGTGATTTGGATTAGATCTTCTTTAGGGTTTGCCTCGGCATTAACTCCTATGCCGAGCAGTTATAGTAGGACTGCCAAAAAGAAAATGGGGCCAAGGTGATATCATTTAAGGTCAATGAAAGTAAAACCTAGATGAAACTGTGTGAGCGTGCATGAAACTGCTTCTCTGGAGAAATGCTTATGAGGCAAGCAGGATGTGGCTGGGTGCTTACGTCTTAGCACCCGAACTGACAAGCCTAGTCTTACAGACAGCCCTTGGCTTTCCCCCTCTCTCCCGAGAGAGGAGCTCATGGTTCACCTCCTTTTTCTTCTTCTTTTTTTAAAGGTACCGTCCAAGAAGCTGGAACACTGTTATCTAGTAAGAACGTTCATGTCAACTGTTTGGATGAGGTAAAATGAATGCAGTGTTTTTCTTCCTGAGAGGATGAATGACATAGGCATTGGGGACAGCTACGAGGGTCTGAGTTCAGATGGCCAGCACCGTGTGAAAACCAGACATGGCGGTACACACCCGTTACCCCAGCACTGGTGTGGGAAACGGAGGGCGGAAACAGGGTGTCTAGAGCTCACTGGCCAGCAGTCAGTCTAGCCAAAACAGCGAATAAGGTGGAAAGCAACAGAGTGAGACACCTGACATCAACTTCTAGCTTGGCAAACACACACACACACACACACACACACACACACACACACACACACTGGGTAGTGCAAAAATCTTTCAATAGAAGTTGTTTTGAAGCATTGTGTGCTCAGGTTATATTACTTAAATCAAGATAAGAGACAATGAAAACATGACCAGTCTTATGGGCAATCTAATAAGTACAAACTAAGCCCAAATTGTAACCTCCTTCTCTCTCCCTTCTTCATCTTTTTCTTCGTTTTAACTTTATTGTTGTTGTTTTTGAGATAGAATCTTAATACTCTAAGTCCCCTGCTACCCTTTGAACTCTTAGGCCTCCTGCCTTGGTTTCCCAAGCTCTGGGACACAGGAATGCAATTAAAGGTGTTTGTAATCACATCTGTCTCCAAATAATCTCTCTCTCTTGAGACAGGGTCTTCGTATTCAGCACTGACTGGCCTGGAACTAGCTATGTAGACCAGTCTGACCTTTAATTCACAGAGATCCACCTGCCTCTGTTTCCCAAATACTGGAATTAAAGGCAATTGTACCACCACACCCAACTTTTATCATTTTTTTAAAAAAATGTGGGAACATGATGTTTTATATGCTAATAGATCATATATATTATACTATTTTACAAAATAAATTTCATATAACATTAAACAAGTTTAGGAAATGCAATGTGCTAGATTTAAAAATAAAAAATAATCAAATTAGTGAAATGCCTGCCTACCTTGTAATGTTTTTAACTCAATAATTCTTAAATTCTTAAAAGGAGACAACCTTTCCTGTCGAATGGAAGACAAGAACCTCCTACACAACTGATAAAAAGTCAAAATCACCCACAGAGATCATAGTTTGCTTAAAGACATCTCAAGGATAGACATTCAAAACAACAAACTCTTTACTTCAGACCAGACCGTTTACGTTCGTGAGCTGAGCTGCACTGTACCCACACACCTCATAAGATCATAGAGCCATTTCATTAGCAAGAAGGAATGTTTTCCCTTTGTGTTTTTTTGAGACAGGGTCCCAGTCCATAGCCTTGGCTGGCCTGGAACTTCTATAGCGACTTCTCGGCCTCTGCTGGATTAAAGGCACACATTGTTATGCCCAGTTGAAAGAAAATTCTTTATGACCAAATAATTTAAGTAAACTACCTCATATATTTTTACTAAATCTTGAAATGTTTAATCTTTAAGTTTTGTTTTAAATTATACTTTTGTGGCAATGTTACTCAAAAAAAGCTATGGAATTACATATATTCATTATAAGTTTCAAATTGAAGTTATTAGGAATGTATCAAACATAGCACACTGATAAAAATACAGAGTGTAACTACAGAAGATAGGCAAGGCTCGGTGCCTTGGTCATACAGCAGCCATGGGCACACGATTGCAAAGCCTGTCAAAAAGAAACTGTGAACGGCCACCTCGTAGATACAAATAGGCATTCCTTCTTGGGTAGTCTGCACCCAAGGAAAAGATGGAGGCAAAGCAACACAAGATTTTTTAAAGATCTACTAAAACCTCTAAGCGAAAATGTCTTCCTTAGGACATGAAGGGGTCATATATGAGGTACCACAGATCCATGTGTGAGGTGTAATATTATTACATTAGGTAAACACAAACAGATGGAGACTTAGCAATTCAGTCTAGCTTAAATATTGCCAGATACTACTCAATGTTTACAATCATATGTAATCAAATCATAGTGTAATTAAAATGTGTATGTGATTTGAGGATCTTTGTTTTAAGATATGATGTCACAGCATTAAATATAACCTGTGCCTGCTTTTTCTCGTTGGCAATAGTTGGAGAATTTCTAATTCACAACACATAGATAAATTTTTAAATTTATTTGTGTGTGTGTGTGTGTGTGTATGTGTGCACAAAGGCCAGGAGAGAGTATCTGATCTCCTGGATCTAGAGTCACAGGCAGTTGGGGGCCATCTGATGTGAGCACTAGAACTGTACTCAGGTTCTCTGGAAGAGCAGTAAGCAATGTTAACCTCCGAGCCATCTCTCTGTCTCCTCTGAAATTGAAAAGAAAATATCATCTTTACCTGTTTATATTGTGTATTGTGTGTGTGTGTGGGGGGGGGGCATGTGCTCAGAGAACAGTTTTTGAAGTTGGCTCTCTCCTGCCAGCAGGCTCTGCTGCTCAAGCTCCAGGAGCCAGGCTTGGTGAAAGCACTTTCACCAAGTGAGCCAGCTCACTGTCTCCAGACTCACTGAATAGCTGCAGAATTACCTAATTTGAATATGCCAGATTCTAGTCAGCTTTTTTTTTTTTTTGATAAGTGTTCTGTTTATTTTCAGATTTATTTTGGGTTTGGTTTGTTTAGGTACTGGAGGTTGACAGTAGGACCTTACACATACCAGGCCAGTGTTGGATCATTAAACTATATTCCAAACCCTTTTTAAACCTTTTATTTTGACATAGGGTCTCACTAAGTGACCCAGGCTCAGGAAGGCCTTGAACCCGTGGTCCTCACACCTTAGCTGCCTGTCTTTGGTTTTCTGGTGTCCATTGGTGTCTCAAGAAATAAGAGTGTGGGGAAATGAGGACCTTAGGCAATCTGGGTTCTGATCTCTGCTCTACTTATCTGAAAGTCTGTGAGGTGAAACACGTCTTTTCTCTTTGTTAATCTGTTTATGTTTTTTCCCCTCAGAAGCTGAGGTAAGATCTAAGAGAGGAAATGAATATACTTTATGGGTTTTAAAGATGATTTTATTATTTTATGTTTGTGTTCCTACGTTATGAAAATGTGCATAATTAATATATTTTCCCTTCCGTTTAAAGAATGGAATGACTCCTTTAATGCATGCGGCATATAAAGGGAAACTTGACATGTGCAAGCTGCTTCTGCGCCATGGAGCTGATGTCAACTGTCATCAGCATGAGCACGGATACACAGCCCTCATGTTTGCTGCACTTTCCGGTAAAGTTTTAGTGCTTACTCGTCAGTGTTAGTTACCTATACAATTTAAATGGGCCCGGATTTTATAGCTAATGCATGTTTTACTTTAGTAACTTTTAGAAGCTTAGTAGAAAGAGTGGTGAGAATTGACTTCTGAAAAGCTATAATGCAGCCTTTAATCCCAGCACCAAGAATAACAATCTCTGAGTTCGAAGCCAGTCTGGTCTACAGAGCAAGTTACAGGACAGCCAGGGCTACCCAGAGAAACCCTGTCTTGAAAAACCAAAATAAAATAAAAAGTTACAATGCCTGAAACAAGTTACAGAGTTAGTGATCTGTTTCCTTTCTGTTTTAGCATGTGTTTGCTGTGGTTGGGGGACAGTCACCCCTGCCACAGTATGGGTCTGCAGGGCAGAGGACAACTTGCAGGATTTAGTTCCCTCCTTCTGCCACGTGCATTCCGGGGACTGAATGCCAGTCCTCAGCCCTGGCAGCAAGTACTCTTATCTGACTGACCATCTTGCCAGTCCAGTGACCTCTTTCTTTAGGGATTAAAATCAGCTGGTTCTCTGTGCACCTCTTTCAGATTTTCTCCTTTGAGTCTAAATACTTACATTTCAATGAAATCCAGGCATTTCTTTGGTCTATAATCCAGCAGCCGCAGTGCAGTGCTGGCCGTTTGTCTAGCTGCATCTTCTTGTTTCCTGAATAAAATAATTGAGAAGTGTCACCTAAAATAAAATAGGGTTTAAGTGATTCTCTCTTTCCCCCTCCATCTAGTCCCCCCCCCCCCCTTTTTGTTTGGCTGATCCTGACAACAAGATCTCACTGTATAGACTTGACTAGCCTGGAACTCACAGAGATCCTCCTGAGAGCTGGGGTTAAGGATGTGTGACATCATGCCCAGATGATTGTAGATCTTTAATAAAATAGGCATATAATATAATAAGCTCTGATTTTAAGGACACCACCCCCATCTATATCTTCATCGGGCACAAAAGCATTTCTAAGTATATACAGTAAGGAATCCATAAATAATACAGACATCAGGGGCTGGAGAAGTGGGCAAAAGGGTGCAAAAAATACAGAGTGGAGAAACCTTTAACTTGGAGAAGCAGAACCATACTCCAAGGATGCATCCTCCACCAACAGCAGCAGCAGACACACACACAGAGTTCCAGAATGAAGGCTTGACAACTGACCTAAACACACAGACACACACACAAGACCAGAATAAAGACTTCACTAGTGACCTGAAGAATTTTAGGAAACCAGGACACACCACTGTTGTGTGATATTTTTGTTCTTTTTTGGCTCTTTTGGGGAGCGCACCACCTAGCTCCAAAATAAAACACACAGAGCCTTATTCTTAGTTTCAAGCATCCGGCCTTAGCTTGGCTTGGTTCTCGCCCGCCCATCAGCTTTCCTTAACTTATATTATCTGGTCTACCTTTTGCCTCTGGGCTTTCCCCATTCTCTTACTTCCGTAAATCTTACTCTTACTCCATGGATTGGGGTGCAGCTGGATGACTCGCCCCTGATGTCCTCCTCCTCTGGCCGCTTCTCAGAACCTCTCAGAGTTCTCCTTCTGTTTATTCTTTTTATTCTCTCTGCCCGCCAGCCCCACCTATCCTTTCTCCTGCCTCACTATGGCTGTTCAGATCTTTATTAGACCATCAGGTCTTCTAGACAGGCAAAGTGGGACAGCTTTACAGAGTTAAATGCAACATAAACCAAAGCAACACACTTGAATATAATATTCCACAGCTTACCCTGCTTTTATCTAAACAAAAATGAGAAGTTTTAACTCGAACATAGTAAGACTGTATCCAGTAAGAGCAATTATCAAAGATTACATTCACAATGTACTGAATTCCATTTCATTTGTGACTGGTAAATTTAAAGAAAATGCTCTATAATCCATCCTATCTTAGTAAATCCAAAATTTTATACCTGATTTACTTTCTATCCTATCTAAGGAAAACTTCAATTATAACGATCTAGTCTTCAACTCCATCAAAGGTTATATACCAGAAAGATATAATATTAGTTAAGTAAATTAAAAGTGCATTGTAAACAACTTCCAAAAACTCTAGAAATGACAGAGACATCTCACTGCCTGGACAGTCACCCGAATTTCCTTTGCAATGTTGGGTCATCCATCTTCAGCCTACAGGCCCATAGTATCTGGCAAACTTTTCAACTGAGCAGGAAATTTGAAAAGACTGTTTTGCCTCTGTTGGCAGTTTGTCAGCCACTCTCCTCAGTGTTCGGCAGAATGTCTGGCAGTTTCTTCTGGGAAGCAGGAACCATAAAGGATCATCCTGCCCTGTTTTGGCAAAGTTCAGTGGTCACTTTCTTGTGGGTCCTACATGTCCAGTTTCTACGGCATAGTGTCAAGCAGTTCAAGCAAGAACAGCTTTTTGCCCCAAATGGCTAATCTTTCCAAAATGACAGCAAACTCTCTAAGGAGTTTCTTCAATGCCCATAACTTCTCTAAAGTGAATTGGTGCTACCTGGAAAAGATGTTTCTCATTGTCATGAAAAACCGTAGGTTAAAACATTTTAAATGCCATATTCTATAGGTCTCTGAAGTGTTTAAAAAAGACCATTTATGTACCTAAACTATATCTCTGTATGATCTAGAAAGCTTGCCTAACATATCTACAAATTTGACTGTTAGCCGGGCGGTGGTGGCGCACGCCTTTAATCCCAGCACTTGGGAGGCAGAGGCAGGCCCCCCCCCAAAAAAAAAATTGACTGTTATCAATGACTAACTACTAACCTATGTTTCTTGATTGTCCTATATAGTTTATAAGAATAGTTTTCAAAAGCTGAACTGCATAGATGCAATACCTCAAACAAACATGGAAACATACATACAATGTTGTTAACAAAAGTAACCTTAAATTTTTTAGTAATTATGAAAGTCCTTTAAACAAGAACAGAAACATACATACTGTGTGCTGCAACACAAATTACCTTAAATTTATGTCAATATACAAAAGTTACAAAGTATTTGAGATCAATAATTGTCCCTTAGTTTATAATAGAGTCAATAATCTACCCTATTATTTAGAGTAGATTCAATAATCTGCCCTTTTGTTTTATCATTCCTATAGTACTATATTACCCTAAATACAACAAACATCCATGACCCACCAATTAACCAAAAACCCCCCACAGCCCAGCTCTTGGGAATGTGAATGTAGTTTAGTCTACACTGCTTCTTGCTGGCTGTTCGGCATTTCTAGGGTTCCAGGGAGAAAATTTTGAGATAATGAGCAAGTCCTGGGAAGACCAGTTATAACCTTTATTGATGGATATCCCCTTCTCAGGAGGTTTCCCCTTATCAACCAGATCCAAATCAACCTGGACTAAATCCACAGCCTCTTGTTTCCTATGGAAACAAATAAAACTGCTTCTCCAAAGCGTTTTTTTAATTTCATTTGACAAATACATTTTTTAAAAGTTAAGACATCTCAAAAGTATTTAGATTGGTTTATTACAGCAGTACCTCTTTCAATTCTAGGTCTCTAAGCAGCTGTCCTTTGCTTTTCAACAATCAAAAAATTCAAAATCAACCCAATACTATTCAGGATTCAGACTCCCTGTGTATTTCTCATCTTACATGGCATTTTTCTTTTCCTGTTATTGTCTCTTTAGAGACTTTATTATTTTAAATCTGTTTCTTTCTAAGACTGTCTATACCCATTCTCTTTCTTTGTTTAGTCTATGCACATTGTAAAACACACTGGAAACTAGAGTCTTTTTTCTGTCTGGACTTCTTTATTGTGTGTGTATGTCTCTAGTCTTTTTTTTTTTTCTTTTTACCACAAACAAATTTTAGACTGATAAGCTACACCTGGATACTCCACATGGTTCTCAGCTGGCTCTGCCCTCTTCTCGGTTGGTGAGAGCCACGTCTATAAAAAGAAAGTTCTCATCCCTGTTGGAGGTTCATCTGACCAGGATCTGCATTCCATCTTCCTAGAGCCTAGAATGCTGATGTGTGCACTATGGCAGGCATTTTTACTTCATTTTTTGTTCCTACTTAATGTTCTGGGTGTTCAAGGGCTCACTAACTGGCAGACACTGTCTGACCAAACTCTTAAAGGAACCGTATCCCCCTCTTTTTTTCTCGAGTTTTCTCAGGCCCTATGGAAATATGAGTCCCATGTTGGGTGCCAAAATGTAGTAGTAGTAGTATGTTTTTTCTTTCTTTCTTTCTTTCTTTCTTTCTTTCTTTCTTTATTATGTATGCAATTTTTTTTTCTGTGTGTATGCCTGACGGCCAGAAGAGGGCACCAGACCTCATTACAGATGGTTGTGAGCCACCATGTGGTTGCTGGGAATTGAACTCAGGACCTTTGGAAGAGCAGGCAATGTTCTTAACCACTGAGCCATCTCTCCAGTCCTGTAGTATGTTTTTTTTTACTCTTTTGCTCTTTTTGGAATTTTTATTTTGAACTTGAATTCTGCTTGCTATAAGAGGCTGAATAGCTAGTAGCCAACCTTCCCTCTTTGCTGGCATCTTCCAAAAAAACTCTCAGTGCCCTCTCCACTCCCCACTTAAAAATCCTTGCTTCCCCCCCTCCCCCTTCCTGCTTACTACTTCCTGTCAGCTGCTTGCTGACTCAGCCTTCTGCCCTCAGGTTAATTTTATTTAACCAGACACATCTTTAAATTGTAAACAAAAGCAGTAGGAAAAAATGCAACACACTTTAAAATAATATTCCCCAACACCCCCTCTCCCTGACGGCCAGAATGAAGGTTTGACTACTGTCCTGGGGAGTTTTAGGAAAACAGGAGACCTTCAGGCAATGTGGGGGTCTCTTTATGGGCATTCTCTCCATGACATCACCGAGAAGGAAATGAGGAAACTTTCTGAGAATCATGGGAAAGCAGGCAAAAATTTCAGTTCATATGGACAAAGGCTTTGGCTTTACCCGCTTGGAAACATGAACCCTTGAGGAAATTGCCAAAGTGGACCTGGACAATTTGCCTCTCAGAAAGCAGCTCCGCCTACGCTTACAGTCTGCAGTCTTCCTCAGTATGCATCCAAGGAACCAAACCTTTTCTGTTTGGCCAGGTGGAGAGCTGAGGTCACCGAGCATGACCGAGGAAGGCCCTCAGGGAGAGGCATTGGTGAGTTTTCAGGAAGTCGCTGCTCAGAGGCTCCAGCTGCAATCAATGCTCCTTGCTAACTGCATTTCCCCAGACGACTGTGACCATGATGAAGACCGGCTTTCAGAGAAGTTGGTCATAAAAAATGTAGCCCGAAAGCAGTCACCCAGATTCGCACTGCTTAGGTCCTTGGAGTATGAGTATGCCATGCACTGGAAGGAACTGAGGTGGAGAAAAAGTAGCAGGATCAAGGCGACTTTAACACCAAGGAGACTCATAAGAAGCTGGAGATGAAGCAGCAGGCCTTAAGCACCAGAATATGCAAATGAGGTAGGATTTGATTTGGCTTCAAGAAGAGCTTCCGAGAGGTTCAGAAACAAAGCAGGTAGCGCTCAGGCAGGAGGAGTGGCGCAGGCATCGGGAAGAAACGCGGTGGCAGCAAGAAATGATTCAAGGGAACCTTCCCTGATAAAGAGAACAAAAGATATGGATGGGCCCAATGACTATGGGAGATGCTATGGGCATAAACAATAGCGGCCCATATCCTCTGCTCCGGTGCTGGCTGGTACCTCAGCTCCTCCAGGACCTGCCACTATGATGCCAGATGGAACCCTGGGATTGACTCCACAACCACCTAAATGTTTTGGCCAAGCTACTACAATGGAAAGAATTGGAGCAATTGGTGGAACTCCTCCTGCATGCAACCGACCGACTCCTGGAGCTGAATTTGCTCCAAACAAACGCTGCCCCTATTACACAAAGTTGCAGTGTCTAGTTTCCCAATACCCTTATGCTAAAGGGCCTGTATAGAACAGCCAGAATTCTACTGTGGAAAAGTGTTAGGGATTCTTCCCAATAGGTAATCTTCCTTGCCTGTTTGATGAGCTCCTGAGGTGTGATTGTTGAAGGCGTGGAAAAAACCACAGCAAAATGGAGTTGGAGCTCCGATAATCTCGATCGTTTCCTTCCTCCCTCCCTTTTTCTTTTCTCTTTTCTTTTCTTCCTTCCTTCCTTCCTTTTTTTTTCTTTTTTGTCCACCATGTTTTAGTTCTTTTTCATCTTTATTACCCTCAATTCCAGAGACACTGCCATATACACCATAAAACCTAAACATCCTCCAATGACATAGTCCACTTCCTTCATTCACTCCCAGGGGAGAATTCAGAAACATGTCCACAGAGCTCAGACCTCACACATGGTTCTGTCGTATCTCACATATGACCCCTTCATGTCCTAAGGAAGACATTTTCTCTTAGAGGTTTCAGTAGATCTTTAAAAATCTTGTGTCGCCTTGCCGCCATCTTTTCCTTGTGTGCGGAATACCCAAGAAGGAATGCCCACTGGTGTCTGTGAGGTTGCCATTCATAGCTCTTCACAAACTGTGCAATCTGGGCCCAGGGCTGCCGTGTGCAGGTCAGTCAGTGGCACCAAGCCTTGACTATCTTCTGTAGTTACGCTCTGCAGTTTTTTTTATTGGTGCACTGTGTTTGATTTGTGCCTGAGGCCTTCAAATTTCAAATGCCTTGAGATTTTTCTGAGAAATGGAACAGTAATGCGGTACCACCTTATTAAAATTGGATGCCCACCACTCTCACAGAGGCCTTGGGTTATGGGCATCCACATCAAGTGGCCCACAACTGCCTATAACTCCAGATCCAGGGGATCAAATCCCTTTACACGAGCGCGCTCACACACACACGCACACACCCCGACCCCCCCCACACACACACATAAAAACTCTATAAGCAAAGGGGACCTCAGCAGCTATTTAGTTACATAGAATTTTAACATTGCTGTAAATGAGATATTCTATAGAGTTAAAATACAAATGAAAAGTATTAATTGTGAGATCTTAATGGTCTCATTGCTATCTATAAGGAATTCTTACAAATCAGCTAGAGAAAGACAAAGACTGTGAGACACAGCTGGGCAGAGAACAGAAGCAGAGCAGCTGATCAGTGTAGAAAATGCTTTGGGTATTAATCAAAGAGGTCAAGATCGGAGCACATATGATCATTTTTCACTTACTACATTGGCAATGGTTAACGCAGTAGTGCCCAGGAGCTTCATCTTGTGGACTGTATTTGGTCTGCCCTGGTTGGATGGCCACCTGGCAATATGTATTTAATGCATAATCTTCATCCACAGTTTTCCAGGAAATGCTCCTAAGAAAATCAGAGTTCATCCATGCAAATGTGAACCAAAACTGCTGCTCACTCAATGGAGATAATATTAACAAAGCATCTATGATGATTGGGAAAATGAAAATGAACTATAGATATTTCCATAGAAATGTGTAGAAATATCCCCCAATGTTTATACCATATACACCAACATATACTATATATATCATATACAACTCATATACCATGTAGCACATATACCTCTATATACCATCTACGCCTCCCCAGTCTGTCGGTGTGAGAGGAGGAACGAGCCAGCAGCTGTTAAAGGAGGGTTTTTGTTTCTTTGCTCTTCTCGTTGTTTTTGATAATTTTGTATGTATATTCTGACTTTATCCTAAGCATAACCATTCAGCAAACATACTCTGTTTTATTGTTAAAAGTGCTACTCAGTTCTATACCATGTTTGTATTACCAAACTGGGTTTTCAGGAAACTGGTTTAACTAGGTAGGTTTGTAGTGCTTTTGCAATTATGGTTGATATTTTTTGTCCTGGAACTCTAGGCAATAAAGACATCACGTGGGTCATGCTGGAGGCAGGTGCCGAGACGGATGTTGTGAATTCAGTGGGAAGAACAGCCGCTCAGATGGCAGCCTTTGTGGGTGAGTGTTTGCTATAATTCCACAGGGAATTACTCTTAGTTTCCTGGTGTGTGTATTTTATTTGTTTATGGAGTTTGGGTTTTTGAATCACGGTCTCAATATGTAGCTCTAGTTGTCCTGGAACTCACTAGTAGACCAGGCGGGCCTTGAACTCAGAGATCTGCCTGCCTCTGCCTCCCAAGTGCTGGGATTTAAGGCACGTGCTACCACAACTGGCAAAATATTGATAGTTCACCCTAGCACAGCGAAATCCCCAATGACTGGAGAAAATGCATGGCTGCATGCGGTTCCCGCTCTGTGAGAGACGGAGCAGCAGGGACATTGCATCGCATTCCGATCTTCGAACTCAGGGGCTTTCTCTAATGGAAACGTTTGACCCAATGTTTGAGAAATGACCTGTGAAGTCAGCAGGACTTTGCAGCAAAGTTGTTAAAGATTTTTGTCTTTCAGGTTCTTCACTGTAGAACAGGTACAGGCTGTTTTAAGGATTAGTAGAGATGATTGACTTAAGATCTCCACATCTAGGAACTAAACAAATAGTTGAAGTTTCGGCTGTGAACGGCCATCCAGACAGCGATGGTGGTGTTTGGGAAAGGAGTGTGGATAGTCATTTTACCGTTTCGTTATCTCCATCAGCCGCACACATTTGTGTGCCCACTTATCCTTGGCATGGTAGTCCTGTTATTTGACATCATGAAGGGGTGTGGGGGAGGGGGAGTACTTGGTCATTGGTATTTTGGTCTCTGAACTGGCAGTTGAGAGCCCACTGCTAAAAAAGCAAAGACAGAAATGGCTGGTTTCACGGGATAACCATAAGTGGCCTTGTGATGACCAATAATTAAACAAAGACTTAATATTCACGCCCTGTTGAGTATCTTTGTAGATGCCTTGGTCACAGTGCTGAGCAAGCAGACGTTAAGTTGCTCATGTTTTCCCAGTGTTTGCAGGCAGCTAGCAATGGGCGAACATGTTGTGAGGTTATACTGTAAGAGAAGAGAATTTGAGTTCCCTAGACATACTTTGAAGAGGAGGATTTTCTACCCTGTTCCAACAGGTTTTTGAGAGAAATTATGTTTAAGCTGAGATACAGTAGGAATTAGTCAGATATGGGCAACATTAATTATATATTATATTAAATTTTATCATCTTTTTTTCCTTGAAATTAGTAGTTGCTTTCATTTATTAAACTAGGCAGTCGTTTATTTTGGCTTTGTGATGATACATACCCTCACTTTAACTTCAGGAACATTTGCGAAAGTTACAGGCTTGCTGTGTCAGCTTCAGAGAGGTAGTTTAAGTCTCAGAGATGCTCTAGTTGTCCTCCCAACTCAACTCACATCTAAGCTGCTGGGGAGGGTCTCAGCACAGTGGATTATTATTAGAAAATGTGAAAACACAAATTGTCTACAATACCACCCTATTTGAATGAAGAGATGGTTTGATGTTTTTTGGTCACATGTGCTGTGGCAGTTTGAGTGAGAATGCCCCTCCCCCTTCATACATGCATATATTTGGATGCATGGTTTGCAGGTGGGCTTTGGGGGAAGGATAAGGAAGTGTGGGCTTGCTGGAGGAGGTGTGTCCCTGGAGGTGGGCTTTGGGGGAAGGATTAGGAAGTGTGGGCTTGCTGGAGGAGGTGTGTCCCTGGAGGTGGGCTTTGGGGGAAGGATTAGGAAGTGTGAGCTTGCTGGAGGAGGTGTGTCCCTGGAGGTGGGCTATGGGGGAAGGATTGGGAAGTGATGGGCTTGCTGGAGGAGGTGTGTCACTGGAGGTGGGCTTTGGGGGAAGGATTAGGAAGTGTGGGCTTGCTGGAGGAGGTGTGTCACTGGAGGTGGGCTTTGGGGGAAGGATTAGGAAGTGTGGGCTTGCTGGAGGAGGTGTGTCCCTGGAGGTGGGCTTCGAGGTTTCAAAAACCCACACTAGACCCAGAGTTACTCCTCTCTCTGCCTGTTGCCTGAGGATCAGGATGTAAAGCCCTCAGCTACTTCCCTAACTCTATGCCTACCTGCCTGTCACTGTACAGCCTGCTGTGAACCTGTAAACAAGCTCCTAATTAAATGTGTTCTTTTCATAAGAGCTACCTTGGTCCTTGTGTCTCTCACAGCAGTGGAGCAGGAAGACACACGCTGTCCTAGTAGTTGTATGTCGAGGTGACACGAGCTAGAGTCATCTTAGGGAGGGAACGTAGCTGAGAAGTTTTTCTAAGAGCTGGCGGTGAGCATGCCTTTATGGCGTTTTTTCTTAATCAGTGTTGTGAGCCGGTTCAGCCCATCGGGGGTGGAGCCATCCCTGTGCCGGTGATCCTGCCTTCTTCTAGAAAAGCCAAAGGAGCAAACTATGTGGAGTGCCGGGGGCCATCCTCCAAAAAACACCCTTTCCAGAGTGGAGGCGTGTGTGGGAATTTAGAAATAGAGTAAAGAATACGAAGACGCAAACGAAAATAATAAATTGCAGAAACATAGGATAGTATTGGGAGAGAATTTTTCAGTGAGTACTGAATATTCGCCCATGTTTAATTTCCAACTGGCTAATATACCCTGACCCCAAAACGTAGAATTAAAACAAAAGACTGCATTAATATATAAACTGAAAGTCATGGCTACATTCATTGCTCATGGCCTAGGCTCACGCCCTAAACCAAACACTCAGTAGGCAAACCATTCCCTGGGTGGAATCCCAAGTTATTTCCATAAAGGGAACTGGAGCTTGGTTGGATCCTTAGACTTTTGTTTTAGGTAGGAACCAACTACTTCCCTATTTCAGGAACACAAGGTCTGGCAACACGCGTTGACAAACAGTCTTGAGGGAGCAGGACTCTGAGTTACAACTTGGTGGGACCTTTGCTTGTGTAAGAAGCACAATAACCTAGAATGAACTAAAAACAAGTTCCAAACTCTCTGACCTTTGGCCTCTTTGGGCCTCCACAGTGGAGCAAGCCTGTAAGCAGCTCCCCTTCATGGCCTCTGCATCAGCTCCTGCCTCCAGGTTCCCGCCCTGCTTGCCTTGCTCCCTACTGAAACTGTTTTGTGGGCCTGTGAGTGAAATAAACCCTTTATTCCCCAAGTTGTTCTTGGTGACAGTGTTTCGTTAAGGCGAGAGAAAACATAACTAAGACACAGCAATGCAATCGCTTCAATCGATTTTGTGCCTACATAAAATCTAACCACAAATGACAGAAAATGTACAGTATTCACTTTTATGATTTTGGCTTAATTAGCTTAATGTGGTTATCTCCAGTTTATCATTTTTTACCATTCTAAAACAACAGTAATGTTTTCCATGCATTGAAAGCTGTTTAGATTAGTGTCACAGATGGAAGGAACACCACATCTCAGTTGAAGTTTTATTTTCCATATAATTGGTCTTAAACTTTTTTCTTTTTTATTGAAAATGGGTCTTTTTTTTTTTTTCATATATCCTGACTATCCTTTCTCCTCTTTTTACTCCTCTTAGTTCTTCCCCATGTCCGCTCCCATCTGGATCCACCCCAGTCTTAGATAGGGTTTCTTTTTTTTCAATGACAGGGTTTCTCTGTAGCTTTGGAGCCTGTCTGGAACTAGCTCTTCTAGACTAGGCTGGCCTTGAACTCACAGAGATCCGCCTGCCTCTGCCTCCTGAGTGCTGAGATTACAGGTGTGTGCCACCACCGCCTAGCTCTAGTTAGAGTTTCTACTGCTGCGACAAAACCCATGATTAAAAGACAAGTTGGGGAGGAAAAGGGTTTATTTGACTTCCCCTTTCCCATTGCTGTTCTTCACTGAAGAAAGTCAGGGCAGGAACTCAAATGGGGCAGGATCCCATGGGCAAGAGCTGATACAGAAGCCATGGAGGGGAGCTGCTTATTGGCTTGCTTCCCTTGGCTTGCTCAGTCTGCCTTCTTATGGAACTCAGGACAACCAGTCCAGGGATGGCAACACCCACCATGGCCTGGTCCCTCCCACATTGATCACTAATTGAGAAAATGACTTACAACTGGATCTCATGGCGGCATTTCCTCAGCTGAGGCTCCTTCCTCTCTGATGACTCTAGCTTGTATTGTTGACACTCAAAACCAGCCAGGATAACCCCCTTTCTGTCTCTCATTAGGAAATAAACAGGCTTCTAGGGGATAATAATAAATATAATATAACGAGAAAAACAAAAACTAGCCTAGAGGAACATCGTGAAGCTAATGAAGGGAAAAGGCTGACGAAACAGTTATAGACACAGACCCACTCATCCGCCCACTCAGGAATCCCATAGAGACACTGAACTGGAAGCCATAGCATAGATGCAAAGGACCTGTGGGGTGAAAACAGAGAAAAAATATTGTAAATGTTAAAAAGAAAGGACTGATGTGACAATATGAGTTGGAGTCTGCAAGGATGCCACTGAGTTCACTTGTGTTGGCCATCTACAGCTGGGCACGATGCAGTCGGTTAAGAGCGGTTTGTTTTCCCAGAGAGACTCCCATGGAGAGAACTAGTTCATTTGCTAGTGGTTATCAGCTGGAGGCAGCTTCTGGATTAAAGATCCCGGTCCAGTTCCTTCAGCTCTAGACTCCATCTGGCACTTACATGTATGGGCCCTGTGTGCTCTCTTGGTCTTTTTGAGTTGATATGCTCATCCAACATGTGATTTAGAAGGCTTTGTTTCCTTGGTGTTCTCCATTCCCCCTGGCTCTTAGAATCTTCCCACCTCCTCTTCTGCAGGGTTTTCTGAGCCCTTAGAGGGAGGATTGGATGGAGACTTAACTTTGTGGGCTGTGTGTTCCAGGGTCTCTCACTGCATTTTGTCTCTGTGGGTCTCTGTATTTGTTCCTATCTGTTGCAGGGGGAAGTTTCTCTGATGATGTCTGAGCAAGGAACTGATCTAGGAGTCATTTTACTGCTATGTTATTTTAAACAGTAGTGTTTAGTTTTACCCTGGTCCCTGAGCTGTCTAGTCTCAGGTTCTTAGTTACCCAAGCATTGCTGGGTGTGGGCTCCACCTGCTGGATTAAGTCAAGGCAGATACTGGTCGGTTACCCCCACAAGTTTGTAACCCCATTGCCCTCGCTTTTCTTGCAGGCAGAATACCATTGTAGATTGGAGGGTTTATGTCTAGGCTGGGGTTCATGTTTCCTTTTTGGTAGTGTGCAAAGTATGTTTCTGTACCAAAGACACTAGCAGGTAGGAGAAAATTAATCTTCTCAAAAGTAATTTTCTTCTTTCTGTGACTTGTTCCACATGTTCCAAGTTCCATATATGTTGGTGTGACTTCTGTGATCAGCCTACGCAGGAAATATTGTTTGTGACTTGTTTTCTGAGTTACTAGCACTCCGTAGCCATCTCTTTCATGTTGGGATACTAGTGAGTCACTTCACAAGCTATGTAATTCCACAAAGTCCCAGTGTCCGTGTAGCTTTCCCTGTCGGCTGGTTTGATAGCTTTTATTCACCTAGCTGGAATCGTCAGCCTTGCTGTTAGTCTTATGTTAGTAACTTAATGTCTAGAAGCTGTTACCAGAAGTAAGCTTGCTGAGAAAAAGATATGCAGTTTTAATTTTTATGTTTAAGTTTGGATTGTTTTCCAAAAGGATTCAGCAATTCATCTGAATATCACCTGCTGGAAATTGTCATCTGCTTGTGCTGACGGGACAGGTGAAAGGGTGTTATGTCGTGACTGCCTCCCTCAAGACCAGCGAAGTTAGACTTCTTTGCTGTACATTTCTGTTTTCCTCTGTGGACTAGGCTCCTCTCCTGCCCGCCTCTCTTCTCCTCTGCTCTGCTCCTCTCTCCTCTCCCCTCCCCTCTTCTCTCCTCTCCACTGCTCTCCTCTCTGCTCCTCTCTCCTCTCCTGTGCTTTGTTCTCCTCTCCCCTCCCCTCCCCTCCTCTGCTCTGCTCTGTTCTCTTCTCCTCTCCTCTCCCCTGCTCTCCTCTCCTCTGCAATCCTCTCCTCCCCTGCCCTCTACTGTCCCCCTCTCCCCTCTTCTCTCTCCTTCTCTTTCCTCTTCTCTTCCATTCTTACCTAGCCTAAGCTGTCCTTGAACTTGCTGTGTAGTTGAGACAGCACTGAGTGCTCTACTTCCCAAGCACTTGCACCCCCTCCCTTTTATGATGGGATGATGGGGGGGGGGAGTTGTCTTTTTCCTTTTACTGGGAAAAGCTTTATGTGTATTACAGGCTGTCAACTCTTTCTCTACCAAATGTGATTCATGCCAGTCTCACTTTTGTCCTTTCTGATTTTTTTTTAAAACCTTTTTGTGGTTTTAAAGAGCTTTGATATAGAAAAATTGTTTTGAAGCAGGCTTTTCTTTATTGCTTCCAAGACTTGCGTCTGGTTAAAAGATGTCTTAACCGTACAGTGTTTTCCCAAATGTTCTTGAGAGTTTTGCTTTTTTCTTTTAATGTGTATATTAACTTGTGTGTTTTGCCTGCATATATGTGCATGCATCATGCGCACGCTGATCTGGTGCTGGAGTTATGGACAGCTGCAAGTCTCCTTTTGGGAGCTGGACCAAACTCAGAGACCCAGTTGTTTCTGCCTCTCAAGTGTTGGGATTAAAGGGGCACATCACACACCCAGCTAAAACAGTTCTTTTTGTACTTGCAGAATTCATTGTTTTTTAATTGACTGTCTTCTAATGTCACCTTCCTGTTTCAGCACACCATGTCCAGCCCACCACACTGACTATCGTATCAGCCAGTTTTCCAAAGGCTTCTCAATAAGTACTTTCCAGTTAATGTCATATTTATTATAAGGATTCTCACTTCCACCGCTATATTCTGCTGCGTCCAGCTCATTATGTCATGGATGAAGCAGAGGAATACTAAATTTTAATTATTATTATTATTAATAATAATTTCCTGGGATCACAATGGCTTTCATGACAAGTCAGGTTTGTGTGTGGTTCTTGGGAACTCAGTTTCAGCTCCTTGTATGACAAGCACTTTTACCCAATGATTCCTCGTCTGTGGTTTTTTTTTTTCCTCTTTTCCAGTCTTTTTTCTTTTTCAGCTCTACTGTGGGGTTTTGTTTGTTTGTTTGTTGTTGTTTGAGGCAGGATCCCATATAGTGTAGACCAACTTTAAAATTAATATGTAGCTAAGAATGAACTTGAACTTTCAATTCTCTGGCCTCCACATCCCAGGCAGCTACTACTAGATTTTTATCTAAATAGTGGAACTTATAAACATAAAGATAATTTCTCATATCTAGTTCCAAATTTTCTTTGGTGATGTGTGTGTGTGTGTGTGTGTGTGTGTGTGTGTTTCTTTAATGTAACTGTCATGGTGGAAGCTACACCTTTCTGCGTCACACTCTGCCCTCTATGCTCACGGTACTTACTGTCGCCCGTCAGCCATCCCACATCATTCCTCTCCTCTGTGTTTGGCGTGGCCCCCACCTCTAGGCCTCCGCTCCCTGCCTCCTGCACTACTGTCTTAATCTCTGTGCCTGTGGCTCCTTGCTGTGCACCTTACTGGCACAGTCTAGTATTTTCTGTGCCCATTGCTCCAGAACACCCTTGGCAGGATGTCACATCTTTAACAATCTTCTGGCTGTGATGGTTTCTCAGTCACTCTCCCCTTTTCACGTTAGCTGGCCGAGTGCCTCCTCTGCTCGCTCTCTGTTGGCTTCTAGGATCTCCGTTCTCACTTAGGCCTCTGCTGCAGCACTTTCCTGATGAGTTATGTAGATTGTCTGTCTTTTGAAACCCACCACAACCAAATGGTCTTTCTGGAATGTACTTTTTCTCTTTTTTGCTTGTCCCTTGATGCTTATTTTGCAGTTCTTTTCTCTCTGTTCATTTCAAAGTTATACTACAGTTTACTAAATTCTAGTTTGATGTGGGGATTCCCCTCTGTATGCTGTGAATATCATTGGTTAATAAAGAACTGTCTTGGACCTGCACAGAACAGAATGGAGGTGGGTTGGGGGGGGGGGGAGACTAAACTGAATGTTAGGAGAAAGGAGGCAGAGCCAGAGAGAAGCCATGGAGTCGCCAGAGACAGGCATGCTGAAACTTTGCTGGTAAGCCACTGCCATGTGGTAATACACAGATTAATAGAAATGGGTTAAATTAAGATGTAAAAGCTAGTCAAAGCCAGGCAGTGGTGGTGCATGCCTTTAATCCCAGCACTCAGGAGGCAAAGGCAGGTGGATCTTTATGAGTTTGAGTCCAGCCTGGTCTACAAGAGCTAGTTCCAGAACAGCCTCCAAAGATACAGAGAAACCCTGTCTTGAAAAACCAAAAAAAAAAAAAGCTAGTCAATAAGAAGTTAGAGCTAATAGGCCAAGCAGTGATTTAATTAATACAATACAGTTTCTGTGTAGTTATTTCCAGAATCTGGGCGACTGGAAAATGAACAAGCAGCCTTCCACAACACTAATTTTAAAAATGAGAATTCAGTTTTTTTCCTAAGTTTTTCTTCTTTGATTCGAGAAAAGTTTGAGCTTCAGTTCATCCTTACAGTGTAAAAAAAATATTTACTTAGACCTGTCTTGTCCGTGGGTCTCTGCTATTGAGAAGACCTACATCTCAGCATTACAGCAAGATGCTGGGCTGGAACTTTGCATTTCAGGGGTTAGAGTACACCCTTGTGGGGAAGCGCGGCAAAGGGCTGGCTCTGCAGAGAGGCAGCAGGAGAGCAAGCAGCTGCCTGTCCCATGGTGCCAACCAGGAAACAGAGGGAAGATTGGAACAGGACCAGGCTAGAACCCTAAGGCCCAGCCCTGGGTCCATCTGTGCCAAAGGTTCCACAGCCTCCCCAAGCGGGGCCCCTAGCTAGGGATCAACTGTTGAGCCACACAAGCCGTGAGAAACGTTTCAACTAAATCCATGATAATTGCCCTCGCCCCCCCCCATAGTATATCTTCTTAGTGATTATACTCTTTAATTACATCTAATCAGAATTCTTAAATCAAAATAAAGACTTAAAACCTCTTTATAATTTTATGCGGTGTTTCAACAATCGAATAAAATTAAATTTACAAAGATAAACTTTACACATATGCCAGTCTAATAACTTACTAGCTAATGAGTTAGGTTCAACCTTTTCTCTGACAGGATCATTGTTAGGTAGCAGATATCTTATCTATGGTATGTACAGTGGCCAACTTCCCTTTCCGACTGTCCAGAACTAGTCACTCTTCTCCTTCCTAAGACAAAGTACCAGGACAACTGATGGAAGGAGGGGTTTTGTGGCTCATGATTTGAGATGATGCAGCTCACCGTGGTGGGAAAATCATGGCTGTTGCCCTGTGTTTGTAGTCAGAAAAGCGATGGATTCTGGGACACCACCCCCTGTCTTACTCTGGGACTCCCGTTCCTTTGATGGTTCCAGGCACATCAAAAGAGTGGGTCCTGGTTTTCACTTAAACCCCTCTAGAAACCCTCACCAACACACCCCAAAGGGTCTCTTAGGTGATTCTAAACCAGTCAAGTTCCATTGGAATCTCCTGTTTCAGGGACTGCTGGAAACAATAGTTGTTTTATTCTAAGCATTTATGTCTTGGCATATCTGGCTTGATACTTTTGCTGAGATATTTGAACATTGTGTCAGGCCAAAGAACCTCTGTTTTGTGTAGTTACCTGGAAGGAAACAGTGCAGCTGTCTGTCCGTGCCTCTGTCAGTTCACAGATGCCTGTACTGACTTTGACGGTCTGACCCTGAGAACTCACTTGATTAGGACATTTGCTCAATGGAATGCGGATTTTCTCCTAGAAAATGCTGGAAGTAGATACCATTTTCTCAGCATAGCACCTCAGCTAATTATAGATTTTCAGTGTGTGGTAGACTTTTCAAGACAGGCATAAAGAAATTTCTCATAGGTGGAAAGAGAACATCAAGGAGGGGGAAAAGAAGGAAAAAGAGAAGGGACTCTGGTTCTCATTTCCCTCCCAAACCAGAATATCACTGATGGTTTGGCATTTAACAGCAACTTACACACACAGTGATAGTGCTGTCTGTACTGAATTCTTTTTTCTTTCCGCTGTTAGATTTCCTAGGTATCACAAGCTCTACCATGCCTCCCTTTGTCATTTTTCTCTGATTTGCTACTACAAATAGGATTCTCTCTTTGAATTTGGTTACTGATTGTTAAAATTTGAGCTTCCCTGAGGCTCTTGAAAGCCTTTGGTTGTTCTTCCAGAATCTTGGGTGTTTGTTTGAGATCTGTGTTTCTGGCAGCAGCTTCTTTGGCATCAGCCTGGGTCAGACACCAGAAGCTGTCTCGCAGGGCCACTACATGGTCACTGTTCTTCACCTAGCATTTTCTAGGCATCCAGGTAAAGCCAGGGTTGTGGGCCAGAGGCACAAGGGCTGCAGTGTCTGTTCCTATGCATCCTCGGTCTAGGCCCAAGCAGGAATCATTTTACTCCTCAGTTTCTCAGGAATGCTGAGTGACAGGCAGAATGGGTACCAGCGCAGGAGAGGGCCAGATGGCCAGGAGTGCAGTTTCCCTGCAGTCAGTGTGATAGACAGGGTCACAGGCACTCCCAGGACCTTGTACACAGGGACAGGAGCCAGGCAGGCAAACCATGGTGGACCACTCTCATCAGGACTGGCTGCCTCTGATCCCTTAGCCCTGGACAGGCAGAGAGGAGACAGCCAGAGCCAGGGCCACTGCTCAGAAATGTGCCCTGCCCCTTCTACCTGCTTGCCCTGAGTGGCCACTTCCTGGCTCTAGAGAGTGGAGAGGGAGCAGTGGGTGGAGGGTAGCAGGGTCAGGCCAGCGGCTTTCCTGCAGAGATGCCCCTGTAGCAGAACAGCACTGTTCTGTGTAACCCAAGAAAGAGCTCAAGGTTGTGGCTTAGCAACCTGTGAGGGTTGACTCCAAGCTTAAGGGAGCAAAACACTTCATTTCACAAAGAGGCTAAGCTTCTCTCCTTAGGCAGGTGGGGTTTACTTGATAATATTAATGATTATAGCTGAGATATTTTGCATAAAATATATTTAAATTGTATGTAAATTACCTGTAGGTCACTGAGAGAAGTGAGTACCATGGGTGTCAGGGTGGAAGAAGAAATTTTTGTTGTTGTTTTTGTTTTCCGAGACAGGGTTTCTCTGTGGAACTGTCCTGACTGTCCTGAAACACACTAGGCTGGCCTTGATCATAATTTCTATAAAATAATTTTAGGGTTGTTTTTAAGTTGACTACATTTTTGGTAATCTGTCTAAGGTGCTTAAAAACGTTCTCTAGAATATTTTCCTCTCCTTCTCTACTCTCTTCCCAAAGAATAAAAACATTGTACATATTTACTCCAAAGGCAAAGTCAGGTCATAAAAACAACCCAGTCTCCCATGTTTAATGATAAAATAACGTTTTTGTTTTTCTATTTAAAGGTCAGCACGATTGTGTGGCTATAATCAACAATTTCTTCCCTCGAGAGAGGCTGGATTATTACACTAAACCCCAGGGACTGGATAAAGAGCCAAAACTGCCTCCAAAGTTGGCAGGACCACTGCACAAAGTCATCACCACGACGAACCTCCATCCAGTCAAGGTAGCCTGGTGTCTGGTGTAGCTGCTTTTCTAATTAGTGTTGCTACAATGTTCAAACTGTTCTCATGCTTTTGGGGCCTCAATCAGTGTTGCTACAATGTTTAAACTGTTCTGATGCCTTTGAGTCCTCAATCAGTGTTGCTACAATGTTTAAACTGTTCTGATGCCATTGAGTCCTCTCTGTTTAAACTGTTCTGATGCCATTGAGTCCTCTCAATCAGTGTTGCTACAATGTTTAAACTGTTCTGATGCCATTGAGTCCTCTCTGTTTAAACTGTTCTGATGCCATTGAGTCCTCTCAATCAGTGTTGCTACAATGTTTAAACTGTTCTCATGCCACAGGGTGGTCATTATCTCTAGAGGAATCCTGTAGATGAGGCGCTTACAGCGAGCTCCCTTGTCTGCTTGAGTCATTGCGGGAGTATGCTCAGTGAACGCCAGGAGCTGGTGAGGGAAAGCAAGAGAAGCAGGGCAAGAGGCCAAGAAGAGAAGCGTTAGCCTTGTTTAACTTGACCTTATCCCCAGGCATCGCTGCAGACAGCCTGACTCCAGCCCTGAGAGAGTGGGAGTTCTTTAGTATGTCATTGACCTGGACCTGTCCCCAGAGTGAAAGAACAACCTTCTGAGGAAATGAGGTGGCTCCCTTGAACGAGAGAAGTTCTCAGGAAGAAAGTGTTCTGTGCCTTAGTCCGTGCTGAGTATGGCAGGCCCGGCATGAGGCCTGGTAGCATGAATGTAGGTGACACCCCGTTGACTTGTATAGCAATATTTACCCTCAGGGGACTGCTCAGAGGCTCAACCCTTCCATTAAACATGAGCAAGTTTTCAGTGCAGGTGCTCTGTGCTGCTTTTGATGATGCTGTCAGTGGAGTTAAACCGATTGTCGCTTTGGCATCAGAGTTCAAGTTGTTCGGTATAAGTTTCAAGGGCTGTTCTCATTATTTTTCCTGCCACCCTCTACGTCTTCAGTCCTTTTTGTGTTTGTTGTTCCAAACAGGGTTTCTCTGTGCAGCCTTGGCTGTTCTGAAATTAGGCTGGCCTCAAACTCACAGACATCTGCCTGCCTCTGGCCATTGAGTGCTGAGGAGGTTAAAGGTGTGCGCCAACTGGCTTCTTTCTTCCTTTCTTTCTTTCTTTCTTACAACAGAAGCTAAGTAAGAAATCTGAAGAAGAGTCTTAGAGCTTACCTGTAAAGTCCTCTGCTCCCTCCTGGGCATTTCAGAAGTCCTTGAGAACTCCCAGGAGTTTCAGAAGCTCCTTTTCCATGGGCTTATAGGCAGCCGCCAATTGGGATAGGGGGACTCGGTTAGATGCAGAGAATGTACGTGGTTATCTGAGGCTCCAGTCAGCACACCCTGTTCCACTTTGGAGTGGAGTCCCCTGCTTTCTCTCCAGTTTTCCTACTCATTTCTTTTCTCTCTCTTTGACTTTCATACCTGTTTCTTAGCCTTCAGATCGCAGGGAGGTTCTGGAATCCTGTCTGACGTTTGCACAGCACCCACTATGTCTGCTGAATGTTCTAAAATTGTCCTATTTCCAGTTATCTTTGCAGATACATACCCGATGAGTAAATTAGAGGATTGCCTACATATGCAGGCAACATAAAAGCATCTGAGATGGTTGACATGATTGAGTCCTTATAGAGGCTTGGCACTGTGGTCCTTTCTCGAGACCCAGCCTGCTCTCCATAGGAGCATAAGTCATTCACCTGAACCTCTGTCTTTCATCTACGCCCTCTGAAAACAAAGCTTAAAAAAAAAGCACAGACTCCCCCTCCCCCAGCTTCACCTTTCCATTGCTTTTGTGCATAGAACAGCTGTGTTTGAATCTAGGTTACACGGCTGCCACAGCAATGTATTTGTTTTCAAAATGACTTGGGGAGTTGTGTGCTGATGCCCAGACAATAATGGCTATCTAGGAGAAAAACAAGATCTCTGGAAAAATCGCAAGAGTGTTGAGAAGGGCCTGGGAGGGAAGAGCAGGCAGGTGATGGTGGTCCAGCCCTTCATTGTGGATGGGCTTTTCAAAGATTGTTGACAAATTCATGAAGTGGGGGGTGGGGGACAGAGTGAGAAGAATGGGAGATGCTACCACAGGGGCGTATTCTTTGCTAGCCATTCTTGGAGATGCAGGGCGCATCTTGATTTCCGCTGAAAGGGATACACTACTTCTGTTGACAGTGTCTGGTGGAGATGTTCTTTATCTCCTTCCGCACTGCGGGGGAGAGGAAGGACACTAGTGTGAATATTTCTTTGTGGGTGGGCATGTTTCACTAATCCTGTAGCCGTTGGTCATAGTCTCCTAAGTCTTAGTTCTGCTTTGTGAAATAAATAAAGCCAAGTGTCTCAATTTTTTTAAAAAAATCACTAATATAGACTACTTTAGATTTTTTTTTGGGTTTGGTATCCCTTGAAATTTATTGCTATTACTAAGAAGAATATAGAAACCAAAATAATATTTTCTGTTTTGTTTTCCATAATGTTTTTTGAACTTTCCATGAGACCATGTACTCTTGGATTACACAGTTCTGAGAGAATTCCTCTGGGGTCTCTGCAGTATATAGGTGATTCAACCACTTTATTCCTTCAGCTACTCATGAAAACCAGCAGATAACACTGTTTTATTTGAAACACATAAAATAAGACATATAAGGAACTCACAACACAATATTTAGTAGGCAGGAAATGCTCAGAAACTGTCAGTGGGAGGGCAAAACATGATGAATTTGCTGTTTATTCCCTAAATTTTAGTTCCCGTAAAAGAGTAAAACAGACTGCTTTAGCTTTTTAAAAAGAATTTTGCTGGTAAATTTGAGTCAGTACTCCTAATTATTTTATATAAGTACACCTTATATAAAATACTGAACAATTTTAAATGATCATAATTATCAGCAGTACAAATGGTTAATTAATGAGTTCTGTTACATCACAGATTATTTTTTCTACAAATTAATTTTTAAAATATTTATGTATGTTGTATGTATATATTTGTGCCTGAAGGTATGTATATGCACTGCATGTGTGCAGAGCCCTAGGAAGTAAGAGGAGGGCACCAGATCTCTGGAACTGGAGTTACAGATGGTTGTGAGCCACCATGTGGGTCCTGGGTCCTCTGCAAGAGCAGCCAGTGCTCTTACCATGTGTGTAAGCACACCACCGATGTACCTGGTACCTGTGGACACTGGAGGACAGCATCTGAGCCACAGAAACTGGAGCTGTGTCTGCCTTTGAGCCGCTGTGTGGTACTGGGCTGCATCATGAATCTTCTGGAAGAGGAGCCAGTGTTCATAACCAGTGATATGCTCATCTCTCCAGTCCCCGCAGATGAATTTTTCATATTTGTTTTGTTAGGGAGAATAATCAGCAAATTTACTAATAAGGATTCAATTTTGCTTACTTCATGAAGTCTGATAACTTATTTTAATGTGCTGGATCTTAAGAAAATATGAGTAATGTCAAAGATAATTTCTTTTCTTTTTTTTAATATTTATTTATTATGTATACAATATTCTGTTTGTGTGTCTGCCTGCAGGCCAGAAGAGGGCATCAGATCTCATTTCAGATGGTTGTGAGCCACCATGTGGTTGCTGGGAATTGAACTCAGGACCTTTGGAAGAGCAGGCAATGCTCTTAACTGCTGAGCCATCTCTCCAGCCCCTAAAGATAATTTCTTATTGCCCTTATATCTATGTTAGATTTTCAGGAAAGTAGGTAATGGGCATTGTGTCAATTCACAGATGCTTTTTCTTCATGTCTGAAGAGAATGTCATCCTCAAACTTACTTGGCACATGTGTCGAGCTGAAACACACAGGTTAACAAGTCCTGACTACTGGATACACTGGCCAATCATGCATGTTTTCATCCTGATTGGGCCCTCAGGGGCCTGTAGGTGGTCTTCTGCAGGCTAACTGCAAGTCATAGACCCTGTGACAAGGGTCATAAAAACACTTCTGATTGCATTAAATTTGAGATTAGTTAGTCCATAAATAGGAAATGTAGGACTCACAGTGTGTAAGGCTGAATAACTTCCTGCTACTCTCCCTTTCAAAGCTCTTTCCGGGTTCCATTTTAACATAATTGCAGTATTATATCTACAATACAATGACTGGACTAATCTTAAGGAAAACTTCTGCAAAGAGATCTAGTTAAGTGGAAAGTAAAAATGCGTAATGTTTCTAGACTTCCTTCTGTAGAGGCCTGATTTTCTTGTAATTAGTAGGAGTTTGAGGACTAGGGAGCTAACTCAGTAACAGAACACTTGCTTAGCATTCAGGGAGCCGAGTTCAATTCCCAGCACCTCATCAATGGGGCATGGCAGTGCCCACCTGTAAGCCAGCACTCGGGCTGCGGAGGCAGGAGGGTCAGAAATTCAGAGTCATCCTGACATCGCGTGTTCAAGGCCAGTCTAGGAGGCAGGAAAGGAAACCTTTCAAAACCTGAAAGGAAAGAAGGGAGGGGAAAGGAAGAAAGGCAAAGGGAAGGAGAAGGGTAGGGGAGAGTGGCTATTTTCCTATGGGGATATTGAGTTTAGTGATGGCACCTGAAGTCATTGTTTGCTCCGTGACACTGTTCTGTGTGTAATGAAAGGTTGTGCACAACACTGTTACCATTTATAGAGCTTTTTTCAGACACTGCACTGTGCCCTGGGAGGCTTCCCAGCACCTCAGTATGGGTAGAGGACAGACCACATTTTAATTTTAATGTCAGGAAATCTCCTCATACTGGATCTGCTTTATAATGCAGAAGAGTAGCGATTTGCCTTCTCATCTGACTTGTGCATTCTTGTGTGTGAGTCTAAGAAGACCCTGGGCGTTTCTTCTAGATTGTGATGCTGGTGAATGAGAACCCTCTGCTGGCAGAAGCAGCCGCTCTCGGGAAATGCTACAAGGTGCTGGATCTGATCTGCGAGAAATGCATGAAGCAGAGAGACATGAACGAAGTGCTGGCTATGAAGATGCATTACATCAGCTGCATCTTCCAGAAATGCATTGGCTTCTTCAAGGAAGGGGAGAATAAGCTGGATACCCTGATCAAAAGGTACGGCTTCTACCATGCCATGGGGAATACGCTCAACACACTCCTTATAGGAAGCCTGGTGCCATGGGGAATACGCTCAACACACTCCTTATAGGAAGCCTGGTGCCATGGGTAAAGATTATATTTTAGTGGCAGCAGACACTGTTGGAGTCACGTGTTGTCTCCCAGAAACAAGGGACACTATTAGACCCAGATAGAGTTTGGTGATTTTGTTGTTTTTACTAATTGACTCTTGAGGAATCTTTCACAGTGGATCAGTGACCTGGATAAGACCACACAGCTAGAAAATGGCCCATGTGATGAGATTAAGTGTATTGTGGCGTAGGCTGCCATACTCTTCCTGTGTGTGATAACACACCTGGTAGGGCTGAGTGTGACCTTTGCCCTCTGGCCACAGGGATCTCACTAGAGTGCAGCTCTACTGAGAAGAAGGAACTGAGTCACGAGGCTCATTGAGAGTTCTTGTTCCTCCTGGGGACAGCTGACTAGGTCATAGTAGCTGGCTAGCCTGAAGACAGTGCTCAGCCCCTTGAGGCAGGTGTCACTTTTGCTTGTTAGAACTTGGAAACTTGTTCAGGCCTACTGTTGAGTTTGGATAACTTGAGTCCCTCTGCATGAGATTTGAGAAGAGCCCAACAATTAACAGGAAACCGCTAAAAGCTTTTGGGTCTTCCTAGGAGGGAATTGCTGTAATGATTCACCTTGAGCTGTTTAAACCCTGTCCTTCAGCTTGTTGAAAGGCAGAGCGTCTGATGGCTTCCCGGTGTATCAGGAAAAGCTGATCAGAGAGAGCATCAGGAAGTTCCCATATTGTGAAGCCACGCTCCTCCAGCAGCTGGTTCGAAGCATTGCTCCGGTGGAAATTGTAAGACTCCTCTTCCCTGTGTTAACCGTCCAGTAAGACCCAGCCACCGCCTGCTCTGACCCAACAACAAGTTCTCCTTACTATTTGCTTTTCTTGTTTCTGGAAACATTTAGGAGCCAAACTGGAAATAAGTTGGCAGTGTTTTTCCACATCAGAAAGTAGGTAGTTCTAAGAGAAAGAAATCGTATAGCTCTGTGAATGCTGTGCCGGGTGGATAGCCACCTGCCCAGGGCTAGAGGCTCACACACGCGCCTTGCTGGCTGCAAGAATTACTAGTGCAAACTTCCTGAGTGCACAGACTGGTCCTCTAGGGCACCACAGTTCAGGCTATCCACAGCTGGGAGAGCCAAGACAAGGCTGGCTGTGCTTGCGGACAGCAGTCGCAAAGGGCCAGATTCCGTTGTGTGACTTTAGTGCCTCGAATTAGGAATGTTCTATACTTTAAAAAAAAAACAAAAAAACAAACAAACAACCAGAACACGCTGTATATCTTTCTAGAGGTAAATTTTACTGCCATTGTCTTACATGGCTTCGTCTTTCTGTCATATTTAAGTGCTGTCTCACAAGATGCTTTATGCTTTCCCTGTCTAGAATAGTTTTCTGTTCACTGTGCCGATTCATGCTTTTACAGGCATATCAACCAAATCCTGTGTTAGCCTTTAGCCTGATGCAGTCCCAACAACATGGCTTCCTCTGTTCACTTCTCTGAACCTGCTGTATTGTCATCCTCATCCAGGCACTCCGGGTGACATGATTAAACCTGGGCAGTGGTTCATTTGTACCGCACGGCCCTGGTCCTTTTACACAGAAGCGCTCTTCTTTCTTTAGTACAGTTGGCTGTTTGCCATGTGGGCTTCTAAAAGATTGGGCAGCAAATTGTGAAGGTGAATGATTTCGGATGACCATAGCCAGCTCTGGCCAACAGTTAAATCCGTAAGGGTTTCTGTCACATACACTGAAGTAACCAAAGCTAGCAGACCAGGCACGATGGCTCAGGAATGAACTAAGGAATCCTCCCGCTCGTCCATGCTCCTCAACCACATAGGCCCCCACAGGCATGTTTGTGTGCACAGACTTGCAAGGCATCAGACATTGCCTGTGGCACACATTCCCTCCTCAGGCAGGGAGAAAGAACAGCGGTCTACCCCACGGGGAAGGTGCTCTGCACAGTCTGGGTTGCTCGCCTGTTCACTGGAATAAGGTTGTATCTTATTTCCATGCAAACTAAATTGCTCTCCGTTGGTGAGACGTTTGGAGAGTCATGTCAGAGAAGTGGCTAGCGGTGGTTGTCATGCAGAGTGCCCAGCGCTGGTAACTGAGAGAAAACAGAGCAACAAACCCAGCAGCCCCGGGTTTTCAAATAAACCCTCAGTGCCTCAGAGGGCGGCCGCGGATAACCTGAGTTCAGTCATCCTATCCAATGGTGGACGAGAAGCGCTAGCTCTGAGTTGTACCTGATCCCCATGTCTATGCCATGGCCTGCATGTGCCAGTGCACACACACACAAATGCACACATTAACATTTTTTTTTTCAAGAATAAGCTTTCTGTTTATGGAGCCAGCAAGAAGGCTCAGCAGGTAAAGGCACATGCCACCAGGCCTGAAAACTTGATTTTGATCACAGTGAGCCACTTAGTATCAGATAGATAAGGTAAAACTTGTGTTTTAAGTTCCAGGAAACTGACTCATGTTTACCATTTGTGGAGGTAGTGAAGAGCCAGTTATGTGTGGTCTGTGAAGGACAGACTGACTTCCACTGGTAGTCCTCTGACCTCCACCTGTGCAACCTTGGCACACACCCACACAATACAGACAAATTAAAAACAATTTTTTTTAAGAGTCAGAGCATATCAGCATTTCATCTTAGCCTCATGAAGCAGTAATTATGTCTTATAAAGTATGATGTTTAATGTTTTTTTTTCCCTAGTGATTTACTTAGTCAGGAAAGGTTAGTAATAAAGTTGAGTAGTATTTAATGTCATTTTGAAAGATCTCCCTTTCAAAGGTTTTTGTCCTTTAATAGTTATATATTCTGAGTTGGACCTAAGAGGCCAGGCCTGACATTTTCACTATTTGGGATTAAGCCAGGAGAGTTACAAGTTCAAGGTCTGCTTGGGCTACCGAGCAGATTTACAAGGAAGATAAGTAGCTTCATAGGATCATGTCTCCAAATAAAAAGTAAAAAGAATGCGGAGGATGTAACTCAGCGATAGAGCACCACCTGGCATGCACAAAGACTTACTCTAGTCCCTCGTCCAAGAAGCAAGTGCTCTAAAATACTTTTTGAAAGCTTACCATTTGGTTTCCCAGATGGCTACCATCTATGGGTTTTGTGGTGCTGCAAGTTCCTACACCTCTAAGGTAACACCAGCTCCTTGCTGTAATGTGAAGGTTGCAGACTGGTGGACATGACAGCCACTGTTGCTTCTGCCAGTTCTGGTGTCTGGGTCCCTGATACACAGGTTTTGGTTCCCTCTGTGTGAGACTCTGGCTTCTCCTGATAGACCTCAACAGGAAGTGTGACACATGGCTTTCTCTAGGGAATCTCAGTGGAGCATTGTAGCAAGTTATATGGTGGAGGGTTTGCCTTGTCTATCAAGTTTTTAAACTCTTGTTTTTACTCTAATGTTTTTACTCTAAAGAGTAGCATTGCCATTTTTGGTGTCAGCATCAGCATGCCCAAAGGTAGATTACAGCCCGTGTTTGGTAAGGTTTGTTCTTTCTGGTCTGTTGTGGGAGGTCCTCCCACTATAGGCTGGAGGAGTGGGAGGACCTCCCGTAACACTGGTCCTTCTCTAGGTAGGGATAGTTTACATGCTTCGCTGTGCTCTAGCAGTAGGTCACATGCACAGCCGTGCTCTCGCAGTAGATCACATGCACAGCCGTGCTCTAGCAGTAGATCACATATACAGCTGTGCTCTCGCAGTAGGTCACATGCACAGCTGTGCTCTCACAGTAGATCACATGCACAGCTGTGCTCTCACAGTAGATCACATGCACAGCTGTGCTCTCACAGTAGATCACATGCACAGCTGTGCTCTAGCAGTAGATCACATGTACAGCTGAACTCTAGCAGTAGATCACGTGTACAGCTGTGTTCTCGCAGATCACATGCACAGCTGTGCTCTAGCAGTAGATCACATGTACAGCTGTGTTCTCGCAAATCACATGCACAGCTGTGCTCTAGCAGTAGATCACATGCCCAGCCATGCTCTAGCAGTAGGTCACATGCACAGCCATGCTCTAGCAGTAGATCACATGCATAGCCGTGCTCTCGCAGTAGATCACATGCACAGCCGTGCTCTAGCAGTAGATCACATGCACAGCTGTGCTCTAGCAGTAGGTCACATGCCCAGCCATGCTCTAGCAGTAGATCACATGCACAGCCATGCTCTAGCAGTAGGTCTCATGCATGCCTGTACTATTAACAAAATGTCCTGCGTTTGACCCTCAGTTTCAGCTGGAAGAGTGTGAGTGCTGAGTGGCTCCCACAGGCTCTTATCTTAATGATGAGCCTGTCTCAGGCAATTTTGTAAAGAGATACTTGAACATTAATGTCATGGTGGTAATGTCCATCGAATGTACGATTCTCTATTCATTGGTAGACGAGAACTACCTTCTGATATAAAGCTCCTTCTGCATATCTTCTGTGCGTGTGCTGCCACACTGGGAGGACTTTACTTATGAAGCAAAATTACACAGATTTTTAAAGATTTGGTATAATATTAAGCTCAGTATTTGACATTTTTGGTATATCTCGGTAGTACCTGGGGAATTTTAACAATGCAGGCTTTTGGACTACACTCTAGAGAGTGTGCACTAAGTGGTTGGACCTCCATTTTTAATAAGGGTGGTGCATGTCAATATTTGAGGACAATGGCTGTGCACCTTCATTCCTGATGAAGTATAAAATTAGCTTAGGCTCATTTTGCCTAAAATTTCCTTACCACTTCATTTATTTCAAAAGAGAATCCTCAGCCCTTCTGCATGGTAAGATGTTTTGATTCAGGACTTGACAGTGTGAAAAGCAGCCTTTAAAAATGCTTCTTGAATTTTCTGAATATTTTTAGGCTGTCTTCAGTGTTCAGGGAAGTATGAGACATTGTTCTCATACTTTGACACTTGGTAAAGAGCCATTATGACAGTTGGTAAGATAATAGAAAAACACATTCTCATGAGGAAGTGGTAAAGACTCAGTGAAATTACCGAAAGTAGCAAAGTTTTGCTTGAGAACAAATGTGCAACATTTAAGAATCCAGGACAGTGAACAGGTAGAAGGTAAGATCAGTTAGAATATCCTGTTATTTTTGCTTACCTTTGTTTCAGGTAGATAAATATTTTCCCTTTTCATTTTCTCTATACGTTTAAAAAAAATTTTACAACCTTTTTTTTAAGGAGTCACATAACATGAGATTTCACATTTTAAAAACTTCTTGATGCAGTTCTTTGGGTGTTTATTAAAGAGGGTAGAATATTTGAAAGTATATTAAAATGATTTAGGCATTGAGATAGACGGTAATGAGGGCTCTGTGTTTGTTCCATAGGGTATGAATATTTACTTGATGTCAATTCTCAGAAAACGAAAATCTGCAAGTTCATTGTCCTGTTCCTGAAGTTAGCATGAGTTATTGAATAATACTAATTGGCAATGATTGTATTCTAGAAGAGAGACACTTTTTCCCTCTCATTTATGGAGATCAGGCCTTGCATGTTATGTAATTTGTATAGAAGAAGGTACATCCAAAAGACTGATTCTTCATCACAGAGTCTGTGTCATGAGCATTAGTGGTTTCTTCCCCCTACTGTTTCTAGTCAATACCATGTGTCAGTGTTCTGTGGTCTTCCACAGGTATTTCAGTGGATATTCTCTCTTCTTCACACTCCTAGGGTTCTGACCCCACTGCGTTCTCTGTGCTTACCCAAGCCATCACAGGACAAGTGGGTTTTGTGGATGTTGAATTCTGCACCACTTGTGGAGAAAAAGGAGCCAGTAAAAGATGCTCAGTTTGCAAAATGGTAAGAGCGAAATTCTTCTAAACCCATTGATGCGTAGGGAAGATTGCTCCAAGCTGACAACTGAATTCTAGCATCACATAAGTGTAGTAGTTGAAATTAGTCTTATAATAAATTCTAGGAAGTAAACATATTAAACAGCAGCTCAGCAAGAGAACTTCCTGTGTGCCCCAGTTTCTACTACCACATAGAAAAAAAGAGATGAAAGGATAACGGAAAGAAATCAGATCAGAGAGCACCAGTACATGGGTTGGTGTGGCTAGGAAAAGCCAGACTGGGACAGTTCACAAGTGACATTTCATGTTGAACTTCTCAGTCTTCATTCATCTTGTCCTTTTAAACTAGCGCTTTTTAACTGCCAACAAATGGCAATTCTTAAGAACTCTACTTTCCCGCTTTCTAGAGTTATCTCTATAAAGTATGTGTCTGATTAGGTTCTTCTCTCATCCTGACCCAGTACACATGAACATGCCTGGTATACTCACTAAATCCCGCAGGTGACATTAATCTGTTGATTTCAAGATTGAAACTTTTCAACCGATTTTGAGACATCAGCATCTACCAGATGCTTCTCCAGATTTACGTGCTTAAATTACTTCCTAAAGCCTCTTTCCTCCTGTGTGAAATAGGACTCAGAGCCAGTGCACATAGAAAAGCCCTCCAAAAGCAAAGTTTAAGTTCATAGTCACACTTCTCATGGCAGGCTGCCTTCAGCTGGGGCAGTTTGGAACCTGAACATGTTCTCAGGACTGTGCTGGAAGATGAAGTAAACAACAAGAAATGCAAAGGGATTCTTTGGAGCTTTTCAGTTTTGTAAACGGAGGCAGCTCATTCATTTTCCAGTCACCTGTACCCAAATACTCACACAGAAACTATATTAATTACAACATTGTTTGGCCAAAGGCCTAGGCATATTGCTATCTAGCTCTTACATCTTAAATGAACCCATTTCTATTAATGTATATATCACCATGAGGCTGTGGCATATGGGTTAGGTTCTGGCATCTGTCTCCTTTGGCAGCTACATGACGTCTCCTTGACTCTGCCTATTCTCTCTATAAATCTCTGTTTAGATTTCCCTCCTGGCTTTACTCTGTTAAGCCATTGGCCAAAACAGTTTTATTCATCGACCAATAAAAGCAGCACATATACAAAAGGATATCCCACAAATATTGAAACTATAATTCTTGATTGATGCCTGTTTTGTTGTATGTAATTTTACTATGTTAAAGTTAAAACCTTCCTTTCTAATTAGAAAGAAAAGCTCCATAACAGGATGTCCCCATAAAGCCAGAGCCATTTGTGCCACCAGCACAAATCAGGAAGCCAGCTCTTAAAGAAGCTATGCAGTTTTTGCTGCTAATGCTGTCAGGAAGCCTTCTCTTAAAGGAACTATGCCTTTTCTTGCCTCTAGCAAATAGAGTCTACCCGAGAAAATGCTGCTGCCAAGAAGGTGTGCTTAACTCTGTTCTTTTGTGTCTAGAGTTCCTTCCCAAGCTCTCTCAGGTTTTATGTGGTTGTAGTTGACCCATATTGGCTCCATTATGTAAATGGAGGCTGCTTGTTTGTTTCCTAGCTGCCCAGACCCGAATAATCACACGGAAATTATATTAATTACAACATTGTTTGATCAATGGCCTAGGTGTATTTTTGGCTAGATCTTACATCTTAAATTAACTAATTTCTATTAATCTGTGTATCACCATTAGATATATAAACTACCACTAAGTTTCTAGCATTTCTCCTTCAGCAGCTACATAGTGTCCCCTGGACTCTGCCTACTCTGTCTCTATCTCTGTTCAGATTTCCCTCCTGGCTTTACTTTGCTAAGACATTGGTCAAAACAGCTTTATTCATCAACCAATAAAAGCAACACATATACAGAAGGATATCCCACACCACAGTTTTGTTTTCTCTTGAGTCCATGCTCAAATTCCTAACTCTCCTGTGTCTATCTCCCAAATGCTGGAGTCCAAGGTTCTTAATATGCCAGTTACCAAATCTTCTGTAGCCTCTTAGACCAATACACAGTTGGATTATGTACAACCAGACATCATATCATAGTTTTTTTATGTATGGGAAACAGGATTTTTATAGAATATTTCGTGGCTTGATGTTTGTTGAGGAACCATGCGATTCCAAGTCTTAAAATGAAAACCAACTTGTAATGGATTTCAGGTAATATATTGTGACCAGACCTGCCAGAAAACACACTGGTTCGCACATAAGAAGATGTGTAAGAGTCTGAAAGACATTTATGAGAAGCAACAGTCTGAAGCTGCCAAGCATAAGAGGCAGGAGGAAAAGAGTACGTACCAATCCAGAACTTGTGCTGTCCCTTCGTGAGGGACAGGAAGGCTCGGTGTCACTGACTCTGCATGCAGAGGAACTGTCCCTCCTTTGGGAGTGGCCAGCTTTGGGACACTGCACGGAACACAGTCACCTGAGACAACATGACATTCCAATGATGTGGTTACACCACATTTGACTGCCCTGGAGTGGTCTTCACGGGTCACTCGTGGAGGGCAACCAGACACACGACATTCTAACGATGTGGTTACACATTTGACTGCCCTGGAGTGGTGGGAATCTTCATGGGTCCTCGTGGAGGGTTTTTTGGGTTATTGAATAGGCCTTGAATGTCCCCCGATGGCTACCATAATACTTTAAAGTTAGAAGCCTGTACTCTTTTAATTACAGTTCATTATGAATGAAATTATAGTTCATTTGTAAATTATAACCAAATCTTAGATCTGGTGTGCACACTCCACTCTGCAAGCATGAGAGCAATGTATTATCCATTTTCCCTTCTTCTCATAGAGATGAGGAACTGCTTTTTCTCTGTAGCTCTGGCTTGCTTCTACAGTGATTCTCATATTCCAGGGACTTTCCCCATCTTGGGAATATATCCTGCTTTTTTGGAAGTGTGTATAGCTGGAAAGCATTGGCTCTGTACAATCATCTCACTGTCCTTAGCTGCTTTCATCTCAACTCATAAAATGTGGCTCTTCTAACATTTGGTGTAATTGAATGGTTTGCACACACAAAGTTTTTTTGTTTGCTTGGTTTTTGTTCTTTTTTTTTTTTTTTGGTTTTTCGAGACAGGGTTTCTCTTTGAAGCCTGACCTGGAACTAGCTTTTGTAGACCAGGTTGGCCTTGAACTCACAGAGATCTGCCTGTCTCTGCATTCCAAGTGTTGGGTTTAAAGGCACGTGCCCCCCATTGCCTGGCACAGAGTTATTTTTTAAAATGAAACATTTGCCACTAAGTCTTCCTATTTTGGACTAGTCTTCCCATTTTGCCTTCTTTGCTGTAGATCAAACTTTTTTTTTGTTAATTTTTCAAGACAGGATTTCTCTGTGTAACTGTGGGCTGTTGTGGAACTTGCTCTGTTGATCAGTTTGGCCTTGAACTCACAGAGATCCACCTGTCTCTGCTGGGATTAAAGGTGTGCACTACAACTCAGCAGACTAAACATTTTTAATCCAGAAGATGGGTAGGCTTTTATCAATAAAAATTAGCTAAGTCTGTTACCTTCTCAAGGACATCAAGTTAATTAAATGCAGATTTTGTCAGCCCCAAACAATTCCAGTGCAGAGTTCTGGCCTTAGAGCCTCAGGCTTCTGTGAAGCTTGGAGTAAGTACCCAACCCCTCTTCTCAGGGTCACTACTGATAGGGACGATAGTGACAATTTGAATGAAGTGAGTGATGTCTGTCCCGTGTAGAGACTGTGATTAATACTGTAACATCACCAGACTGTCTGGCACACAATAGCAACAATATTCATTTTTCATTTTCTTAGAGGGAAAGCTCGATGCCAACTCTAACCATGTTACTGAAGATCAGCCAGAGGCTGAAGCGGGCATCTCCCAGGAAAATTCCACTCCTGACGATTCTGCGGAAGGAGCGAGAGAACCCGGAGAAGAAGCTGGACTGGCCCACGCACAGGATGCTCCTGCAGGGCCCCAGCTGTCGGAGGAGTAAGCACAGTCGACAGTGGCCAGTGGGCTGTCTTCATCCCAGCAGATTCCTGCAGAACTCATATGTGTCTTCATTGGCTGTGACGCTGCACGGCTCAGTGCCAGGACTACGCATCCCTAGAATAGAGGCTTTCAAGCAAAGCTGCCTCCCACCTTTGAATTCATGCTCATTTCTGTTCTATAGATGAACAGGCATTTCTACGGAAATTATTTTCTTTTAAAATACACACACACACACACACAAAAAAAAAAAAAACAAAAACCATGTCCATTCCTCTTCTGGCTCCCCAGTGATTGTTCGCAAAGGAAAACAAATCCCCTTAAAGGAGAAATCTGGGTTCTAGAATACAAGTTAAAAAAACAGGGACGATGTGAAAGAAAAGTGATGTTTAGGGAGAGAGAAATCACGGGCACAGAAGTGGGCTGTCAGAAAAAGCAAAACTTACCTGTGAATTAAGTGTATCTGAGTAGATTTTATTGTCCTGAAGTTGGACGCACAGAGCTGTAATGAGGAACACTCTGTTCAAAGAGCTTCACTGTAATGCAGCCTGCTGTAGTTCAGATAGAAAATACCAAGAGCGCTCTGAACCCCATGTTCTCTGCAGCAATAATCTCTATAGGATTTGAGCATTCAGAAGGGTGTGTTAGCACTGGGTAGTCACTGTACAAGCGCTTCCTGTAAAACCACACTCTTATCCAAAAGGCCAACCTTTATCTTCCTGTCAACTCCCATGAGCCTCATCCCACCCACAGACTGGGACGTATAGCTGTCATTTTAAAGGTGTCCTGTTGTGTATTTTAATGTATGTGGCATGTAAGCAAGGCTGGAGTGTCCTGTCTGATGAAGGTGCTCCCTTTCAGTTTCCTGTTGGTTTAAAATAAATCTACCCACATACACGCTTCCTCTTGTTTCAGAATTTGTGCCAAGGGGCCGAATGTTAGAGAAACTAGCAAAATCTGAAGGAATGACGGCAAGGTTATGTAGTGTAAAACAACTGATTCTTCCCTCACTCAGCTGGTCAGATTCCTGCATCCCGTTGATTCTAATCTCCCTTCCTCCCATTTTAATTCCAGCCCAGCACACTTGTCCTTCCACATGCTACGATCATTGTTCAGGGATGACTCCATGTGAGTAAACTCTGTTAGAAAGTTAACTATCCTGTTTAAGCTTGTCAGTTGTAACAAGCTTCCCTTGCAAAATGAAGCCATGCATCAGCATGCCTCGTCTGTGCAGTGATAAACACTTCAGGTTGTGAGCGAACACACCATCCAGGGCCCTCTGTAGGTTACAGTGCTCTGAGCATTATGATTTGGAATGCATGCTCACGCCATCTTCCTCATCCCTTCCTAAGGGGGCTGTCAGCTGCACACTGTGCTAGGCCCTGGCAACCTGCCTAAGAACCCTGGAATCCATGCACTGACACTTGGTGAGCTCTCTGGGTGTTCTTTTTTGCTTCATGTATCCCAGAATTAAGGGATGAAGAGGCCTACAACACGGAAACACTCAGAGTACCGACCCCAAAAATCCCTGGTATAAAAGACAGTTGTGGCTAAAGGCTGGGCCATATGATGAGACAGGTCTAGCTAAGGATATTTGCTTCCCTAGGAGTTAGTTTCTTCTAACTAAGGGACCTAGGATAAAGCCAAATGCTACTGTTCTACTGAAGGAACTTAATAATAAAATGACTCCTAATGGCATTCTGCTGTCCTCACAGATCAGTGCCCTGCTCAGTCAGCATCAGAAAAACCTGTAGTAGGCATTTTCTCTGGGTCACCAACCAGCTCCCAAATAAAGACATGGAGACTTATTATTAATTATGAATGCTCAGCCTTAGCTTTGACTTATTTCTAGCCAATTTTTCTTAAACTTAAATCAAGCCATTTCTATTAATCTAAGTGCTGTCCTGAGACTCATTTACCTCAGCTGTATACCATCCGTCCTGCCGTCCTGCTTCCTCTGTAGTCGGCTGGCTGGTCCCTGGCTGAGTGGCTGGCTCTCTTGCTCTGTGCCCATCAGCCCTGCCTAGCTTTCCTCTGCCCAGCTACTGGCAAGGAAACAAGGCCTTCTAAACACTACAGGACCAGTGCACATATGAAAAAAAAACCAAACCATTTTCTTCAACCAAGTGAGGCATGCTTCAATTTGTCAGTTTAAGAACTAAAGTGAATTTACCATTCTTTTCTGTCACTGTTGCAAGGGTTTATGTGATGCATTTTTAATACAGTTATACCACATAGTCTATCCTTACAAAGGAATACACCTTACATTCTGTTGCAGGTATAGACCTTTTTATTTTATCCTATCTTTCAGTGCTTAATCTAGAGATTGCAATATCTTGTCCATCACTTGCGAGAGTAATTTTTAAAATACTGCGTATACCACTTACAGGTCTCCTTAAGCCCAGTCCTGACTGCACCATTTTCACCGAAATGGATTCTTCACATACACCCCCTCACCCCCCACATACTGCCTATATTGTTACTTGGAGGTTTGGCTGGGACCCAGCTCCTGATGAGCAGCTTCTGTCAGTTCCTTAGGTCTTCAGTGTGAGGACGGCACAATAGAATACCCAGAACTGTTTGGAGAGCAGTACTGGGTCTCTGCCGTGTTCCCGTGACCTTGCTAAAGAGCCTGTGGAAAGTACTGTGAGCCTTTTCTTGGAGGGTCAGGGCACATGAGCTTCTCCAGAAGACTGGGTGTCCTAACACAGGGACTCCCCCAAAGTCAGTGATCAGGGAAAGAGGGAGAGAACACACTGATGCCGAGTACCAAACAACCGTTCCTGCCACGACACCAAGGACTGTCACTGCTCAAATCGTTTCTTCTGGTCCTAGCCGACCTTTTCATCAGAACCACACCTGAATGTTCAGACTCAGGCCAGGAACACGGGACACGAACAGGTTCATTATCATAGCGGTCATGTCTACCCCTCTGTGAGTTCAGTCCATATTTCCATGTGTCCGTATTCTCTGAGGATGAGCAGGGTTAGGAGAAATGTCACCACATTTTAAAAGCTGACAGAGCTCTTAAGTCACAGAAGACAGCAATGGGCTTGAGATGAAGTGTTAATTTTTGTCACTTGGCACCAGGCAATTGGTAAAGGCCATCGAGTTTCTTTATTCCCTAGCACTGGACTTCTGGTGAGGCCAAGCCAACAATCATTAGCCCCACACCCAGAACTGGCCAGTGTCCCAGAGATGTGCAGACGGCACGGATAACTGAACTGTGGTGTGGTCACGTGGTGGACTGCTGGACGGCAGTGAAGACTGCAGAGCCATCGCTATGGCAGCAACAGAGCTGCCTCAGAACAGCAAGTGCCAGAAGCCACACCCGACGTGTTCATTCTTTGTGATTGCATGTATATGGCTCGCTCTTGATTGCACAATCAAGTTTCACCATGAAACTCACTCCTTAGAGGTCAGGATGGTGGTTTGTGCGGAAGGGTATACAGCACCTGCTAACACAAAGAAGGGGCATTTAGAGAGTTGGTAATGTTTTATTGCTTGATCAATAGTGCCAGTTGCATGACCTTGACTGTCTTAGAGACTGTGTTGAGCTTTACACTAAGAGTTTTCTTTATTCATGAGTAAACATTTACAATAAGAAGTCTATAGTGCAGGAATCGTTTTCCCATCACCGATGGCTCTATTTATAAACATCAGGTGAGTGTTGCTCTAAGTCATGGATGTTTTAACATTCTGCTGAGCAGGCAGCATGAGGAGTTTGGAAAGTTATCTCAGGGATATTATCATCATCTTGGCTGAGTCCATCTTTTTCGTTTCTCCATACTCTTCCTCTCGTGTGGGAACCGTGTCCCAGTTCATGGAAGTGATGGCCATCAAAGACCTCTTCATGGATCTTACAAACACAGCGTCTTCTGGGTCATCAAACACAGTCCTACAAAGGTAGCAATTAGATCAAGAGTAAGTAGGTCTGACCAACATGATTCTGTGTGTGACTGTGTGTATTGAGGGTGGCATCCAGGGCCCTAGGCATCTTACAGAAGTACTTTGTCTGGAGCACACCTAAAGCCCTGAAGCTGTTATTTAAATGAATAATTGCCTATATCCCCACCGACATCATGGACTTTACTCCCTTGACTTTCAGGCCAAGTGGCACAATTTTTATTGTGCACATGGTTCATTTTTAAAGTGGAGTGTCTGGATATATATTTCAGGATCTATTATAAAAGTCTCACATAACCATGTTTTCATAGTGGGAAAACTGTCAAATAGCAACCTGGAAATGTTTTTTGGTATCATGCATATTAATATTGTAAACATTTTCTTTTGAAGTTACTTCCCCACATATTTTGTAGATGATGAGAACTTTTTTTGAACATAGAACCCTCCCCCCAAAAAGCCAGTCCTACATAGAAAAGTAATGAGTTTTAGATCTATTAGTATTCATGAATTTGAAATGTCCTCTGCAGAATTAATGAGCTATTTGCTTTAGGAAATGCAAATTCTAGTGAATGTAAAATGTTAATCTATATGATAATTGCTGTTACTGAGCATATTTAGAGGCAAAGCAAACAATCCAAGTTCCTCATTTGCAATAGCTAATAGTTCTCAACAAATTTTAAAATTTTATACATATAATCACCTACTCACTTGAAGTTATAATGATCACATTAAAAGCCTGTACATGTCAGATTGAACACATAGCTGGAACTCACCTGCCAAAGAAAAACAACCATTTCCCCTCCTACTGGAATCGATGTTAGAAGATAGGGATAACTTAGAAATGAGACAATTATGAAATAGTCTGACAATAAAAGCAAACATAAAAAATTTTTAAAAGTAGTACTTACTTGTCAACATTATCCCCAAATGCAAAATCTAAAAATAAAATTCTAAATTAGTATTTTTCAAACATTTGGTCAGCACTCAAAAGTAATGAGACACTGTTAGATGTCTTTTCAAGTAAACTG